>NC_079197.1:121418184-122031934 GCF_029499605.1 Hyla sarda
CACCCCTATTGCTTACCCCCTAAAATATAACTTTTATTGGATGCTAGTAAAAAAGTCCCAAAGAAACTGATAAAGATTTAAAACTGATGCCAGGTGTACCGAGTGTTTGTATCACAGTTAAGAGAATAGTCACCGCTATTTCTCCAAAAGTAGCCCTGCAGTGGCTATTTATGTAAAGAGTAACACTCTGGAATTGCTTAAAAACAAGCACAATTTCCGCGTCTACATGTTTCGCCGCCTCCGCGGCTTTCTCAAGAGGCAATGGTGGCAATGGCCAACAGAAAGAGTAGAAGAGAACTGTCTGAGTATTTGAAAACCAAGATTGTGGAAAAATATCGACAATCTCAAGGTTACAAGTCAATCTCCAGAGATCTAGATTTGCCTTTGTCCACAGTGTGCAACATTATCAAGAAGTTTGCAGCCCATGGGACTGTAGCTAATCTCCCTGGGTGTGGACGGAAGAGAAAAAAGGTGTCAACGCAGAAAAGTCCGGATGGGGGATAAGCAGCCCCAAACAAGTTCCAAAGATATTCAAGCTGTCCTGCAGGCTCAGGGAGCATCAGTGTCAGTGCAAACTATCTGTCAACATTTAAATGAAATGTAACCCTATGGCAGGAGACCCAAGAGGACCCCACTGCTGACACAGACATAAAAAAGCAAGACATTACCAAAATGAAGTTGAGTAAGCCAAAATCCTTCTGGGCAAACGTCTTATGGACAGATGAGACCAAGATAGATCTTTTTGGTATAGCACATCATTCCACTGTTTACCGAAAACTGAATGAGTCCTACAAAGAAAATAAACAGTACCTACAGTGAAATATGGTGGAGGTTCAATGATGTTTTGGGGTTGTTTTGTTGCCTCTGGCACTGGGAGCCTTCAATGTTTGCAAGGCATCATGAAATCTGAGGATTACCAATGTATTTTGGGTCGCACTGTGTAGCCGAGTGTCAGAAAGCTGAGTTTGCATCCAGAAATGGATGGCAACAAAGCGCTGGAGTTTTGAAGTGGCCAGCAATGAGTCCAGATCTAAATCCCTTTGGACACCTGTGGAGAGATCTTAAAATTGCTGTTGGGAAAAGGTGCCCTTCCAATAAGAGAGACCTGGAGCAGTTTGTAAAGGAAGAGTGTTCCAACATTCCGGCTGAGAGGTGTAAGAAGCTTATTGATGGTTATAGGAAGCAACGGATTTCAGTGATTTTTTCCTAAGGGTGTGGAACCAAATATTAAGTTGAGGGTGCCAATAATTTTGTCCAGTAAACGTGTATAGCAAAACATGTTACTGCAATCCTTTTCTGTGAGAAATACTTAATTTTCTTGAAAAATTTCAGGGGTGCAAACATTTACGGCCATGACTGTATGTGTGTGTGTGTGTGTGTGTGTGTGTGTATGTATACAATTTTTTTTTTCTTCTTTGTAATATATATTGGTTAAAAATTGTGTATATTTTTGGGTGAAAAAATGCTGTCCCTACAGCTATTGTCTGTGTGTCCCTATGAGGAGTCCAAAAACAGGAAGTGAGGGCAGGACAAGCGGGGATCTGTGCAGACTCCTGGCTTGTCAATCATCCTGATGTATGAGCCAGGAGCATGTTATAGAGCCTCACTGCACACTGTCCTGCTTTTCCTTAGTGCACAGAGCCCTGCTTGTCCACCCTCACATCCTGTGTTTGGACTCCTCATAGAGACACACAGGCAATAGCTGCAGGGACAAAAATATACACATTTTTTAACCAATGTATATTACAAATATACATATAATGGTATTATTTACATTATATTAAAAGTTTTTGTTGACGACAGGAACACTTTAACTCACTTTAATATGTGAAGCAGGGATACAAAGTTATATACTTATTGTTAGGCCCCTTTCACACTATAAAAATTCATCCGTAATGAACGTCCTTCATAAAAATTTTGAAAATCGGCCATTAGAAAGTCCCATTATAGTGCATTGGATTTTTCTAATAGCCATTTTAACCCGTTATCTCCTGTTATTAATAACGGACGTTATTTTGTGATGGGCAAATGAACGGAAGAAATAGTGCATGCACTATTTCTCCCGTTTCTATCGCCCGTCACAAAATAACGGACGTTATTAATAACAGGCGATAACTGGTTAAAACGGCTATTAGAGAAATCCCTTAGACTATAATGGGATTTTCTAACGCCCGTTTCATGGACGATTTTCAAGATTTTTATGACGGACGTTCATTACGGATGAATTTTTATAGTGTGAAAGGGGCCTTATAAGTATCTTTAACTGAGCGACGGAAAAAGGGAAGGGGAAAACCCCCCTGCAAGGTGAGCACACTATTAGTCTGTAATTCTTTTTTTTTTAATGTTAAACATAATCATAAATAATTACAGAAATAAACGTACCATATCTGACCAGAACATAACAATATAATAAAGACCAATCCTAAAACCACTGACACCATAACATAAAATAAGACACTGGTCCATCCCCACACTCATTCATCCACATAAACAAATACAGTATATATACAATATTTATAAGAATTTTTTTCCTATAATACCCATAACATATTAATGCACTATTAATATGCGAACTCCCTGGCCCAGTTGCAATATCAAAACCAAAATAATTGTGCAAAACCTTAAAGAGTACCTGTCATCAACAAAAACTTTTAATATGTTGTTCATAATCATTAATGAAGAGATATTGTAATATATCTTCATTAAAAAATATTAATATTTATACCAGTTTTTCATTTTATACTTTTGGCCACTAGGGGGTCTCTCTTCTATGCCTCGTCTGCAAGCAGCATCCTATGCTTTTCATAGTAAGTGTACAGCTTTTAGGACTAATGCTGAAAGGGCTCAGGTCCTTCCACAGGAAGTTCAGTACTCTCAGTTCAGGACTCGCTCCCAGCCTGTGAGCTACAAGCCTGCACATGCCTCTCATATAACAGCCAGTCACCTCCCCCTCCCCCCTGCTCCGTGTTCTCCCTGCCCCTCACCACATGTTATCTTATACATTGTATTATCTCACTGCACTCCCTGCTCTGTGCCCCCCCCCCTGACATTCATCTTAATTACTGCCTCTGTAATTGCTCCCTCAGCCCCTGGTTCTCAGCATTGACTTTTTAGTGCAGAGAGACACAGGAGAGAGAGAGACAGGCTGCAATCCATCCACTGTACTTAGTCTGTATGCACACTGCAGAGCAGTGTTTCCCAACCAGGGTGCCTCCAGCTGTTGCAAAACTACAACTCCCAGCATGTCTGGACAGCTGTTGGCTGTCTTGGCATGCTGGGAGTTGTAGTTTTGCAACAGCTGGAGGTGCCCTGGTTGGGAAACACTGCTGCAGAGGGAGAGCAGCATACAGGAAGACTGGCAGAAGCAGAGTCCCGGCCAGGCTTCATGTGACATCATGCCTGCTGGGACCCGCCTCCTTCCACCCCTCAGAAAGTCAGTGTTCGTGAGCTAATGAAGAGGGATAAAAAAAGGTATTTCCACAGCGTTTTAAACCTCAATAAACACAGGGATAGGCATAGTTAGAGAAGGGGACAGATGGGAAGGGGGATCAGGGAAAGTTTAGAAGAAGACAGGTACTCTTTAACATCAAACTGAATAATAAACAAACCCAAACAAACAACAGCACCTCTTATTTTTTTCTTGACCCTGCGCTACTATTAGTCTGCATACCCCCACACATGCTGGAAATGCTGGAGATTTTCTGCAATAGAACATTGACAGCATTTCCACTAAAAAATGTAAACATTTTTGTGTATTTGCTGCTTTACCTTTCTTTGAAAATAAATTATTTAAAGGGGTTCTCCAGCTTAGAAAAATGTATCCCCTATTCAAAGGGGATTAGTGTCAGATCACTGGGATTCCGACCGCTGGGACCCCCTGACGATGTGGAGGTCTGCACATGCCCTCCATTTATCGCTATAGGAGAGCCGAAGCAATGTGCTCAGGTATCTCAGGCTCTCCTATACAGAAGCATGGAAAGGGGCCTGTCGTCCACCTCTTTGTACAGTGATTGATACAGCTCTGTGCAAGAGGAAAGCCAGGGCATCAGAATATCACGGGGGTCCCAGCAGTCGGACCTACTGCTATCTGACACTTATTCCCTATTCTATCTTTTTGATGGACTACTCCTTTGAGGGTACGGTCCCATGTACCGCATACGCAGTGTATTTCCCGCTGCGCAAAATCTGCAGCAGCAGCGGGAAATACGCTGCATATTCCTCGCTCACCATACACACAGGGCTTTCCAGCAGCATCCCTATGTATAGTGAGTTTTGGAGGTGGCCCACTTGCCGGCGTGACTGTGACGCATGGCCCCGCCTCCAAAACTCACTACATAGGGCTGCCGCGAAAAGCCCTGTGTGCATGGTGAGCGAGGGATAAGCAGCGTATTTCCCGCTAATGCTGCAGATTTTGCACAGCGGGAAATATGTTGCGAATGTGGTACATGAGATCAGACCCTTAAAAGAAGAATGTCTTGGTTTTTTGTTACTCCTTTTTTAACTTCCCCCGTTGAAGAAGATAATCTGCGATAACCTACATCGGATTTACAATGTAAATTGACAGGATGCGGATTTGAAATCTGAGATTAACTTTCGCACTGATTTTGTGAAGATTTTTTTCAGCTTGTAAATGACATTTCTTCTTCACATTGCTCAGTGATTCTGTAATTTGCTGCAGATTTTACAAATCCAAAAAGTACAGAGGAAAGGAAATACATTTGGAAAAGTGACATATCCTCTTTAAGACACACTTTAAACAAGCCAGCTTCTTAATGCCTTTCAATTGTGACTCGCTCCAGATCACTCCTGGACTCATTCGCTGTCTTTGAACTGTCTCCAAAATTGGAGAAAAACCTACTTAAGTGATTAGTGACTGAGATAAATGTATACGCGTTCAGTGACACACAGAATGGATTGAATCTGTTCACAGCGGCGCTTAATTAACGTGTCACCGCCAAATGTTCTTCGTCTTTGTTACATCATATAATCAGCTCAGAGTCAGCAGACAAAAAAGTGTGCTATTTTTGGTTGCCCTAAGGATTATGCGTAGTAGTGAGACTGTACTGTACTTTAATGTTTGATCTCTGTATACAATTCAATAGCAGGGTTATCTTTATAAGGGTCTCGGCAGTCTTTACTTTACTCTTTACTTTACAACACAAGATCCTAGGTTAGAACCAAGACAACATCTGTAAGGAGTTTGCACGTTCCCAGTATGCTGATATGGGTTTCTTCAGGGTACACTTTAATTGATTTTACGTAAAATCAAACCTAGCATCTGTGAGAGTCTGAGATAAGAAAGATGACTGTGATCTCCAGTGGGAACAGGCCTCATGCAAGTCATTACCAGTGTACAGCTGTGACAGCGCCAAGTCATTCTAAATACTGCACAGTCTAAATAAAAAATTTGATGTTACTTTTCTTTTTATAGATGGTTTAAATGGAAACTGGTACCGTATATACTCGAGTATAAGCAGAGTTTTTCAGCACAATTTTTCGTGCTGAAAACACCCCCCCCCCCTCGGCTTATACTCGAGTGAACTCTCCGCCTGTCAATACCTTTCAGTGTTCTTCAACCTGCTGACCTCCAGATGTTTCAAAACTACAACTCCCAGCATTCCCGGACAGTCATCGGCTGTCCGGGCATGCCGGGAGTTATAGTTTTGAAACATCTGGAGGTCCGCAGGTTTAAGACCACTGCCGGGCCTTCGTCATCATCCTAACTCCCCTTTAGTTTTCTACTCACCTCCCCTTGGTGTGAAGGAAGGGTGAGCTGGTCCGGGCCATTTATGCTGCAGGGACCGTCCGGTGGGGAGGGTTAGTCATTCCAGGCTGTCCATTTTCACCGGGAGGCCCTCTTCTCCGCTCCGGCTGGCCCCAGACTAGTGATGTTGCCTTGACGACGACGCACAGGGACGTTCATGCGCAGGGACGTCTGCTGCGCACGGATGTCCCTGTCTGTAGTCGTCAATGCAACGTCACTAGTCCGGGGCCGGCCCAGAGCAAGCAGAGAAGAGGGCCTCCCGGTGAAAATGGACAGCCTGGAACGACTAACCCTCCCCACCGGACGGTCCCTGCAGCATAGATGGCCCGGACCAGCTCACCCTTCCTTCCCACCGAGGGGAGGTGCGTAGAAAACTAAAGGGGGGTCTGGATGATGACGAAGGCCACAGTTGTCTTCAAGCTGCGGACCTCCAGATGTTTCAAAACTACAACTCCCAGCATGCCCGGACAGCCGATGGCTGTCCGGGCATGCTGAGAGTTGTAGTTTTGCAACATCTGGAGGTCCACAGGTTGAAGACCACTGATTGACAGGCGGGGATGATGACAGGGTGATGATGACGGGGGTCTGGATGATGATGGGGGATGATGATGGGGGTGAAAATGACAGGGAGATGATGACGGGGGTGTTAATGATGGGGTCTGGATGATGACATGGGGGGATGATGTATTTCCCACCCTAGGCTTATAGTCAAGTATATACGGTATATAAGTTATGACATATTGCTAGGATGTGTCATTTTGGGATCGATGGGGGTCTAACCTCTGAAATTCTCGCCAGTCCTCAGAATAAAACGACTAAAGCAGCATCAGTTTTTTCCATAGAGCGACTATCCCAAATGAACTGCTGCAAAGAACTTTTTCACAGAGTCGTTTAGTCCCTTTAGATACCTTTGAGGATAGGTGGGGATCCTAGCAGTCAGATTAATACTGATCACCAAGGTATGGAAGAACATCTATATGATTGGGGGGGGGGGGGGGATACGACCATCTTCAGACCAGGGCCCCGGCTCTCAGGTGTGCTGTAGACACCATGTCATCCGGTGATTCGTATGGAGCCCCCATACAAACAAATGGAGCGCATGCTTTCCACAGCATGTGCTCTCCCTGAGGAGCTAGGGCCCCATTCTGGAGATGGTGGGGGGATCCCAGCAGTTGTCCCACTTTGGTAACCATAGAAAGAAATACTATAGATCAAGCTAAAACGTTGCAATTTAATCACCTTAAAGAGATTATTCACCCTTTAAAAACTGATAGTCCATTATCCAGATAAGCTCTTGACACCTCTGCCAATCAGCTTTTTGGCACTTGCAAACACCATACTATTTGTATCAGTGGTGTAAGATACTGCACCCTTGTCCAGTTCACTTAATTGGCACAACTCTCCGATTTCTGAAATCTCCACTGCAACCAGTATGGAACTTGTAACCATTAGAAAGGCTGCAGTGCTCAAATAATCCTATCAGTCACTTGAAACAGCTGAGTGTGGGGTGCAGAGAGTTGGTCCCCCACCCAGCAAAACCATGGCACTACAGGGCTGAAGCTGGCTGTGGACGTCAGATAAGACAGAACGGCGGATACCAAATTAGGTATAAGGAGCCCAATGAAATAAAGTCTCAGGAAAAGGCATCAGACATGTTGGAGAGCAGCAACTTATCCCCCCCCCCCCCCCCCTTATTTAAATAACATGTACATTCAGCAAAGAATGCACATTTATGTTAGAGCCTGATAAGTTTGCTCAATTCTGCGGGCAAATTTCCAAATCAAGAATTGTTACAAGGATTTACAAATCAAGACAGTGGTCCTACTTTACTAAGTGTTGTGTAGTTTTCTTTGTGGCTTTTAATTCCCTACAATTTTTTCCCACTGTATTTGCTAAGTTTTCCCTACATTTTGCACTTTCCCTACTCAAATCCACCACATTTTCTGTGGGAACCTTAGTAAATATGTTTGTTTTTTGTGATAATTTCAGGGACATGCCCCGGTTTTTGTGACCACGCCCACTTTACTCAATGGCCATGACCCTTTTTTGGGGGTTTTCTCAGTAAAATGGAGTTAGTTTCTTTTTTGTTCAATTCTGATGCACATTCTGGCGTAGACAGAATTTCTGGCGCAATTAGGGTGCGTTCACACTACGGAATTCTCTTGGCTGCACTCCGCAAGCAGACTTTCCGCCTGGCGGCCGCCGCCGAAGGTGCTTCAGCGCTAGGGCCGCGGGGCAATGAGCCATCACCATTGACGGCTATGGTCCTCTCGCGGATTCCACACAAGGAATGAACATGTTCTTTATTTGCGCTGAACACTTTCAGCGGCGGAAATATCCGCCGCTGAAATTCCACAGTGTGAACGGGTCTTGCGGAAACCCGTTCACACTAATGTTAAAGTTCACACCGCGGAATTGCGCCCGCGGAATTCCGCCTGGAAAGTCCGCGGCAATTCCGTAGTGTGAACGTACCCCCAGAATCTGGCACACAACCCGACAAAACATGTCAGGTTTACAATAGTAAATAAGGGCCAGTGTGCATTCTCCCAGGTCTTATCTTCCTGGACCCCTGTAAGTGTAACATAAAGGGGTATACCTGAGTAAGCTACAGTTATACTTTGTAGAACAACCTCCTGTAGTTCATCTTTTCATAGCAGGTTGCAGGCCAGGTTGCTTGTATTTGTCTTCAAACTATACCGAGTTACCTGTGAGTAAGCTAAACTCCTATTAAATCTGGGAGGAGATGATACTTAATGACAAGTGCCAGGGAACAATTTGCCAAAAATAAATGGGAATAATATAAATTGGAAGAAAGTCTCCAGAAGTTGCCTCCTGAACTCTTTTATATTGTGCACCTGTCAAAACCAAAGCGCCCCACAGTGACTGACGGCAATTGACATGCCTATTGTAATGTCAGGTTAATGCAAAGTAAGAAGGACATACAGAATTGTTATCACTTGAATGGAGACAATACATTAAGATGTTATTGGACTTATTAACCATAACAGCATCAAGAACATGGGCCGTCTTCTCTTCTTCCATAAGTCTTTATATGAAGCATTGGTTTCTGTAGCTATAGCCACTACCTGGTAACAATGATTCCGTGGCTCGTCCTCCGGATTATTTTCCCAGTCCATCTTTTATGCATTTCCCTAAAGCAGATATACAGTTATTTCCGTAAATGTTGGCATCTCTGAAATTTTTCAGGAAAATGAAGCATTTCTTACAGAAAAGGATTGCAGTAACATGTGTTTTGCTATACACATGTTTATTCCCTTTGTGTGTATTGGAACTAAACAAAAAAAGGGAGGCAAAAAAGCAAATTGGACATAATGTCACACAAAACTCCAAAAATGGGCTGGACAAAATTATTGTCACCCTCTCAAAATTGTGGATAAATTTGATTGTTTCAAGCATGTGATGCTCCTTTAAACTCACCTGGGGCAAGTAACAGATGTGGGCAATATAAAAATCACACCTGAAAGCAGATAAAAAGGAGAGAAGTTCACTTAGTGTTTGCATTGTGTGTCTGTGTGTGCCACACTAAGCATGGACAACAGAAAGAGGAGAAGAGAACTGTATGAGGACTTGAGAACCAAAATTGTGGTCAAAATCAAGGTTACAAGTCCATCTCCAGAGATCTAGATTTACCTTTGTCCACAGTGCGCAACATTATCAAGAAGTTTTCAACCCATGGCACTGTAGCTAATCTCCCTGGGCATGGACGGAAGAGAAAAATAGATGAAAGGTGTCAACGCAGAATAGTCCAGATAGTGGATAAGCAGCCCCAAACAAGTTCCAAAGATATTCAAGCTGTCCTGCAGGCTCAGGGAGCATCAGTGACAGCGTGTACTATCCATCAAAATTTAAATGAAATGAAACACTATGGCAGGAGACCCAGGAGGATCCCACTGCTGACATAGAGACATAAAAAAGCAAGACTACATTTTGTCAATATAAACCTGAGTAAGCCAAAATCCTTCTGGGGAAATGTCTTGAGGACAGATGAGACCAAGATAGAGCTTTTTGGTAAAGCTCATCATTCTACTGTTTACCAAAAATGTAAGGAGGCCTACAAAGAAAAGAACACAGTACCTACAGTGAAATATGGTGGAGGTTCAATTATGTTTTGCTGCCTCTGGCACTTGAATGTGTGCAAGGCATCATGAAATCTGAGGATTACCAACGGGTCGCACTGTACAGCCCAGTGTCAGAAAGCTGGGTTTGCGTCCGAGATCTTGGGTCTTCCAGCAGGACAATGACCCCCGAGATCTTAGCTTAAAGGGGTACTTCGGCGCTTAGACATCTTATCCCCTATCCAAAGGTTGTTCTGTTGAACTCAGGATTATATTTAAAATTAAACATGGACCTCTTGAATGACACATCTACATATAGGAAACTCAGGGAAAATCCTACCAAGTCATGTCAGACAGCCCTCAAAAAACTTTTGGAGGAAGGTCTGACTATGGGGGTATTAGATCCTAAACTCAAAGATTACCTATATGTAGAGACCCCAATCACTCTAGTCTTCCACTCTCTCCCCAAGCTACACAAGGGGATTTTTCCCCCTCCTCTCCGTCCCATTGTGGCCGGGATTGGTTCGCTTGGAAAGAGACTGGGAGACTGGATTGATTCGTATCTGCAGCCTCTCACTACTGTCACTCCGACATTCATCCGACAAAATCGCCTGGTCTGAACACTGCTCACTGGCTACTAGCGATGTTACTGCTTTATATCCCTCCATACCAAGATAGCAAGGATTATTGGCATTGACACATCATCTGAACACCCATAGCCCCTGATCTGAAGGAATTTATTATTTTAGCCACAGATTATCCTTCAGTTTTTCCTTCAGACCAGGGGAGCTTCTATGGGTAGAAATTTTCACCATCTTTTGCCAACATCTATACGACTTATTGGGAAGAACATTTTATTTTTAATTCTAATAATCCATTTTTTTCATCTATCAAGTATAAAGGTCGTTATATAGATGACTTGGTCTTGGTATGGAGGGATTCTGAAAACAAATTTAATGAATTCATTGATTATATGAATGACAATGATTTAACCCCTTAAGGACGCAGCCCTTTTTCACCTTAAGGACTGAGCCCTTTTTCGCAATTCTGACCACCGTCACTTTACAAATTAATAACGCGAAAACGCTTTTACCGAATATTCTGATTCTGAGATTGTTTTTTCGTGACATATTTTACTTTATTTTGGTGGTAAATTTTCAGCATTAATTGCATCGTTTTTTGGTGAAAAATCCCAAAATTTCATGAAAATTTAGCATTTTTCTGAATTTGAAGCTCTCTAATTGTAAGGAAAATGGATATTCACAATAAATTTTATTTTTCTTCACAAATACAATATGTCTACTTTATGTTGGCATCATAAAATGGACATACTTTTGCTTTTTGAAAAAATTTGAGGGCTTCAAAGTAGAGCAGCAATTTTCAAAAATGTCATGAAAATTGCTAAATCTGAAGGGACAGATGTTACAGAACTACAACTCCCAGCATGCCTGGGCTGTCGAGGCATGCTGAGAGTTGTAGTTTGGCAACATCTGGAGGGCTACTGTTTGGGCACCACTGTAACAGTGGTCTCCAAACTGTGACCCTCCAGATGTTGCAAAACTACAACTCCCAGCATGCCCAGACTGCCTTTGGCTGTCTGGGCATGCTGGGAGTTGCAGTTTGGCCCCCCTAGTGGTTGCCACAGTAAAGATCGACTTACTTTCACTTTCAATTCCCCCCCCCCCCCCCACCGACGATTCCCTACCTGATCAGGATCCTGCAGGCTCCAGCGAAAATCCCAGGTCCCCAGGCATCTTCTCCTGCAGGTACGGCCTCCATCTTCTTCCCAGAGCCCCTCGACATCCAGGGGCGGGCAGAACGGGGGTTGCCATGGCAACCCCCTGTCCTGCGCTGCCATTGGTCAGAACTCCGTTCTGACTAATGCCAGGGGATAGGAGGAGATCGCAGCTTTGCGACCTCACTCCTATCCTTTAGGCTGATCGGGGCTGTTGCTGACAACTCCGATCAGCCCTATTTTCCGGGTGATCGGGTCACCAGAGACCCGATCAGCCCGGAATTGGAGAAAATCGCATGTCTGAATTGACATGCGACTTTCTCTGATCGCCGACATGGGGGGGTCTCAGGACCCCCCTGGGCGATGTGCCAGGGTGCCTGCTGAATGATTTCAGCAGGCATCCGGCTCCGGTCCCCAATCGGCTAGCGGTGGGGACCAGATTTCCCACGGGCGTATGGATACGCCCTCGGTCCTTAAGGACTCGGAATGCAGGGCGTATCCATACGCCCTGTGTCCTGAAGAGGTTAAACCTTAGGTTTACATCGCAATTCTCCACTGAATGTGTTCCCTTTTTGGATATTCTTTTATGTGCACCTTCTCAGTCTAAGGGACAACCCAAACAAATCATTGTTAAACCATTTAGAAAAGAAACGGCTGGAAATACTGTCCTGCAGGCGAGCTCCTGTCATCCCCGACATGTGGTCCGAAACATCCCCTATGGGGAATGGGTGAGACTTAGAAGGAACTGCCTGCAGGATGCTGTTTTCGAGCAAGAATTTTTAGCCTTGTATGATAGATTAAAAGCTAGAGGATATGATGAGGTCACTTTAAATAATGCATATGTACAAGCAAAAAATTTGGATCGTGCTACCTTGATATCCTCCACATACAATAGCTCTAGAAATAGGATGGACTTGCCTTCTACACAGGCTTTGCATGAGAAAAAGAAACTACCTGTTTTTGTTACTAGCTTCAGTCGTCAATTCCATACTATTGGTAAAATTATGCAAAAATATCTTCCAATCCTTGAAAATGACAGTGCACTGCAGGATTTTAATAAAAACCTATATTAAAACTGTTTCTAGACGAGGTCCTTCACTCAGTACTAAATTATCGCCCAGTCTATTCATGATAGAATCTGGTACATCCAGTACATGTACATGGTTACATCACCCAGGCACATGGAGATGTGGACATAACCATTGCATCACATGGGCACATATACAAGTATCCAACTCCTTTGTTTCATGCACCACAGGTAAACAGTACCTTAACAAATCTCACTGCAATTGCAATACTACTTCGGTAGTATATTTAGCCTCATGCAGCTCTTGTCGATGCCAATATGTCGGCTGCACCTCGAATTCGTTAAAAACAAGGATTAGACGACACATCTCCGATGCTAAGAATGATCAATACAACATTTCAGCCCTGTCGAAGCACTTCAGGGATAAGCATAATGGAGATGTGTCGACATTACAAATAAACGTTATTGAAAAAGTTAGAAGTAATATTAAAGGTGGGGACTTGAGACGGAAACTGTTGAACAGAGAGTCTTACTGGATTTTTTTGTTAAATACAAGAGAACCTTTAGGAATGAATTTAAGACATGATTTAATTTTGACATATTAATTTTCTATGTGTGGCTTCTCTGTTCAACAGCCCCTTGTTCAAATTACTCTATTTCTTTGTGGTTATTTTTATTGCCATTGATATTGTATGTTTTCGAATGCTTACAGGTATTTTATATGCCTGTGGGCATTTCGAATATATTCGAGATGGTTTTGGACGTTTTTGAATTAGACTCATCCATTTCCATGTTTTCCATGTCTCTAAATGTGTGTTCTTTCCATGTTTTTGTATGAGTTTTTAACTTTGTGATGTCACATACACGTGACCATATTTTTGTACTATTTAAGCTTGTTCTTATTATAAAGCTGACATGCCATGACTAAGGGTCCAGCTTGACCCGAAACGCGTTGGTGTTACATGTGTATTCCATGTGATCCATAATAAAGAACCTGTTGCATTCATCCCGCGCTGGAAATTCCTTCCTTTCTCTGTACTACTGTGAACCGGGAACACTGCCGGCCATTCCAGGCGCAGGTGTAAGCATTCAGCTGAGGAGAGCCGTCAGTTTTGCTTTGCAAAGGATACGGGATAAGATGCCTGATCGCGGGGGTCCCGCCGCTGGGGACCCCGTGATCTTGCATGCCGCACCCCGTTAAAATCAGTCCGCGTAGTGTGTTCGCTCCGGGTCTGATTACTGTCGATCACGGGGTCGGAGCGTTGTGATGTAAAGGCCCCACCCCGTGTGATGTGACACTCTGCCCCGTGTGACGTCACGCTCCACCCCCCTCAATGCAAGCCTATGGAAGGGGGTGAGACAGATGTCACGCCCCCTCCCATAGGCTTGCCTTGAGGGGCGGGGCGTGATGTCACACGGGGCGGAGCCTTGACATCACAACGCTCTGGCCCCGTGATCGGCAGTAATCAGACCTGGAGCGAACGCGCTCCGGGGACTGATTTTAACGGATTGCAGTGTGCAAGATCACGGGAGTCCCCAGCGGCGGGACCCCCGCGATCAGACATCTTATCCCCTATCCTTTGGATAGGGGATAAGATGTCTAAGTGCCGGAGTACCTCTTTAAATGCTTTTATTTGAAAAATGGGAAAGGGAGGGATACGATTGTATGGTGGCAGTGAACTGTCAAATTGCTGCCAAGGTCATTGATTAGTACCCTGCAATTGTGTTGCTGATTGGACCTGTCAATTCATTCTGTACCTGTCATTACTGTTATTGATTATGACATTTGGAAGGTTCAACTACTTGGTTTGGAATTCAGTCCGATTCTGCTATTTGGAGGCACGTTTTAACTGTAAGATACAGCCGGCAACCACCATATACAGTATAGACCTGTAAAGTTTTACATCATTAGGAATATTACAAGGAAGCAGCCTGAGCAGAGAGATCACATGAACATTTTGGCCTTTTTTAACTCCAGAAAGTACATAATAAAGGCTTGTATGGAATGACTGCAAGAAGGGATCTTGAGTGCCTTGAGCGATTCATAAATGATATTGGAAAGTGTATATACAAAGGATAAGCAGGCTTTATATGCTGTGGGTGTGATACTTCTTTTAAGGCTGTGTTTAATGCCTTAAGTCATGGTTATGTGCCTTTTTTTCTTCCTTTTTTGCAGTTTTGTTGGTTTTGCAATTCAATGATATCATGTAACTTTCTTATTTTTTTTGCCAGAGATTAATTGGCATAAACAGAAGTCACTTATTTATTGCTTCTTCCAGAACAAAAGAATGTCAGCAGGTAAGTGCCAGAGACATGTATGTGGAGAGGTGGATAGGTAGTGTGTGGTTTTTGGAACTAGAGTATAGAAAGTGTCTAAACCTGACTACTTTTTCCCCCACAAGAAACTTAAAGGGATATTCCGGGCAAAAACATTTTATCCCCTATCCAAAGGATAGGGGATAAGATGTCCGATCGCGGGGAGCCCACCGCTGGGACCCCCGTGATCTCCCTGCAGCACCCGCATTCTATGTTTCGGAAAACTCTATTTCAGGGACTGGGGACGTGACTTCATGCCACACCCCCTCCATTCATGTCTATGGGAGGGGGCGTGACGGCCGTCACGCCCCCTCCCATAGACATGAATGGAGGGGGCGTGGTGTGATGTCACGTCCCCAGTCCCAGAAACGTGGAGGTTTCCAAAACTGGAGATTCAGCACCCGCATTCTCCCTGCAGGGAGATCGCGGGGGTCTCCGCAGTGGGCCCCCCGTGATCGGACATCTTATCCCCTATAATGTTTTTGCCCGGAATACCCCTTTAATTCTAGCTAACTAATCTGCAAATGTCGTTTTTCAAATGTTTTTTTTATCTTCTTTTACTGTTTGTTTTATTTCAAAATATACACACAATAAAATCTGTAAAACAGTATTTGATCATTCAAAAACCTGATTCTTGTGCAGTTTTGGCCTTTCTGGATTCTTTGAGGTCAGTTCAATGAATATTACTACAGTGTAGCCAAGTAACATCACGGAATTTTCAGTATTTGCTGAAGGGTGTCAAGAACCATTTCCGTTGTCCCGATTAGTTATCACCATTCTACTCTGATAGAGGAAATGCGGACTTGTTTTATTCCATTAAGAAAACATGTGCATCTGTATTCTTCTTAGCTCCGGTATATAGGTATAAGACAGAAACCCAGTGAGGCAGCAGCAGCAGCAGCAGCGGTGGTGTCACATTCCAGACTTTATATGTAACACAGCCCTGTCCTGTGTACATTATTCCTGTTTCTAGTGCCAGGGGCCCAGCTGATTGGCTGCCATGGGGAAGTTAGCAGCTATTATAGTAGGTTCTGGGCTGGAGAAACTACAGGGAGGGAGGAGTGAACTTGAGCTCTGACTGCACACAGCTATCATTAACACTGATGTGATCAACTTGCATGGACTCAAATAGCTGCCGCTGTCACATTCTATGCCGGAGAGGCTTTGGTACATAATGGGTCCTTGAAGAGAGGGGACTGTTTGCTGGATGAGGACATCTGCATTTGGCTTGGTTGGCACAGTGTGGATTCCTGTTTTATCAGGCACTGACAGATCTGCAGTATCACTGCACCTTAGTACATGTGATGTGCTGGGAGCTGTTTCGCTGGATGCCCATTGGCTTGTGGCCCTTTCAGAAGCTCAGTTGATTTCTATTTGGGACAGGTACTACAAGTGGTCTCCCTGGGAAGTTGTACTAGGATTTCCACCTAATCACAGTCAACGCACACAAACATCAGGGGCCCATCCATGAGACATTGCAGTATGCTATGGGGGCAATCCTGCACTGACCCTGCCCCACCTGGTACCACACTGCATCCTCACTGACCAATTGACATGGCTTCCCCAGAGATTATCAGGATATCGGCTTTGGAAATGGAGAAGTATTACAGTCTGCAGCAGGCGGTTTCTCTTCTGTACACAATGCTGGAAAGTAAGTACATTTCTGACCTCCTTCAATAATAGTCTTTCTTTGCCCCTGCAGTCCATAGTGTACTGTAACTGCAGTGCTGCACTAAAACCACTCAAAGCTGCACTAGACTACTCCCTGTCAGTGCTGAAAAGTTGTGGTCACAGTAATGGTAGCCCATTGATGGGACATCGGGAGACACCCAGGACTCAATGGAGTATTCCAGCCAAAAATATTTGTAGATAGGTGATGAATGTTAGATGGGTGAGTGTCAGATTACTGGGACCCTCCACTGCCACATGACTGCAGGAATTTAAATAGTCTGACATTATTTACTAAATGTTGTGATAATTGTTGCACCTGTAGTACCAAAACTGATCGATCAAATCAATGAAATGTTTATTCACTATAAATATTATAGATTAGATACATTTTCAACTTAGATTTTTTTTTCAATCATAATTGTCGTGTGAAGCAAAATATTAAAAACAGATTTTCTTTAAAAAAAATTCTGTCTATAAAAACTTATGTGCTGCAGTTCTGAGTTTTGTTAGTAGGAAACTGACTGACACTCAATATGGTCATATATCACCTGGTCATCTTTTAAGAAGGGGCTATTTATTACTACATTTGTTTTGGAATGTAGTGTTACACGGTATCCATAAATATGACTGTAATGAATGGCTGTGTTGAGCCTACCATAGCAGAAAAGAGCACCAGCATCTAGCTGATCTACGGTGGTAAGGAGAAAAACACATGGGCTGTTGGCTGCATGCAGCTGGAATGCGCCGGCCATTCAGCGCACAAGCCTGCCAGCAAGCTTGTACACTGATTGGTCGCCACATTCTGGAAGCATGAGGCTGACAGCCCGTGTATTTTCCAAATTTGACAAAAATGTTCAGTGCAGATTCTGCTGGTAGCAACCTCCCATTAAAAGCAATGGAAGGCTGCTGCTCAGTTTACACTTTCAAATTTTGGATCCTAGTTCTGCCGAAAGAATGGACATGGTTGTTCTTTCAGCAGAATCCACAGGCAAAGTTCCATTAATCAACGAGACTTTAAAAAGGGGCAAGGATCCTGTTTCACATTAGAAGACACCAGTATTCTAAATGGCAAATAATAAATAGGGGCGCTTCTACGTTAACCACATTCTAACTAAAAAGTTTCTAGCAGAATATCTGGGCACCAAAAAAGTTAATATTTGGCTTTGGTTGGCATTAAAATAATTTAAAAAAAAGATACATACTTACCAACCTGGGTTCCCTGCTGCTCCCAGTGTGAAGTGATCCGGTCCCCAACTCATCTCTCTGTTACTTCCGAGATGGACTTGTCTCAGCAATCATGGCCCACACAGCCAGTCCCCAACTGAGGCAGGACACTTCTGCAGTTAGTGATTAGAGGGGAAGGCCGTCACTGCCAAGACAAGTACATCTCAGAAATCTGAAACGTGACAAGTGAGGGACTGGATCACGTCGCATCGGGAGCTGCTGGGGACCCAGGTAAAGGAGTATGTCTTTTTTTTATTATAACTATTATTTTATTATTAATAATAATAATGTATTATTTTCATGATGTCCCCAGCTAAATACTGTATAAACTTTTTTTAGGTGCTGGATGACCCATTTCTGTGACAAATTCAGCGAATATGATTGTGTCACATTATAGTGACATGTCAGGTGATAATATGAATAGAAATCTGTGAGCGATCTATACAGCATCCAGACATCTTTAGAGCTGCTCAAGGATACTACATAATTTTAATAGAACAATATTAATACCCATAGAGCTCTGCCACATAGATTTTCCCTAAATGCTGAGATGGCTGAATCCATTGAGGGATGCATGAAATCCTCTCTTTATTAAACATTTTGAGGATTTTAGTTTCATTGAATTATGACCTGAGGGGATCTGTTACATTCCTGTGCACAGCTTATCTCTTTCTCTCTCTGTATTTTTCGGTTCTGGAATGCAGATTTGACTTATGGAGACAGTATGTATCTCTTGTTATGCCTCGGTCATAAAAAGTGAATCTGCAGATACATAGCACCCTGAAGGTAAAGGCCTGACTGTACTGATAGTAGGCTTCAGAGTGAGCAGTCATTCTATATCACAAGACCTGTTACATTAGGAATGCTAATAAGATGGGCCTGATACCAGATAACTATTGGAGCATTACTAGTGTAAGGTCACTGGACCTTATTGTGAAATGTTGGAATAAGGAAGCAGAAAGTTTGGGGAATGAACTTAACGGGGTACTCCGCTGCTCAGCGTTTGTAACAAACCGTTCTGAAAGCTGGAGCCGTGAGCTTGTGATGTCATAGCCCCACTTATTACATCACATCCCACCCCCTCAATGCAAGTCTATGGGAGGGGGTCTTTAAGATTTTCCCCCTGCATCTGTATGTTATAGAGGGGGAGTCAGGATCAAATTAGTGATCATAGTATTGGGCTTGAGAATGTCCCAAAAGGACAAAATGATTTTACGAACCTCAACAGCTTTCTCATCATATGTCCCTATACGTCTAGGGAGTTCTTGTTTTTGCTCACTTTTTTAGGGGGACAGCAGGTTGTTCCTGTTATTCATTAGGGCTCTTGTATATGCTTTTTTGAATGTTCTATATGGATACTCTCTATTTTTATGGCGCTTGCATAATTCTGAAGCTTTTTTCTTAAATTCCTCCAGTGTGGAGCAATTGCGCCACACTCGCAAGTATTGACCAGTTGGAATACCCCGCTTCAGCAGAGGTGGGTGACAGCTCCCCCACTGAAGCAGGGCATTCGTGGCTGTCTCTTTTCAGTAAATGGTAGTAAGGATCTCTTGGTTACTCGCAATCCAGATCTTTAGATCCAAGAATATAAATTCTTGTTTAATGATAGTATATGTAAACTTAAGGTCCATGTCATTTTTATTTAACTTGGCGACAAATTCCATTAAGGACTCTTCTGATGACGTCCATATCAGGAAGACGTCATCTATTTACCGGATCCATAAATTAAGGGATCCGGTCCATAGAGACATCTCCTCAGTCGAGACCCTTGGGTCTTCCCAGAAACCTAAATATAGATTGGCGTAGCTGGGGTGCGCATGGGCTCCCCATTGCTACGCCACATTGCTGCTACAGCAAGCAACTACCTATGCAAAACTAACACTGTTAAAACTAAGATTCCTGATGAACCCAACAGCGGGAAACGCGTCGAATCTAAACTGAATCTGAATATAGGAGCTAAGAAGTAGCCACCCGAATACATGAATGAAGCAAGTTCGGGACCACAGGTTTTTGTTTGTTGTATAGCCCCCACTATGCACATTGTTACACTGGAATGGGTTTTCTTTGCAAATGGCACATCTTAATGATACAATGCAATATACATCCTAAGTGCATTTATTAAATGTGTAATATTCCCATGAAATGTGCAACAAGATTTGTGGAATATCTCTATGAACTGTGCAATAGTAGATGTGCAATATAATTTCTGCTGCCATATGTGATATCCTGGGCATTATGCAATGATCAGGTCCTTGTTCAGAGGAGCAGCAATTTTTACAGTATGTGGCTATATGGGGACACTGCTTAGTGTGGACACTAAGATGGTGGCCGCTATGTATGTTTATTGAATAAATACCCCTGTTTTTCTTTTTTTCTTTGTTTTCTGAGCTTTTTATTACCTATCATTAAAAGCTAAGTTTTAAATCTCATTGTGCTATTAGTGCTACATATATATGCATGAGATACATTTCTTGGATGTGTTAGGACACATATCAGTGCCTGATGAACACTTGTTTGGTCGACAGTTATCTCTCCTGACCTCCCCATACACCGCCAAACGTGCATGTGTTTTCTATGGGAATGAAACTTTCTGAACAATAGGGTCAGGTGGAAAAATCCAACATGCCCTATTCTTCCCTTCACCAACATCGTTTGCCAATGGGTAGTTGGGAGGCCACCATACACCTTAGACATTCAGCCAAAGCTGCTGAATATATGGCTGTCTTTAGGTGTATGGCACCTTTACAGTTCATCACTGTGGATCTCAGCAGTGGAGCAGGAATGCTTACTTCTAACAAGAAGACATTGCCCAAAGTGGACAACTTTAAACAGGAATTCTTGCATCCGATAGTAATATTGCTGTTATATTGTTATTTCACAAACATATGTCCCTGCAAGTCATACTGTTTCTATCAAGTTAATTCATTTCTATCCTTTCCTTTTTTCCTGATGCTTTGCCATTTGACTGATGGACTGTCACGTCTTACAGAAAGTACCTATCAATAGAAATGCTATAGAGTGAATGGCTTCAGAGCTGAACTATAGACTGACATGTCATTGTTTTGCCATGACAGGCTCTTGGCCCAAGAGAACCATAGACAAAGACATTCGTAGAATTACATTTTACAGTCATTGGCCTTCATTTTAGTTAAAAAATATTTAATAAATTACTGATTGACGATCATATACTGTAACTTTCCGGGATTATTTAAAGATGGTCACCCCCATAACCTGCATTCCCTCATCATTTGGCTTGGCTGGGTCAGTTTGATGTTAATAGTAGGCTTTTTATAGCATGGACAATGTATAATGATCAGTCAAGCTAACAATCCAATTTCTACAAGCTTGAATCATGGCCGGTGTAACTCTGCCAAGTTCACAAAAAGCTGCTGATTGGGTTTGATCTGTCACCTTCAGGACATTAAGATTTGTAACATTTAAGTATTGTATTGGTGTGTGTCCCTTTTAACAAGGTAGTCACTATGGCCCTGATTTAAACAGGACTTTTATTAAGGGCAAGTCCAATGCAATGCAGTATTAGTATAAATACTGATCCCTCTATGACCAGTGCTATAGGGATCTAACCACTTTGGAAAGCAGCTTTATCATCTAAAAGAGGACAAACAACGCTTGAACATACCTATGCCCTGGTACTTAACGCACAGTGACATACATGTACGTAGGCGAGGGGGAGGTTTCTGCGATCTCCGCGTCTCTTGACACAGATGGCTGTTGTTATCAGCAGCTGGGACTTCATGGATTGTGGCGGACATCAGTGACCACGCTGATATCCACCATTAACACTTCAGATACCATTATCAAGCATTGATCACATCATCTGAAGTATCTGTGGGGCTCTGAGGGACTCATCAGACCACCCACAGTGCAATTGCACGGTCCGATGAGTAAAGATGGCAGCCAGAGCTCCTCTCACTTGCTTCTGGCCGGTGTAGTGCCAAATTTTGTGTTTTGCCATGGAATGTGTTACATGACTCAGCACTTTCCAATGCTGGACTAAGACAGCTCCATTGGCGGTCTCAAACACCGTTCCCTTCAGTGTGAGTTCGGCTACCATAGCAAGAGGATGTCTCCTTTTGTGATAGGCAAATCGCAGCCGCTGCTGCTACTGTAATGTAATTGATTCCCTGCTATGGGGACCGTGCACGGGGGAATCTGTATGAAATGACAGCTGCTACACTCAGCTAATGACACCTGCGGGCGCATGGTCCCCATAGCGGGGAGAGTGTCACATGTCAGCCGCAGCGGGGACTGTATAAGATGCCAGCCGCTGGCCTCAGCTTATGACACTCGCGGACGCATGGTCCCTATAGCGGTGAATGAATGTAATGTCTGCCGCAGCGCTGAGATCCCTCCCGCGGGCGCACGGTCCCCATAGTGGGGAATCAATTACATTACAGCCACAGCACGAATAACATTGCAGCCGCAGCGCTTCAGCTATCACAGGAGGAGACATCCTCCTGCTGTGGTAGCCAAACTCACACTGAAGGGAACAGTGTTTGAGACAGCATATTTGTGGTCACGTGACATACACACACAATCCCCCAGGAACCAATGGTAGGGGGCGGGTGTGCACGTGCCAGCCAATGGAGCTGAAAAGGGCTGAGTCATGTAACACAATCCACAGCAAAATACGGCACTATACCAGCTCTGGCGGTCTTCTTCTATAGTCTGCCATCTGGCAGACTTTAGAAGTAGATTGCGTATATCACTGATCAGGGATATGCCTATGCATAACACTGAACAGTATAAGAAGTCATAAGATTGCTATTAATAGTCCCCCTAAAAAATAAAAAAGTAAAAAAAAATAATTTTAGGACCATATTTTCCCATTTTACAAATAAAAAAAAAAGTAAAACAAAATAAACTTTGGTATCTCCGCTACAGAAATGTAAAATTATTAAAATATAATATTAATGTTAAAATTAGTGATTTGCAGTCACATCACATCCGAGAAAAAATGAAATAAAAAGTGACCAAGAAGTCACATATAACCCAAAAGTGGTACGATAAAAACTACAGATCACAGAACCCTATATACGGAAAGATAGGAAAGTTATAGGGGGATCAGAAAAGGCCAATTTTAAGCATGCTTTTGTTTAACAAAATAAGTTTGACTTTTTTTTTTTTTTAAAGCAATACAATAATAAAAATAAAAAAAAAGCATGTAAACATGGGTATCGTTTTAATCCCAAAATTTAAATCCAAAAATTGGGAATTTCTTTTAAATTTTGCGCCACAGATAATAATTTTTTCATTGTGCCATACATTTTATGGTAAAATTAAAGGTTTCATTACAAAGTAAAACTGGTCATGCAGAAAATCAAGCCCTCATATGGGTCACGGATGGAAAATAAAAGAGCTATTGTCCCTAAAACAATGAAAAAACTAAAATGCAAGGCCAAAATGGGCTGTATCCTTAAGGGTTAAATCAAATATTTATGTTAATCATATATTTGTTTTAGAAATTTCACTAATGTTTTTTCTAACTTAGCATTTTACGATCGATATTCAGATTATATTAGAAAATAAAGCCTATGGTCCACGTGACTGCCGTAAAGCATCTTTCTAAAGCTTTGATTTCTAATGCTGTGGCATTCTGGTGGGCAGGATGGAAACAGGAAAATTGTATGTATATGTCAGTGTTTCCCAATCTATTTTGGTTCGGGCACCCCTACCAAAGTTGAGGAGCAAAGAAAAAAAAAAAAGGGGGGGGGGGGGGGGGGAAGAAGCCACAATGCACAACATCTATTTATCTGTGGGTATGTAGATTACAGTGCTGCTACACAGCAACTCACAAATGACGTCTTCTCTAATCAGCGTCGTTCCCTTTTCATCTCCTTCTGGTCCGGGCCATCATGACTATTTCTTCCAGCCACAATTCTTTACCGTTAAACCTGCAAAACAAACCTATTAGGCTCGCACTTTTCCAGCATCAGCCTCCAGATTTCCCTGGGGCGTATAGGTGTAAAGGGGTAACAGAGGGGTGTAGAAAGGTGGCAGAGGGGTGTAGAATAGTGTATGTGGAAGCGGGGTGTGATGAGGGCAGAACCCCTTGTATTTGTGATGACAGGGTGTGGTTTAGCCTAAAACCTCCCGAAGGTATACCGCTGTATCCTGGGCTAGACACGGGGACAATAAAGACTCTAATGCCAAGTTATGGACAACGGTAGCTTTACTGAGGGTAGACAGTTGGTAAAGTCTATTCAGTTCAGCCAGGGCCCAAGGAGGTGACCATTGATGCAGAGACCTTAAGGGCTTGCTGAGACGTAGTAGGACTGGACAATTGAATGCAGACCACGCTGACTTGACAGATGACAAGGACTGACTTGACTCGACTCATAAAACTGTGACTTTAGCTTACTTGAATTGATGGTGGCTGCAGGACTTGACTTTGAGGCCTCCAACACTCTGGACACACACACTAGGCGACTGCACTGGACCTCAGGAAGCAAGAGCTTTAAGCCTCCTCGAGAGCAAGAAGACCGAAGCTAGCTCCACCCAGGGCTTACATGGGGGAGACTAGCAGAGAGCCCATAGGTCAGTCTTGGGATCACCTGGTCACTGGTACCTCCTGGGTAACAATCACATGACATTACTCTTAAAGATACAACACATTTTATAATAGATTACACTGCAGAACATATGTACAGGGGGCGGGGAACAGGTGCAAGGGGCCCTGGGGACACTGAAGAAGGCTGCCTGACAGGACAGCAAGGGTACGGGGTAACATCTCCATTATTGGGCTACCACATGTACATGGGTGACAGATGGGTGTAGAAGAGTGTACATGGGAGGCAGAGGGATGTAGAGGAGTGTACATTGGTGACAGAGGGGTGTAGAGGAGTGTACATTGGTGGCAGAGGGGTGTAGAGGAGTGTACATGGGTGACAGGATCGTAGGGGGTGACAGATGGGTGTAGAGGGGTGTACATTGGTGGCAGAGGGGTGTAGAGGAGTGTACATGGGTGACAGGATCGTAGGAGGTGACAGATGGATGTAGAGGGGTGTACATTGGTGGCAGAGGGGTGTAGAGGAGTGTACATGGGTGACAGGATCGTAGGAGGTGACAGATGGGTGTAGAGGGGTGTACATTGGTGACAGATAGGTGTAGAGGGGTGTACATTGGTGACAGATGGGTGAAGAGGGGTGTACATTGGTGACAGATGGGTGTAGAAGAGTGTACATGGGTGACAGGTGGTGTAGGGGGTGACAGAGGGCTGAACAGGAGTGACAAGGTTGTAACAGGGGGGGACAGGGGTGAATAGGGGGTGGACATGAGTGACAAGGATGTGGTAAGAGGGGTGAACATGGGTGACAGGGGGATGAACAGGGGTGATGTGCGCATGTCACATGACCACCTATACTGTGTGTGTAACATCGTTCTCTTCAGTATGTGTTTTGCTCCCACAGCATTCATTCCCCACTATGGAATTGCGCTTGCTTACAGCTTCTCCCCCCCCCCCCCACAAGCACGATGCCCCCACATCGGGGAATGATTGATATGTGACCCGTGGGCGTAGCTCTGCTTCTTCCCCCGGGGGATCGTGCTTGCGGGGGGAGAAGCAGAGCTGCGTCCGCGGGTCACATATCAATCATTACCTCATGTAGGGACATCACGCTTGTGGGGCAGGGGGATGGAAGCTGTCAGCTCTGCTTCTCCCCCGCAATTGCAATCCCCATTGTGGGGAATGAATGTCTGATCGCAGGGGTCCCACCACTTGGGACCCCCGCGATCTCTCCTGCAGCACCCCCGTTCACCAGCTGCACGGAGCAGAGAACCTATATCTATATCACAAATTTCATAGTCAATTCAGTAATAATAACAACAGTTTTTGTGTTTTTTTTTTTTCTTGAATCGGTCATTTGAGGTACACGTACATGCAAAGAGTATATCAAATTGATCATTGTGCGGAATACAAGGAAAACAAGGGAATGGGTTAGATGCAGAGGTCATAGCTGATCTTACCTTCTGCCATTTAAAGGCCATTTACATAATGAAAATCAACTGAAAGAATGTTCATAGGAACTATTACTGCATGACATAATCATATTCTTTATTCAGAATAATAATCAGAGAGGATCCTAGTAGATTGTATGCGTTAAGAATAATACATCATCGTCCACAGAACAGAAGCCATTGATGCTATATAACTGGCAGTGCATTATAGGTTAGTCATAAACTACCCTTAAGAGCCAGATAGTAATCTACCATTTATTTTGGTGTTTCTTCTAAATATATGTGTAACAAGTCTGGGGCTGTAGGCAATCTCATTGGGCGTAGGTCGAGTTACTGTCATAGCTGTAATTATACTGTTAACACAACATAAAACTAGATTATTTTTTTGTAAGCAATAAGATTTTTTGCATGACTATATGTGTTTTTGTTTTTCTCCTTTTTGTCTCAGTTTGCTCATCTTTTGCAGTGATTTCTATTCTGGAAGACATATTCATGTCATTCAATATCATTATGTTGTATTTAGGTCTGAGCTTCTATACAGATTCATTTCTTCAATGTGTTTTTCATGGACACCAGTATCAGATAGGTGAAGTGCCTACACCAGAACATCACCAATCACCTATTTGCCAGAGCTGTGGGGCCAAATGTACTCCGTACATTGTGTAGTGGCTGCTCTGAGTTACTGCAGCTCAGCTCTTATAGACTTTGATGGAAGTTAAAGGGTACCTCTCATCAAAAATCGTTTGATATATTATAGATTAATGTATGCAGAATAACTTTACAATTGCATGTTATTAAAAAATATGCTTCTTTCTATTTAATTTTCCACTTTGAAGAAATGACCACTAGGGGTCTCCCTACCAGTCCTGGCAGCAAGCATTTCAGACTCATGCTGGAGTCCTAAACACTACGAGCTGCCAGTCTGCTTTGTTCACAAAGGAGAACACTCAGAGCTGCCAGCCTGCTTTGTTCACAGCCTGTTTGGCTGTGAACAAAGCAGGCTAGCAGCTCTGAGTGTTTAGGACTGCAGCATGAGTCAGAAATGCTTGATGAAAGGACTGATTGGGAAAAATACAATAGAAAGAAGCATATTTTTCATTAACATGCTATTGGAAAGTTATTCAGCATTCATTAATCTAAAATATATCAAAAGTTTATTTGATGAGAGGTACCCTTTAAGCTGTAGTAATCCAGCTTGGCCACTACGAAATGTATGAACAAAAGACTATACGCAGACCAATATTCCTTCATGCAGTCGTACAGTAGATCCCAGTTCTACACATTCTCTGAAGACCATATAAATGATTACAGGGCAGTAACATCCAGTGACTCACATGTGACATCTTCTCAGAGTCAGTCACTTTCCCTTTTATGTTCCCATCCGGCCCAGACCACCTAGACGATTTCTTCCAGCTACAACTCATCTCTACAGAACCTGCTGGACAAACATCTTAGTCTCTGCGCTTTTTCAGCACCCTCTTTACCCTTCCCCCATCTATAGTGCTTCAAAAAGTATTAATGCACCTTTGGTGTCCCACACAGTAAAGTGGGTAAATGTGTTGGGAATAGGTAGGTTGTTCCAGTAGGTAGGCAGGTCTCCCAGTATGTAATTTTAACTGATTACATTTACTTTGTTTGCTGGCTTTGAGGCGGATTAGATGTATCTCCTCCAGGCTTCTATTTCATGCTACTTTCCTCGAGCCATGAAGATTTCTTTATTATGATGGTGAACTGATCCCATTTATTCCCCCAGTATGTCGTTTCTCAGTATAGAAATGTCTCAGTAGGTTGTTTCTCTAATATATTCAGTGGGTACCCAAGTAAGTATTTTTTGGTGCCCCTGTAGGTTGTTACCCAGTGTTTATGTGCCTTTAGTAGGTAGTTTCCCTAGTATATATGCCCCAAGTAGTTAGTATGGCAGGATACAGGCCTCCAGTATGTAGTTTTTTTCCCCTTTTGATAGCCCTCAGTAGGTAGTTTTCCCTGTTAATGTCCCCCCTTACCAAGATAAAAAAATAAATAAAAACATGTTCACCGTCTTCCAGCTCCCCCGCAGTCACCAGCTTCTTCTTTTCTATCTTCTAGGCTGCAGGCAGCTTCTTCTTTTCTATCTTCTAGGCTGCAGGCAGCTTCTTCTTTTCTATCTTCTAGGCTGCAGGCAGCTTCTTCTTTTCTATCTTCTAGGCTGCAGGCAGCTTCTTGTCTGTAGGCTCTAGAGGCCAGGAGAATCTCTGACCATACGGGGCCCCAGCTATCCTCCTGAATGGGGTGTGTTCGACCACCGGACTAAGCGGCATCTGCCCCGCCCCATCAATGCAGCTCTATGTGAGAGCGGGAGATTGCCAAGTGCAGCGCTCCGGCTCTCCCATAGAGTTACATTGAGAGACTGTGTCAGAGTACTTCTTTAACGTGCTCATCACCTCCCTTTCATACTAAGCACTGCTTAAAATAATAAAAGGTCCGCCTAACAGGGGTTTTATTCTCAAGGAAACCTTTTGGTGTTTTAGTTGAGTGTTAAACCTTAGTCCTGGTTGATATTCTGTCAGATGGAGATATATTCTCAAAGTACATTCATGTTAACTCTCAGTACACAACCAATCACTAACAAACGGTGAAGTCTACTACTTAGGGGACATAATATTCATATGATGATTCCTCTAGATTACATCCTTATTTTTATTTCTCTTCAGAATGGATTTTAAAGGGGTACTCTGGTGGAAAACATATTTTTTTCTTCATATAAACTGGCTCTAACCAGTTAAACATATTTGTAAATTACTTCTATTAAAAAATCTAAATCCTTCCAGTACTTATCAGCTGCTGTATGCTCCACAAGAAGGTCTTTTCTTTTTGAATTTCCTTTCTGTCTGACCACAGTGCTCTCTGCTGACATCTCTGTCCATTTTAGGAAAACAGTTCCTAAAATGGACAGAGGTGTCAGCAAAGAGCACTGTAGTCAGACAGAAAGGAAATTCAAAAAGAAAAGAACTTCCTTTGGAAAATAAAGCAGCTGATAAGTACTGGAAGGATTAAGATTTTTTAATAGAAGTAATTTACAAATTTGTTTAACTTTCTGGCACCAGTTGATCTGATAACATTTGTTTTCCACTGGAGTTCCCCTTTAAGCTCTTGCATATTGTGTTAAATTAGGTTTGTATGGTCTTTGTGATGGTGTTTTCTAACTTGCCAACGTTTTTGTAGTTTTTCTTTTATAATGTTTTGTAGATTTCCTGCGATTCAAATATTAGTGTGATATAGCCTGAAGAATAAAAATCCATTGCTGATACATGCTAAACATTATTATCATTTTTTTTTTCTCTCTTTCCTTTTCTCGGTGCCAGTGGGTGGGGTGGAGGGGGGGGGGGGGGCGCTAATAATGATTATACTTCTCAGATGTAAATAAGCATGGCTATTTGGCCTTTTTGTCTTTGTCTTTTCTTGATTGGTGACGTTGTTATATCTGAATTGTACAATGTATTTTTGTAAATTTTTATTATTAAAATAACATTTAAAAAAAATAAATAAAAAAACAAACAAACATTATAGAGGATAGAAAATAACAAGGCTGACCTGACATCAATCACAACAGTACCACATCACCTTATCTTACCATCACACAACACTCAGGGCAGTGTGTATGGGGACCCCGACCCCTTCCTAATGATTAGGCTTTTAATTTGTATTTATCACATTCAAACAGAGATTTGGAGTAAAAAAAAAATAAGAAAGTAATTGCCTCAACCATCTGATAATCAGTTATATTTTTTCTCACAAAGTGTTAACCTATGATATATAAGCTTGCCTAATGGGCTTCTTACTGTGTATGGGAAAGGTCAGGTTCAGCAGTCAGTGATTCACGGCTCCCGACCAGACTCTGAACCCCATTGATGTAATATTGATGGTGCATCCTGAGAAAAGGCCATCTATTTTAGAGAACAAGGTAACCCCTGTAATGTTTTTCCATTTTTCAGTTAATTTGAGAATAAAAAAAAAAAGAGAAAAGGCTCCTCTGTGGCCAAAGCATCAATGTATGATGGGTGAAAGTGGCATCTAATGTGTTACTGATTCCTACAGGTTGTGTCTCATCTCCTGATATCATCTGTGAATGAGTCCGCTTGTATATATAATTGTGCCAAGTCTTCCTATAATTGTCCGTCTGTCTATTCAACAATATAATCAGGGTTTCCAGTTTATCAGAGTTTATGTGGACTCTTTCACAACATGTTTTGCACAATACAAAGTTTTCATATATATATATATATATATATATATATATATATATATATACACACACACACACACACACACACACACAGTCATGGCCGTAAATGTTGGCACCCCTGAAATTTTTCAAGAAAATTAAGTATTTCTCACAGAAAAGGATTGCAGTAACACATTGTCACGATGCCGGCTGGCAGGTAGTGGATCCTCTGTGCCAGAGAGGGATTGGCGTGGACCGTGCTAGTGGACCGGTTCTAAGCCACTACTGGTTTTCACCAGAGCCCGCCGCAAAGCGGGATGGTCTTGCTGCGGCGGTAGTGACCAGGTCGTATCCACTAGCAACGGCTCACCTCTCTGGCTGCTGAAGATAGGCGCGGTACAAGGGAGTAGGCAGAAGCAAGGTCGGACGTAGCAGAAGGTCGGGGCAGGCAGCAAGGATCGTAGTCAGGGGCAACGGCAGAAGGTCTGGAAACACAGGCAAGGAACACACAAGGAACGCTTTCACTGGCACTAAGGCAACAAGATCCGGCAAGGGAGTGCAAGGGAAGTGAGGTAATATAGGGAAGTGCACAGGTGATTACCCTAATTGGAACCACTGCGCCAATCAGCGGCGCAGTGGCCCTTTAAATCGCAGAGACCCGGCGCGCGCGCGCCCTAGGGAGCGGGGCCGCGCGCGCCGGGACAGAACAGACGGGGAGCGAGTCAGGTAGGGGAGCCGGGGTGCGCATCGCGAGCGGGCGCTACCCGCATCGCGAATCGCATCCCGGCTGGCAGCGGGATCGCAGCGCCCCGGGTCAGAGGACGTGACCGGAGCGCTGCAGCGGAGAGAGTGAAGCGAGCGCTCCGGGGAGGAGCGGGGACCCGGAGCGCTCGGCGTAACAGTACCCCCCCCCTTGGGTCTCCCCCTCTTCTTGGAGCCTGAGAACCTGAGGAGCAGACTTTTGTCAAGGATGTTGTCCTCAGGTTCCCAGGATCTCTCTTCAGGACCACAACCCTCCCAGTCTACTAAAAAAAAATTTTTCCCTCTGACCTTTTTGGCAGCCAAAATTTCCTTGACCGAGAAGACGTCCGAGGAGCCGGAAACAGGAGTGGGAGGAACAGATTTGGGAGAAAAACGGTTGAGGATGAGTGGTTTGAGAAGAGAGACGTGAAAGGCATTAGGGATACGAAGAGAAGGAGGAAGAAGAAGTTTATAAGAGACAGGATTAATTTGACACAAAATTTTGAAAGGACCAAGATAGCGTGGTCCCAACTTGTAGCTAGGGACACGGAAGCGGACATATTTAGCGGAGAGCCATACCTTGTCTCCAGGGGAAAAAACGGGGGGAGCTCTTCTTTTCTTATCCGCGAACCTCTTCATGCGTGAAGAAGCCTGTAAGAGAGAATTTTGGGTCTCTCTCCATATAATGGAAAGGTCACGAGAAATTTCATCCACAGCGGGCAGACCAGAGGGCAAGGGGGTAGGGAGGGGGGGAAGAGGGTGACGGCCGTACACCACGAAAAATGGGGATTTGGAGGAAGATTCAGAGACCCTGAAGTTATACGAGAATTCGGCCCATGGAAGGAGATCTGCCCAGTCATCCTGGCGGGAGGAAACAAAATGTCGCAAATAATCACCCAAGATCTGGTTAATTCTTTCTACTTGTCCATTGGACTGGGGATGATATGCAGAGGAAAAATTTAATTTAATCTTGAGTTGTTTACAGAGAGCCCTCCAGAATTTAGACACGAATTGGACACCTCTATCCGAGACAATCTGCGTAGGCAACCCGTGAAGACGAAAAATGTGTACAAAAAATTGTTTAGCCAACTGAGGCGCAGAAGGAAGACCAGGAAGAGGGATGAAATGTGCCATTTTGGAGAATCGATCAACGACCACCCAAATAACAGTGTTGCCACAGGAAGGGGGTAAATCAGTAATAAAATCCATACCAATCAGAGACCAAGGCTGTTCGGGGACAGGCAGAGGATGAAGAAAACCAGCGGGCTTCTGGCGAGGAGTCTTATCCCGGGCACAGATAGTGCAGGCTCGCACAAAGTCCCCAACATCCGTCTCCAGAGTCGGCCACCAATAGAAGCGGGAGATGAGTTGCACAGATTTCTTGATGCCCGCATGACCTGCGAGATGGGAGGAGTGACCCCATTTGAGGATTCCGAGGCGTTGGCGTGGAGAAACAAAGGTCTTTCCTGGAGGAGTCTGCCTGATGGAGGCAGGAGAAGTGGAGATCAGGCAGTCAGGTGGAATGATGTGTTGCGGAGGGAGATCAACTTCTGAGGCATCCGAGGAACGAGAGAGAGCATCGGCCCTAATGTTCTTATCGGCAGGACGAAAGTGAATCTCAAAATTAAATCGGGCAAAGAACAGAGACCACCGGGCCTGGCGAGGATTCAGCCGTTGGGCAGACTGGAGGTAGGAGAGGTTCTTGTGGTCGGTGTAGATAATAACAGGAAATATTGATCCCTCCAGCAGATGCCTCCATTCCTCAAGTGCTAATTTAATGGCTAGAAGCTCTCGATCCCCGATGGAGTAGTTCCTCTCCGCTGGAGAGAAGGTCCTAGAGAAAAAACCACAAGTGACAGCATGCCCGGAAGAATTTTTTTGTAGAAGAACAGCTCCAGCTCCCACTGAGGAGGCATCAACCTCCAATAGGAAGGGTTTGGAAGGGTCAGGTCTGGAGAGCACGGGAGCCGAAGAAAAGGCAGACTTGAGTCGTTTAAAGGCGTCTTCTGCTTGAGGAGGCCAGGACTTGGGATCAGCATTTTTTTTGGTTAAAGCCACGATAGGAGCCACAATGGTAGAAAAATGTGGAATAAATTGCCTGTAATAATTGGCGAACCCCAAAAAGCGTTGGATAGCACGGAGTCCGGAGGGGCGTGGCCAATCTAAGACGGCAGAGAGTTTGTCTGGATCCATCTGTAGTCCCTGGCCAGAGACCAAATATCCTAGAAAAGGAAGAGATTGGCATTCAAACAGACATTTCTCAATTTTGGCATAGAGTTGGTTGTCACGAAGTCTCTGAAGAACCATACGGACATGCTGGCGGTGTTCTTCTAGATTGGCAGAAAAAATTAGGATATCGTCCAGATATACAACAACACAGGAGTATAACAGATCACGAAAAATTTCATTGACAAAGTCTTGAAAGACGGCAGGGGCATTGCACAGTCCAAAGGGCATGACCAGATACTCAAAGTGTCCATCTCTGGTGTTAAATGCCGTTTTCCACTCGTCCCCCTCTCTGATGCGGATGAGGTTATAGGCGCCTCTTAAGTCCAATTTAGTGAAGATGTGGGCACCTTGGAGGCGATCAAAGAGTTCAGAGATGAGGGGTAAGGGGTAGCGGTTCTTAACCGTGATTTTATTAAGACCGCGGTAGTCAATGCAAGGACGTAGGGAGCCATCTTTTTTGGACACAAAGAAAAATCCGGCTCCGGCAGGAGAGGAGGATTTACGGATAAAGCCCTTTTTTAGATTCTCCTGGACGTATTCGGACATGGCAAGAGTCTCTGGGGCAGAGAGAGGATAAATTCTGCCCCGGGGTGGAGTAGTGCCCGGGAGGAGGTCGATAGGGCAATCATAAGGCCTGTGAGGAGGTAGAGTCTCAGCTTGTTTTTTGCAGAAAACATCCGCGAAGTCCATATAGGCCTTAGGGAGACCGGTTACTGGAGGAACCACAGAGTTACGGCAAGGGTTATTGGGAACCGGTTTTAGACAGTTTTTGGAACAAGAGGACCCCCAACTCTTGATCTCCCCAGTGGACCAATCCAGGGTTGGGGAATGAAGTTGAAGCCAGGGAAGTCCAAGGAGAATTTCTGAGGTGCAATTGGGGAGGACCAAAAGTTCAATCCTCTCATGATGAGATCCGATGCTCATAAGAAGGGGCTCCGTGCGGAAACGTATGGTACAGTCCAATCTTTCATTATTTACACAATTGATGTAGAGGGGTCTGGCGAGACTGATCACCGGGATGTTGAACCTGTTGACGAGAGAGGCCAAAATAAAATTTCCTGCAGATCCAGAGTCCAAGAAGGCCACAGCAGGGAAGGAGAAGGCAGAGGCAGACATCCGCACAGGCACTGTAAGACGTGGAGAAGCAGAGTAGACATCAAGGACTGTCTCATCTTTGTGCGGAGTCAGCGTACGTCTTTCCAGGCGGGGAGGACGGATAGGACAATCCCTCAGGAAGTGTTCGGTACTAGCACAGTACAGGCAGAGGTTCTCCATACGGCGTCGTGTCCTCTCTTGAGGTGTCAGGCGAGACCGGTCGACCTGCATAGCCTCCACGGCGGAAGGCACAAGAACAGATTGCAGGGGACCAGAGGAGAGAGGAGCCGAGGAGGAGAAACGCCTCGTGCGAACAGAGTCCATATCTTGGCGGAGTTCCTGACGCCTTTCGGAAAAACGCATGTCAATGCGAGTGGCTAGGTGAATAAGTTCATGTAGATTAGCAGGAATTTCTCGTGCGGCCAGAACATCTTTAATGTTGCTGGATAGGCCTTTTTTGAAGGTCGCGCAGAGGGCCTCATTATTCCAGGACAATTCTGAAGCAAGAGTACGGAATTGTACGGCATACTCGCCAACGGAAGAATTACCCTGGACCAGGTTCAACAGGGCAGTCTCAGCAGAAGAGGCTCGGGCAGGTTCCTCAAAGACACTTCGGATTTCCGAGAAGAAGGAGTGTACAGAGGCAGTGACGGGGTCATTGCGGTCCCAGAGCGGTGTGGCCCATGACAGGGCTTTTCCGGACAGAAGGCTGACTACGAAAGCCACCTTAGACCTTTCAGTGGGAAACAGGTCCGACATCATCTCCAGATGCAGGGAACATTGGGAAAGAAAGCCACGGCAAAACTTAGAGTCCCCATCAAATTTATCCGGCAAGGATAGGCGTAGCCCAGGAGCGGCCACTCGCTGCGGAGGAGGTGCAGGAGCTGGCGGCGGAGATGACTGCTGAAGCTGTGGTAGTAACTGTTGTAGCATAACGGTCAGTTGAGACAGCTGTTGGCCTTGTTGCGCTATCTGTTGTGACTGCTGGGCGACCACCGTGGTGAGGTCAGCGACAACTGGCAGAGGAACTTCAGCGGGATCCATGGCCGGATCTACTGTCACGATGCCGGCTGGCAGGTAGTGGATCCTCTGTGCCAGAGAGGGATTGGCGTGGACCGTGCTAGTGGACCGGTTCTAAGCCACTACTGGTTTTCACCAGAGCCCGCCGCAAAGCGGGATGGTCTTGCTGCGGCGGTAGTGACCAGGTCGTATCCACTAGCAACGGCTCACCTCTCTGGCTGCTGAAGATAGGCGCGGTACAAGGGAGTAGGCAGAAGCAAGGTCGGACGTAGCAGAAGGTCGGGGCAGGCAGCAAGGATCGTAGTCAGGGGCAACGGCAGAAGGTCTGGAAACACAGGCAAGGAACACACAAGGAACGCTTTCACTGGCACTAAGGCAACAAGATCCGGCAAGGGAGTGCAAGGGAAGTGAGGTAATATAGGGAAGTGCACAGGTGATTACCCTAATTGGAACCACTGCGCCAATCAGCGGCGCAGTGGCCCTTTAAATCGCAGAGACCCGGCGCGCGCGCGCCCTAGGGAGCGGGGCCGCGCGCGCCGGGACAGAACAGACGGGGAGCGAGTCAGGTAGGGGAGCCGGGGTGCGCATCGCGAGCGGGCGCTACCCGCATCGCGAATCGCATCCCGGCTGGCAGCGGGATCGCAGCGCCCCGGGTCAGAGGACGTGACCGGAGCGCTGCAGCGGAGAGAGTGAAGCGAGCGCTCCGGGGAGGAGCGGGGACCCGGAGCGCTCGGCGTAACACACATGTCTTGCTATATACATGTTTATTCCCTTTGTGTGTATTGGAGCTAAACCAAAAAAGGGAGGAAAAAAAGCTAATTGGACATAATGTCAAACCAAACTACAAAAATGGGCTGGACATAATTATTGGCACCCTTAACTTAATATTTGGTTGCACACCCTTTGGAAAGAAATTACTGAAATCAGTGGCTTCCTATAACCATCAATAAGCTTCTTACACCTCTCAGCCGGAATGTTGGACAACTCTTCCTTTGCAAACTGCTCCAGGTCTCTCTTATTGGAAGATCTCTCCACAGGTGTTCAATGGGATTTAGATCTGGACTCATTGCTGCCACTTCAGAACTCTCCAGCGGTTTGTTGCCATCCATTTCTGGGGGCTTTTTGATGTATGTTTGGGGTCATTGTCCTGCTGGAAGGCCCAAAATGGACACAAACCCAGCTTTCAGACACTGGGCTGTACAGTGCTACACAAAATCTGTTGGTAATCCTCAGATTTCATGATGCCTTGTACACATTCAAGGCACCCAGTGCCAGAGGCAGCAAAACAACCCCAAAACATCATTGAACCTCCACCATATTTCACTGTAGGTACTGTGTTCTTTTCTTTGCAGGCCTCATTCCGTTTTCGGTAAACAGTAGAATGATGTGTTTTACCAAAAAGCTGTCATCTGTCCACAAGACATTTTCCCAGAAGGATTTTGGCTTACTCAAGTTCATATTGGCAAAATGTAGTCTTGCTTTTTTATGTCTCTATGTCAGCAGTGGGGTCCTCCTGGGTGTCCTGCCATAGCATTTCACTTCATTTAAATGTGGACGGATAGTTCGCGCTGACACTCATGCTCCCTGAGCCTTTCATCAATTTTCTCTTCCATCCACGCCCCAGGGAGATTAGCTACAGTGCCATGGGTTCTGAAGTCCTCAGACAGTTCTCTTCTCTTTCTGTTGTCCATGCTTAGTGTGGCACACACAGACACAATGCAAAGACTAAATGAACTTCTCTCCTTTTTATCTGCTTTTCCTCCCTTTTTTGGTTTAGTTCCAATACACACAAAGGCAATAAACATGTGTATAGCAAAACCTGTGTTACTACAATCCTTTTCTGTGAGAAATACTTCATTTTCTTGAAAAAGTTCAGGGGTGCCAACATTTACTGCCAGAACTGTGTGTGTGTGTGTGTATGTATGTATATATATATATATATATATATATATATATATATATATATACAAAATGATATTGCAGCACTACTTATCCCAATCCATGTGGGGTGCAAGCGCCCAGACCTGATCAGAGTCCTTTTAGCATAGAAATAGAAAAGTGCAGCACTCCTCCAATAAGTGAAAAAAGTGGATTTATTTGCTCACATGTATAGCAGCAACGTTTCTGTCCTACTATGGGACCATTTTCAAGCTATATATATATATATATAGATAGATAGTTATATTTCATGTTTTTGTCTGAAAGAATCATTGCCTTACTATGTTGTTGAAAATAGTAATGGTTCCTGAAATTTTCTTTTACTATGGTTGTAGATATGATGATGGTGTCGGTGGTTTATTTTGATCAAGGTCTTAGAGATTTATTGTACTTTGATATGCACTAACCACAAAAAACGTGGTCTCAAATGGCTGGAGGTGCTGAACCCCAAATGCGGTTGTGCATTTATGCTGGGGGAGCAGATCCTGCCCTTGTAGTCCATTGCTAGGGGCGATCCCCAGCATAAAAATGCATACAATGGAGGATGCCTGCAGCGGACTACAAGTGCCACAATAGAATCCTACACCAGATAGACGGTGTGGATGTGTAACAATTAGAATACAATACAGAAATTTAGGTGCACTACTGTGGTAGATGTAAACAATACATTGGCTATCCCTCAACACTGATGTTAAAATTGAGACATTTGCCAGTGTATCCTTATATGAAGGACACACCAGAGCCCGCACACCAACGCCAAGGTTTCTCAAATGGCGCGGAACCTAACGCTAATCCTACCTGTGCGTGATAAGCAAAACGGGCCAGTGGGCAATTACAGCAGCATTTGGTCGACTCACAGTATGCACTAGTATCATACATGTTATAGCCTCGCGGAATCATGTCTTTACACCTTGAAGAGTTTAATTTAAAGCATTAGTATTATTAAAAAAAAAATAATAATAATTCACACGTCATAGAGATATGCCAAAAGTTTTGATCAACTGTGGTCTGGGTATTTAGATCCACACCGACCTCTAAAACAAGTGGGATGAAGCTCTTGGCCAAGCTCTTCTCTTCCTGTCTCCCTCTTTGTTACGAGAGAAGGATTCTATAGAAAATCTGCGGAGCCCGTCTTCTGCAGTGATGAGAGAGACTATGGAAGAAGGGAGCTTAAACTTCTCTCCCCATTTGTTTTAGAATTCGGTGGGTATCTGAACACCTAAACCCTGATATTCTTAAAACTCTTTCAACATTTTGATAATATGTCATTTTTTTTGTAATGATAGTAATACTTTAAAGATACACAGACATATATTAAAACATTACTGTCACTTATGTAAACTTTTCACATGTCGTCCACACATGTTAAAAGTTTAGATCACTCCAGGTCTCCAGGTACCCACTCATCACTTCTAAACAGGTGCACTTCACTCCCTGGCCGACCGCCAGGATCAGCTGATGTGCTCCATAGACTATAATAGAGCGCATCAGTTGGATCTGGCTGGTGTCAGAACTGAGACCTGGTGTAATTTAAACTTTTGACATGTTTGGACAATGTGTCAAAAGTTTATATAAATGAAAGTAAAGCTTTATAGAGTACCTGTTATGATCTTATTAAATGTTATATTCCTCCCAGTTCACTGCCCCCATCATGATAAACCACCCCTTGCAGGTCTCCGCCCCCTCCCTCAGCATGCTGTCTGCTCACATCTCCCCTGGCATTAGCAAAACTACAACTCCCAGCTTGTCCTCACTGACAGTAGCGGGGACACAAGCTGACAGCGGGAGGATTTTTCCTTTAGCTGTGAGCCCTGTGCTCACAGCTGTCAATCAAGGAAGTGTGTCCATGACATAGGTGATGACGCATGGACACAGCAGGACTAATATGTGTCCAAGCAGGCAGGGGGCCAGTTGTTTGACTGGCTTCTTCAGTATGAAATACTGAAAATTTTCTAATGAAAGCAATTGCAAAACCTATTGGTTATACCTGCTTTACAACATATCAAAAGTTTTTGTATCTGACAGTGCCCATTTAAAGAGTACCTGTCACCAAATAAACTTTTCTAAACTAACTCAGGCTATGATCCCTAACTACTTCCAACACCCCTCCCACCAGGGCTGCCATCAGAAATGTTGGGGTCCCTTACATTGCTCAAAGCCTGGGCCCCGACCTCTTGTAGCCGCCCCCAGGGCACAACTGCCATCTTCCCCATCATCCATAAAAAATAAATTAAAAAAAAGGACAAGAAAAACAATAGCCTGTGAGTTCAATGAGGAAGGATGGAAAGAGGAAATATCACCATACATATTACCATCATACTGTTACTGATCAAATCCTGTATACTGCAGAGCTTAAAGGGGTACTCCCCTACCTTACTTCTTATCCCCTATACACAGGATATATATCATAGTGTCCCGCAATCGCAATGCCTGTTTTATACTGCCCGTGGTTTTGGCAGCATAAAACTGATTACAGGTTCCCTTTAACTGTAAGTAACTATATTAAAATATACTTAATTAAAAGACAATAAACAACTTGAATTGTAAAAAAAAAAGAGAAACAAAGTGCCTCCTCCCTAACACAGTAGTAACAGCAGATCTTCACTCCCAGGACCCCCCCCCCCTTATAACAGGTCTCCCCTCTGCAGCCCCCCGTCCCTTCATAACAGGTCTCCCCTCTCCAGCCCTCCCCATATAACAGGTCTCCCCTCCCCCCACCTTATAACAGGTCTTCCCTCTCCACCCCCCCTTATAGAAGGTCTCCCTTCTCCAGCCCCCTCCCTTTATAACAGGACTGCCCTCTCCAGCCACCCCCCCCTTCTCTTATAACAGGTCTCTCCCTCCTTATAACAGGTCTTCCCTCTCCAGCCCCCCCCCTCAATAACAGGTCGCCCCCCCCTTTATAACAGGTCTCTCCTCTCCAGCCCCCCCCTTATAACAGGTCTCCCCTCTCCAGCCCCCCCCCTCATACCCCTCATAACAAGTCTTCCCTCTCCACCCCCCCTATAACAGCCCCCCCCCCCCCACTCACACAGCAGGATTCTCAGCCCCCCTCCTCACATAGTAATAAGATCAGGTTCTCCTCTTACCCAGTGTAGCAGATCTTCCCCTGAGCTGCTTCTGCTCTTGTGTGCTGTCAGCAGGAGGAGCCAGAACCAGTGAGGAGAAGGCAGACAGTAGAGGCAGCAGTGAGCGTCCTGTCTGTACAGTATGTAGTGCAGACTCTGTAGCCTCTGGACCTCTGATAGCAGCCCTGCCTCCCACCCATAAAATGTCTTCTTCTTCCTCACATGAAGGTGCAATCTACCAGCAGGAGAAAGAGGGCGTTTCCCAGCAGGCATGACATCACTTAAGCCTGCTAGGGGACCACTTCCGCCCTCACATGGTTGCAGTGCTGTGATGAATAGAAGACCTCAAGCTCTGTGCAGCAGTTTTCAGTCTGTGTATCTCTCAGTGAGGCTCTTTACAGCTGTCAATCAAGCTCAGTGTAGAGAAACACTTCCTGAGTTTGGTCTCCTGCCATTACAAGCAGGAGACCAAAATCTGCGATTTTGACCAGACAAAATGTGTTCTGGCCAAGAAGGCAGACGCTTGATGGCCAGAAGTATACAGCAGAAAAACCAACAAAAAACATAAAATTTTTTTTATTGCAAGTCAATTACAAAATATATTTATTTGGCACAAGGAATCAAATATTAAAAATCATGCTTAATGACAGTGCCCATTTAAGTTTATTCTTCACTCCTTGCTATGTTGGCTATATGGACCTAAACAGGTGCTTACCAACTATCTGGTAACCCCATAACAAGTACAGTGACCCCCGACCTATGATGGCCCGACATATGATAATTTCAACATGCAATGGCCTCTCAGAGGCCATCGCATGTTGAAGACAGCATCAACATACGATGCTTTTGTATGTCGGGGCCATCGCGCAGGCCGTTCCGTCATCATATAGGAGCGGCGTGCGTAGTGACGTGATGGCGGCGATGGAAAGCGAGGATCCTGGGAAAGCAGAGATGTTCAGAGCGTCGGGGACACCCCGGGGACGCAGAGACAGCGATGGAGGGCGACATCCAGGGCAGCGGTGACGAGCGGTGATGGGTCCGGAGCGGTGGGGACAGGTGAGTATTACTTCCTATACTTTACATTGCACGTATCCCTCAACATACGATGGTTTCAACAAACAATGGTCCATTTGGAACGGATTACCATCATATGTTGAGGGACCACTGTACATGGTTGGTCTCTACGGTATGTACATGCTTTGCCAGAATGTATCTTTAGGAATGATTATTGTCCCAATGAAGTGCTGTTAGATATAACTAGAGATGAGCGAACTTACAGTAAATTCGATTCGTCACGAACTTCTCGGCTTGGCAGTTGATGACTTATCCTGCATAAATTAGTTCAGCTTTCCGGTGCTCCCGTGGGCTGGACAAGGTGGATACAGTCCTCGGAGACTCTTTCCTAGTACTGTACCCACCTTTTCCAGCCCACGGAAGCACCCGAAGGCTGAACTAATTTACGCAGGAAAAGTCATCAACTGCCGAGCCGAGAAGTTCATGACGAATCGAATTTACTGTAAGTTCGCTCATCTCTAGATATAACCATTAGATCCTAAGGGCAATACAGACGTTCTCCTAAATCAGTGGTCTCAAACTTTGGCCCTCCAGATGTTGCAAAACTTCAACTCCCAGCACGCCCGGACAGCCAACGGCTGTCCGGGCGTGCTGGGAGTTGAAGTTTTGCAACATCTGGAGGGCCAAAGTTTGAGACCACTGTCCTAAATGAAGGGCTGCAAGATGTTACCATTAGAGCCCGAGGGTAGTATAGAAGTTCTCCTAAATGAAGGGGCATGTTCACCGATGAAAAAAACTAAAAGTCACCTGTTCCCGGTGATATACAAGTATTGTTCCCAAAGTGGCAGAACAATATGGCTCTCTCATCAATATTTTATTCTGTCTTTTGTACTCTTGTGAAACACATAAATGTTAATGTCTGTAATAATTTAAGATGATATATGAACCATTGACTGGATAGACAGGTATGCGTGGAGGACAAATATTGTTCCAGTTTGTGGAAACCATTGTTGGACAAAAGACAACACCTGCTTGTATGTCAGGCTTAAAAGGATTAGATACAGAAATGTCCCCCATGAATGCTAGCAGCGTAATGGCTGTGGAAAGTATTTCCACTAAAACATGAACACACGCTTGTCATAGCAGTTTACATGTCCATTAAAAAAAAAGCCGTACACCGGCCGCGCATAAGTCTTCATGAAGGTCTCACTGTACGCTATGGTAACAGGTTCCTTTCTATAAACATTTTAGGAAGCTTTAGGGGCTGTTTTGTTTTATTAGCAGTCACCGGAATGTTTTCCAGGAAGCTATTAAGATATCTTTCAATTTTCTTTAGGTATTATATATGGTTTTGCTATTACAGTAAATTCGATTCGTCACAAACTTCTCGGCTCGGCAGTTGATGACTTATTCTGCATAAATTAGTTCAGCTTTCAGGTGCTCCGGTGGGCTGGAAAAGGTGGATACAGTCCTAGGAAAGAGTCTCCTAGGACTGTATCCACCTTTTCCAGCCCACGGGAGCACCTGAAGGCTGAACTAATTTATGCAGGAAAAGTCATCAACTGCCGAGCCGAGAAGTTCGTGACGAATCAAATTTACTGTAAGTTCGCTCATCTCTAGATAACACAATGTAACTTTATTCAGGATAGTTGAGATGAGAATAAAATGTTACCTTTCTGGTGCCTCAGATCTATAGTACATTACAGCAGCCGATATGTTCTGCACTGTAACCAGACTGTTATTTTTCCCTCACAAGGGAAGGAAAGGTTTACGTAAAGTAATTACAGATGATTCTATAATGACATGGACTCCGGAACAGAATTCCACATAGACATTTTTCCATTAGGGCTTTAGCTTTTTGATTAGTTTTAAGCCTAGCATTCATATTGCCATCATCGTGAATATTATTATTTTCATTTATATTACATTTATGTCACATTCCACTTAAATTAGTTCTGGTCAGTTGTTCTAAAATTTCTTCCATAAAGTTACCTCGGTGTAAAAATTATGAGAAATTTGAGAATTTAATTTCTTATAGAAAATGACCATGTTGCCAGCTTAAATCTATCTAGTCTACCCACTGACATGAAGGAAGACTGCAGAGGAGGAATGAGCATCAGTAGAGTACACCTGGGCTCTGTGTCTAGTTGTTCTTATGTCGGACTCGGTCTAGGAGCGCCTTAGGAGTGAACCAAAGCAGGGGTGTGGAATTTAAAAAAATAATAAAAAATAAATAAAAAAGCTACTTGTCCAAGGGACTGAAACAGAGCACAATCTACTTGTCCCTCATGACCAAACACTGGTCCTGGTACATAAAATAATTTAAACCAAAATAGTCTGTAAATAAGGTTTTTATTAATAGAAACTTAATAGACAGACCAGTATGTCACCCAATTAGATGGATGGGGCCCCTGATATGTAAGTCCACCCCATTAAGTAGGTAGTCCCCCCCTTCAGGTAGGTATGTCCCCTCATCAGGCAGGCAGGTAGGGCTTCCCCGGTATGTAAATAGGGCACCAGATATATATGTTTCCCCAGATGGTAGGCAGGCAGGGATCCCCAAGTAGGTAAATAATGTCCCAGTTAGATATGTCCATCTGTCCCCCCCCCCCCACACTTGATAGAAAGGTAGGCTCTCAGACAGAGCCCCAGATAGATATGAGTCCCATTAGGTAGAGCTCCCCCAGTAGGTAGACAGGCCCCAATAGAAATGACCCCATTAGGTAGATCTCCCCCAGTAGTTAGACAGGCCACCAGATAGATATCGTCCCCATCAGGTAGGGCTCCCCCAGTAGGTAAATAATGTCCCAGTTAGATATGTCCCCCCCCCCACTTGATAGAAAGGTAGGCTCCCAGACAGAGCCCCAGATAGGTATGAGTCCCATTAGGTAGAGCTCCCCCAGTAGGTAGACAGGCCCCGATAGAAATGACCCCGTTAGTTAGACCCCCCAGTAGATGGACAGGCCCCCAGATAGATATCGTCCCCATCAGGTAGGCAGGTAGGGCTCCCATTATAACAATTATGCCCCCTAAGTCAGAGCTTTCCAAACCTTTCTTGGTGATGCCCTTTTAAGACATGCATAGTTTGGTGATACACTCCTTGCTATACCGCCAATTCAACATATCGCGTTGTGCGTCAACAATGCACAACGTAGTACCATTAGAAATGTGGAAGCTACCATCCTGTGCCATTTCAATTCCCTCTTTATCACACCCTGTGCCACATATTTCCCCCTTGATCCTCTCCCGTGTCATATCATTCCGCTGTGCCATTATATCCCCGCCACGTGCCGTTATATGTAAGCCCCTCCCCCCATTTATCACCACCTTTGCCACATTATTCACTTATTCACCAAACCTCCTCTCTCTGATCCACTGCTATTACCTTTCCTCTATCCCTACGTGTGCTCCGGCAGGCTCAGAGGCTTGGTGGTTGCTGCTGTTGCTGAACGGCATCCTCTGTCCTTACAGAGGTGCGCACAATGAGTGACATCATTGCACGCGCCTACGCCGGGATGCTGACGTCCTGCACGGCTCGCTATAGGTTGCAGCATACAGCTGCAGTCTATATGAGTATATAGCTGCTGTCTGAGCATACTGGGAGTTGCAGTTTTGCAACAGCTGTAGGCTCCCTTGTTGTGAGACACTGCTCTAGTGAGACATGTGACCTAAAAGGTTTACTCTTATATTGTAATTATTGTAATAGTCTGAGCTCCCACAATGCACTGTTCTCCGATAATTAGAAACCTACAAATGGTCTAGAACGAGACATAAATGGAGCATAGTGTGTTTGGCACAACCAGCCTTGTATCTTTAGCTAGGCCAACAGGGCCCTGGCCTAAGGCAGCACTTTATCAGGGGGTGGCAGCCTGGAACAAGATTATGTTTTCTTTTTTTTTCTTAAATGATTGGCGGCTGCCATCAACTTTGGATAGCCCCTCAACAAAATATACAAAAATGCACTCTGTATGCAAGTTTAACAAGCAAAGATAAAAGGCTGGGGAGTTGGGTTTAAAGAGCAAGGGGCGGATCTTTAACCTCTTCAGGACACAGGGCGTATGGATATGCCCTGCATTCCGAGTCCTTAAGGACCGAGGGCGTATCCATACGCCCGTGGGAAATCCGGTCCCCACCGCTAGCCGGTTGGGGACCGGAGCCAGATGCCTGCTGAAATCATTCAGCAGGCATCCCAGCACATCGCCCAGGGGGTCCTGAGACCCCCCCATGTCGGCGATCGTAGAAAATCGCATGTCAATTCAGACATGCGATTTTCTCCAATTCCGGGCTGATCGGGTCTCTGGTGACCCGATCACCAGGAAATTAGGGCTGATCGGAGTTGTCAGCAACAGCCCCGATCAGCCTAAGGGATAGGAGTGAGGTCGCAGAGATGCAATCTCCTCCTATCCCCTGCCATTTGTCAGAACGGAGTTCTGACCAATGGCAGCGCAGGACAGGGGGTTGCCATGGCAACCCCCCGTTCTGCCCGACCCTGGATGTCGAGGTGATCTGGGAAGAAGATGGAGGCCGTACCTGCAGGAGAAGATGCCTGGGGACCCGGGATCTTCGCTGGAGCCTGCTGGATACTGGATCAAGTAGGGAATCGTCGGTGGGGGGGGGGGGGATTGAAAGTGAAAGTAAAACGATCTTTACTGTGGCAACCACTAGGGGGGCCAAACTGCAACTCCCAGCATGTCTGGACATGTTGGGAGTTGTAGTTTTGCAACATCTGGAGGGTCACAGTTTGGAGACCACTGTTACAGTGGTGCCCAAACGGTAGCCCTCCAGTTGTTGCCAAACTACAACTCTCAGCATGCCTCGACTGCCCAGGCATGCTGGGAGTTGTAGTTATGTAACATCTGTCCCTTCAGATTTAGCAATTCTCATTACATTTTAGAAAATTGCTGCTCTACTTTGAAGCCCTCTAATTTTTTCAAAAAGCAAAAATATGTCCATTTTATGATGCCAACATAAAGTGGACATATTGTATTTGTGAGAAAAAATAAAATTTATAGTGAATATCCATTTTCCTTACAAGTAGAGAGCTTCAAAGTTAGAAAAATGCAAAATTTTCTAAATTTTCATGAAATTTTGGGATTTTTCACCAAAAAAGGACGCAAGTAACGCCGAAAATTTACCACTAACATAAAGTAGAATATGTCATGAAAAAACAGTCTCAGAATCAGAATATTCGGTAAAAGCGTTTTCGTGTTATTAATTCGTAAAGTGACGGTGGTCAGAATTGTGAAAAAGGGCTCAGTCCTTAAGGGGTTAACAGGAAAAGGTATGATCTCCATAAGAAGGGGTGGACAAATTAAGATTATGTGAAAGGAAAGAGTTTCATCTGTCCTAGGGCATAACAAAAACCTAAATTAACTACTGAGCACATCCCAATATCCACACTGTTGTGAACAGCTGGTGATAAGTATATGCCCCCGGCCACTCACAGCATAAGGGGGAACGCAAGATAACTAGTCCATAGTTCTTTTTTTAATTTAAAGGAATTTTTATGCTTTATTAAAACTGAGCTATGGGTCATGAAGCTGAGTCACAGGCACAGCTTGGCCTCCGTCCAAAAAGTTATTTACTGCAGTCTATACTTGGATATCTAGTAAAATGGAACTCTGCATATAGTAGTTATATTTATATATGTGACTACCTGTAGTTATTAATTTTGTGATACCATTAATAATAAATGAACATGAATAATGCAATATATCGTTTTATTACTGACTGTTATTGTACATCCTAGGTAAGATATTATTAGGCTATGCAGGTGGGCATGGTTTCAGCTATGGATTGAGTATATTTATTGACATTTAATTTTCCATACAAGGGAGGCCTTTCAGATTTAGAGACTATAGAGATATTTCAACAAGGATGGGAAAATTACAGGGTGATTCAAAAAGGATGGTGCAAAAGTCTTTAGCCTAAGTAAATGGCCAGTGACTGCAAACAAAGCAAAACTGACAGCACAGCTTTCATCTTCAAGAGCTAAATGTGTAATGTGCTTCCATAGTGGGACATGGGATGGGGACATTACAGCAAGAAAGAGATTTGTGCATGTTGGAATTTGAAAGAACAGGGTCTGTTGTGACCGTACAGAGAAACAATTAGAATACATTTGGTAAATGTGCTTGGGTAAAAACTACATTTAGCGTTGGGTAAAAACTACATTTAGCGTTGGGTAAAAACTACATTTAGCGTTGGGTAAAAACTACATTTAGCGTTGGGTAAAAACTACATTTAGCGTTGGGTAAAAACTACATTTAGCGTTGGGTAAAGCACTGGGTGTTGACTCTACCATGGTGGGCTACTCGGTACCCTGTGATTCATTGACCATCTTAAGATATATTTCATCTGCATTGGAAGCCATACGGATGAGGCTTCGTTCACATTACAGTCGGACTCCGCTATTCTGAGTTTTGTTGGCAATCTGGCCAGAACGGGAGTTTAGCAGAGAAAAGAGAGTGCACGCACCTTTTATTTTCTCCACTAAATTCCTGTAAAATTACTGGATCACCGATGGACCCCATGCAAGTAAATGGGGTCTGTTGGGACCCAATAGTAGCAGTTTGCTTCTGACACGTTTTATGGTCCAATTGGCTCCAAAAAAAAAAAAAAAAGAGCCGATCTGACCCTTAACGGGTCGAATGTAAACGGCAATGTAAACGAGGCCTGACATCATCTTCAGCAGATGAAGCCAGAACACAAACTGAAACACTGGGATTTTTGCAGTGACTTGCAAGGCAGATTTTAGGAGGACGAATCTGCTGACTGTTCAACAACGAGGTTACCTTTCACCTCAGTGGGAAGGTCAATCGCTGCTGCAACGTTAGAACCAGTTCTCTGGGTTGTGAATACCGAGGTTATAATTTTGCACCATCCTTTTTGGATAACCCTGCATATCGCCACCCAGTAAATGTTAATGAAGTAATGCAGTGCACTCCTTGCCACACGGTGAGTGTACTGAAGCCGGGACTCACTGCTTACATTCAGTACATTCTCTGAACCAAAGGGAATGTTAAAGGGGTATTCCAGGAAAAAACATTTTTTTATATATCAGCTGGTTCCAGAAAGTTAAACGGATTTGTAAATTACTAATAGTAAAAAAGAAACAGAAGTGGCACAGATACCTCAAGCCTCCTAAGACCACGAGATGGAGACGGCGTCCCGCTAGTCTGGAAATCCACCCTGGCAGCGGAGGTGCTAGGACAATAAAGACCGTAGTCACCAAATAGCAGTAAATAAAGAACAAAGGTGCCCTGCACTCACCGCTTCAGTCCAGGTAATCCTGCTCCCATCTCGGGTCACGACTCGAACACGGAGGACATGGATAGTGGAGCGCTCAGAGGCGACTGCCGGCGGTTTCACGCATAGGAATGCGCTTCATCCGGCCTCGACGAGGCCGGATGAAGCGCATTCCTATGCGTGAAACCGCCGGCAGTCGCCTCTGAGCGCTCCACTATCCATGTCCTCCGTGTGCGAGTCGTAACCCGAGATGGGAGCAGGATTACCTGGACTGAAGCGGTGAGTGCAGGGCACCTTTGTTCTTTATTTACTGGGATTTGTAAATTACTTCTATTAAAAAATATTAATCCTTTTAGTACTTATGAGCTTCTGAAGTTAAGGTTGTTCTTTTCTGTCTAAGTAATCTCCGATGACACGTGTCTCGGGAAACGCCCAGTTTAGAAGCAAATTCCCATAGCAAACCTCTTCTAAACTGGGCGGTTCCCAAGACACGTGTCATCAGAGAGCACTTAGACAGAAAAGAACAACCTAAACTTCAGAAGCTCATAAGTACTGAAAGGATTAAGATTTTTTAATAGAAGTAATTTACAAATCTGTTTAACTTTCTGGAGCCAGTTGATATATATATATATATTTTTTTTTTTCCTGGATAACCCCTTTAACTTATTAGCTTCTATATACCAGCCCAGGGGTAAGTGGCAATGTTCTATGCAATGCTGCGTACATTCCCTAGTAGAATCCCGTGGTGAGGCACTGGCCTAGTGAGTGTATGGCCCAATCTGAATCAGCCATCAGATACTTAGCGAATTGACTGCTGACCTGCCCTGAAATACATTTCCAGAGGTTTTCTCAAGTTTTCAGAACGTAACCTATTGTTTCATTTTTGGTTATTTTTTTTTTCTTCATTTCCCAGGTTACTATTTAAATGAATTAATAAATTATTAATTGTATTTATTCATTTGAAACCTGCAGTTTTGACTTAAAGGCGAATCAGCCAACCTAAATGTATAAAGGTATGTTCAGAGTCATTTGAGGAAGATCACACATGGATAGCACAGGATTCACTATTGATTGCAAGTAATGGAAACCACTCGTATCTCCGTCCTGCATGGTCACAGAGCATGACTAGAATCTGATCCAATAAAGGTCAACAACACATTTACAGACTCCAAGTTCCTATGGTCTATGTAGATGCTATCAAGCTAATTTCTTCATGCTTTTGAAAGAAGCTCAGGCAAGATGGCTTTCCCCTTAGCTGTGTACAAAAATAGAATAAAAAAAAATCTACAATCAGAGAAGAAACAGATTTGAAAAATAGAATAAATATCAGCATCTGAGTTTAATTAAAATAAAAAAAAATGAGGTGTCACATTCTCTTTAAGGGGTGGTACAGTGCACAAAATCCGTTTCTAAATGACTTACGTGATAAAATAAAGTATTGCAATTTATGCTTTTTTTTTGTTTTTTTTTGCTGTATACAGTAGCATAGTTGACTACGCTTTTGTATAAGGCAAAACGGAGCGTAATATAATGAAAACAGTCATATGTAACCACAAAGTGTAGTGTGAACCAAGCCTAAAAGCAGGCTCCAGTGATCTTCAGCTCCAGTGTGGACAGATGCAGGCCGCGTTTAGTGTAACAGTTGCTGAGGCAACCATACGACGCCCAGCGAGTTCCGTGCCCAAGCCCTAGAAATTAGAAAAATGTATTGTGCACAGAACTTGCCAGATGTTGTATGGTTGCTTTGGCAACTGTACTGTCCAATGTGACCTGCGTCTCCCCACACTGTCACTAAAGATCATGGGCCTGGATCTCTTGATGTCCGTTTTAAAGAAATTGACAGAAAAAATTAATAACAAGAACCATGCATGGACTATTTAGGTAGGTAAAATAAGTGTATACATTCGCATAAAATAGCAAAGCAACTACAGTGGTTCCTAAAGTTACAATATTAATTGGTTCCAGGATGACCATTGTATGTTGAAACCATTGTATGTTGAGACTAGAACTCTATGGAAAGCTGGTAATTGGTTCTGAAGCCCCAAATGTTCTTCAAAAATAGGAAAAAGTGATGATTAAAGAAAAATAAGTAGATAACTAATATAGATAAAGCAAATCCTTACATATAAAAGTAATAAAGATCTGCTGGGAGCTGTAATCACTGTCTATTTCAGTGTTTTCCAACCAGGGTGCCTCCAGCTGTTGCAAAACTACAACTCCCAGCATGCCCGGACAGCCTTCGGCTGTCCGGGCATGCTGGGAGTTGTAGTTTTGCAGCAGCTGGAGGAACCCTGTTTGGGAAACACTGGTCTATATAGAGGACAGAAGCTTCTTCAGGGTCCTGTACAGAACACACAATGTCCTAAAAAAAAAAAAAAAGGAAAATAGAGCCGCCCTCACCTGATGCCCAAAGGAGCAGCTAACCCTGGCACAGGTAAAGAGTACAGAACATGTAGTACCTCCCTGTACTGTAGGGGCGCTACTAGACACCAGTCAGTGCATACACTTCAGTAATACAGGTAAAGAGTAGTACAGAACATGTAGTACCTCCCTGTACTGTAGGGGCGCTACCAGACACCAGTCAGTGCATACACTTCAGTAATACAGGTAAAGAGTAGTACAGAACATGTAGTACCTCCCTGTACTGTAGGGGGCGCTACCAGACACCAGTCAGTGCAGGCACTTTAGGAATACAGGGGTTTTACCAGTGAATGCCCATTCTGATTGGTCGGTTCTTCCAGCCATTGACACGTTTCGCAGATTCCATAGCATTGTATGTTGAGTCTGGTTTCAAGTTACAATGGTCCAGAAAAGACCATTGTATGTTGAAACTATTGTATGTTGAGGCCATTGTAAGTTGAGGGATCACTGCAGATACCATTTTACAGTCCTGTGTACAATGTTGACTATACAGAATTGGCATGGCTGCTGTGCTACCTTCAGTTATGTGTCACTTTGATAAACAAAATGAGTTTAATATTTTTGCAGGTTTATTAAAAAGAATAGGTTATCTCCAGTCTACTGTCAGACATGTGACCTAACAGCAAAGCTTTGTCATCTGAGTTCCCATAATGCACTGCTAGTAACATACAACCGTAAAGACTACAACATCATAAAGTGAAGATACAGACAATTAAAGCAACAAGATGCTGAAGACATTACACACAGAGGCTAAAATGAGTAAAGTAGTTCACGTTGTTTGTGCATGTAGATTGAGGGCACGTGTACATGCAGAATGGGGTAGACTATTACACCTCTGATATCATTTTCTATTTCCTACAAAGCCTCATGGTCTCCACCATCAGCAAACACCGGCTCCAGTGCACACCCATCTACTCCACATGATAGATGAAGCTGTGATTTACAGTGTAAACAAGTACATAGGTGGGGATACCACTTATAATTATAGTGCAAGTCTGCAACGGGAATCCTGACTTTGTCAATGTTATGGGTAAAATATAAGAACTATTGCTTAATACGGATTTGCATACAGTCCAGCCCTCTTCCATGTAATAGCATTGATGTCACTGTTTTCTAGAAGATCCTTCCGTCTATACTTGTACTCTTTATTACATAGTTATTACCACATGCAGCCAGTTCTTTACCAATGTACCTGTATAAGTGGTCTAGCTACTGGCTTTCTAGGGATCGGCATACTCACTTTCATTGAATTTTCTCATGACCAGATTGGTTACAGGGTATATTCCATCCCAATTCCTCCCTTTTTTAAAGGAGTACTCTAGTGCAGAGTATTCCTGCTCCGTCCTGCCCGGGCTGCAAAATAAAGGAAAATGAACCATCTCTCACCTCCCTGGGTTCCCGCGGAGCACCACTACAGCTGATCGGTCCTCCAGTCCATCCTCTTCATACTTCCGGGTGTAATGAAGTGTCACATGGCGCTAAGCCTATCGCCGGCCTAGGCAGAACATCGCGGTGGCCGGTGATAGGCTGAGCGCCATGTGACGCTTCGTTACACCCGGAAGTATGAAGAGGATGGACCGGAGGACCGATCAGCTGTAGTGGTGCTCCGCGGGAACCCAGGGAGGTGAGTGATGGTTCATTTTCATTTATTTTGCAGCCCAGGCAGGACTGAGCAGGAATACTCTACACTAGAGTACTCCTTTGACAGATATTTTCACATGGAGCCATATATACTCCCATGAGTAAACAAGTCATTGGGGGATATTTATCAAAGGATTTAGACAGTTTTTTCCTGTCTAAATTTGTCTCACAGAAAGTCACAGTCTGAATATGTGCAACTTTTTTGCGACTTTTGTTCTTTTAGAACATGATGCATTCTAGTCTATTTTAGACGGAAATGCATTGGAAAATGCATTGGTGCTGAATTTATCAAAAGCGACTTTTCATCGACAAGTCGCATCGGCTGAAAGTACGCCGAAATGTCAGACCATACTGGAGAAGGTTTAAATACAGTCTAAAGCATCGATCCCGAAGTCCGTGCACAGAATTTATTAAGAGCCTTGCGCCTTTTCATAAATAAGGCGCACAATAGACCGGCCTGTAGTTTGTAGTTGTAGTTTGGTCTATATTGATGCGGGACAGAGACAACTTTGATAAATATCCCCCAATGTCTCCCAGATGATCAGCCAACTCATTTCCCAAAATACACTACATTACCATTAAACTTTACTTTGCATCACATGTAGTCCTGTCCCCAACAACAATATTGGATGTAGCCACTGCCTCACATAGGTTTATCAAAGTTCTGGGGAGATCTTTGGGGGTTCCCCTACTATTGTTGTGTGTTTGAGCTCATTGTTTAGAGCTGCAGCTAGTCTTTCCTTCTCCCAGGGGAAAAGGTTTGATTTGCTCCCCTGGCCTTGTATGTAGATACCTGGTAAAGGCCAAATGGTTGTCTGGCTACCCCAAAGGCACATACTCCAGTTGTTTCCCCCTGTATTGTTGCCCTTTTGGCGCAATGTGCAGCCTTGCAAATCCAGCTCTAAGTGTGGATGACATTAATCAAAGTTAAGTTTAGATAACATGCTTTTTGTGTAACTGAACAGCACCCGTTATGTTTACAGCACGCAGTGCGCCCTTCAGTTTTTATTATTTTTTTATATTTACAGACGACAGTAATTACAACCAGTAGACTCCTAAGATCCATGCATATCCACCAGGACTGAATATTTCAATGCCCATCATTGTAACGTGTTCCCCACCAGAAATTAGATGCATGTAGTAGTGTAAGACATTGCTAATACACGTCACAGGCTTGGGTCTGACCTTCACTGGTTGGTATGCTATGGACTTTGGTATTTTCTCTTTAAGATGTCTGTACTTTATTAACATATCTGTATCTACATGTTCTGGTAGTTTTAGAATAGAAGTCGTTATTATGTCATAATGCTTCATGGTCATGCCACTAGAGATGTGCGAACTTACAGTAAATTCGATTCGTCAGGAACTTCTCAGCTCAGCGGTTGCTGACTTTTCCTGCATAAATTAGTTCAGCTTTCCGGTGCTCCGGTGGGCTGGAAAAGGTGGATACAGTCCTAGGAAAGAGTCTCCTAGGACTGTATCCACCTTTTCCAGCCCACGGGAGCACCTGAAAGCTGAACTAATTTATGCAGGAAAAGTCATCAACTGCCGAGCCGAGAAGTTCATGACGAATCAAATTTACTGTTAGTTCGCTCATCTCTACATGCCACGGGTCACCTGTATGGAGCAATTTTCTGTACACACCACACCCAGGGGGTGACATCCTAATTGATAAAAAGGAAAACTAATTTATGAAAAAGGAAGTTGCTGCTGTTAGTGCCTAGAATGAGCGCCGCTTCCCCTGCAGGGCCGATAGGTGCCACTGAACTGCTACACCTGTTAGCTGATGTGCCCGGTAGATTACTGGTTACCTTGACTCATGATATTACTCGACCAAGAATCCAACATATATCACTGGAATACTAAGCTGCTTTTCAGATACAGGGACTTTGCGGGACTTGTAAGACATATTCTGCTTGTAGAGTCCTTGGCCATTACTTGAGAGTGCAGATGGTGAACAGCAGTACATCAGCATCAGCGTCTGGTACAGCTTTGTGGAAAACTAAATCCACATATAGGGGTTATCCAACCTTTTAAAATGGATTGTTGTACCATTCAAGTGAACAGGAAAATGCTGCAGTTTCATTGCACCTTGCACCATTGCTACCAAAAGAATTGCAATTGCTGGATGAACAGCAATAAACGTTGGAGAGGATGCGGTGCTCTTCATTTGGCTCATCGGCAGGGGTGTCAGGTGTTGGACCCTTGTTGATCTGATATTAATGGCCTACCTAGAGGATTGTGTTTAAAAGGTCTGATAACTCCTTTAAAAATCCTCTGAGTGTTTCAGACCGGCTCACGGCCAAATATTATTCAGTTAAACCCTTCCAGTCAATCACTTCTCATATTCATATATACTTGGCCTTGCCTTGGAGTTTAGACATGCAGCACTAACTTTCCAAAGAATGTGACCCAAGTTCAAATACATTTTCTTATTCCAAATGTTTCTTACTCTAGAATAAGTTTTCTATAATGGAGTCATCATAGATCTGTACTGTAATGCAACCTTGACCTTCTAAATTGCATTACAGTCGCTTTCTGTTAATCCTAACTCTACCATTCTTCTATCTTTAAAATTCTTGTAACTGGAGTAAGAAAAATTTTTGTATATCCACGTGTCCTGGGAACCAAACCAAACAAGTCCCAGCTGATGAAACTTTACATAGAATTGGACAATATCCAGTGGTGAAATTGGCCAACAAAATGTCTTCAAAAATGTGAATATGACAGTGATAGTGAACTGTTAATAGAATGAATAATGCAGTTCTTACAAGGAACAACAAAATCATTTTACGTGGAAAGAATTTCAATCATTTTTAGTGACACAATTCCGACTAATGTTTTTTGAATGCCATTGGAATATCCTATTCTTACAGTATTGTGGTGAGATTTATCCCCTTATGAAACCTAGGACTTTTTATGATATAATTTATTTAATGTATGTTGTCATTCCTTATGCGACAGTGTCAGTGCTCATATGTATTTCTGTTGGTTTTCAATCCACCCTGGACACCAGATGTGTTTTAGATTCTTCCCTTTACATTTCCTAACTATTACCCTATTGGATTAAGATGTGTTTAAATGGGCACTGTATCCAACTTTATTTTTTGATATGTTGTAGTACTTATGTACTACAACATATCTCTAATATACTTTTTTTTTTAATTTACATTTAAAAACCGGCCACTAGGGGTCACCCTCCTAGTGGCCGGCTGCAGCCTGGCGTGACGTCACGCCTGAAAAGGGACTGATTTTGGCCTGGCAATCAGTCCTTTTTCATTTAGGCTGCTCTCGCTCCCTGCCTGTCAATCAGACAGGCAGGGAGCGAGCGCATTGGCTCCCCGGCCACTCCTCCCGCACATGTCGTCGCGCCGCTGTCCCTGCACGCCCGCTGCCAGACTCTGCAGTAACTGTAAGTGTAATGAGGGAAAGGGGTTTGCGGGAGGGGGGTTTGTGATGGAGGGAACGGGGTATGCGGGGGGGGGGGGATGTTGTAATGGAGGGAACGGGGTATGGTGCGGGGGGGGGGGGGTTTGACGGAGGGAACGGGCTAGCGCATGGAACTAACTTATAGCTTATCTACACAGGGTGCCTCCAGCTATTTCACTACTACAACTCCCAGCATGCCCTGACAGCCAATAGATGTCAGGGCAAGCTGGGAGTTGTAGTGGTGAAACAGCTGGAGGCACCCTGTGTAGATAAACTAAGGGCAGAAGTCCCCCCCAGCAGGCATCAGTGACGTGGTGCCTGCTGGGAAAGTCTGCCTGGTAGTGAGCACACTACCAGACAGACAAAAAGTTATTTTTAAAATAGTAAAAAGAAAAATTTAAAGCAGGGAGGGGTTAGGGATAGATTGGCAATAGGCAGGGACAGAAAAAAAAAAGGATGGTGGGAGCTACCCTTCATTTGTACTATTGAAGGCAACAGTGTTTCACACACATGTGGGTGGTGCAATGAATCTAGAGCCCCTAAAACTTATAGGGCATCCCCAGCATTCACAGGTTCTGCATCCACACTGGGTCCTGATGCCATAAGAAAAAGGCTTCTTGTACGTGTGTCCACACTTGCCAGGAAGCCCATCATAGAAGGTAGTTTGAAGAGCCTGTCTTTAGCCCCTAGCTCACCTCTTCTAAGCCAATGTATTTTCTGATTTCTGACCAAATCAAGGATCAACTTTGATGTAGTCAGTACTTATCGGCTGCTGTATGCTCCAGAGGAAGTTGAGTTGTTCTTTTCTGTCTGACCACAGTGCTCTCTGCTGACACCTCTGTCCATATCAGGAACTCTCCAGAGCAGGAGCAAATCCCCCATAGCAAACCTCTCCTGCTTTGGACAAGTGGGTCTATAGCCCCTTCCATTTTTGCACTTTCGTTTTTTCCTCATCCCCTTTTAAAAATCATAACCCAATCATAACCCTTTCAATTTTGCACCTACAATTCCATATGATGGCTTATTTTTTGCGCCACCAATGCTACCTTACAGTGACATTAGTCATTTTACCATAAAATCCACGGTAATATAGAAAAGAAATTAATTGTGTGACAAAATTGAAGAAAAAATGCCATTTTGTAACTTTTGGGGGCTTCCATTTCCTTTTCTTTATTCTGTAGGTCCATACGGTTAAAATGATACCCTATTTATATAGGTTTGAGTTTGTCGTACTTCTGGAAAAAATCATAACTACATGCAGGAAAAGTTATACGTTTAAAATTGTCATCTTCTGACCTATAACTTATTTATTTTTCCGCATATGGGGCGGTATGAGAGCTCATTTTTTGTGCCGTGATCTGAAGTTTTTATTGGTACCATTTTTGTATTGATCAGACTTTTTGGTCGATTTTTATTCATTTTTTCATGATATAAAAAGTGAGAAAAAATACACTATTTTGGACTTTGGAATTTTTTGGCGCATACTCCATTGACCGTGCAATTTAATTAATAATATATTTTTATAATTCGGACATTGCAATGGTCCTGATCAGCCCGACTGAGCTGCCGGGAGTGTATTTTTGTTACTTTAGACGCGGTGATCAACTTTAAACGCCACCTCTAAAGGATTAATAGCGTGCGGCACAACGTTCGGTGCTGCACGCTATTAGCCCAGGGTGTACAGGTATGCCCTGCATCCTTAAGAGGATAGCCTTCAAGCTTTTTCATTGGTTTACAATTGTCAATTTATCTATGAATGAATAAAGCACAGGAAAATTGCCTATAGAGTTGCATTGATTTCAAATGGACAACTCATCAACATGGAAAACAGAAACCCTGGTGTCTTTGAAGGGGTACTCCACTGGCCAGGATGGAACTAAATGTTCTGAATGCTGTTTTTGCGCTGCTGGGGTTGGCCATGCCCCCTCGTGATGTCACTACCACGCCCCCTCGTTACGTCACTGCCACGCCCCCTCATGACGTCACTGCCATGCCCCCTTGTGACGTCACTGCTATGCCCCCTCGTGACGTCACTGCCATGCCCCCTTGTGACGTCACTGCCATGCCCCCTCGTGACGTCACTGCTATGCCCCCTCGTGACGTCCCTGCCATGCCCCCTCGTGACGTCACTGCCATGCCCCCTCGTGACGTCACTGCCATGCCCCCTTGTGACGTCACTGCCATGCCCCCTCTTGACGTCACTGCCATGCCCCCTCGTGACCTCACTGCCATGCCCCCTCGTGACATCACTGCCGTGCTCACCTTGTGACGTCACTGCCATGCCCCCTCGTGACGTCACTGCCATGCCCCCTCGTGACCTCACTGCCATGCCCCCTCTTGACGTCACTGCCATGCCCCCTCGTGACGTCACTGCCATGCCCCCTCATGACCTCACTGCCATGCCCCCTCTTGACGTCACTGCCATGCCCCCTCGTGATCTCACTGCCATGCCCCCTCGTGACGTCACTGCCATGCCCCCTCGTGACGTCACTGCCATGCCCCCTCGTGACCTCACTGCCATGCCCCCTCTTGACGTCACTGCCATGCCCCCTCATGACGTCACTGCCATGCCCCCTCATGACGTCACTGCCATGCCCCCTCATGACGTCACTGCCATGCCCTCTCAATGCAAGTCTATGGGAGGGGGCGTGACAGAAAATGTGGAATATTAGTGAACTTTAGCATGAAATATAAGAAACATAAACTGTAACATTTGCATGTAACATACCCTATGTTTAGAAGGATGAAATGAAAGTCATAGTGTCCATTTAATTTGATCTGATGTACTAAACATGTGTATGAACTTGTTGTTTTCCAGAGACTTCAGCTCCCATCTGTGCTAAGGACATCAGTGATCTGTTGATGAAAGAATTGGCCTTTCTCTCAGGTAAGCAGAGCTCTTCTTTGCCCCCTGTATTATCTGGTAATTAAATCCTCTCCGTGAACTTTTAGACTGTTTGGCAAAGTGATACCCTGTGTATTATCCTGTAGACTGAAATGCCACACAAGTGTACTTAATAAAACATTATGGGGATTTGGAACATATAAGGTTTCTGTGGGGAGATAATGAAGTCACAGACATTTATGACTGCACTGCTTGTAAATATATTTCTGTATAGTGTGGATAGAGAACTGCATATAGTTATGCTACGCGTTGGTCACATTGGCATCAGTGTTGCCTCATATATAGGTGCCATGAGATTAGGATCTGTTTTATTTCCTCCCATTGACTCATAATAGGTTTACTTGTGTGGAAACCTAGCCTAATGGGTGTCTTATACATTTTGGAAATCGTATTTGTCTGATTAACATACAAATACATAAATAAGGGTACATTCACATGGGCATATTTCCTACAGCTTTACAGCAGTGTATTGCTGCAGAAAATCTGAAGAGTATTTTAATACCATTGATTTCAATGGGTCAGTGGAATATCCACAAATCTGCCTCTATTGCGGATTTTCTGCTGAACCATTGAAGTCAATGGTAGCAAAATCCACAGCAGATTTTCAGCAGCAAATAAACTGCAAAAAATCTACAGGAAATACAACCTTGTATACAGTTTTAGATGAAGTGTGGCCCTGGGCAATAATTTAAAATGGGGCCCCCAGGTTGCGTTACCAAAGATGTTGTGCTCCCTGAATTGTGCTCCATCTCGGCTAATGTGAGTCAATGAGATTGCACTGCAAACCCCAAATGGCTGTGACTACAACATGACAAACGTAAAATAATTCCATCCAGGATGAATTTGTGGCTGCAGTAATTTGGGGGTCGCAATGTGACCCCATTTAGTGCAGACAGCTGTGGAGCAACAGGTTGTAAGGACACACATAGAATAAATCCAGTGCAAAACAGCATCATAAAATGTATGGTCACAGGAAACCACAGGGTCACAGAAAGCCATACATTTTATGATGCTGTTCTAAGGGTTTAATAAACCACCTAAAGAGCAAGAACTGATTTGTGCTGGATTTCTCTACGTGTGACCACATTTACTTACATTAGCTCTCAGTGCTGCCTGTCAGTAATAGCGCCCACATATACTATAACAGTGATCTTCTCAGTGCTGCCTGTCAGTAATAGAAACCACATATACTATAACAGTGATCTTCTCAGTGCTGCCTGTCAGTAATAGAAACCACATATACTATAACAATAATCTTCTCAGTGCTGCCTGTCAGTTATAACACTCACATATACCATAACAATTATCTTCTCAGTGCTGCCTGTCAGTAATAGAAACCACATATACTATAACAGTGATCTTCTCAGTGCTGCCTATCAGTAATAGCGCTCACATATACTATAACAGTGATCTTCTCAGTGCTGCCTGTCAGTAATAGAAACCACATATACTATAACAGTGATCTTCTCAGTGCTGCCTGTCAGTAATAGTGCCCATATATACTATAACAGTGATCTTCTCAGTGCTGCCTGTCAGTAATAGCGCCCACATATACTATAACAGTGATCTTCTCAGTGCTACCTGTCACTAATAGCACCCACATATACTATAACAGTGATCTTCTCAGTACTGCCTGTCACTAATAGTGCCCACATATACTATAACAGTGATCTCCTCAGTGCTGCCTGTCAGTAATAGAAACCACATGTACTATAACAGTGATCTTCTCAGTGTTGCCTGTCAGTAATAGCGCCCACATATACTATAACAGTGATCTTCTCAGTGCTGCCTATCAGTAATAGAAACCACATATACTATAACAGTGATCTTCTCAGTGCTGCCTGTCAGTAATAGGGCTCACATATACTATAACAGTGATCTTCTCAGTGCTGCCTATCAGTAATAGAAACCACATATACTATAACAGTGATCTTCTCAGTGCTGCCTGTCAGTAATAGAAACCACATATACTATAACAGTGATCTTCTCAGTGCTGCCTGTCACTAATAGCGCCCACATATACTATAACAGTGATCTCCTCAGTGCTGCCTGTCAGTAATAGAAACCACATATACTATAACAGTGATCTTCTCAGTGCTGCCTGTCAGTAATAGAAACCACATGTACTATAACAGTGATCTTCTCAGTGTTGCCTGTCAGTAATAGCGCCCACATATACTATAACAGTGATCTTCTCAGTGCTGCCTATCAGTAATAGAAACCACATATACTATAACAGTGATCTTCTCAGTGCTGCCTGTCAGTAATAGGGCTCACATATACTATAACAGTGATCTTCTCAGTGCTGCCTATCAGTAATAGAAACCACATATACTATAACAGTGATCTTCTCAGTGCTGCCTGTCAGTAATAGAAACCACATATACTATAACAGTGATCTTCTCAGTGCTGCCTGTCAGTAATAGTGCCCACATATACTATAACAGTGATCTTTTCAGTGCTGCCTGTCAGTAATAGCGCCCACATATACTATAACAGTGATCTTCTCAGCGCTGCCTATCAGTAATAGCGCCCACATATACTATGACAGTGATCTTCTCAGTGCTGCCTGTCAGTAATAGCGCCCACATATACTATAACAGTGATCTTCTCAGTGCTGCCTGTCACTAATAGCGCCCACATATACTATAACAGTGATCTTCTCAGTGCTGCCTGTCAGTAATAGAAACCACATATACTATAACAGTGATCTTCTCAGTGCTGCCTGTCAGTAATAGTGCCCACATATACTATAACAGTGATCTTCTCAGTGCTGCCTGTCAGTAATAGCGCCCACATATACTATAACAGTGATCTTCTCAGTGCTGCCTATCAGTAATAGCGCCCACATATACTATAACAGTGATCTTCTCAGTGCTGCCTGTCAGTAATAGCGCCCACATATACTATAGCAGTGATCTTCTCAGTGCTGCCTGTCACTAATAGGAACCACATATACTATAACAGTGATCTTCTCAGTGCAGTAAAAGCTCTCATTAAATTATTTACACAGTAATAGTTTTTCTCTTAAAGGGGTATTCCAGGATCTAAGCTTTTATCCCCTATCCTCTGAATGAAGGGGGCGTGGCATGACATCATTGGGGGTGGGGTTGACATTACGTTACGTCTCCAGTCTCATAAACCCGGAAGTTTCCGACACTGGAGACGCAGCCCCGCATACAATGTGGGTGCTACAGGGTCATAACAGGGGGGGGGGGGGGTCCCAGCGGTGGGCCCCCCATGATCAGACATTGTATCCCCTATTCTCTGGATAGGGGATAAAAGCTTAGATCCCGGAATACCCCTTTAATGCCCCACACTGTACAAATACCCCTTTAGAGCCCCTTACTGTGTCATAGCTACAGAGGAGACCTGAAGAAAAGCCTAAAGTCTGCAGCCATGCCACTCTCAGGAAAACCCCAATGCACAGGTGAAAGTCAAAGCCTGGCGGTAAGCACAAAGTCCTTGGGGAGAACTATAGTTTACAGTCAGTTAGTCAGAAAAAAGTCTCTAAATCCAGTGTGGGCTGCCATAATCAATAATCTGCAGTGTTACCTACCACCAGAGGCGGCTCCAGACTTTGTGAAGCCTTAGGCGATACTTGAACCTGAGGCCCTCACTATAGCGGCTCCAGAGTTATGATTCTGCATTGAACCTTCACAGAAAATACAGGGAAATCTCAAAATCTATAAAATCTACATAAATACTCCTCCTATACTAATGACAGATGACTGAGATGTCACCCTGGTGCCAGGAAGTGTAACAGGAGTACTCACCACTGTGTGTCCGACCCTCGGGGTGCTGTGAGGTGCAGGATTAAAGCAGCAGAAACAGGACCTAAAGGGACCTCATAGTGACAGACAGGAGCACTCCCTAAGGCTCTGCTACCCTGTATGTCTTCTTCCTGACACTCCCCTGAAGAACCCCCTTTAGCTCTTCACCTGCAAGCCCTATAAATATCCAGTCACCCACTTCTCATGGACTCCCCGTCTTCCCTCTCTGTATGGACCCCTCCTCCTGATCCTCCTTTAATAGATGTCTTTCCTGTACCCCCACATAGACTCTTCTGTCCCCTAATATAAATGTTTTCCTTCTCTTCTGTCCTCCCTTATAGGCCCCTCCACTCCTCCTGTTCTCCCCTAAAGACCCATCTTCTCCTCCTGTCCCCTCATAAATACCCCCTCTCCTCCTGTACCCCCTTATATGGAACCCTCTTCTCCTCCTGAACCCCCTTATACAGAGCCCTCTTCTTCAGCTGTACCCCTTATATAAAGCCCTCTTCCTCTCCTCTCCTGTATCCCCCTTAAATTGAGCCATCTTCCACTCCTTCTGTGCCCCTTTATATAGAGCCCTTTTCTTCTCCTCCTGTACCCCTTCATATTGAGCCCTCTTCCTATCCTCCTGTACCCCCTTATATAGAACCCTCTTCCTCTCCTCTTATAGACCCCTCCTGTTCCCCTTACAGATTCCTCCTATCCCACTTAATAGTTGCCCTGCTCCCGTTAATATTCCCAGTCTCCTACTTTCCCTTATTTCTGTTCCCCTGCTGTAATTGTCCCCTCGCCTGCTTTCCACGGTCTCTGGTGCAGCAGCACTCAGTCTCTGCTACTCAGCTCCAGAGACACCGCCTGTCCTTTTCCTGGGCCGGAGTCTGCTCCTGGGCAGGACTTCTATTGCAGGCCGCGCATGATTAGATGACCTCATCGCAATCGGCCAGCATGGTAAGAGCTGCAGAGCTGTGATTACAGGAGCAGGGATTCCTGTTCCCTGCTCCAATAAAATACTGAGTGGCAATGCGTGAATTGTACGCATCACCACTCATTTGACTTTCTTAGATGGGCAAGTTAGGCGGTGGTGAGGCCCCTGCTAATGTGAGGCCTTAGGCAGCCGCCTCTGCCTACCACAAGTCTCAGCAAGGTGACAAGGCTCCCTGGGTTACACTCTGCACATCCCTCTGCGCTAAAGTCTGTACTGTCACGGATTTACCAATTCCTGCAACTGTCAAGATAGTTATCTGTAACTTTGCATCAGTGTCATCATTGTCCCCTCGCTTGGCCCAGGAAGAGCTAGCTCATCCTCGGACCGTGTAGGTTAACGGTGCCCTGGTGTCACAAAAAATACGTCCCACCCCTGGTGTCGCCACAGCAGCATTTCTTCTCTATAATCATAGTAGTAGTAGTAGTTGTTGTAGTAGTAATAATAGTAATAAAGAAAGGGAAGGAGTCCAGCGTCCGTTAACTCAGAGGATGATATTTATTTCACCAGATGGTCACATACAGGAACACAAGGTAAAGTGACGCGTTTCGGCCTTAGAACAAGGCCTTAGTCATACACAACAAATAGTACAAAAAGACCTATTTTTATACATGTGGGTGGGCGGACATGACGTAATGAAACACACCTGCAATCACAGGCGGACATGACATCATGAAACGCACCTACAAATCCTGGTGCAACCCGCCCACATGTAAAAACTAGTAGCAACCGCCACTGCAAGACATATAAAACAGAGATTTTTTTTTTACAAGATTATATATAAAATAAAATTCGATGTTTTATATGTCTTGCAGTGGCGGTTGCTACTAGTTTTTACATGTGGGCGGGTTGCACTGGGATTTGTAGGTGCGTTTCATGATGTCATGTCCGCCTATGATTGCAGGTGTGTGTCATTACGTCATGTCCGCCCACCCACCCACATGTATAAAAATAGGTCTTTTTGTACTATTTGTTGTGTATGACTAAGGCCGAAACGCGTCACTGTACCTTGTGTTCCTGTATGTGACCATCTGGTGAAATAAATATCATCCTCTCAGTTATCGGACCCTGGACTCCTTCCTTTTTTTGCTACATTTTGGGCGAGGTCCACGCCCTGTTCGTGCGCACCTGGGGTGAGCTGAAGCACTTCTCTCTTTCTGCTCTAATAATAGTAATAGTATTAGAAATAATAGTAATAGTATTAGAAATAATAGTACAGTGGTCCCTCAACATACGATGGTAATCCATTCCAAATGGACCATCGTTTGTTGAAACCATCGCATGTTGAGGGATCTGTGCAATGTAAAGTATAGGACAATGGTCTACAACCTGCGGACCACCAGATGTTGCAAAACTACAACACCCAGTATGCCCAGACAGCCAATGGCTGTCCGGGCATGCTGGGTGTTGTAGTTTTGTAACATCTGGAGGTCCGCAGGTTGTAGACCACTGTTAGAGGAAGTTGTACTCACCTGTCCCTGCCGCTCCGGACTGTCACCGCTCGTCACCGCTTCCCGGGATGTCGCCATCCATCGTTGTCGCCGCGTCCCCGAGGTGTCCCCGACGCTCCGGTAAGGCCTCTTCTTCCCCTGCATCCACGCTCTACGACGCCGCCATCACGTCGCTACGCACACCGCTCCTATTGGATGACGGGACGGCATGCGCAGCGACGTGATGAAGTCGATGGAGAGCGCCGACGATGCAGGGGATCCAGAAGAGGACGCGCCGGAGCTCCGAGGACAGGTAAGAGACATCACCGGAGCTCACGGGGCACCGTAAACAGCTAACTGGTGGCAGCTGAAGCAGTCAGCACTGCCGGATAGCCGTTTATGTGATGGCCCCGACATAAAAAAGCATCATATGTTGATGCTGCCTTCAACATGCGATGGTCTCTGAGAGGCCATCGCATGTTGAAATTATCGTATGTCGGGGCCATCATAGGTCGAGGGTCACTGTAGTAGTAATTGATGTTGTTTAATTTTTATATTAATTATTAATTCGTTATTATATATTATATTATGAATTAGTATAACATATTTTATAATTGCTAGATTACTTGGCATAATTGATCTGTATGTGATATGACATTTGACATTAATTTATCATAGGTGGTCGGGGGAAGGACAACGGCTGGATCATCACACTTCCTGAGAATGCCACATTCCATGAGGTTCCAGAGAACGTAATAAAAACGGTGCTGACATATTTAACCTCCATTCCAAGGTATGGCTTGTAGAACATCCATCAGACAGATAAGCAGGCCCCCTCCCCATTGTTTAGACACTGCTTGCTAAATCTAGTATATTTATTTAAGTGTCTTAGTTTACATCGGAGAAAAAGGAGTTAAAGGACAACTCCACCTTTGATTAATATTGACTATATAGGCAGCAACGCCCAACATCTTTGTGATATATCACCATTATTTTCACTTATTTTTACCCATGTTTATTTCTACAGGATAAATGCTATGCATTGATCTCATTGTGACCTTATGTTCAATGGAATTATTGTTTGGGTTAATACATAGGACATTTCTGCCCATTTACATGAATATTCAAATTATTTTCTTTATTTATAAATGTACAATACTTACACTTGCACAATGTTTATATTTATGTGTGATGGGAGTATTCTAGGGTGTAGGTTCTCAACCTGGGGTACACGTGCTCTGGCGGTGCTTTCCATGTTTTAATTGTATACCTTCTTTGCCCATAAAATCTACTTTTAATGTACTGCAACGTGTATAGTACAAAACGAAAGTCATTTGCTTGAAGTAGGAGGAACATTACATAGAAACACCAACAACACTGCTCAAAGGTGTGTTACTAGGCTTTCCCTCCGTTAGGCCATGTTCACATATAGTTTTGAACCTCATTATGAGGTAAAAATGTCTGTTTTACACCTCATAATTTTTTTTTCCTATTTAATTACATTAAATGCAATGGAAAATGTCTGTCATTTCACTTGTGCTTAAATTTTATGATGTCTTGTTTTGAGATGTTTATTAGAGATGAGCGAATTTTTGAAAAATTTTATTTGACCGATTCACTATCGAAAACGGCTATTTCTGGGCTACAGAGAGCCTCAATAGGGGTGTAGAACACTTTGCCTTGTTGTAACACGCATAGGGAGTGTTCTGGGTTAGTGAAATAATACTGCTATTCAGTATGACATGCAGATTACAGGCATCGCTATTAGAATCACTGCCGCAGAGCGTCTGGATGTGGCTGCAGGCTCGGGAGACCATATGGCATCACAATTAAAGAGATTTTTTTGAGGACCCATTCTGGTGAGCATTGAGCTGGTGGTCCGCCGCAAGGTGAGCTACCGCCTGTTTCATCCCCTGCCTCTCAGTGCCCCCCCCCCCTAACTGTCTTACTTTGTGCAGAACTGCAAATGTTTCATTTAATCAGTTACGGTTCATTGTTATCGCTCCAACCTGTTTAATTGGATTCCACAGGCAATATATGACGACGACCATGGGGCCTCAGTCTTGAAAAGATTACATAGATTTTTAAATATGAAGATTTTGAATAGATTCACAACTTTAATGTGCCAGCAGCATGAGAAGATCACAGGGTGGCACAACGACAGAGCCTGGTAATTGGAATTAGCAAACTTTAAATCCTTTTTTGAGGACCCATTGGAAGGCAAGTCGGGTGCCAGTGACTATGGCAAAGTTCCTAGCTGTATCTTAAAATCGAGCTGGCGGTCCACCACGAGGCTAGCTACCGCCTGTCCCAGCCCTACACAGGAATTTCTCCCTATTTCCAACAAAAAAAACCCTGGGAAATGGCAGTGTTTTTAGGTGGAAATAGGGAGAGGTTCCATTTTAGGGAGAGTAACACTTGCCAAGAAGGGAATTAATAGTGCGAGAGTAGGGCCTTACAGGGGAAGTTTTTACCCCCACCTGTTACAATGGACCACACGTTGTTCCCTTCCACCTTTCAGAGGTCTTTGCATCGCATTAATACTTGGTGGTGTAGGTGGCACATGGTGTTTTTTGCACACCTTTCCTTGTGTTAAATAAAAAAAAATTGGGTCCATATATTTTATCCTAAGAAAAGTTAAGTTTTAACTAATGCATATCCTCAATACTTACTTGTGGTCTAATGCAGAGGAATTTCTGTACCTGGGGACGAGCACCTTAATTATGTTTTGCAGTATCCATGGCAGCACAATGAAAGAGCCTGGAGGTGGTAGCATCAGCATGAGGAGACCATGTGGCGGCACAATGACAGAGCCTGGAGGTGGCAGCATCAGCATGAGGAGACCATATAGCAGCACAATCAGAGAGCCTGGAGGTGGCAGCATCAGCAGAAGGAGACCATATGACAGCACAATGACAGAGCCTGAAGGTGGCAATATCAGCATGAGGAGACCATATGGCAGCACAATGAGAGAGCCTGTAGGTGGCAGCATCAGCATGAGGAGACCATATGGTGGCACAATGACAGAACCTGGAGGTGGCAGCAGCAGCATGAGGGCTTTGCCAACTGAGGATTGAGTCTGAGGAGCCCACCGACTGTTGACTGGGGGTGTCGGATGTTACTTGTGATGAAGTGGATGATCGAGTGAACCAATCAATCACGGCTGCTGGGTTGCTGGTCGAGACATGATTGCTAGCTGACACCGGGAGCTCAGACCTCTGCTGCCACACACCCCTACATCCTACTGCGACCTCTGCCTGTGCATGATTAAACTTGATGAATGCGCTCAACTATAGTTAAAACTGTATAAGGCTACAGAAACAAGGATGTATCTTTGGCTGGCCTTTCACAGTAACTAGGCCCAAATAGTTTTTTCAGGAAAAAAAAAAACTACACCACTTACGTGTACGTAGAGTTTAAACTTATGAGAGGAGGACTGTGTGCTCAACTAAAAACTGTATAAGGCTACAGAAACAAGGATGTATCTTTGGCTGGCCTTTCACAGTAACTAGGCCCAAGGTAGTTTTTCAGGAAAAAAAAACCTACAACACGTATGTGTACGTACAGTTTAAACTTATGAGAGGAGGACTATGCTCTCCACTACAAACTGTATAAGGCTACAGAAACAGGGGTGTAGCTTTGGCTGGCCTTTTACAGTAACTAGGCCAAAATTAGTTTTTCAGAAAAAAAAAAACATACACCACGTAAGTGAACGTACAGTTTACACTTATGAAAGCTGGACAATACGCTCTGCTTAAAACTGTAGAAGGCTACAGAGACAAGGGTGTAGCTTTGGCTGGCCTTTCACGTTAACTAGGCCCAAAAAAAATTTCAGGAAACAAAAAACGTGCACCACCTATGTACGGACAGGTTACACTTATGAGAGGACAATAAGCTCCGCTACGCAACCTGTATTAGGCACTGTAATCTGGTGACTATGGCTTTTTGTGCTCACCCTAACTGGCCCCTGTTAGCTTTACAGTTGTTGTACACCCAACTGCAGCAGTACAGAATCGCTGTGTAGTAGAGCCCAGTACAGTATTATTAGGCACTAATAGCTGGTCACAATGGCTTTTAGTACTCTGCCTAACTGGCCCCTTTAACCCCTTAAGGACCCAGGGTTTTTCCGTTTTTGCACTTTCGTTTTTTCCTCCTTGCCTTCAAAAAATCATAACTCTTTCAATTTTTCACCTAAAAATCCATATGATGGCTTATTGTTTGCGCAACCAATTCTACTTTGTAATGACGTCAGTAATTTTACCCAAAAATCTGCGGTGAAACGGAAAAAAAAAATTACAATTGTGCGACACAATTTTGGGGGCTTCCGTTTCTACACAGTACATTTTTCGGTAAAAATTACACCTTATCTTTATTCTGTAGGTCCATACGATTAAAATGATACCCTACTTATGTAGGTTTGATTTTGTCGTACTTCTGAAAAAAAAAATCATAACTACATGCAGGAAAATGTATACGTTTAAAATTGTTATATTCTGACCCCTATAACTTTTTTATTTTTCCGCATATGGGGTGGTATGAAGGCTCATTTTTTGCGCTGTGATCTGAAGGTTTTAGCGGTACCATTTTTGTATTGATTGGACTTACTGATCGCTTTTAAAAAAAAAATTCATGATATAAAAAGGGACCAAGAATACGCTATTTTGAATTTTGGGATTTTTTTGTGCGTACGCCATTGACCGTGTGGTTAAATTAATTATATATTTTTATAATTCGGACATTTCCGCACGCGGTGATACCGCACATGTTTAATTTAATTTTAATTTTTTTAAATGGGAAAAGGGGGTGATTCAAACTTTTATTAGGGAAGGGGTTAAATGATCTTCACTTTTTTTTTTGCAATGTTATAGCTCCCATAGGGGGCTATGACACTGCACACACTGATCTTTTACATTGTTCAATGGTTTCTCATAGGAAACCATTGATCAATGATTCTGCTGCTTGACTGCTCATGCCTGGATCTCAAGCACTGAGCAGTCATTCGGCGATCGGACAACAGGAAGCAAGGTATGAGACCCTCCTGCTGTCCTAGAGCTGTTCGGGATGCCACAATTTCGCAGCAGCTATTCCAAACAGCCCCTTGTGCTAACCGGCAAAGTTTTGCTTTCCCTTTAGACGCAGCTTTCAACTTTGAACACCGCGTCTAAAGGGTTAATAGCGTGTGGCACCACGATCAGTGCCACGCGCTATTAACTATGGATCCCGGCCATTGTTAGAGGCTGGGCCCGACCCGCTATGACGCGAGGCCACGCAGTGGTCCCGTGTTATAGAACGGAAGCGGACTCATGACGTACCGGTACGTCATGGGTCCTTAAGAGGTTAAGCTTAAGAGTTGCTGTACACCTCACTGCAGCAGTGAAGTCGCTGTGTATTACACCCAAAAGTGTACTTTCTCTCTCTCTCTGTCTGTCAGTGCCTTTATGCAGTGATTTGGGCTTTTGGAGAATCGCTGTTGTTAAGCTGTTTTTCTCTGCAACGCACACAGTGCTCTATCTCTCCCTGCAATGAAACGCTCTTTGAAATAAAATGCTGAAGCGAGTGGCTGCAAGATGGCTGCCGATTATATAGGGCTGTGACATCACAGGGATGGCTGGCTGCTGATAGGCTGCATGCGATTAAGGGTCATCCCGCCTTCCCAACTTTCCAGAGTTCCGTGCCCCATGGCCTCACATGTGTATCCGCCATTTTAGATGGCCTGGAGCCTGGACCGGACCAAATGCAGTTTAATGAAGCGATTCATGTGATCGAATCACGGCGATATTCGTATTCATTGCAAAGCTAATTTTTCCTGAAATTCTTAACGAACTTGGATTCAATCCCTAATGTTTATTTTCCAAAATACAGCGGTTTTTGGGCCCTGTTTATGGCTCAAAAATGGTTTGCTTTGCTGTAGCATCTATCAATGTGGTCTGTCCAAATGCAAGAAAAACACCAAATTTGGACTCATTTTACTTGTAAAACTTTTTTTTACAGATTTGCTTATTGTCTCTGGGGCACAAACATTACCAGCCCCTCCCCCTCCTGTGTCATTAGTGTATTGTAGTGGCCCATTACCCGTGTTCAAGCTGCCGTATACTAAGTTGTTGTGTGGCTAAGAAAGTCCTATTCTACCTGCATAGATCTGTATATGGGGTACTGTGAGCTAACTTGCTAAACTTTTTGAGCATTGCCTTAATAGCATACACTGAGTTATTAAAAGAGTGCAAGGGTTAAATATTTGCATAATATGGTGGGACTATGAACAATGCCTTGGTCACGTAACATTCCCAAGCTAAGCTTTCTATGGCATTGAGTTTTCCTCCTGGGAGAAGTTCAAGCCTCTGTTTCCTGTGTTCTATTTAAACCAGTTTAATGGATTTCCTCTATTTAAAAGTCAGTGAAGATTTATTTTGTATTAAAACAAAATTATAAAATGTGGTCTGCCTTTGTCTACTAGCAACGGTAACGTATGGAATTATTATTCCAGATTTTTAAACAGATTTTAATAAAAAAAAAAAAGACAAAAACAATATTAAAACAATATTTGCACTTCAAACAATGAGAAAGTTTATATAACACATGATGAAGTTATCTGGGTCATTCAGCCAACTAGTCATTGTATTAAAACCTAATATTGTACAGGTTCCCATCATGTTGCCAAACAGATCTGACGTGTTGAGGAAAGAAATTCATGGGGCCTCTGAAAGGGTCCTGTGTTGTCTGGTACCAAGTTCCTTTAAAAGGGTGCTCCTCCCCTAGACATCTTATCCCCTATCCATTGCGGGGTCCCGCAGCTGGGAACCCCCGCGATCTTGGCTTCGGCACCCCAGACATCCGGTGCACGGAGCAAACTTTTCTCTGTGCCGGATGACTGGCGATGCGGGGCGGAGGCTCGTGATGTTGTGGTCACGCACCACTCATGATGTCACGGCCACACCCCCTCAATGCAAGTCGTTGGGAGGGGGCGTGATGGCCGTCATGTCCCCTCCCATAGACTTGCCTTGAGGGGGTGTGGCCATGATGTCACAAGCGAGGCGGGGCTGTGACATCACAAGCCTCTGGCGCTGCACCCAACGCTCTAAATGAACTCCAGGTGCAGCAGGGAGATCGGTGGGACCCCTGCGATCAGACATCTTATTCCCTATCTTTTGGATAGGGGATTAGATGTCTAGGGTCGCGCCCCCTTCCCATAGACTTTCGTTGAGGGGGCAGCGTGATGTCACGAGGGGGCTGCCTCGAACACGGAAGCCCGCACACAGCGTTCATAGTAATAAACTTCCGGACGCTGCGAGCGGAGCTCCGGAAGGCAGGGCAGTTGAGAACTCCTTTAAGTCCTGTAGGTGGTAGGGTGGGCCCACCATGGATCAGACTTGTTTTTTCGCAGCACATTGTAAAGATGCTCAATAGAAGTGAGATCGGGGGAATTTGTAATCAAGTCATCACCCTGAACTCTTGTTCTTAGGGAATACTGTTGCTATACAAAGTTTAGTTTGTTGATTCATCTCAAAGAAACATCCACATCAATTCCAAAATCCATGGTTTCCCAGCAGAACATTGCCCAGAGCATCACACTAGCTCTGCCAGCTTGGCTGCTTCTCATAGTGCATCTTGGTGCTATTTCTTCCTTTAGCAAGCAATGAACACATATCCATCTACCCACATGATGTAAAAGAAAATGTGATTTACCAGATCATGGCTTGCATTGCCCCATTTTTTTATTTTTGATGTTCACATGCTTTTTCTAGGCAATTTGGATGTGACCAGGGGTCAACATGAGCAGGAACAGAGCCCTATACACAACAAGAATGTGTGTTATGACACCTTTCTGTATTAGCCAGCATTGTCTTTTTCAGACTAGAGCAGCTCTTCTGTGGGGTCGGACTAGACAAGCTAGCTTTCATATCTGATGTACATCAGGAAGCTTTGGGTGCCTATGTACCCGTCAGCAATTCTCCAGTGGTCCTGTATAGACCTCAAAGGCCTTGTCACTTAGATCCTTACACTTGCCCATTTTTCCTGCTTCCAACACATTAAAGGGGTACTCCACTGCCCCAGCGTTCGGAATTTTGTTCAGGGTGCGGACTGCAGGGGTTGTGATGTCATGGCCACGCCCCCTCAATGCAAATATTTGCATTGAGGGGGCGTGGTGTGATGTCATGTGGGGTGTGGCCGGTACATCATGACCCCCGCCTAATATATACTTGCTGCCTAATATATCCCATCAGCATAGATTCCATAGTCACAAGATAATCAATAATATTCACTTTCCCTGTCATTGGTTGTAATGTCATGGCTGTGACTGATTTCTATACACAGTAAAATTTATAGTACACCAATAGTATACATTATAATTTGTACTGGACAAAGTAGCACCGTAGATTAGATTTATTATTATTATTGTTGATCACAATACATATAAATTGGATAATAACGTTCGGGAGGTCCAGCACTTCGTAGCAAGCACTTTTAGGGTGTGTTCACACTACGGAATTCTCGCTGAATTCCATGAGCGGAACTCCGCGAGCAGAATTCCGCGGTGTGAACTTAACATTAGTGTGAATGGGTCTCCGCGAGACCCGTTCACACTGCAGAATTTCCGCGGCAGACAATTGTCTGCCGCTGAAATTGTTCTGTGCAAAGAAAGAACATGTTCATACTTTGCTCGGATTCCGCGAGCACTGCATAGCCGTCAATGGTGACGGCTCAGTGCCCCGCGGCCCTATCGCTGAAGCATCTTCGGCAGCGGCCTCCAGGTGAAATCTCTGCTCGCGGAATTGTGAACGCACCCTTGTTATAGAGACATCACACGGTAAAAACGACACTTAGTCAGACATGTTTCGAGCGCACGCGCTCGAAACATGTCTGACTAAGTGTCGTTTTTACCGTGTGATGTCTCTATAATAAAGCTTCTTGCTACGAAGTGCTGGACCTCCTTCATTGCTGGATGCCTTGCCAGGCACCGGTCTGCACACCGTGTACCTTGGGAGGTGAGCTGGAATTTTGTTTCTGTTAATATAAATTAGATAGTATTACCTCGTGTTCCTAATGAAATACACTGCACTGGAAAAGGGTTTTAGGTTTCAGAATACAAGTGTATGAAAATGAAAGCATTTGCAAAGTCAAACATTAAATTTGCATGGTCCTGACCAGCTTTATAATCTGAATTTTAATTCTATATATTTTATAAGTTTTGAATTGAAAGGTTGGATTTACACACAGTAGATTCACACCTGTGTTTTGAATCCATTTCTAGTTTGACCTACAAATACAGATCAAAATACTGTCCCTCATTAACTATTGCAAACCTGATATGTTTTGTCGCGTTGTGCGCCAGAATCTGTCGCATTGGGCCAGAAATTCTGTCTGCTCCAGATTCTGCACCAGATTTTGCGCCAGAATTGAAAAAACCCCACTAACTCTCCATTTTGCTAAGAAAATTAGAAAAAGGGGTGTGGCCGCCGGGGAAAGGGGGTAATGGTTTTCACAAAAACCCAACATATTTCCTAAGGTTTCCACATAAAATGTGGTGGATTTGAGCTGAGGAAAACCAGACAGATCAGAGGATGTGTAAAAAAAAGCAAAATGTAGGTAAAATGTAAAATTTAGGGAAACCTTAGTAAATACAGTGGAAAATAAATTTAAGGAAATTAAAAGCCACAAAGAAACCTACACAACACTCTTAGTAAATAAGGGACACTATGTGTGATCTCAGCCGTAGAATGTAAAATTGTATTATAAGAATTAATAATAACATTGCCTTCATTTCTAATTATTATTGATAACCATTATTATGTCTGTATGTTTATGTAATGTTTGCATTTGCTTAGACATTGGTGCAGCTGAAAGAGATTAGTCTTTGGGTCCCCTATATTGGTGTAACCCTTACAATCAAACTCTGTTCACACTCTTTGAGTCAATACATCAAAGTTATACGTTGAGAGTATTTTCTGACATCTACATCCAGTGTACGCATCTCTTTATGTACAAGGTTAGGTTCACATTTGTGTTTCTTGTCTCTGTTTCATTTAGGAGTCAGAAAAACAAAAAAATAACTGTTCCCCCTGATTTCTTTTTTTTAATTTTTATATATAACTGTTTATTTTATTTTTGCAAGAGAAATAACATAATAAAATAATAAAATAACATACAATATTAACAGTACATAGGACATAGAAAATTGTCGTAAAGTCACAGCTGTCATCAATCAAGATCTGTAGAAGAATATATAAAGCAGTTCAATCAGTATCTTTGATGGGGTCAAAGAGAGAGAAAGTATTCAAGAAGATCATTAATCCAACAAAAAGGCCAACCGTGTTCCTTTTGATATGTAGGTATGCAATGGCAGGAAGCCAAACTCAATTGTAATACATTATACTAGTGCACCTAAATACAGGCAGCAAGTTCAAGTAAGAGGCTTACACAGTATTTACGGTTATGACTGAAAAGCACGGAGTTAGGTAAAAACAGACCTAGGTCATAATGTAGAGGAAAACAAGCAATCTCCAGGTAGCAGAGCGGGATCAATGGAAGCGCTGAGACCAGATAAGAAGTTAAAAGTGAAGTGGATTTGAAGGGTCTTCATCTTAGAAATACCCCATAAATGACCCCATTATAAAAACTGCACCCCCCAAAGTATTCAAAATGACATTCAGTCAGTGTTTTAACCCTTTAGGTGTTTCACAGGAATAGCAGCAAAGTGAAGGAGAAAATTGAAAACCTTCATTTTTTACACTTGCATGTTCTTTTAGACCCAATTTTTGAATTTTTGCAAGTGGTAAAAGGAGAAAATTTGTACTTGTATTTGTAGCCCAATTTCTCTCAAGTAAGCACATGCCTCATATGTCTATGTAAAGTGTTCGGCGGGCGCAGTAGAGGGCTCAGAAGGGAAGGAGCGACAAGGGGATTTTGGAGAGAACATTTTTCTGAAATGGTTTTTGGGGGGCATGTTGCATTTAGGAAGCCCCTAGGGTGTCAAAACAGCAAAAAAAAAAAAAAAAAAAAAAAACACATGGCATACCATTTTGGAAAATATGGCTGTCTGGTAATACTGGAAGTAGTTGTTTTGCAACAGCTGGAGGCTCAGTTTTGGAAACAGTGGCGTACCAGACATTTTTCATTTTTAATGGGGAGGGGAGGGGGGCTGTGTAGGGGTATGTGTATATGTAGTGTTTTTTACTTTTTATTTTTTGGTAGTGCAGTGTAGTGTTTTTATGGTACAGTCGCATGGGCGGGGGTTCACAATAGTTTCTCGCTGGCAGTTTGAGCTGCGGCAGAAAATTTTCCGCAGCTCAAACTTGCAGCCGGATACCTACTGTAAACCTCCGCCCGTGTGAGTGTACCCTGTACGTTCACATTGGGGGGGGGGGGGGGAGGGGCAACATCCAGCTGTTGCAAAACTACAACTCCCAGCATGCGCTGACAGACTGTACATGCTGAGGGTTTTAGTTTTGCAACAGCTGTAGGCACACTGGTTATGTATCACTGAGTTTGTGACCTAACTCAGTGTTTCACAACCAGTGTGCCTCCAGCTGTTGCAAAACTACAACTCCCAGCATGTACGGTGCATGCTGGGAGTTGTAGTTTGCAACAGCTGGAGGCACACCGGTTGTGAAACACTGAGTTAGGTAAAAAAAAACTCTGTTTCACAACCAGTGTGCCTTCAGCTGTTGCAAAACTACAACTCTCAGCAGTCACCGACAGCCAACGGGCATGCTGGGAGTTGTAGTTATGCAATCAGCAGGTGCGCCACTACAACTCCCAGTATGCACTGTTTGTGCAAGATGGGAGTTGTAGTTATACAACAGCTGAAGGTACACTTTTCCATAGAAAAAATGTGCCTCCAGCTGTTGCAAAACTATAAGTCCCAGCATGCCCATAAGGGAGATGTGGTGGTCTGCCTTCTGCTGTTGCATAAGTACAGCTCCCAGCGTGCCCTTTTTGCATGCTGGGAGCTGTTGCTAAGCAACAGCAGGAGGCTGTCACTCACCTCCAACTGCTGCTCCCCAGGTCAGTCCCTCGCCGCCGCTCCTCCTGGGTCCCCGATCCCAACAGGGACACCGGGGATCGGGGTCCCCAGCTGCAGGGGTCCTCTTCCCGCACCCGATCACTTCCTCCGGAAGAGGGGCAGATCGGGTTGCGGGAGTGACACCCGCAGCAGGTGCCCTGATTGGTCGGACGGTAAACTGGCCGACGAATCAGGGCGATCGTGAGGTGGCACCAGTGCCACCTCACCCCTGCTGGCTATGGCTGTTCGAGGCTGTCAGAGACAGCCCCGTTCAGCCAGTAATTCCGGGTCACTGGAGACCCGATTGAGCCGGAATCACCGCAGATCGCTGGGCTGAATTGTCCAGCGATCTGCGGCCATCGCCGACATGGGGGGACATCATGACCCCCCTGGGCGATATACCGCGATGCCTGCTGAACGATTTAAGCAGGCATCCGGCTCCGGTCCCCAACCGGCTAGCGGTGGGGACCGGAATTCCCACGGGCGTATGGATACGCCCTGCGTCCTTAAGGACTCGGAATGCAGGGCGTATCCATACGCCCTGCGTCCTGAAGAGGTTAAGGACTGAGCCCTTTTTCGCAATTCTGACCACCGTCGCTTTACGCATTAATAACTCTGAGACGCTTTTACCGAATATTCTGATTCTGATATTGTTTTTTCGTGCCATATTCTACTTTATTTTGGTGGTAAATTTTCGGCGTTACTTGCATCCTTTTTTGGTGAAGATTCCCAAAATTTCATTAAATTTTTGAAAATGTTGCATTTTTCCAACTTTGAAGCTCTCTGCTTGTAAGGAAAATGGATATTACAAATGAATTTTATTTGTATTCACAAATACAATATGTCCACTTTATGTTTGCATCATAAAATGGACATATTTTTACTTTTTGAAAAAATTAGAGGGCTTCAAAGTAGAGCAGCAATTTTCAAACATTTCATGAAAATTGCAAAATTTTGGAGGGACAGATGTTACAGAACTACAACTCCCAGCATGCCTGGGCAGTCTAGGCCTGCTAAGAGATGTCGTTTGGCAACATCTGGAGGGCTACTGTTTGTGCACCACTGTAACAGTGGTCTCCAAACTGTGACCCTCCAGAAGTTGCAAAACTACAACTCCCAGCATGCCCACTTTCATTTCCTCCATCCCCCCCCCCCCCCGTCGTTTCCCTACCTGAGCCAGGATCTCTGCAGTCTCCAGCGACGATCTGCGGTCCCCAGGCCATCTTCTTCTCAGGTACCGGCCTCCATCTTCTCCCCCCATTCTGCCCGACATCAAGGGGTGGGCAGAACAGGGGGGTTGCCATGGCAACCCAATGTCCTGCTCTGCCATTGGTCAGAATCAGTTCTGACCAATGGCAGGGGATAGGAGGAGATCTCAGCACTGTGACCTCGCTCCTATCACTCATGAGGATCGCGGCTGCCACTGACAGCTCCGATCATCCCTATTTTCCGGGTGATCGGGTCATCAGAGACCCGATCAGCCCGGAATAGCAGAAAATCACATGTCTGAATTGACATGCAATTTTCTGCGATCGCCGACATGGGTGGGGTAGGGGGATGGGGTCTCAGGACCCCCCTGGGCGATGTTCCGGGATGCCTGCTGAATGATTACAGAAGGCATCCTGGTCCGGTCACCAACCGGCTAGCGGCGGGGACTGGAATTCCCATGGTCATATGCATACGCCCCACGTCCTTAAAGACTCGGGATGCAGGGCGTATGCATATGCCCGGCGTCCTGAAGAGGTTAAGATGAGATCCTCAGACCCCTTGTGAGACCAAATGCTGGTGCGGTGTGCCCTGGGTTCCTCCTAATGCAAGACAATTCTAGACCTCATGTGACTGGAGTGTGTCAGCAGTTCCTGCAAGAGGAAGGATGGACTAGCAAGAGGATGCTATGGACTGGCTCACCCGTTCCCCAGACCTGAATCCGATTGAGCACATCTGGGACATCATGTCTGTCACGATTCGGCTGGCAGGAGGTGGATCCTCTGTGCCAGAGAGGGATTGGCGTGGACCGTGCTAGTGGACCGGTTCTAAGTTGCTACTGGTATTCACCAGAGCCCGCCGCAAAGCGGGATGGTCTTGCAGCGGCGGTAGCAACCAGGTCGTATCCACTAGCAACGGCTCAACCTCTCTGACTGCTGAAGATAGGCGCGGTACAAGGGAGTAGACAAGAGCAAGGTCGGACGTAGCAGAAGGTCGGGGCAGGCAGCAAGGATCGTAGTCAGGGGCAACGGCAGGAGGTCTGGAACACAGGCTAGGAACACACAAGGAAACGCTTTCACTGGCACAATGGCAACAAGATCCGGCGAGGGAGTGCAGGGGAAGTGAGGTATACATAGGGAGTGCACAGGTGAACACACTAATTAAGCCAACTGCGCCAATCAGTGGCGCAGTGGCCCTTTAAATCGCAGAGACCCGGTGCGCGCGCGCCCTAGGGAGCGGGGCCGCGCGCGCCCGGGACAGGACCGACGGAGAGCGAGTCAGGTACGGGAGCCGGGGTGCGCATCGCGAGCGGGCGCCACCCGCATCGCGAATCGCATCCTGGCTGGGGGCGGTATCGCAGCGCACCCGGTCAGCAGATGCGAGGATGTTGCGAGCGCTCCGGGGAGGAGCGGGGACCCGGAGCGCTCGGCGTAACAGTACCCCCCCCCTTGGGTCTCCCCCTCTTCTTGGAGCCTGAGAACCTGAGGACCAGACTTTTGTCTAGGATGTTGTCCTCAGGTTCCCAGGATCTCTCTTCAGGACCACAGCCCTCCCAATCAACCCCAAATTTTTTTTTCCCTCTGACCGTCTTGGAGGCCAGTATCTCCTTCACGGAGAAGATGTCAGAAGAACCGGAAACAGGAGTGGGAGAAACAAGTTTGGGAGAGAAACGGTTGATGATGAGTGGTTTAAGGAGAGAGACATGAAAGGCATTGGGAATACGAAGAGAAGGAGGAAGAAGAAGTTTGTAAGAGACAGGATTAACCCCTTAAGGACACATGACGTACTGGAACGTCATGTGTCCACTCCCGATCTATAACGCGGGGCCACGGCGTGGCCCCGCGTCATAGCGGTTCGGGCCCGGCCTCTAACAACGGCCGGGACCCGTGGCTAATAGCGCGCGGCATTGATCGCTGTGCCGCGCGCTATTAACCCTTTAGACGCGGCGTTCAAAGTTGAACGCCGCGTCTAAAGTGAAACCGAAAGCATGCCGGCTAGCTCAGTGGGCTGTTCGGGATAGCCGCGGTGAAATCGCGGCATCCCGAACAGCTGACAGGACAGCGGGAGGGCCCCTACCTGCCTCCTCGCTGTCCGATCGCCGAATGACTGCTCAGTGCCTGAGATCCAGGCATGAGCAGTCATGCGGCAGAATCATCGATCACTGGTTTCTTATGAGAAACCAGTGATCAATGTAAAAGATCAGTGTGTGCAGTGTTATAGGTCCCTATGGGACCTATAACACTGCAAAAAAAAAGTGCAAAAAAAAAGTGAATAAACATCATTTAACCCCTTCCCTATTAAAAGTTTGAATCACCCCCCTTTTCCCATAAAAGAAAAAACACAGTGTAAATAAAAATAAAAATAAACATAAATGGTATCGCCGCGTGCGGAAATGTCCGAATTATAAAAATATATCGTTAATTAAACCGCACGGTCAATGGCGTGCGCGCAAAAAAATTCCAAAGTCCAAAATAGTGCATTTTTGGTCACTTTTTATATCATGAAAAAATGAATAAAAAGCGATCAATAAGTCCTATCAATGCAAAAATGATACCGTTAAAAACTTCAGATCACGGCACAAAAAATGAACCCTCATACCGCCCCATACACGGAAAAATAAAAAAGTTATAGGGGTCAGAAGATGACAATTTTAAACGTATAAATTTTTCTGCATGAAGTTATGATTTTTTCCAGAAGTGCGACAAATTCAAACCTGTATAAGTAGGGTATCATTTTAATCATATGGACCTACAGAATAAAGGTAAGGTGTCATTTTTACCGAAAAATGTACTACGTAGAAACGGAAGCCCCCAAAAGTTACAAAATGGCGTTTTTTTTTTCAATTTTGTCTCACAATGATTTTTTTTCCCGTTTCACCGTAGATTTTTGGGCACAATGACTGACGTCATTACAAAGTAGAATTGGTGGTGCAAAAAATAAGCCATCATATGGATTTTTAGGTGCAAAATTGAAAGAGTTATGATTTTTTAAAGGCAAGGAGCAAAAAACGAAAATGCAAAAACGGAAAACCCCCCGGTCCTTAAGGGGTTAATCTGGCACAAGACTTTGAAAGGACCAAGATAGCGTGGTCCCAGTTTGTAACTGGGGACACGAAAGCGGACATATTTAGCGGAGAGCCATACCTTGTCTCCGGGAGCAAAAATGGGGGGAGCTCTTCTTTTCTTATCGGCAAACCTTTTCATGCGAGATGAAGCCTGTAAAAGAGAATTTTGGGTCTCTTTCCATATGGTGGAAAGATCACGAGTCACTTCATCCACAGCGGGCAAACCAGAGGGCAAGGGAGTATGGAGGGGGGGGAAGAGGGTGACGGCCGTACACCACGAAAAATGGGGATTTAGCAGAAGATTCAGAGACTCTGAAGTTTTATGAGAATTCGGCCCATGGTAGAAGATCTGCCCAGTCATCCTGGTGGGAGGAAACAAAATGCCGTAAATAGTCACCCAGGACCTGGTTAATTCTTTCTACTTGCCCATTGGATTGAGGATGATAAGCAGAAGAGAAGTTTCATTTAATCTTGAGTTGTTTACAGAGAGCCCTCCAGAATTTTGACACGAATTGGATGCCTCTATCCGAGACGATCTGCGTGGGCAAACCGTGAAGACGAAAAATGTGTACAAAAAATTGTTTTGCCAACTGAGGCGCTGAAGGAAGACCAGGAAGAGGAATAAAATGTGCCATCTTGGAAAATCGATCAACGACCACCCAAACAACAGTGTTGCCACGGGATGGGGGTAGGTCTGTAATAAAGTCCATACCAATCAGAGACCAAGGCTGTTCGGGGACAGGCAGAGGATGAAGGAGACCAGCAGGCTTCTGGCGAGGAGTCTTATCCCGGGCACAGACAGTACAGGCCCGCACAAAATCAACAACATCCGTCTCCAGAGTCGGCCACCAATAGAAACGAGAGATGAGTTGCAAGGACTTTTTGATGCCTGCATGGCCTGCGAGGTGGGAGGAGTGACCCCATTTGAGAATCCCGAGACGTTGGCGTGGAGAAACAAAGGTCTTCCCAGGAGGAGTTTGCCTGATGGAGGCTGGAGAAGTGGAGATCAGACAGTCAGGAGGAATGATGTGTTGCGGAGAGACCTCTACTTCCGAGGCATCCGAGGAACGAGAGAGAGCATCGGCCCTAATGTTCTTGTCGGCAGGGCGAAAATGAATTTCAAAGTTAAAACGGGCAAAGAACAACGACCACCTGGCCTGGCGAGGGTTCAGCCGTTGGGCAGACTGGAGATAGGAGAGATTCTTGTGATCGGTGTAAATGATAACTGGAAATTTTGATCCCTCCAGCAGATGCCTCCATTCCTCAAGTGCCAATTTAATGGCCAGAAGTTCTCGATCCCCGATGGAGTAGTTTCTCTCCGCCGGAGAGAAGGTCCTAGAAAAAAACCCACAAGTAACAGCATGCCCGGAAGAATTTTTTTGTAGAAGGACCGCACCAGCTCCCACTGAGGAGGCATCAACCTCCAATAGGAAGGGTTTAGATGGGTCAGGTCTGGAGAGCACGGGAGCAGAAGAAAAGGCAGACTTGAGCCGTTTAAATGCGTCTTCCGCTTGGGGAGACCAGGACTTGGGATTTGCATTCTTCTTGGTTAAAGCCACGATGGGAGCCACAATAGTGGAAAAGTGTGGAATAAATTGTCTGTAATAATTGGCGAACCCCAAAAAACGTTGGATAGCACGGAGTCCGGAGGGGCGTGGCCAATCTAAGACGGCAGAGAGTTTATCCGGGTCCATTTGTAATCCCTGGCCAGAGACCAAGTATCCTAGGAAAGGAAGAGATTGACATTCAAACAGACATTTCTCCATTTTAGCATAAAGTTGATTGTCTCGAAGTCTCTGAAGAACCATGCGGACATGCTGGCGGTGTTCTTCTAAGTTGGCAGAAAAAATCTGAATATCGTCCAGATACACAACAACACAGGAATATAAGAGATCACGAAAAATTTCATTAACAAAGTCTTGGAAGACGGCAGGGGCGTTGCACAGGCCAAAGGGCATGACCAGATACTCAAAGTGTCCATCTCTGGTGTTAAATGCAGTTTTCCATTCGTCCCCCTCCCTGATGCGGATGAGATTATAAGCACCTCTTAAGTCCAGTTTGGTAAAGATGTGGGCACCTTGAAGGCGGTCAAAGAGTTCTGAGATAAGAGGTAGGGGGTAGCGGTTCTTTACCGTGATTTTATTAAGTCCGCGGTAATCAATGCAAGGACGTAGGGAGCCATCTTTTTTGGACAGAAGATTCAGAGACTCTGAAGTTTTATGAGAATTCGGCCCATGGTAGAAGATCTGCCCAGTCATCCTGGTGGGAGGAAACAAAATGCCGTAAATAGTCACCCAGGACCTGGTTAATTCTTTCTACTTGCCCATTGGATTGAGGATGATAAGCAGAAGAGAAGTTTCATTTAATCTTGAGTTGTTTACAGAGAGCCCTCCAGAATTTTGACACGAATTGGATGCCTCTATCCGAGACGATCTGCGTGGGCAAACCGTGAAGACGAAAAATGTGTACAAAAAATTGTTTTGCCAACTGAGGCGCTGAAGGAAGACCAGGAAGAGGAATAAAATGTGCCATCTTGGAAAATCGATCAACGACCACCCAAACAACAGTGTTGCCACGGGATGGGGGTAGGTCTGTAATAAAGTCCATACCAATCAGAGACCAAGGCTGTTCGGGGACAGGCAGAGGATGAAGGAGACCAGCAGGCTTCTGGCGAGGAGTCTTATCCCGGGCACAGACAGTACAGGCCCGCACAAAATCAACAACATCCGTCTCCAGAGTCGGCCACCAATAGAAACGAGAGATGAGTTGCAAGGACTTTTTGATGCCTGCATGGCCTGCGAGGTGGGAGGAGTGACCCCATTTGAGAATCCCGAGACGTTGGCGTGGAGAAACGAAGGTCTTCCCAGGAGGAGTTTGCCTGATGGAGGCTGGAGAAGTGGAGATCAGACAGTCAGGAGGAATGATGTGTTGCGGAGAGACCTCTACTTCCGAGGCATCCGAGGAACGAGAGAGAGCATCGGCCCTAATGTTCTTGTCGGCAGGGCGAAAATGAATTTCAAAGTTAAAACGGGCAAAGAACAACGACCACCTGGCCTGGCGAGGGTTCAGCCGTTGGGCAGACTGGAGATAGGAGAGATTCTTGTGATCGGTGTAAATGATAACTGGAAATTTTGATCCCTCCAGCAGATGCCTCCATTCCTCAAGTGCCAATTTAATGGCCAGAAGTTCTCGATCCCCGATGGAGTAGTTTCTCTCCGCCGGAGAGAAGGTCCTAGAAAAAAACCCACAAGTAACAGCATGCCCGGAAGAATTTTTTTGTAGAAGGACCGCACCAGCTCCCACTGAGGAGGCATCAACCTCCAATAGGAAGGGTTTAGATGGGTCAGGTCTGGAGAGCACGGGAGCAGAAGAAAAGGCAGACTTGAGCCGTTTAAATGCGTCTTCCGCTTGGGGAGACCAGGACTTGGGATTTGCATTCTTCTTGGTTAAAGCCACGATGGGAGCCACAATAGTGGAAAAGTGTGGAATAAATTGTCTGTAATAATTGGCGAACCCCAAAAAACGTTGGATAGCACGGAGTCCGGAGGGGCGTGGCCAATCTAAGACGGCAGAGAGTTTATCCGGGTCCATTTGTAATCCCTGGCCAGAGACCAAGTATCCTAGGAAAGGAAGAGATTGACATTCAAACAGACATTTCTCCATTTTAGCATAAAGTTGATTGTCTCGAAGTCTCTGAAGAACCATGCGGACATGCTGGCGGTGTTCTTCTAAGTTGGCAGAAAAAATCTGAATATCGTCCAGATACACAACAACACAGGAATATAAGAGATCACGAAAAATTTCATTAACAAAGTCTTGGAAGACGGCAGGGGCGTTGCACAGGCCAAAGGGCATGACCAGATACTCAAAGTGTCCATCTCTGGTGTTAAATGCAGTTTTCCATTCGTCCCCCTCCCTGATGCGGATGAGATTATAAGCACCTCTTAAGTCCAGTTTGGTAAAGATGTGGGCACCTTGAAGGCGGTCAAAGAGTTCTGAGATAAGAGGTAGGGGGTAGCGGTTCTTTACCGTGATTTTATTAAGTCCGCGGTAATCAATGCAAGGACGTAGGGAGCCATCTTTTTTGGACACAAAAAAAAATCCAGCTCCGGCAGGAGAGGAGGATTTGCGGATAAACCCCTTTTTTAAATTTTCCTGGATGTATTCAGACATAGCAAGAGTCTCTGGGGCGGACAGAGGATAAATTCTGCCCCGGGGTGGAGTAGTGCCCGGGAGGAGGTCAATAGGACAGTCATAAGGCCTGTGAGGAGGTAAAGTCTCAGCTTGCTTTTTGCAAAACACGTCAGCATAGTCCATATAAGCCTTAGGGAGACCGGTTACAGGGGGACCCACAGGGTCACGGCAGGGAGTGCTGGGAACCGGTTTAAGACAGTCCTTGAAACAAGAAGTACCCCAGCTCTTGATCTCTCCTGTGGACCAATCAAGGGTTGGGGAATGGCGTTGAAGCCACGGTAATCCAAGGAGAATTTCGGAAGTGCAATTGGAGAGGACCAAAAAACTCAATTTTTTCGTGATGAGGTCCGATGCACATTAGGAGGGGTTCCGTGCGGTAACGCACGGTACAGTCCAATCTTTCATTGTTAACACAATTGATGTAGAGGGGTCTGGCGAGACTGGTCACCGGGATGTTGAACCTGTTGATGAGAGAGGCCAAAATAAAATTTCCTGCAGATCCGGAATCCAAGAAGGCCATAGTAGAGAAGGAGAAGGTAGAGGCAGATATCCGCACAGGCACAGTAAGGCGTGGAGAAGCAGAGTTGACATCAAGAACTGTCTCACCTTTGTGCGGAGTCAGCGTACGTCTTTCCAGGCGGGGAGGACGGATAGGACAATCCTTCAGGAAGTGTTCGGTACCGGCACAGTACAGGCAAAGATTCTCCATGCGGCGTCGTGTCCTCTCTTGAGGTGTCAAGCGAGACCGGTCAACTTGCATAGCCTCCACGGCGGGAGGCACAGGAACGGATTGCAGAGGACCAGAGGAGAGAGGAGCCGGGGAGAAAAAACGCCTCGTGCGAACAAAGTCCATATCCTGGCGGAGCTCCTGACGCCTTTCGGAAAAACGCATGTCAATGCGAGTGGCTAGATGAATAAGTTCATGCAGGTTAGCAGGAATTTCTCGTGCGGCCAGAACATCTTTAATGTTGCTGGATAGGCCTTTTTTAAAGGTCGCGCAGAGGGCCTCATTATTCCAGGATAATTCGGAAGCAAGAATACGGAATTGGATGGCGTACTCGCCAACGGAAGAATTACCCTGGACCAGGTTCAGCAGGGCAGTCTCAGCAGAAGAGGCTCGGGCAGGTTCCTCAAAGACACTTCGAATTTCCGAGAAGAAGGAGTGTACAGAGGCAGTGACGGGGTCATTGCGGTCCCAGAGCGGTGTGGCCCATGACAGAGCTTTCCCAGACAGAAGGCTGACTACGAAAGCCACCTTAGACCTTTCAGAAGGAAACTGGTCCGACATCATCTCCAGGTGCAGGGAACATTGTGAAAGAAAGCCACGGCAAAACTTAGAGTCCCCATCAAATTTATCCGGCAAGGATAGTCGTAGGCCGGAAGCGGCCACTCGCTGCGGAGGAGGTGCAGGAGCTGGCGGAGGAGATGATTGCTGAAGCTGTGGAAGTAGCTGCTGTAGCATCACGGTCAGTTGAGACAGCTGGTGGCCTTGTTGCGCTATCTGTTGCGACTGCTGGGCGACCACCGTGGTGAGGTCGGCGACAACTGGCAGAGGAACTTCAGCGGGATCCATGGCCGGATCTACTGTCACGATTCGGCTGGCAGGAGGTGGATCCTCTGTGCCAGAGAGGGATTGGCGTGGACCGTGCTAGTGGACCGGTTCTAAGTTGCTACTGGTATTCACCAGAGCCCGCCGCAAAGCGGGATGGTCTTGCAGCGGCGGTAGCAACCAGGTCGTATCCACTAGCAACGGCTCAACCTCTCTGACTGCTGAAGATAGGCGCGGTACAAGGGAGTAGACAAGAGTAAGGTCGGACGTAGCAGAAGGTCGGGGCAGGCAGCAAGGATCATAGTCAGGGGCAACGGCAGGAGGTCTGGAACACAGGCTAGGAACACACAAGGAAACGCTTTCACTGGCACAATGGCAACAATATCCGGCGAGGGAGTGCAGGGGAAGTGAGGTATACATAGGGAGTGCACAGGTGAACACACTAATTAAGCCAACTGCGCCAATCAGTGGCGCAGTGGCCCTTTAAATCGCAGAGACCCGGCGCGCGCGCGCCCTAGGGAGCGGGGCCGCGCGCGCCGGGACAGGACCGACGGAGAGCGAGTCAGGTACGGGAGCCGGGGTGCGCATCGCGAGCGGGCGCCACCCGCATCGCGAATCGCATCCCGGCTGGGGGCGGTATCGCAGCGCACCCGGTCAGCAGATCTGACCGGGGCGCTGCAGTTGCGAGGATGTTGTGAGCGCTCCGGGGAGGAGCGGGGACCCGGAGCGCTCGGCGTAACAATGTCTCGCTCCATCCACCAATGTCACATTGCACCACAGACTGTCCAGGAGTTGGCGGATGCTTTAGTCCAAGTCTGGGAGGACATCCCTCAGGAGACCATCCACCACCTCATCAGGAGCATGCCCAGGCATTGTAGGGAGGTCATACGGGCACATGGAGGCCACACACACTACTGAGCCCCATTTTTTTCTTGTTTTAAGGACATTACATAAAGTTGGATCAGCCTGTAGTGAGGTTTTCCACTTTGATTTTGAGTGTGACTCCATATCCAGACTTCCATGGGTTGATAAATTTGATTTCCATTGATAATTTTTGTGTGATTTTGTTGTCAGAACATTCAACTATGTAAAGAGGAAAGTATTTCATACGATTAGTTCATTCATTCAGATCTAGGATGTGTTATCTTAGTGTTCCCTTTATTTTTTTTGAGCAGTGTATATAGTGGTGATGCTTTGTGTACCTCGGAGGAGAAGTTAAAGGGGTACTTTATGGGATTTTTTTTTTTTTAATCAGCTGGTACCAGAAAGTTAAACAGATTTGTAAATTACTTCTATTAAAAAATCATTCCAGTACTTATCAGCTGCTGTATGCTCCAGAAGAAGTTATTTTCCTTTCTGCCTGACCACAGTGCTCTCTGCTGACACATCTGTCCATTTTAGGAAATGTCCTGAGTAGGAGAAAATCCCCATAGCAAACCTATCCTGTTCTGGACAGTTCCTGACATGGACAGAGGTATCAGCAGAGAGCACTGTGGTCACACAGAAAGGAAATTCAAAAACAAAAGAACTTCCTGTGGAGCATACAGCAGCTGATAAGTAGTGTTGCTCGCGAATATTCGCAATTCAAATTTTATTCGCGAATATCGCATATTCGCGAATCCGCGAATATATATTCGTAATTAAGAATATTCTTTTTTTTTTTTTTTTTTTTCACAGTACACATCACAGTGATCATCCCTCTCTGCTTCCAGCTTATGTGGTGTAAGAAGGCTCTAATACTACTGCGTGAGACTGGTGTGGTAATTTTCGCATATGCGAATTTTCGCTTATGTTAATTTTGTATACACAAATTTTCGCATATGTTAATTTTCGCACATGCGAAAATAAAATAAGAATATTACGAATATGCGAATATTCGCGAATATGACGAATATTCGTCCATATATTCGCGAATATTCGCGAATTCGAATATGGCCTATGCCGCTCAACACTACTGATAAGTACTGGAAAGATTATGGATTTTTAATAGAAGTAATTTACAAATCTGTTTAACTTTCTGGCACCAGTTGATTTAAAAAAAACTGTTTTCCAGTGGAGTAACCTTTTAAAAAACAAAAATAGGTAAAAAGGTAAATAAGGATATAAACTAAAAAGAAAAATTGATACAAATGATGGGCCAAAAAACCCAAAACACTTCAGAAAGTGCAGGTTTTATCACCTGACTTACATAAAAAAAAAAAAAAAATGGAGTAAAAGGTGATCAAAAAATCTTCAACCCAAAAGTTGTAACAACCGCTGATCATTCAAATGTCTCTGTCAGTGGAAAAATTAAAGAGTCATGACAGACAATTTGATTGCATTTTGAACACTGCATCAGAGATCACAATCTTCAAACCCTTAAAGGGGTACTCCGGTGGAAAACTTTTTTTTTTAAGTCAACTGGTGCCAGAAAGTTAAACAGATTTGTAAATTATTTCTATAAAAAAATCTTAATCCCGCTAGTACTTTTTAGGGGCTGTATACTACAGAGGAAATGCTTTTCTTTTTTGGATTTCTCTGATGTTATGACCACAGTGCTCTCTGCTGACCTCTGCTGTTCATTTTAGGAACTGTCCAGATCAGCATATGTTTGCTATAGGGATTTTCGCCTGCTCTGGACAGTTCCTAAAATGGACAGCAGAGGTCATCAGAGAGCACCGTGTTCGTGAGAAAACAGAAATCCAAAAAGAAAAGCATTTCCTCTGTAGTATACAGACACTAAAATGTACTGGAAGGATTAAGATTTTTTTTAATAGAAGTAATTTACAAATCTGTTTAACTTTCTGGCACCAGTTGATAAAAAAAAATATATCTATGTTTTCCACCGGAGTACCCCTTTAACTCTTGAAATATTTTTGTACTTCTGTGGTCTTCTCATTGCCCAAAGTTAGATACCATAAGTATCTTCAATGTTTTAGATTAGAGATGAGCGAACTTATAGTAAATTTGATTCATCACTAACTTCTCGGCTCGGCAGTTGATGACTTTTCCTGCATAAATTAGTTCCGCTTTCAGGTGCTCCTGTGGGCTGGAAAAGGTGGATACAGTCGTAGGAGACTCTTTCCTAGGACTGTATCCACCTTTTCCGGAGCACCGGAAAGCTGAACTAATTTATGCAGGAAAAGTCAGCAACCGCCAAGCTGAGAAGTTCGTGACGAATCGAATTTACTGTAAGTTCGCTCATCTCTATTTTAGATACATAGGTGCATTCTGAATACAGTACGCTGTGAATGAAATGAAAATGAATATAGAGGCATCTTATGTTTCCTTTATTTCTTCTAGTAAAGAAGAAGATGACATTAAATTCATTATTATTTTGGACAGAAGAATGGATACATGGACGTCTGTAAAACTAACTCTTCAGAAATTATCAGTAAGTTGCAGCCATGATATTAACTTCCATGGGTATAAAAATGTGGCAAAAACACATACAAAATAGTCAGTCATAGGAAAAACTGTATATATCATTATATAGAAACTACATAAAAATTCCTCTAATCTGAAATGATGGTTCTGATTTGTCAAGAGTTGAGAAATAAGAAGAAATACTTATAGAGATAGGAATACCCATTAATTGCAAGATTGTTTATCATCTGATACTCCTTAAAGGGGTACTCCTCCCTAGACATCTGAGGTTGGTGACTTGTAAAGACTTTTCTTATACTATTGGGGTAGCATGTTTGAGCTTAATGGTTTTGTTTTTGCCATAACACTTAAAGCAACTTTAACATTTTCTGTATTGACTGACCTGTATTTTATAGCAATACTCTCTGATGATTTTGCTTAGTTAAGCTACTCTAGACATATAAACCCAAATTAGGATATTAAAGACCCATCTTAATTTGCTGGCACTGGTATTTTGGCATGAACGAGGAAAGACTCTGCACAATTTAACTTTAAAAGGCACAGACTTATCTTATTAACCCATTTATTACGTGTACCTTAAAAGTGATGACTACAACATTTTTCACTTCTGAAAGTTACTTGATCTCCCTGGCGGTATGATTGTGTCAGGAAATTTGTGCCAAAAGTGGTAAAATTTTTGCATGGAAATTTGGCGTTATGTATTGTACTTACCCATTTTATGCCCACCGCCCATTTCACATCCCCCCTTGTCACATCCCCCCCCCCCTTGTCACATTCTCCTCCCTACTTGTCACATTCCCCCCCTTATCACATTCTTCCCCCTGTCACATCCCCCTTGTCACATTTCCCCTTGTCACATTCTTCCTCCCTCCATGTCACATCCCCCCCCTTATCACATTCCCCTCCCCCTGTCACATTCTTCCCCCTTGTCACATTCCCCCCTCTGCCACATTCCCCTCCCCCTGTCACATTCCCCCCCTTTGTCACATTCCCCCCTCTGTCACATTCATCCCCCCTTCTCACCTTTTTGTTCGTCAGCAGCATACACTAGGATTGCCGGGCAGATTTCAAACCTAGTGTATTTGCTGCCGAACAAGTCCTTTCCCCTTCAGCCAATCACTGGCTTGACACGTGACACCACTGCGGCCAGGGATTGGCTGGAAAGGTCCTAGAAGTTGAATTGAATAATGAAGAGAGGACACCCCGGACCACACGGAGGGGAACGGCATCTGCAGGGACCGGGAGTAGGGGAGCAGAAGGTGGCCTTTTACACTTAGCTCAGTGTTTTTCTACCAGGGTGCCTCCAGCTGTTGTGAAACTACTACTCCCAGCATGCCCGGACAGCCTTTGGCTATGTTAATTTAAAAAAAATTAAATGCAAAAAAAAAAAATGCTGTAAAAATAAAGTAGACATCAGAAAATATAAGTTTCATTAACGATTTGCTTAGTAGGTATAAATATATGCAATCTATTAGTGTTAAGATGGCAAAAAAACTTTTACTATGTACATGAAGTTCCTAAAATGGACAGAGTTGTCAGCAGAGAGCACTGTGGTCAGGCAGAATGGAAATTCAAAAAGTAAAGAACTTCCTGTGGGTCATAACAGCAGCTGATAAGTACTGGAAGGATTGAGTTTTTTTAATAGAAGTAATTTACAAATCTGTTTAACTTTCTGGCACCAGTGTATTTTAAAAAAAAATGTGTTCCAGTGGAGTACAGGCTTAATTGTCTTGGTCCTTAACCCCTTCAGGACCAAGCCCATTTTGGCCTTAAGGACCAGAGCGTTTTTTGCACATCTGACCACTGTCACTTTAAACATTAATAACTCTGGAATGCTTTTAGTTATCATTCTGATTCCGAGATTGTTTTTTCGTGACATATTCTACTTTAACATGGTGGTAAATTTTTGTGGTAACTTGCATCCTTTCCTTGTGAAAAATCCTAAAATTTGATGAAAAATTTGAAAATTTTGCATTTTTCTAACTTTGAAGCTCTCTGCTTGTAAGGAAAATGTATATTACAAATAAAAAAAAAATTAATTCACATATACAATATGTCTCCTTTATATTTGCATCATAAAATTGACGAGTTTTTACTTTTGGAAGACACCAGAGGGCTTCAAAGTTCAGCAGCAATTTTCCAATTTTTCACAAAATTTTCAAACTCACTATTTTTCAGGGACCAGTTCAGGTTTGAAGTGGATTTGAAGGGTCTTCATATTAGAAATACCCCACAAAAGACCCCATTATAAAAACTGCACCCCCCAAAGTATTCAAAATGACATTCAGTCATCATTTTAACCCTTTAGGTGTTTCACAGGAATAGAAGCAAAGTGAAGGAGAAAATTCACAATCTTCATTTTTTACACTCGAATGTTCTTGTAGACCCAATTTTTGAATTTTTACAAGGGGTAAAAGGAGAAAATGTATACTTATATTTGTAGCCCAATTTCTCTCGAGTAAGCACATACCTCATATGTCTATGTAAATTGTTCGGCGGGCGCAGTAGAGGGCTCAGAAGGGAAAGAGCGACAAGGGGATTTTGGAGAGTACGTTTTTCTGAAATGGTTTTTGGGGGGCATGTTGCATTTAGGAAGCCCCTATGGTGCCAGAACAGCAAAAACCCCTCACATGGCATACCATTTTGGAAACTAGACCCCTTGAGGAACATAACAAGAAATAAAGTGAGCCTTAATACCCCACAGGTGTTTCACGACTTTGGCATATGTAAAAAAAAAATTATTTTTTTTCACTAAAATGTGTGTTTCCCCCCAAATTTCGAATTTTTCCAAGGGTTAATAGCAGGAAATACCCCCCAATATTTGTAACCCCTTCTCTTCTGAGTATGGAGGTACCCCATAAGTTGACCTGAAGTGCACTATGGGCGAACTACAATGCTCAGAAGAGAAGGAGTCATATTTGGCTTTTTGAGAGCAAATTTTGCTCGGGGGGCATGTCGCATTTAGGAAGCCCCTATGGTGCCAGGACAGCAAAAAAAAACACATGGCATACCATTTTGGAAACTAGACCCCTTGAGGAATGTAACAAGGAATAAAGTGAGCCTTATTACCCCACAGGTGTTTCACGACTTTTGCATATGTAAAAAAAAATAATAATAATTTCCACGTAACAAGGGATACAGTGAGCATTTACCCCCCACTGGTGTCTGACAGATCTTTGGAACAGTGGGCTGTACAAGTTTTCATTTTCACGGACCACTGTTCCAAAGATCCATCAGACACCTGTGGGGGGTGTCGTTTCCGAAATGGGGTCACATGTGTTTTTTTTTTTTTTTTGCGTTTGTCAAAACCGCTGTAACAATCAGCCGCCCCTGTGCAAATCACCTCAAATGTACATGGCGCACTCTCCCTTCTGGGCCTTGTTGTGCGCCCCCAGAGCACTTTGCGCTCACATATGGGGTATCTCTGTAGTCGGGAGAAATTGCGTTACAAATTTTGGGGGGCTTTTTTCCCTTTTACCTCTTGTGAAAATGTAAAGTATAGGGCAACATCAGCATGTTAGTGTAAAATTTTTTATTTTTTTACACTAACATTCTGGTGTAGACCCCAACATTTCCTTTTCATGAAGGGTTAAAGAAGAAAAAGCCCCCCAAACCTTGTAACGCAATTTCTCCCGAGTATAGCGATACCCCATATGTGGCCCTAAACTGTTGCCTTGAAATACGACAGGGCTCCAAAGTGAGAGTGCCGTGCGCATATGAGGCCTAAATTAGGGATTTGCATAGGGGTGGACATAGGGGTATTCTACGCCAGTGATTCCCAAACAGGGTGCCTCCAGCTGTTGCAAAACTCCCAGCATGCGTGGACAGTCAACGGCTGTCCGGCAATACTGGGAGTTGTTGTTTTTCAACAGCTGGAGGCTCTGCTTTGGAAACAGTGGCGTACCGGACGTTCTTATTGGGGGAGGGGGGCTGTGTAGGGGTATGTGTATATGTAGTGTTTTTAACTTTTTATTTTATTTTGTCTTAGTGTAGTGTAGTGTTTTTAGGGTACAGTCACATGGGTGGGGGATTACAGCGAGTTTCCCGGCGCAAAATTTGCTGCATCTCAAGATGCGAGAAACCCACTGTAAAAGCCTCGCCCATGTGAATGTACCCTGTACATTCACAGGGGGGGGGGGGGGGGTGCACCAGCTGTTGCAAAACCACAACTCCCAGCATGCATGGTCTGTTAGTGCATGCTTGGAGTTATAGTTTTGCAACAGCTGGAGGCACACAGGTTAGGAAACACTGAGTTAGAAACAGACAATGTTTCCCAACCAGTGTGTCTCCAGTTGTTGCAAAACTACAACTCCCAGCATGCCCAGACAGCTGAAGGGCATGCTGGGAGTTGTAGTTCGGCAACATCTGAAGGGCCAGATGTTGCTGAACTAAAACTCCCAGCATGCCTGGACAGTCAGTGCATACTGGGAGTTGTAGTTTTGCAACAGCTGGAAGAGCACAGATTGGAGACCATTATACAATGGTCTCCAAACTGGGGCCCTCCAGATGTTGCAAAACTACAACTCCCAGCATGCCCAGACAGCCAAAGGCTGTCTAGGCATGCTGGGAGTTGTAGTTTTCAGACTCCTAGAAGCAGCAGTGAAGATCTTCACTGCTGCCTCTGAGGACCACATACTTACCCGTCGCTGCTCGTCCACGTGGCCGGTCCCGCGCTGCTCCTCGGTCCCGCCGCTGGATCAGGTAAGTCCGCCGGTCCCCACGTGTTCCCCCCCTATGCTGCAGGTCCCGAGCGACCCCCTGCAGCCATCGTCCCCCGTTCTGCCCGACTTCCAGGGGCGGGCAGTGCGGGGGATCTGAACTTTCACCCCAGATCATTGTGATTGGTCCACAGGGACCAATCACAGTGATCGCTGACCAGGACCATCAATGGATGGTCCTGGGGGTGAAGCAGAAGTTGTCCCCTGCTGGAAACAGCGGGACTTCTGCCAGTTAACCCGTGCGATGCTGCGCATCGCCGGGTTAACTGAATGTCATTTATAAACGCCGGGATGCACAACCCAGCGTTTATATATGCCATTCTGCGGGAAGGGGTTAAGGGGTTAAATTCAAAGTAAATTGGGTGCATTTACAATATATAAATAATGAAACATTATCACTACAAACTCGCAATTTAATAAAACATTGTCATGAACTAAAGGATATATAAATATGTATTTATATAAAATTAAAAAAAATGCAATAATTAGGCCATAGGCCTTTACATCACAATGGGGGAGATTTATCAAAACCTGTGCAGAGGAAGAGTGGTGCAGTTTCCCATAGCAACCAATCAGATTTCTTCTTTCCTTTTTCACAGGCCTTCCTAAAAATAAAAAATAAAGTGATCTGATTGGTTGCTATGGGCAACTGGGCAAGTTTTCCTCTGCACAGGTTTTGATAAATCTCCCCCAATGTTGCAGAGTCAACAGAAACTAACATTCAGTGTATCCAAACTTTTCAATGGTACGATAGCAGGTGGCTCCCTGTATTTCTTGGAAATTAAATGGGTGTAATTGCTAGTAGACTACCTTCTCTCTATTGAGATCAATGGACATAACATGTGTGGTGGCCCAGTACAGGAGTTGCACCCCTGTACCCTTGCTGTCCTGTCTGGCGGACTCTATTGCAGTGTCCCCTGAGCCCCCCCTTAAGCTGAGTAGTATAAATGGTTAACAAGTGCCTTGTATTATCTATTGCAATGTAGGTATAATGTTATGTACCTTTATATGTTGTTGCTAAGTCATGTAACCAGGTAAGGTGTCAGTAACCATGTGACTTGTGGGAAACCTATAGGACCCCTCCAAAGTCCCCCCCTTATAAACCCTGGGAGGAGCTGGCTAGTCAGTCTAGAGTATTGCATGCTGAGGAACAGTCAAGTCCTGAGAAAGTGTCTGGTGTCCTGAGGAGACTCAAGGCCTACCACACAGCCACGCTTCCACTAACCAAGTGCCCAACAGGTGAACATCAAAACCTTGTAAGCTACACAAGTGTGAAGTCTAGTCAGTCCTAGTCAAGTTAGTCGAGATCAGTCTGTCTAAAGTCAGCATGGTTCTGCAGCAATTAATTCAAGTCCACTACAAGTCCCAGCGAGCCCGCAAGTCTCCAAAGTCACTGGTCACTTCCTTGGGCCTAACTGAGCTGTAAAGACTATTCCATCTGTCTGCCTCAGTAAAGTTGCCGTTGTACCGTAACTTGGCATCGGAGTCATTATTTGCCCTGCGCCTAGCCCAGGATACAACGGTCATACCTTCAGGTGGTGTAGAGGTAAAACCACACCCTGGCATCACGATCACAAGCGGTTAATGCCATCTGCCCCTAGGGTAATAACATCTGTCTTCCATCACACCCTCACCACACAGGGTAGGGTATGCTGCAGTATACGGCAGCACACAGTTCTGGCCAAAACATGTTGAACACCTAAATTATGTTAAATGATATGTTTACATGGGTGGATCTTCTTCAAGTTAACTGCTACAGCTGCTAGCTGTGTTGCAGAGTGCAAAATCTTCAGTAAACCTCATTTGAACTCAATAAAATCTGCAATGGCTAAACCTATAGCGGGAAATTTGCCGATCTGCCCGTGTGAATGTACCCAAAAAGTTTTTAATTAATGGCCTATGCTCAGGAATGGACTGCTGAACAATGGATGGGCTGGGTGTGGACAACCCTCCAATCAGATATCAGATATTCTGAGAATAGGCCATCAAAAAGTTTTTACCGGAAATCCCCTTAACATGAATTGGTTAATGTGGACAAAGGGAAGGCAGACTTCCCAAATGGATTCCTTAGCTATACATATATAAAGGGAGTGATATAAGTGGGGCCATCTGTTAAAACATCCATTCATCCATGGATTGAACTTGTTCTTCCAGCACATCCTACAGATGTTTAATCAAAGTGGGATATGGAGAATCTGGAGGCCAAGTCAACACTTTGATTTCTTTTTTATGTTACTCAGAAAATTCCCTAACAATTTCATTAAAGGGGTACTCCGCCCCTGGCATCTTATCCCCCTATTCAAAGGATAGGGGATAAGATGTCTAGGGGCGGAGTACCCCTTTAAGACAGTATGCATTTTCCTGCTGCAAACGGTATACACGGTCTGTAACAATATTTAGGTAGAGGGTACATGTCAAAGTAACATTCACATAAATGAAAGGATCGAATATTGTTCAGGGAAACCATTACCAGAGCATCACTAACACATCTGGCCATCCACTTGACATAAACGACAACTTAATACATCAGACCAGGACATCCTCTTCCATTGCTCCATTTTTCAGCTATTTGTTGTACAGTACAAGCTACCCTTCACTACTCACACACTTCAAAGAGTCATGGGTGTCCAGGACCCAGTTACTGGTTGTCCTTCCTTGAATAACTTTTGGTAGGTGCTAATAACTGGATAATGGGTACATCCCATGAATCCTGTTGTTTTGAAGAAAATAAGACCCAGTCATTTAACTATTATAATCTGACCCTTGCCAAATGTTCTCATAGCCTTAGACTTATCCATTTCATCAACTTCAAGAACTGCCTCTTCCCTTCCTGCCTAATATATCCCATCCCTGACGGGGGCCGTTGTTACAAAATAATAGCAATCAGTATAACTCAATATTACATTACCTGTTGGCAGCACATTGCAGTAGAGGTTAACAAGCATTTAACAGACATACCTTTCTTTGGACATTTGATGGATTTATTTTTATTGAAAAAATGTTTTTGATACTGTGCCCTAGTGTCAGAGAGGTGTGGTCCAGGGTCTGCTATGCCCCAAGGCCGCAATGCCACTCTCTGCTGATGTCATGCCAGATCCTACTGGTAATGGACACACACAGCTTGCCTGTCTATGGCGGCCCTGCGTAGTTGTCTCATGTATGCCCCGTATATCAGTGTATATTACAGCGTAAACACAGTCAGAGAGATTTGGAATCACTCAGACATTCACCACGTGTCTGCTGTAATACACATTGATGGAGCATGAATGAGGTAACTACACAGGGTCGCCATTGGCAGCCAAGCCCTGTGTGTTAATTACCAGAAGGAGCAAGCAGGATGTCAGCAAAGAGAGGCCTTACAGCGCCGGGCATAGAAGACCGCAGGCCACGCTCGTGCACAGTTAAAAAAAAATTTTTGTTTTGTTTTTAATAATGCCACAGAATCTATAAAGAAAGATTCCTCTTATAATCTTAACCCCTACTGCAATGTGTTGCAACTTACATACATGGTGTCCCAGCTCCAAAGGCTGTCCTGTGGGCTGCGGAGCTCCTCGGGCAGGCCGGCTGCACATGTGTTAGGCCCACTGAGAAACTGTCTGTTGTATTTGAAATGTTCAAGCACTTTATTATATATTCACTTATTTCTGCCATATGCACTGTATAATGTTATTTATGTGTACTATGCCTTTAAGAGTGAGGAGCAGTGTAAACCAGGTGACCCTGTCTGCCCAATGGAAGCCCCTAAATTGTCAGGTATATAGCAAACTGGGGGAGGAGTTGCCCCAGTCTAAGACCAGTTCTTAGTGTGATGAGCTCAAGTGTGGAAAGTAGGTGAAGTTGTGTGTGGAGAATTCCTGAGGGAAGCCTAAGAACAAATCTCAATTCTCAATTCTACAAAGCCATTCTGCAAGTGATCACCCGTACAGTGGAAAGACAAGCCCTGGTGGAGAAAGAACCCTAGCTGGTGTGGAGAACCTGCAGTCTCTAATCTCAAGTCAGTATTAATCAAGTGGGGGGAAAAGCACCATAAGTTCCAGCAAGGCAACAGGGCTCCTAAAGGGTTACACGGCATCCCTTCCACTCTGCTCTATACTGTGTGAGTGTAAAAACATCTGCACCCTGCTCAGTAAAAGGCAGTTATCCGTATCCCGACATCGGTGTGTTTTTTTTTTCCCCCCGGGTCTTGCCCAGGAGAAGTTGTCTCCACCTCGGACTGTGTATAGGCTAACGGTGCCCTGGCGTCACAAAGTGATTAGGTATTCCTGGCACCCCCGTGTCCTCAGACATATGACAATGCACTATAATGTTATGGGTGGATCTGAGTAATATACTGTACATATAGACTGTTGACTGTAATGGCTGGTATAGTGCCTATAGATTGGGGGGGGGGGGGGGGGTCAAAGGAAATGTGGTGTATATGTCCAATAGCATGTTCACCTTAAATCGTAAAATAAGGCATTAATAAATCAACAATGAGAGCAGTGGCTAAAGTTTCGTTTCTTTTTTTTTTTTTCTTTTACAAAGTTTCTTTTACAGAGCTGTTGCCATTGTTACCTAAATGAAAACAGGAAGTGCAGCCATATTGGTGGTGACAATAGATTTAGCTTCACTTCTTGTTTTCTGTGGCATCCATTGAAGCTCTCTATATCTCTATATTAAATCAGAGGCACTAAGAAGTAAAGGATGTGCCCATAGACTGCTATGGGTGTGGTATTATGCACCGGAGGTTGTGCACAGCCGAAATACGCTGACAAACGTAAATGACTAATATAAGGACATGGGAGGTTCAGAGACACTTGTAACCTTAAACTGTGTCAGAACAATGACTGAATGTGAGACAGATACCAATCCTGCATGCAGTGTCTTCCAGCTGCTGTGTATTTGCCTGGTACGTATGTGTTATGTGTCCCCTATGTTACTTGTAGGGATAACTAAACCTATTTCTAGTTATGTCTGAGCTGTATTTGATTGTATGGAATGTCACAAGTAACTTATATGTAAGGGCAATGTTTAATACAACTTATCTACTACTGACAATGCATACTATGGCTGAGGATGTAAAAGGATTTAAATGGAACCTTTCACCATAAAATGTCTATGTTATCTATCAGCATTAGTGTTGAGCGGCATAGGCCATATTCGAATTCGCGAATATATGGACGAATATTCGTCATATATTCGCGAATATTCGCATATTCGTTATATTCTCGTTATATTTTCGCATATGCGAAGATTCGCGTATGCGAAAATTAACATGTGAAAATTAGCATATACAAAATTAGCAGACGCGAAAATTCGCATATGCGAAAATTAACATATGCTACTTTTCGCATATGCGAATGTTTGCACGCCAGTCTCACACAGTAGTATTACAGCCTTCTTTACACCACACAAGCTGGAAGCAGAGAGGGGTGATCACTGTGATGTGTACTGTGAAGAAAAAAAGACAAAAAAAAAAAAAACGAATATTCGTAATTACCAATATATAGCGCTATATTCGAGGAATTCGCGAATATGCGATATTCGCGAATAATATTCGAATTGCGAATATTCGCGAGCAACACTAATCAGCATCATGTAAATGAGCAGTGAAGAGCTGAGCAGATTGATATACAGTGATCCCTCAACATACGATGGTAATCCGTTCCAAATGGACCATCGTTTGTTGAAACCATCGTATGTTGAGTGATCCGTGCAATGTAAAGTATAGGACAGTGGTCTACAACCTGCGGACCTCCAGATGTTACAAAACTACAACACCCAGCATGTGCGGACAGCGAACGGCTGTCCGGGCATGCTGGGAGTTGTAGTTTTGCAACATCTGGAGGTCCGCAGGTTGAAGACCACTGGTATAGGACGTAACACTCACCTGTCCCCGCTGCTCCAGACCATCACTGCTGCCCTGGATGTCGCCTTCCATCGCTGTCGCCGCATCTCCGGTGTGTCCCCAACGCTCCGGTAAGGCCTCTGCTTCCTCAGCATCCTCGCTCTCCGTCGCCGCCATCACGTCGCTACACACGCCGCTCCTATTGGATGACGGGACGGCGTGCACAGCGACGTGATGACGACGATGGAGAGCGCCGACGATGCAGAGGATCCCGAGGAGGACGCGCCGGAGCCCCAAGGACAGGTAAGTGATCGTCAGCGGACAACACGGGGCACCGTAAACGGCTATCCGGTGGCAGCTGAAGTAGTCTGCGCTGCCGGATAGCCGTTTATGCGATGGCGCCGACATACAAAAGCATCGTATGTTGATGCTGCCTTCAACATGCGATGGCCTCTGAGAGGTCATCGTGTGTTGAAATGATCGTATGTCGGGGCAATCGTAGGTCGGGGGGGTCACTGTATATCTTTGTGGAAAAAGATTCAGTATAACGTGTAACCTATTGATTGAAATTCCTGCCCTTTTTATTCTAAGGAGTCCAGTGGACAGTGTCACTCAATGATAGGACCGCCCTCTGGACTCCTAAGCATGGAATCAATAGAGATTCCAATCAATAAGTTACAAGTTATACTGAATCTTTTTCCACAAATATATTTTATCTCAATCTTTTCAGCTCTTTCTGCTCTATAACACGATGTTGGTAGATCAGACTACATGTACAATAGGACAGGTTCCCTTTAACCTCTTAATGACCGCTGATACTTTTTGCAGAGCTCAATGAATGTGGAGCAAGCTCAGGAGCTGTATCTTACAGCCGACACATGCCTGCAACTGAGCTCAGTCCGGTCCCGACAGTTAAACCCTTTGCATGCTGGTATCAATAGCGATTACAACATGCTGAGAGTGAAGATACAGGTGCCACATCTGTCAGGGGTTTGAACGGCACCTTCATGATACGATTTTGGGATGATGATATCTACCATAGAAGACAGAGGCAGGTCTGCTTGCACAGTCTGCCTTCTGCCTAGAATATGGCTGATTTTACAGTTCATCACATGATTACCTTTAAAAGTATCCTAAATATGTGTAAAAAATAAATACAGTAGAAAAAACAAATACATTGTTTTAAATATACACAATATACACCCCCCCCCAAATTAATAACAATTTAAATCATCCCCTTGTTTAATCATTCCCATTCCCATTCAAATAAAGTTTAAACTAAAAGAAATATAAACATATTTGGTATTGTCGCATGTGAATGTCCGAACTGTAAAAAATTTGCACAGTGAACAGAGTAAACGAAAAAAATTGGTCGCATCTCATCCAAGAAACGATGTATTAAAAAGCTGTCAAAAAGTCCCATCAACACCAATCTGGTACCGTATTACAACCACAGGTTGTGGAGCGAAAAAAATTAAATAAAAAAAGAGCCATCATCAATGGCTCCATTGATGTAAAAGTAAATAATGTATAGGGGTGAGAATATGGCATTTTTTATTTTTTTTATTTAAGTTTTCAGTAGTAAAACATAAAAAAAAAATTACATCAATTGGATATCCCTTTATTGTACTAACCTGTAGATTAAAGATAACATCATTCGTACTCCAAAGTTATCTGTGTAAAAACAAAATCCCTGAAAAGTTGGTGAATTTCAGCTTACAATGATATTTTTCTTTATTTCACAGTACGTTTTATGGTAAAATAAAAAGTGGCTTTCCAAAAGTTTTCATCCGTTAGGGTCAGAAAAACTAATCAGAAAAACTATCTAGATGACAGTCATATATGGCGGCAAGGAAGCTCCCGTAATTTGCTGCAGCTTTTCTGCAGCAGATTATTCTGCCCATTGAAGTCAATGGGTAGCAAAATCAGCTGCGAAAATCTGCAGCAAAATATACACCTGTGACCATAACCTAATGTCGCATTCACACGGCAGAAATTCTGCATGTCAGCATCAATTCTGCATCTGCATTCATTTTGGCTTCAATTCCACTCCAATCTGTTGAGCATTTGCGGAATGGACACATATTAATGCAGAATTTCCAGATGCTAATGCACAGGTAAAAATTCAGCAAATTCCGCATTTTGCGCAGAAATGTAATCCCGATTGACTTCAATAGGATACGGCAGCCATAGTCCAGAAAAAGACATATTTTCTGGAGTGCAGAAAGATGGATTTCCACATCAAACATTCCGCAGCAGAAATTCTGCTGTGTGTATGACCTTTCGGAATCTTAATAAAGTGAGTGGGCTATAAATTTAGGTGGAATTTTGTGCGGAATTTCTGCCATGTGAACACAGCCTAAGGGTTCATTCACGCATTCTATAAATGCTGCAGATTTTATGTTGCAAATGTATTATTTATTTACCAGCATGAAATCTGAAGCATGAAATCCGCAGCATATACAGTATGTGTGAATGTACCCTAAAAGAGAAACTGTCTTTGTTGCCCATAGAAACCAATCACAGCACAGGTTTAGTTTCATATAGATTTATCAAGCTCCGTAGTAGTTTTTTTTTTTTTTTTTGTGTAAAAAAGATTTTTGCTTATTCCAAAGCACATTTCTGAAATCTGCTCACGTAGTAATTTTTTTTTTTACTTTGCAGTGGTCATGTATTTATCAAATGCAATAGTCGCTATTTATGAAGAAAAAAAGGTGCATCTCCATTTAAAAGTAGCATATGTATTCCAGGTCCAACCTGGCTTACAGAAAATGCATATGTCCGCAGAAAAGGACACTAACACCCACGTTAACAAGTGTTCTTGTTCTGCATCATAAAACAAAGCTACTACATTAATGTTATTGTTAATTATAGAAACAATTAATTATATAACTAATAACTATTAATTTTAAGGAATACACACTGCACACCTTGTTCATTTTACATGCTGGCGTACCCATTACATTTTAAAATTAATGTTGTCTTAAAATAGAATTAGGCAGAAAATAATTGTGTAAGAATTTTTACAGACTACGTAAATAACCCATATGTGGCACATCCATAGTAATACAGCTTCATGCACATTTTGGGGTGGGCAATGTACCGAGCCTTTTTTTCTCTCTTTTGTGTGGCTTCACTATTGTTTATGTGCAAGACTCCGCCCAGCAACGTCACAAAATGCGGGCTCAAATTTTAACAAAAAATCCTCCAGAGTACAGATCTCCATGGTACGGCATAGTATGTTTTTAATACTTTTAAATTTCTGAGGAGGGTGGATGGGTTGTTGCAGGATAGTTGGAGTGCAGCTATTTAGTGCCAGTCAGGGTGTCACCTGATACGGTACACCCCCCTCCCCGTCACTCTCTAGCAACGCTAATGGTAATAAAGGGTATATAAAAAACTGCGGCTATTAACATAAGGAAAACTTTTCTGCTTTAAAAAATGCTTTTGTAAGCGGGTTTCCCGGGTTTCGCTTACGTGTAATTTATTTATCAAGGTCGTGCGACTATTTGATAAATAGGTCGCATTTAAGCAAAAGTTTTTAAAAAATTGTCATATAAAAGCCATACGTTTGAAAAGAATGATAAATCTCCATCATAGTGCTCTTAAACAATTCAAAGCTACACTGTGATTGGTTGCTATGGGCAGCAAAGACCGTTTTTTTTCTTTTATGCAAGGAATTGTCACTGTGGATCCACGGACATAAGCACTGTCCCATTTACGGATAGGAACATTAAGGTGATTGGTTGCTATAGGCAACAAACAGTTTTGATCCCTGAGGCCCAGTGGGGGAGATTTATCAAAACCTGTCCAGAGGAAAAGTTGCTTCTTTCATTTTTCAGAAGCATTTTTTTTTTTTTAAATGAAAGAAGAAATCTGATTGGTTGCTATGGGCAACTTTACCTCTGGACAGGTTTGGATAAATCTCCCCCATTAGTGTGTTTTAGTACACGCATCTTTTACCTATTACAAGTCATGTGATTTTTAGATAATGTGATTCAAGGATTTGAAGAAATTTGAGAAAAGGCCCTAAAAAAGCATGAGTAACTGGCAGCAGTAAAAACAGAGATCTATGGGAAAAAAATACCACTTTCTGGTTGAAAATAAAGTCTATACCTAGAACATACTGTCATTGACCCAAAAAAAGCCACCCAAACAAGCCGAAGGCTGTCAGGGGATGATGGGAATTATAGTACTGCAAAAGCTGGAAAGCCGTAGAATGGGGAACACTGCCTTATAGACTTCTAGCTAATATCTGGCTGCAACTATTTTCTGGTAAAATCAAATAAATAAATAAATCCACTGCTCAAAAAAAATAAATAAAGGGAACACTAAGATAACACATCCTAGATCTGAATGAATGAACTAATCGTATGAAATACTTTCCTCTTTACATAGTTGAATGTGCTGACACCAAAATCACACAGAAATTATCAATGGAAATCAAATTTGTCAACCCATGGAGGTCTCTGATATGGAGTCACACTTAAAATCAAAGTGGAAAACCTCACTACAGGCTGATCCAACTTTGATGTAATGTCCTTAATACAAGTCACAATGAGGCTCAGTAGTGTGTGTGGCCTCCACGTGCCCGTATGACCTCCCTACAACGCCTGGGCATGCTCCTGATGAGGTGGCGGATGGTCTCCTGAGGGATGTCCTCCCAGACCTGGACTAAAGCATCTGCCAACTCCTGGACAGTCTGTGGTGCAACATGGCGTTGTTGGATAGAGTGAGACGTGATGTTCCAGATGTGCTCAATCTGATTCAGGTCTGGGGAACGGGCGGGCAAGTCCATAGCATCAATGCCTTCCTCTTGCAGGAACTGCTGACACACTCCAGTCACATGAATTCTAGCATTGTCTTGCATTAGGAGGAACCCAGGGCCAACCGCACCAGCATATGGTCTCACAAGGGGTCTGAGGATCTCATCTCGGTACCTAATGGCAGTCAGGCTACCTCTGGCAAGCACATGGAGGGCTGTGAGGCCCCCAAAGAAATTCCACCCCACACCATTACTGACCCACCACCAAACCGGTTATGCTGTAGGATGTTGCAGGCAGCAGAATGTTCTCCACGGCATATCCAGACTCTGTCACGTGTGTCACATGTGCTCAGTGTGAACTTGCTTTCATCTGTAAAGAGCACAGGGCGCCAGTGTTGAATTTGCCAATCTTGGTGTTCTCTGGCAAATGCCAAATGTCCTGCACGGTGTTGGGCTGTAAGCACAACCCCCACCTGTGGAGGTCGGACCCTCATACCACCCTCATGGAGTCTATTTCTGACCGTTTGAGTAGACACATGCACATTTGTGGATTGCTGGAGGTCATTTTGAAGGGCTCTGGCAGTGCTCCTCCTGCTTCTCCTTGCACAAAGATGGAGGTAGCGGTCCTTCTGCTGAGTTGTTGCCCTCCTACGGCCGTCTCCATGTCTCCTGATGTACTGGCCTGTCTCCTGGTAGCACCTCCATGCTCACAGCAAACCTTCTTGCCACAGCTCGCATTGATGTGCCATCCTGGATGAGCTGCACTGCCTGAGCCACTTGTGTGGGTTGTAGACTCCGTCTCATCATACCACTAGAGTGAAAGCACCGCCAGTATTCAAAAGTGACCAAAACATCAGCCAGGAAGCATAGAAAAGGAGAAGTGGTCTGTGGTCACCACCTGCAGAACCATTCCTTTATTGGAGGTGTATTGCTAATTGCCTATAATTTCCACCTGTTGTCTGTTCCATTTGCACAACAGCATGTGAAATTGATTGTCAATCAGTGTTGCTTCCTGAGTGGACAGTGTGATTTCACAGAAGTGTGATTGACTTGGAGTTACATTGTGTTGTTTAAGTGTTCCCTTTATTTGTTTGAGCAGTGTATGTAATAATATTAATAATAAAAATTAAAATACAAAGACAAAAAACCTGAGATGAAAAAGAGATGAGATGTGTCTATAACACAGTACAGATGGAGGGAGCTTTGGTGCTACTCCCATCAAAGCTTTAAGATTCTAACATCTCACATACGATTTCCTTTATCCTAGAGCGGTGGTCTCCAAACGGTGGACCTCCAGCTGTTGCAAAACTACAACTCTCAGCATGCTGAGAGTTGTAGTTTTGCAACAGCTGGAGGCACACTAGTTGGGAAATACTCATATACCCTTTAACCTGTGGACTAGTTGAACTTGGTGGTTTTAAAGCCTTGCTGGGACTTGTAGTCTCACAAGATATAATTTAATTCCATGTAGTTAGGGCAGTGTTTTCCAAACAGCGTGTCTCCAGCTGTTGCAAAACTACAACTTCCAGCATACCCGGATAGTTAATGGCCGACATTTATCATTGTCTTTAGACAGTTCTTTGTGTCTAGAAAAGGTGCAAAAAAGGCACAAGCAGGCGTAAGCACATTTCTGTTGATTTTGAGTTGCAATCCACAGATTTTGGTGTATGTGAAGAGAGAAATTTCAGAAAATGTGACCTGCACAAAATGTATCAAATACTCTATAAAAATACTTCACTTACACCTACAATGATGACTGCCGGCCAAAGGCTCTCTGGGGAAGCTGGGATTTGTTGTTTGCAACAGCTGGAGGCCCACAGTTTAGAGACCACGGCCAGAGGAATAAACGTGTGATCCATCTCTTAAGGCTTTGTTCAAATGCGATTGTGATGCAGTTTTATATGCATTTCAGATTGGACCCCCTCCCAAAAAAAAAAAAAAAAAAAAATTAAAACTACTTCTTCCCCTACTTCTCTCATCCCACTTAGATCCACAGTTTTTATGTCTAAAGACAGCCTAAGGCCCCTTTCTCACTACAGGTATCATCCTGTAAAAACCTCCGTTATTACTCCCGGCAAAAAGTCCTGAAAATGACCGTCAAAAAATCCCATTCATGTCAATTAATGTCCGTTTTTACTAATGTCCGTCATTTTTGCCGGCACAGAAGACGGTGCATGCACTAATTTTTGGTCTGGTAAAATAAAATGTATTGTTTATAAGTCAATGGGAAACGGATGTTCGGAAAAAAAAATCCCTTCTCATCCGTTATTGTCCATTCTTTTTAACATTCATTTACCGCTTTTTGTACTGAGCATGGTCAGTACAGCTTTACAAAAAAAAAGGGTTCAAAACCTGGTAAAAAAAAAAACAAAAACAAATGTAACTGGTAATAACGTATGATAACGGATGATAACGGATGAACGTCAGTTTTTTTTAAAGAAAAAAAAAACATAAAAAATAATGGACGATGGTCATCAGTTATCATCAGTTATTACCAGTTATTGCATCCGTTTTTTTTTTTTCCCCATCCGTTATTGTAAACTAACGTCAGTAAAAAAGCAGGATGATCTTTCCCTGTACTTGCTGTGATTTATTCTTCACACTCACTACTGGGCAGACGTTTGGCCCCTGTGTGTGTCCCATCCAGCATCTTAGAGGTTAACTCCCCTTGCCATCCCGTCACATGCGGGGGGACAGGTGTGCAGGCTTGTCTGGGGCTGCGTGCGCAGTGGATGCTGCTCTGAAATGAATGTCTGCCGGAGATTAACATGAAGGCTGGCGAATCAGTGCAGGGCTGGGAGCAGTTTGCTAGGACAGGAGTTCCTTCTTTTTCGCAGTGCTGTGGGAATGGAAACGGCTGCAGCAGCAGTAGCAGCGCTGCTTGGGCTCCATAGCAGCAGTCACTTAGACATTTCTTAACCAGAACCAGCCAGATCATAGATCATCAATGCCGCCCTGACAATAGCACAAGGAAGATTCATTCTCGGAAGACATGGCCGAAGGAAACTCCCCAAGAGGAATGATGAGGTTCCGAAGGAATGCGGTAAGGACTGCAGTCTGAGCATCACATCCCAAGTTCAGAGGCTCCGCTACTGCAGCAAGGAGCCCGGTCCTAGGCTCCCAGCACAAACTGCTGATGTACACATCACATACATAATGCAGATCCACTCTGCAGACACATAGCCGTGTTGGTTCTGTCATCCGCCGGCTGCATTAACTTACAGGAGCATTACTGCATTAACTTACAGGAGCATTACTGTCCTGCAGCTCGGGTCCAGTTCTATATTTATTGTGCATATTGCGCTTTATCCATGTGAGATGAAATTATGTCATTCTTTGCATCCGTGCCATAGAGACGTGTTGGGTTAATTATTAAGTACGGAACAATGTGTGGTGCTTTTAGTTTAAAAAAAATAAAAAATAAAAAAAAATATATATATATATATTAGATGCAGCAGTGCTGAGCCTGTCCAGTGTAGCAGTACTGAGTTTGTAAGATGTTGCAGTTTCTCTATTTCTCTCCTCTTGATGCAACTTATCAATGATAGGACAATGTGCGGTCTGGGGTCATGCATAGGACTTGACGGGCTACATGCATTACCCCAACATTTTTAAAATGCCAGTTTTGGCTAACAGTAGCTTGTATATTTTTTTGGGCTTTTAAAGAATCATTTCTTTCCTGAAGAGCTTACAATCAGATTTGAACTCAGATTATACTATGTCAGTGTTTCCCAAGCAGTGTGTCTCCTGCTGCGGCAAAACTACAACTCCCAGCATGCCCCGACAGCCGAAGACCCCAGTATATTTTTAGGTATTTGAAGCATCAGATGTCTATCCTAAAAAGCTAACAATAAAATGTAACTCAGATGATGCTATGTCAGTGTTTCCATCAGTGTGCTTCCAGCTGTTGCAAAACTACAACTCCCAGCATGCCCGGACAGCCGAAGACCCCAGTATATTTTTAGGTATTTGAAGAATCAGATGTCTATCCTAAAAAGCTAACAATAAAATGTAACTCAGATGATGCTATGTCAGTGTTTCCATCAGTGTGCTTCCAGCTGTTGCAAAACTACAACTTCCAGCATGCCCGGACAGCCGGAAGCCCCAGTATATTTTTAGATATTTGAAGAATCAGATGTCTATCCTAAAAGGCTTACAAAAAAATGTAACTCAGATGATGCTATGTCAGTGTTTCCATCAGTGTGCTTCCAGCTGTTGTAAAACTACAACTTCCAGCATGCCCGGACAGCCGTTGGCTGTCCGGGCATGCTGGGAGTTGTAGTTTTGCAACCGCTGGAGACACCCTGCTTGACAAACAATGTTGTTCAGTTTGGGAACTTTGGACTCAAAGCCATATAGGGATCCTGAGACTAAAAGTATTCTTTTTAGCTTTCAATCAGTTTGTCATACGTGCTGGGACTTGTAGTTCTGTAGTTCTTCAGCAGGTATGAGGATGGTTATCATTCACGCATTCAATATTGAAAGGGTTTTGCTTAGCGTCTTTTATGTCTCATCTACTATAGATGGATACAATAAAACTCCACTATGACTAGTTTTTTAATTTTTTAATTGTATGATTCATCTAAAATAAAAAGGTTGCACAACATTACCAGTGACTACCTGCAAAGTTACTTCATTTCCATTTGAGATGGGACTTGGACAGTAAAATATACACAGCTCATATAGCTGTATTTCTCAACCTGTGTGCCTCCATCTATTACAAAACTACAACTCCCAGCGTGCCCGGACAGCCAGTGGCTCTCTGAGCATGCTAGAAGTTGTAGTTTTGTAACAGCTGGATGCACAATAGTTGGGAAACTCTGTCTTATACCCTTTAAACTGTGAACTACTCAAAAGTGGTAGTTTTAAAGCTTTGCTGGGACTTGCAGTCTAACAAGATATACTTACATTACATGATGTTAGGGCTGGGTTTTTCAAATAGTAGCTGTTGCAAAACTACAACTCCCAGGCAAGCTGGGAGTTGTAGTTTAGCAACAGCTGGAGGCACACAAAGTTGGGAAACACCGTCATATAACCTTTAAATTGTGGATTAGTCAAGCTTGGTGGTTTGAAAGCTTTGCTGGGACCTTCAGTCTCACAAGATATCATTACATTACATAAAGTTAGGACAGTGTTTTCCAAACAGTGTGTCTCCAGGCATGCTGAGAGTTGTAGTTTTGCATCAGTTGGAGGCACACAGGTTGGAAAACACTGTCCTATACCCTTTAAACTGTGGACTAGTCAAACTTGATAGTTTTAAAGCCTTTTTGGGACTTGTGGTCTTGAAAGATATTATTACATTCCATGTAGTTAGGACAGTGTTTTCCAAAGTGTCTCCAACTATTGCAAAACTACAACTCCCAGCATGCCAAAGGGCTGTCCGGGCATGCTGGGAGTTGTAGTTTGAAACAGCTGGAGACACACTGGGGGAGATTCTCAAAAACGGTGTAATTTCTGTTCCAGTGATATTATTCACACTTTTTTTTTCTCCTCACATTTTCAAAGGTCTCTTGTGCTGCTTTGAAAATATGAAAATATGTGAAAATTCATTTTCCGCGCCGCTTTGGTTTTTTTTTTGTACCAAATTTTTTTTTTGTTGCGGCCATATTGGATTTGTTTGCGCCAAATTTTACACATATAAACATATCAAGAAATATTCCATGGTTACTAGTGCCCAGACAAGCGATAACTGTATAAATAAAACATTTCTGAGCTTAAAGGGTAACACTCATTAAAACTAATTTTTGCTATTGCCCTCCTTATGGTAAATAAAAAATATTTCTAATATACCTTGTTTAAGAAAAATGAAGTTTTCTATGTTTTATTTGTGCTTAAAAAAGCTCAAGAGCACATTTTCCCCCATCTTATACACAGACTTTGGACCAAAGTCCAAACACAGGAAGTGCCGCCTGGAGTGCTGACGGTGGGGGGGGGGGGGCTGGGGGTGTCCAGCCTCATCTAATCATAGCTCCTCTCACACATAACTGCCATATGCTGTTGGTTGGACACACACACCCTCAGCACTCCCGGGTGCACTTCCTGTGTTTGGACTTTGGTCCAAAGTCTGTGTATAAGATGGGGGAAAATGTGCTCTTGAGCTTTTTTAAGCACAAATAAAACATAGAAAACTAAATTTTTCTTAAACAAAGTATATTAGAAATATTTTTCATTTATATTAATTAATATTTTTGTGCAATAGCAAAAATTAGTTTTAATGAGAGTGACCCTTTAAGGCTAGGTTCAGACTATTGAATTTCCGCCTGCAATTCCGCTTTGAAATTGCAGGCAGAAATTCCGCTTGCTTAAATGTATAGTGTAGTGAATGGGTTTCCGTTCACAAATTCACACTTCAGAATTTGTGAAGCGGAATTTGTGAATGGAAAATCCGCTTGGAAATTTCCGCCTGAAGAATGTTGTTGCTCTTTCTTCACGCAGAAATACTCACGGAACACATTGCAGTCTATTGGAGACTGCAGTGTCCACGCGGTCCTAGCGCCGATTGAATCAGTCAGCGCTGGCCGCACTCGGAATCTCTGGGCGGAATTTTCTCGCCGGAGATTCTGTAGTCTTAACCTAGCCTTAATGTGAGTACAGGTGCAGTGCAGAAAAAAAAATATATATATACAGTATATATATATATATATATATATATATATATATATATATAACTTTTTCAATAATAATATTATTTTTTTTCTTTTTTATAAATACTTAAATAACACATTTTCCCCAAAAAATTCAGAAGAAAAAACAATAAAACTACAAACATTTCAAAAAGCTGGTGTGAAATTTTTGATACAAACTGGACTCTCACCCCTTTGAAAATATAATGTAAAGCAGACAATATACGTGGACAGGGTAAACCGCGGCACAAAGCTCTTTGAAAATGTGGTCGATACTTTTCGCGCCAAAATTTTGGCACAAAATTGTTGTTTTTTTTGTGCAAAATTCTTTGAGAATCACCCCCCACTGTTTGGAAAACACTGTTAGGGATAGTACCTTGGCATATTCGGTCTGCACAGGGTCATAGTGGTTGCCATGTCAGATTTATGGCACTATACCAGTGTTTCCCAACCAGTGTGCCTCCAGCTGTAGCAAAAACTACAACTTCCAGCATGCCTGGACAGCCAAAGGCTTAGTGAGGATAGTGCCTTAACACATTAGGTCTGCACAGGGTCATAGTGGTTGCCATGTATACTTTATGCTTGGAGAAGGATAAAAAACACAGGGGGCGCTTCTGATGAGGGGTATCTGCTGATGTGTGCCCTTCACCACACCACAGTGAGATACCCACCTTGTATAGCCGTGGAACGATGGTGCGGTGATAAGCACGGGTTGGGTCAATGGTGTTAGTTGGCTGCTGCACTCCTAACGGTTTCGGGAACCAGTAATGGGGGCCGATAGTAATGGTAGACAGATAAGGCGGAAAAAAACGGTTTGGCGGAGGCGCTGCACAACAAGAACATGAAGTGAGGACTCGAGCAGCACAAGACAATAAAATGTTTATATTGGTATAACGGGGACAACGCGTTTCTGCATGAACTCATGCCTTCCTCAGTACTGTAGAGCTGGGTAGAGGTCCTGTGTGCGTTTGTGCTGCCGCCGGTCGGCGGCAGCACAGACACACACAGGACCTCTACCCAGCTCTACAGTACCACTGTAGTGTAGCACTGTAAGTGGACCTGAGGAAGGCATGAGTTCATGCCGAAACGCGTTGTCCCCGTTATACCAATAAAAACATTTTATTGTCCTGTGCTGCTCGAGTCCTCGCTTCATGTTCTTGTTGTGCAGCGCCTCCGCCAAACCGTTTTTTTCCGCCTTATCTGTCTATGTATACTTCATGACACTACACCAGTGTTTCCAAACCAGTGTGCCTCCAGCTAGTGCAAAACTACAACTTCCAGCATGCCCAAACAGCCAAAAGCTGTCGGGCATGCTGATAGTTGTAGTATTGCAACAGCAGGAGGCACACTGGTCGGGAAACACGGCACTATACTGTCCTAACACCAGGATCAGCCAGATAGTCCTATTCATATTATTCTCCCAATCCCTGCTGTCCATGGTGCTGAAAAGATATTTGACCATACTGGTAGCCATGGCTTTTTGACTGCTCGACTAAAGTCTTTAGACAAGGTCATTCGTTACTTTGCAGAAAATCTTTATCATTTCTGATGATATTTGTGTCCAGTGAACTCTGTTACCTGATTAAAGTGTCTCATAAGACATCAAATGACACCGTGACTGAATAGTAGATTATACAGAACATAGAGTATTCAAGATACATGTAACAGGGTGACATATAAACTCCTAGCAGCCCATCACATCTCTGCCTCTATGTGTAGTGCACAGTAAATCAATGTACTTGTGATCTGACCACAATATAATGCCACTTAGGTAATGATTTACTATGTGACATTGTCAAATACTGTACTTATCACCGTTATTTATTGCAGTTTATAGGCCCACAGCAGTATATAGATCAGTGGTTCTTAACCTTGTTGCAGGTACTGAACCCCACCAGTTTCATATGCGCATTCACGGAACCCCTCTTAATTGGAAAAATTGTCGGGCATACTGGGAGTTGTAGTTTTGCAACATCTGGAGGTCCACAGGTTGAAGACTACTGATGTAGGCAGTGTTCCCCCACATATACAGTGTATGGCTGGAGGCTGTATGCCTGTGTACTGCCCACTTCAGTGCTCCGACCACCGCTCTGGCTATAGCAGTAGGTCTCGGGACCGGTGGTCAGAGCACTGAAGATGACTTGCCGCTGGTCACTTACCAAGCTGGCCAGCGCGCGTCTTCCTCCTTCTCTATCCTCCGGTCCTCGGCGCCTTCATTTCCATGGGCGCACGCACGGGACGTCAGTGACGTCCCGGCGTGCGCTATCTCCCGGTGGCCCTGCGTTTTTAAACTTAACGCGGGGCCGCAGGAAGTTAATAGTGATGGGGGGAATTGCCCCGTCGCTACAGGATGGGAAAACACCGGCTCTGCTCGGGGCCCCAGGCCAGCTCGGGGCCCCCAAGCAACTGCTTGGTTTGCCTGTCCTGCTGCGACCTCCCCTGCCGAACCCACGGGACTGACTCACCGAACCCCTGGGGTACGATCGAACCCAGGTAAAGAACCACTGATATAGATGAATGAAATGTATAGATGGGTGATATGAGTGACTGACTTTGTAGGTGTCATTGAACCAATCGTCTTACAGTATTTTAGTTCTGCCTTTGATGTCACTTTAAAGATTCTATTAGGGAATCGCTCCAATAGCATTTCTCAGATATTTCTTATTTTTTGGAATTGAGGAAGTGTTACAATAAAACTATTAGGATCCTAGAGTCGGATATAGGTTTTCATCCTGCTGAACACATACTAATGAGCAGACTACTATAAGCTAAGTATTTATTTATCCTGGGAAAAGATTCAGTGTGGCGCCCCCTCCCTTCACATACACACCTAAAAATTTAGTGAGGCATTATTATTGATGGCTTATCCTAAAATAAGGCTATCTATATTAAAGTTACAATAGCTGTCAGCCAAACATCAGTCTAACCGGTATGAGTGGGGATGATTGACATGGAAAAGGTCGACAGTAAATTAACGTGTAGCCACCTGCGACAGGCAGCTGCCGCCAAGGCAAATAAAATCATGGGGTGCATCAATGGGGGCATAGATGCCCACGACAAGGAAATAATTCTACCACTGTACAAATCACTAGTCAGACCACACATGGAATACTGTGTACAGTGCTGGGCACCAGTGTACAAGAAAGATATAGTGGAGCTGGAGAGGGTTCAAAGACAGGAAACCAGGGTAATACGGGGAATGGGAGGACTACAGTACCCAGAAAGATTATCAGATTTAGGGTTATTTAGTTTAGAAAAAAAGAAGGCTTAGGGGGAGACCTAATTACTATGTATATCAGAGGGAAGTACAGAGATCTCTCCCATTACCTATTTATACCTAGAATTGTAGAATTATAACAAGGGGGCATCCTCTAAGTCTAGAGGAAAGAAGGTTTTTACACCAGCACAGACGGGGGTTCTTTACTGTAAGAGCAGTGAGACTATGAAACTCTCTGCCAGAGGAAATGGTTATGGTGAACTCTGTAAAAGAGTTCAAAAGGGTCTGGATGCATTTCGGATGAGTAATAATAGTCACTAGAGTCTGGACAAGGGTGGTTGATCCAGGGTTTTATTCAGGAAGGAATTTTTCTCCCTAAAATAAGGAAAATTGGCTTCTACCTCATGAGGTTTTTGCCTTCCTTTGGATCAATGCTATAGATTAATAGGCTAAGTTGGATGGATGGATGTCTTTTTACAAACTCAGCTTTACAAACAATGTAGCTATGGTAGCTGTCACTCCCGTTATAAACGTCTGTTAGAAATGCCTTAAAAACGGATATTAAATGGCCGTTACAAAATCCCATTAAAGTCTATGTTTTTTTTTTTAATTATCTGTCATGACCCGTTTATCCGTTGTAGCCCATTATGAATAAAGGACGTTATTTGTGACGGAAGAAGAAACGGCACATGCACTAATTTTTCTTCTGTCACAAGAAAAGGGTAAATTAATGGCCGTTATTTTTAACATTGAAGTCTATGGGAAATGGATGAGCCTTTATGTCATCCGTTTGCACCTGGTTTATAATAGCATGCTTAGAGGTGGTGACATCAGCAGACTCCTACAGTGCTGAGGGACTACTACTACTTCCATCGTGGAACAGACTTGTTTCCATGATGGGAGTAGTAATTCCCCAAATGCGGGAGTCTGCCGGTGGCTGGGGAGGCTACATTAGTGTTTGTAGTACAGGGGCTGAGGGATTGAAAGCAACGGGTCTCACTTATGAGACCCGATGCGATTAGAAGTTATTAAACAGGAGGGTGGGCTCCACTCCCCTGCGATGTACGATGTATTTTACTTTCATAAAAAATTTTATTCCCCACCAGGAGTCCTGAATGGCTCATTCGTACTGGCCATTCAGGGCTATTGGTGGGGAATTAAAATTTTTCTCCCGGCGGGGTTTTTAAACTTCAGTGTTCCTTACTGTATAATCACATGCCCCCATTTTATTCCCCCCCATGTGTATATGTATTATTCCCCCCCCCCCGGCCTGCTGCCCAGTCTTCTAGCGCTGTCACAGCGCACAGCAGGGACATGCCATTCCATTCCTTGTTGCTCATCTCCATACTTGACAGAGATGAGCAGTGGAGAATGGAGGGACCTGTCTCCCCTTTGTGCTGCCTCATTCATTCATCGCCGCCGCTGGTGGTTCCCGACACCCGACAGAGATGAGCAGTGGGGAATAGACTGACATGTCCCTGCTGTGCGCTCTGATTGCACTTGGAACATGTAGGGAATTGGCGGCGGCAGTGAATGAATGAAGCAGCGCACAGGGGAGACAGGTCCCTCCATTCTCCACTGCTCATCTCTGTCAAGCATGGAGATGAGCAGAAGGGAATGGAATGGCATGTCCCTGCTGTGCGCTGTGACAGTGTTAGAAGACCAGGAAGCAGGCAGGGGGGGGGGGGGGGAAATCATACATATGCACATAGGGGGAATAAAATGGGGGAATGTGGTTATATAGTAAGGAACACTGAAGTTTAAAAGCCCTGCTGGGAGCCCTGATTGGCTCCTCCGTACCGGCCATTTAGGGCTCCCGGCGGGGAATTTAAAGATTAAATTAAAATACATTGTATGTCGCAGGGGAGCCGCAGCATGCCACCCACTCTCCTGTTTAATAACTTCTAATCGCATCAGGTCTCAGAAGTGAGACCCGATGCGATTATTCCCTCAGCCCATGTACTACAACCCCCATCATGGAACATAGTCTTTTCCATAATGGGGGTAGTAGTACAAACACTAATGTAGCCTCCCCAGCCACCGGCAGACTCCCGCAGCCGCGAAACTACTACTCCCATCATGGAAACAAGTCTGATCCATGATGGGAGTAGTAGAAGTCCCAGCTGTTGGAGTCTGTAGACAGAGGTGATAAAGGATTATTACGTGTCTTAACGGATGAATATGCCCGTTATTTTGACAGACGTTATTCAGCCATTAGCCCCCATTATTTCTTCAGTTATTATACATCCGTTTTTACACTGAAAATCGATGTTTAATAACGGATGAATATTCATAGTGTGAAAGTAGCCTTAGGATGGAATGTTCAGCTCCACTAAACGTCCATGTGTTCTCTATGGAGAGAGGAGAGGTACGCTGTTTCCAGATGGCTTATCTCACAAAGAACAGTAGTGTGAGGCTGGGTTTACACTACGTTTTTCAACTACGGTTCCCGCATACGTTTTCTATCAAAAACTGTATGGGAAATAAACGGATGGAACAGTATGGGAAAAAGTAAACTGTATGCGTTTTTAAACAGTATACTGTTTTTAAAAGTGCATACAGTTCCGTCCGTTTTTGTAGAAAAAAAAAACATAAGTTTTTGAAAATTTTGTTAATTTTTAATGGGAGGGGTCTTGGGTGGGGACTTTAGGATTCAAATGCGCATGTGCAAAGTAAAAACGTATACGTTTTTACGGTATGGAACCGCATACATGTGCGTTTCCCATTGACGTCCATGTTAAAAAAAACGTATGCGGTTGCAGTACGGTTTTTAAACCGGAGACAAAATCGTGGTCAACCACGGTTTTGACTCCGGTTTAAAAACCGTACTGCAACCGCATACGTTTTTTTTTTAACATGGACGTCAATGGGAAACGCACATGTATACGGTTCCATGCGGGAAAAATGTATACATTTTTACTTTTCACATGCGCATTTGAACACTAAAGTACTTTTTCCCATACTGTTCCATCCGTTTTTTTCCCATACGGTTTTTGATAGAAAACGTATGCGGGAACTGTAGTTGAAAAACGTAGTGTGAACCCAGCCTGAGGCAGTTAAAATCCACCATGTCCCGATTCTTTAGACAGTCGGTTACTGATGCCAAAGTCAGCAGTTTCAAATGGCTTATAAGTTTATGGGAACCTTTAATAGATATAATGTACACATCCATACTGCTACACCATACACATAGCACAAAACTGCCTATAAACATAGTACTGCTATAATTCATGCACAAGTCAGTATACCTGCAATATTATACACTAGTCTGTATATATGTGTATGCATATTACCTGCATTCTATTATATATAATATGTATATTATATGCAGATGTATATATGTTTTACAAGCACACATACATACACAGCATACCCACATACATACATTATCAAAATACATGCATACACAATACATATACATAAAGTCACATTACACACATGCATTATAAATGCATAAATATATATATCAATTGCATATGGTAGACTGGACATTGGATAAAGTGCTACAAAGACTGAATGACATTTAGCTTAGACTTTGAAGGGCATGTTCAGCATATGCCACGTGTCCAGGCTCCTATTCACACTATACATATAAAGATATCAGCAGTGTCCGGTACATTCAGGTCTATATCATATATAGAGAGTTTATCATCTGTATACACACTAAGCCCAAGTTGTACAAATATTCACAATGTTAATATGAATGTCTGAATTTTCCCTTTTTTGTGTTTAGCATTCGTTTCCTGGGAACCTGCATCTAGTTTTGGTCTTAAGGCCTACAGGATTTTTCCAGCGGACTTTTACTGACATTGGATTTCGCTTCAGCCAGGAGGACTTTATACTGAAGCTTCCGGTAATATTTTACCCTCATACTCATATATGCAGTATATTCAAACTGTATTGAACACGTTTTCTGAAATCTGGGGGAATTTAGGAAAGCTTCTACTATGCTAGTTGTAGGAGCATAACAGTCTTTTTGAAAGTAGCTAAAATCTGGCAAAACAAATGCTTCTACCACTGTGGCGAACTTCTAGGTAGTGATGTGACTGGCCACTATGGTCATGTGATCTAACAATGGACATTACGTCACCACCTGACCATTTGTCAAGACTCTTCATATATTTCACAGAATTTTTTTTCTTCCAACATGAACAGTAAAAATGCTTTCATAAAGTCACCCAAATTTTTGAAAACTCATTAATCGTGTTACATGTAGTATTACATCCTTTTACGCTATATTTCAGATCTTTATGGTTTGGGGTTGTGTTAGATTTGAGATAATTGTCATGGTTGATAGTGATACCCATATCTGCTTTAAGGTCAGTTAGCCAGATAACTTCTTTAAAGGGGTAGTCTGTGACAAAAAAGGAAGGATCTGTCTATTTTATCCTGAAACAGCACTTTTTGCCCTGCAATACCAGATAAAGCCCAAGGAAAAGAGAGTTGCCAAATACTTTTTCTCAGTTACTCTAGGAATTTTCATTCAATAAAGTTCATATTAAAATATTAAATGCAAGAATATTTATTAGCTTTCTTTGGAACAAATGGATAATGTTATTCCTTTAAAGGAGCATCATAAAGACTTGTGGAGATTTATAGACCAAAAATGCACCACTGAGAATTTTGGGAAGAATGATAAGCAAAGCAGCTCTCTGATGCCTGCCACCTTTTTGAAGGCAGTTTTTTATTCTCGTCAGTGTTCGACTCCGATAAGAAGCCTTAAAACATGACTGAGTATTTAAGACAAATCATATAACTCTTTAATAGGGTAAACTTTCCTTTTGTAGAATTGTCTGGCATAGCTTAAATCCACAGTCATATTTTAAGGCTTCTTATCAGAGTCAAACACTGACTTGAAGGTAAAGATACTTTCAAAAAGTGGCAATAGAGAACTGCTTCACATATCATCTAATTTTGGTGGCAGTTTTCTCTACAAATCAATGTTTGGATTCGATAAGAAGCCTTAGAATGTGACTGAGGATTTAAGACAAACCTGACAACTCTTCAAAAGAGTAAACTTTCCTTTTGTAGAGTTGTCTCGCTTGGCATAAATCCCCATGCATAATTTAAGGCTCAGTCAAGCACTGACTTAAATGGAACCAATCAGCAGATTTTAGCATATATAAATGTTGACAATGCATTATATATGCCAAAATCTCTATCCTGACCATTCCTGGGGGGACATTTTTTCCCCCAGGAATGTTGAAGATATGAAGTTACAAAGTCCTTCATGGCTGCACTGTAAGTAGTCCCCCTGTGCGGAGACTTATACTTACCAGGTCCCTTTGCTCTGGCCGTGGCCCTGCCCCTCATCTTGATTGAAGGCTCGCGTCGCCGCTAACTCAGAAGTTATTCACCTCTTAGGGACGCCCTGCACTCCCAGTCCTTAAGGACGGAGGGCGTACCTGTACATCCTGATCCCGTTACGAGGTTTAAACCATTCTCACCAGCGGAGAATGGGTTAAACCCTGTGGGTCCCAGTTGCTACCGGCAGCCAGGACCCACAGCTAATGCCGGGCACCGCCGATCGGGCCATTGCCCGACATTAATGCCTTAGACGCCGCAATCAAAGTTGATTGCAGTGTCTAAAGCAAAACTAAAACCGACGGCAGCTCAGCGGAGCTGATCAGGACTATAACAACAAAATTGTGGTGTCCCGATCAGCTTACCTAACGATGAGAGGGTCCTCACCTGCCTTTCCATCGTCTGATCGTCGATCTACTTCTCTATGCCTTCTCAGCAGGTAGGAGCTGCAGAGCACCAAGAATACTGATCAATGCTATGCTATGGCATAGCATTGATCAGTGTATGCAATCAGAAGATTGTATGTTGTAGCCTCCTATGGGGGCTAAAAAATAAATGAATAAAAAAGTTAATAAAAGTTAATTAACCCCTTCCCTATTAAAAGTTTCAATCACCCCCCTTTTTCCATTTTTAAAAATAAAATAATGTAATAAATAATAAAAATAATTATATATGGAACCGCCGCATGCGTAAATGTCTGAACTATTAAAATATAATAATGTAAAAAAATTATGCATTTTTGGTATCTTCATATACCATAAAAATATTATTAAGAAGCAATCAAAACAAAAATGGTACCGAGAAAAACTAGAGACGACGGCACAAAAAATGAGTGGAAAAATAAAAATGTTATAGGAGTCAGAAGATGATAATTTTAAAAATACAAATTTTGGTGCATGTAGTTTATAATTTTTTAAATTATTATAACAAAATATAAATTGGGTATCCGTTTAACTGTATGGACCTACAGAATAAAGATAATGTGTCATTTTTACCGAAAAGGGCACTACGTAGAAATGGGGGCCCCCAAAAGTTACTAAATGGTGTTTTTTTTATTTCACTCCACAAAATATATTTTTTTGATTCGCTGCAGATTATATTATAAAATAAGTGATGTCATTACAAAGTACAATTGGTGACGCAAAAAACAAGACCTTATATTGGTCTGTAGGTACAAAATTGAAAGCGTTACGATATTTGGAAAGGAAGGAGGAAAAAACAAAAACGCAAAAACTAAAATTTGCTGCGTCCTCAAGGTGAAAATGGGCCTCGTCCTTAAGGGGTTAAATGTATATTTTGTTTTCCTGTTTTGTTGTGGAGGACATTTTTGCCAACCTAACATGACGTTCAGTCATATTGGTTGTTATTTGTTTATTAGCTTCTTTAGAATTGATTGTACTAATACTTTACTTTCAGCTGCTAAGGAGCTAAATCTGAAGTAATAACCAATGTGGCTGCACCTCCTGCTGTCAGTTTTACAAAAAAAAGTATCCGCCATAACTAAAAGGAAATATCCAATTTGTCTGCAAGTAAAACATACGTATTACCAATCTTTGTCTGCTCTAACATTCTGATTCTATACCTGACAAATATTTTGGTATATTTCTAAAATGAAGATAGTAAACAGAATGTCAGAAATGTATCACATAACATTCTGCTTCATGTCCTTAGGTGGTTATGCTCAGTTCTGCGTCAGATTTACTTAATTATATAGATGAAAAGCAGCTAACAGCAGAATTTGGAGGAACGCTTGAATATCGGCATCGGGACTGGGTTGTCTTTAGAACGGTACATTTTTATCTTTTTAACTTTTTTAAAACAAATTTATTTCCTTTTTCTCCAAGCATTATTGTTTTCCATCCTATAGCATCAGATCAGGATAAGACACTTTAAAGTGTACCCGTCAGATCCAACATTTTTTTTTTATATATCACTCAATACCTAATCCTGACCATGTACATCTAATTTTTATGTGTCTAGCACCTTTTATTTATTTATTTATTTATTTATTACACTTTTAATTTAGCTCACTAGTTTGAATTCCCCTCAAAGGGAGGGGGTGTGGCCTCACTGTACAGGTCTCCGCCCCCTCCCTCAGTATGCTGTCTGCTCACATCTCCCCTAGCATTAGCAAAACTACAACTCCCATCATGTCCTCACTGACAGTAGGGGGACACAAGCTGACAATGGGAGGATTTTTCCTCCAGCTCTGAGCCCAGCGCTCACAGCTGTCAATCAAGGAAGTGTGTCCATGACATAGGTGATGATGCTTGGACACAGCAAGACTAGTATGTGCCCAAGCAGGCAGGGGGGCAGTTGTTTGACTGGCTTTTTCAGTATGAAATACTGAAATTTCGCTAATGAAAGCAATTTCAAAACCTATTGGTTATACATGCTTTACAACATATCAAAAGTTTTTGTATCTGACAGTGCCCATTTAATTCCTTTTTGCTTCATCCTCCATCCTAACTAATGTTATTAACCTCCTATGCTTCCACGTATTATTATTATTGTTTAATATGTCTACTATTGTCATTTCATTGCTCTGTATCCCCAACAGGCCATTGAGGGATTTGCCTTGACAGTGAAAGAGATTGCTCAGATGCTGCAGGCCTTTGGTACAGAACTGGCTGAGACAGAATTACCAAGCGATGTGTATTCAATTGAGCATATTTTAGCAAACCGCACTGAAAAATACTGCCAGCTGAAGGTGCGTCTAATGGGATTTTATGGAGACTTGAAGGAGCCGCACTTTTACTCTTACTGCTATGCAGTGCTCTGAAAATACAGCAGCTAAGGATCAACTAGCGGTGACATCCATTACTAGTTTCTAGTGCTTTTCTATGATATCTTGAACTTATACTTAGTTACCATGAGTAATATTGCCGACTGTTAGCTGTAGATCAGGGGTCTCAAACTGGCAGCCCTCCTGATGTTGCAAAACTTCAACTCCCAGCATACCTGGACATGCCCAGACAGCCATTTGCTGCGGCTAATGGCTGTCAGGAATGCTGGGAGATGAAGTTTGCAACATCTGGAGGGCCACCAGTTTGAGACCCCTGCTGTACATGTATTGCAGATGCTCTTTTCTGCTGGCTGCTAAGGTGTATGCGGAATGCTGTTTATACTGTATAGTGCGTATACTGAAGTATATAACCAGATCACATCCTTACATGACAGTTGTATTTTTGTAAGGAAACACTAATACATACAGTACATTTATAATAATCTGACACGTTTGAGACCACCAAGAACTATTTAATTTTTTCCTTATTTTTTCTTAAAATTACGGCACTGTATTTATAGCCATTGAAGACTTGTATTTACTGCATTCTGCTGCTTTTGTACTTTCATACAAGTGTTTTATGCCCCGAGGGTCATCCGTGGACAAAGGCTTCATATCTGTGCACTTCTCTGTGTCTATAAATAATAACACTTGGACACACTATTAGCATGTGCCTCCACTTATGAAACATCGCCAACCTCCAACGTCAGGAAGGGCATTATATGACTATTATATCACTTGTATGGCTATTATGTGTTACTATAACACATTGTTGAAAAAAAGAGTAACCTCTTCTGTGCCCTCAAAACTGTGTCCATAGATAATAAAGTCTATAACAGTATTTCCCAACCAGGGCACCTTCATGTTAGAATTATAGTTCAAGCACAACTTGTGTTGGCTTGGGTGGCAGGACATTGGCAGAAATTTTTGCTTGCTGCCACCTCATCCTGAGACTGGTGTGAGACTAAGGCAGATTTTGCGGAACTCCCATGTAAGTCTATGGGACTTTCTCCAAATCTGAGCCGTCACTGAAGTTTCACTTTCATGTTCCATTTTCAATAACCTATATAAAATACAGCATCTTGTTTTTTGTAATCCTACAAACTATACCCTACCAATTAAAGGGGTATTCCGGGCAAAAACATCTTATCTCCTATCAAAAGGATAGGGGATAAGATGTCTGATCGTGGGGGGCCTGCCGCTGGGACCCCCTGTGATCTCCCTGCAGCAGCCCGCATTCTATGCGTAGCTGCATCTGAAGTTTCGGAAACCTCCGGACTTCCGAGACGGGGACATGATGTCACGCCACTCCCCCTCCATTCATTTCTATGGGAGGGGGCGTAACGGCCGCAACGCCCCCTCCCATAGACATGAATTTGGCGTGAAGTCACTTCCCCGTCTCGGAAGCCCAGAGGTTTCCGAAACTTAAGACCCAGCTACGATCAGACATCTTATCCCCTATCCTTTCAATAGGGGATAAGATGTTTTTGCCTGGAATACCCCTTTAAGTCTTTCAGTTATACAATAAAGGTATCACTAAAATACTTTGGTCTTTTTTTTTTTACATATCACATAGGGTTAAAGGACAAGTATCATGAACAAAAACCAAAGGATAGGGGATACGTTTTAGATCACGGGAGATCCGAGCGCTGGGGCCCCCTGCAATCTCCTGTTTGGAGCCCCTGTTCTCCAGCACAGGAGCATGTCATGACCCTCTCCTGAAGCTGGAGCCGCCACGCCCCCTCCATAAAGCTCTATGGGAGAGCAATCAGCAATCTTTGGTTCTCCCATAGAGCTTTATGGAGGGGGTGTGGCGGCCTCCGCTTCGGGCAGGGGTTGTTATGCACCCCTGTGCTGGAGAACGGGGGCTCCAAACACTAGATCACGGGGGGCCCCAGTATTCGACTCCCCCGCCATCTAAAACTTATCACCTATCCTTCGGAAAGGGGATACGTTTTGTTCATGATACTTATTTTTCTATTCTTCAAGGGTGTATTTTTCCTTTAATGAAGCAGCTTTGTGTTATCATAAATATTGTATGTTTCTGTAGTACAATATATGTATCACTTCTATTTGCAGAAAGAGATTACTTCAGTGACCAAAGAAGGGGGCCTCCTGCTGAACAGTTTTGAAAAACCAAGCACAAGTTTAGTTATGGAAGAGCAAACCTGTGAAAAACAGGGCGACTGGGAAACTGTGAACAGGTACAACACATACTCCCCTACTTTACTAACATGTTGGGGGATTCTTTGGAGCAATACCCATGGACATGTTTTTATTTTTTATTTTTGCCCCAACATCTGAAATACATAGAGGGAGATTTATCAAAACTTGTGCAGAGGAAAAATTGCCCAGTTGCCCATAGCAACCAATCAGATTGCTTCTTTTAATTTTGAACGGGCCTTTCAAAAATGAAAGAAGCGATCTGATTGGTTGCTATTGGCAACTGGACAACTTGTCCTCCACACAGGTTTTGAAAAATCTTCCTCATAGTATATATTTAGGGGAAACCTGTGGAGACTTAAAAATCTGTATATAAGACCATATTTTATATTACTGCATACACCATTTAATGCAAAGTACTCAGCAGGACTTATAGTACATATAAGTCCATAAAAACTTACAAAGATTTATCTTAGAAATATTCAAATAATCTTTTCATTGCACAACTTAGAAAACAAATGGTTCACCGCCAATGCTTTTTAAACAAAGGTGTTCTTAAAGGGGTACTCCACCCCTAGACATCTTATCCCCTATCCAAAGGACAAACTTTGCTCCATGCCAAATGACTGACGATGCGAGGCGGAGGCTCATGACTTCGCGGTCACGCCCTGCTTGTGATGTCACGACTACGCCCCCTCAATGCAAGTCTATGGGAGGGGGCGTGAAGGCCATCATGCAACATCCCATAGTCTTGCATTGAGGGGGCATGGCCGTGGCATCACAAGAGTGGTGTGGCCGTGATGTCATGAGCCTCCGCCCCACATCGTCAGTTATCTGGCATGGAGCAAAGTTCGCTCCGTGCACCGGATGTCTGGGGTGCCATAGTCGAGACCGCGGGGGTCCCCAGGCGTGACCCCCACAATCAGACATCTTATCCCCTATCCTTTTGTATTTCTTTCTGAAATTCTTATCTGTCTGACCACAGTGCTCTCTGCTGACACCTCTGTCCGTATCAGGAACTGTCCTAAGTACAATAAAATCCCCATAGCAAAACTATCCTGCTCTGGACAGTTCCTGACATGGCCAGAGATGTCAGCAGAGAGCTGAAAATAATTCCAGAAAGAAATGCAACTTCTATAGTATACAGCAGCTGATAAGTACTGGAAGGATTAGGATTTTTAAATAGAAATAGAAATAATTTACAAATCTGTTTAACTTTCTAGCACCAGTTGATTTAAAAAAAAAAATTCCACTGGAGTACCCCTTTAAGTATTTCATCCATACTGCAGCAATGAGAATGGAGAGTATTAGTATTAGTGACAAGTCTCTGTTTTGTAGGTTGCTGGCACAGTTACATGAAATGGAAAGCGCTTTCGATGGTTTCTGGGAGAAACACCAGCTAAAAATGGAGCAATATTTAGAACTGCTCAAATTTGAACAGCATTTCCAAGAGGTATAGTATGAATGTGCATAACATGCTTGTCACCAGACACATCAGACTTGTTACCACAATATATACTTATATAAGAAGATGTCCGGCACTGCAGGTATATGGGTAAAACACAGCTTTTTATATTGAATCATAGGACCGTAGTCACATTCAGAAATCTTGTCTGACGCGTTTCACCCCTTCTGGCGCTTAATCGTAGAGTCTAGGAATAAGCCCCAGATGGGGTGAAACGCGTCAGACCAGATTTCTGTATGTGACTACGGTCAGGGGTCAAGTCCTGGGGGAAAAAAAAGTGTGGGAACTCACCCAAGATCTCCACTCAAAGGCTGGTCCTGCAGGATTCCTGCTAATGGGAATGGTATTCCTGCTGGGGAAAAAGTGCAGGAACTCCGTTCCCATGCGTTCCTGCAGCACTTGAGCCCTGACTACGGTCCTATGATACAATAAAACAAGCTGTGTTTTACCCATATACCTGAAGTGCCGGACATCTTCTTACATACGTGTTCCCTGATTTGAGCCGGAGGCGGGACAGGCTCTTCTGCAGCACCGGTGGGGTGTAAGCCAGCAGCAAGTGGTGCATATGCACCACACTATATACTGTATTAATATTGTAATATGATTTTCTTCAAAGTCAACCCTATGTTCTAATGTAAGCACCCCAAGAGCCCAATGCATCTCAGACACATTTTATTACACAATAACTTTTTGAGAGAATTTAGATGAAATGTTGAAATATAATTTTAAAGGCAATGTGAAATTCTAGTCCATCAACCATTGACATTTAAATTCCTAGGGAATGTTACACATAGCTAACAAAATATTGATGGACTGTAAGCAGAAAAGATGTCTGAATAGTTTCTATAATACAGTGTTTCCCAATTAGTATGCCTCCAGCCATTGCAAAACTACAACGCCCAGCATGCCCGGACAGCCTTCGGCTGTCCGGGCATGCTGGGAGTTGTAGTTTTGCAACAGCTGGAGGCACACTATAAACATTCACGTATGCTATATATTATTCACTAGCTGAAGAATGCCACTGACTTTATGATGGCACAACAATCCAGTGTCCCCGATACAGGAGAGAATATATCTGAAGTCAAGCAGCGACTGTTGGAGATGAGTAACATTGAAGAAAGGTCAAAGGTAAGACAGCTTATCCTTTTACCTTGCAGCCTGCATCACTTTTTATAATAACCTACTTTACCTAAAAGGCGTGAAGAATTGGTGAAGAATTGGAAAACGAAGGATTTTAGAAACTTCCACCTTATCCAAGGGTGTGTATACAAGCCTTATTTTAAGGTACCCATTGTTTTTTTACAGGAACTCATAGGGAGGTCACAAATGGTGATTTTACATGGACACCAGCTTGCAGCAAATCACCATTACGCACTGAACCTAATCTGCCAGCAATGCAATGAGCTGAGGCACGCGTCCGACATCTTGTCTGAAGAGATAAGAAAGAAGCTTGCCCGTCTCTCCACCACGCATGAACTGCATGTTCGACTTCAGCAGGTAACAGTGAAGTTTCCATGCCAGGTATAGATAGCATTGTAGAAAATACTCATAAACACAGGTGGGGTGTCATTTTTCTGTAAGTGTACCTGTCCTTTACAAAAACCTTTCATATAATGTAGATAATACCATTAAATGTATATTTGTAATATACATTAGTTAATAAATTTTTATATTTTTGGGTGAAAAAATGCTGTCCCTGCAGCTATTGCCTGTGTGTCTCTGTGAGGAGACCAAATACAGGAAGGGAGGGCAGGACAAACAGGACTCTGTGCAGGCTCCTGGCCTGTCAATTATCATGCTGTGTGAGTCTGGAGCATGTCACAGAGCCTCACTGCACCTAGCCCTGCTTGTCCTCAGTGTACAGAGCCCTGCTTGTCCTCAGTGTACAGAGCCCTGCTTGTCCGCAGTGTACAAAGCCCTGCTTGTCCTCAGTGTACAAAGCCCTGCTTGTCCTCACTGCACAGAGCCCTGCTTGTCCCCAGTGTACAGAGCCCTGCTTGTCCTCAGTGTACAGAGCTCTGCTTGTCCTCAGTGTACAGAGCCCCGCTTGTCCTCAGTGTACAAAGCCCTGCTTGTCCTCACTGCACAGAGCCCTGCTTGTCCCCAGTGTACAGAGCCCTGCTTGTCCTCAGTGTACAGAGCTCTGCTTGTCCTCAGTGTACAGAGCCCCGCTTGTCCTCAGTGTACAGAGGCCTGCTTGTCCTCACTGCACCTAGCCCTGCTTGTCCTCAGTGCACAGAGCCCTGCTTGTCCTCACTGCACCTAGCCCTGCTCGTTCTCAGTGCACAGAGCCCTGCTTGTTCTCAGTGTACAGAGCCCTGCTTGCCCTCAGTGCACAGAGCCCTGCTTATTCTCAGTGTACAGAGCCCTGCTTGTCATCAGTGTACAGAGTCCTGCTTGTCTCCACTGCACAGAGCCCGGCTTGTCCTCAGTGTACAGAGCCCTGCTTGTCCTCAGTGTACAGAGCCCTGCTTGTCCTCAGTGTACAGAGCCCTGCTTGTCCTCAGTGTACAGAGCCCTGCTTGTCCTCAGTGTACAGAGCCCTGCTTGTTCTCAGTGTACAGAGCCCTGCTTGTCCTCAGTGTACAGAGCCCTGCTTTTCCTCACTGCACAGAGCCCTGATTGTTCTCAGTGTACAGAGCCCTGCTTGTTCTCAGTGTACAGAGCCCTGCTTGTCCTCAGTGCACAGAGTCCTGCTTGTTCTCAGTGTACAGAGCCCTGCTTGCCATCAGTGTACAGAGTCCTGCTTGTCCCCACTGCACAGAGCCCTGCTTGTCCTCAGTGTACAGAGCCCTGCTTGTCCTCAGTGTACAGAGCCCTGCTTGTTCTCAGTGTACAGAGCCCTGCTTGTTCTCCGTGTACAGAGCCCTGCTTGTTCTCAGTGTACAGAGCCCTGCTTGTTCTCAGTGTACAGAGCCCTGCTTGTCCTCAGTGTACAGAGCCCTGCTTGTCCTCAGTGTACAGAGCCCTGCTTGTCCTCAGTGTACCGAGGCCTGATTTTCCTCACTGCACAGAGCCATGATTGTTCTCAGTGTACAGAGCCCTGCTTGTCCTCAGTGTACAGAGCCCTGTTTGTCCTCAGTGTACAGAGCCCAGCTTTTCCTCACTGCACAGAGCCCTGATTGTTCTCAGTGCACAGAGCCCTGCTTATTCTCAGTGCACAGAGCCCTGCTTGTCCACCCAAACATCCTGTATTTTATCCCAGCTGAAAAACGCATGCAATAGATGCAGGGACTGCATTTCTTCACCCAGAAATATACACATTTTTAAACCAATGTATATTACAAATGACAGGTACACTTGAAGTTTTATTTTAGTGACCATTTAGAAATCACATTTAGAAACTTGACAAACTGATATTAAAGGAGTACTCCAGAATGTAAAAAAAAAATTTCAAAGTTCCCCAGGCGGCCATTAAAAAATGTGTGACTTTTTCGTCCCCGACTCTGGTCTTCTTCCTGGTGTTGGGGCCGAAGACATCACAATGCCGCTTAGCCTTAGCCGGCTGAGGCGGGACATCGCTGCTGCTGGTGATTGGCTGAGCGCAGTATGACTCACCGACCACCGGCAACCAGGAAGAGGATAGTTTGGGGGTCGGAGTGGGTTTCCCGAAGGCATCGGGGTTGCAGCAGCAGGTATGAATACTTTTTTTTTAATGCCGGCAGCCTGTGGAACTTTGAAAAAATTTCTTACATCCCGAAGTCGAGTGACCCTATATTAAATATACGGGACAGTCGAAGACCTGAAGAAAGGCTGACCAATGTTCGAGTCCTTGTTATTCTGATCTCCTCTTTGTCTGCCTCCATAATCAGATATCCTCTTTGCCTCTGACCTGTGTATATCAGTATAGAAGCTATTCATACAGAGAATATATCAATCATAACACAACTCTATTCAGGCACCTCCAGGGAAGCAGATTAAGGTATCATAAGACTCCAGATAAAACCAACAAAGTTTGAACGGTGGTAGAGTAACCCATCTCCAGGTATAATTACTGTTTATAAAAAATTTACAGTGAGAAAAACTTCAAACGATGTGCAGGGAGATTATATGCTGGGCAAAGGACCTCTGGTTTTAGATAAGGCCCCAACTCATCTGTTTAAATGCCAGCATTTGATTTTAGATGTACTTTCCCTTTTTGATTTAGATTTTTTTTTTATATTAAAATGTGGTAGTTTCATTTACAAGCTACTAATATCTTAAAAAAATTGCTATGATTGACACTTTTTACATACTGTTTTTGATTCATAGTTATTACCCATCTATAGGATATCAAATAACTAGCTGATCACTAAGGCTTCCGACCACTGGGACCTCCAAATATCCTCAAAAATGGAAATCTCCTAGTAGAATAGAGTTACAACACACATGCTTGACTAACTCTTTACTCATTCACTATGGTATGGCCAATTGTATCAGAGGGATAAACCACTCACTCAGGGGACAAAGGACCTTCATTGTTATGGTCAATAAGGGTCCCAACAGTCAGAACTGTAGATAGGTGATAACTTTAAAATCTTTGCAAAGGGTCGTAGTATTCCTTCCTTAAGCCTTTACTGTAACACTATATGTTTTCGATTTCATACAGTTATGTTATGGATACTAGATATATGTGATAGAATGTTGATCCAGGGATTTGTTCTTCCTCTGTCATCAGCTACATGTTTTTTTTTTGCCTTCTTCTGGATCAACACAGTAGGATTTAGGGTTGAACTTGATGGACTCTCGTATTTATTTATTTTTTTAAACCATAGAAACCATGTAACTAACTATGGAAGCATAAAATATGTTTTTGAATTTCGTTTTTGAATAATGTAGTAAATTTGAGTAGCCGTATTAGTCCAGTGATACAGATGCAAAAGACATGTAATGTTTTTTCACACTGTGTAACAGGAGGCCATCGATTAGTCCTGGGTAGGCAATGCACAGAGGCTGTATGTACTGCTCCATACTAGAGAAGACACCTCATTCAGACTCTATATCTATAAGCCCTTCAGTGTCCATAAGCCCTTTTACTTGGTATGAGATCTTCGTGGGGGACTTCTTATAAAACTCTCTGAAAGTTTAGGATGCATTTTGTAATGCTGGTCATAATTTTAATAGCCTACCCATGGTGTTTTATTCAGGCTCTAGAAGGCTGTGATGAAGGGGCATACTTTCTAGCTAACCAGCAAATGGACAAGTGCCAATCCAGGGAAGGAGCTCAGAGAGCTCTACAAGACGTTGAGAAGTTTCTAGACAGCTCTGCGTTGGATTTAAGTTTCGATCCACAATCCTTACAATATGACTTTGAGACCATTTTGACGGATGAACTGAAGGTAACAGTTTACATTGCATGGTATGGGCATATCTTATAATAAAATAATAATAATAAGGAGAATTGTGAGAATTATAATAATGAATCATTCCTTTATATAGCACCAACTTACTCCGCAGTGCTGTATAGAAATTGAGAAATTGATTATCACTAACATAGGCTTACATCTAACATTGAGAAATACATTTGGTGGTCTTTTCTTTTAGACCACCTCTGATAATAGTTAATTTATTCAGATCTATGCATTATTCTTAGAACTTTATAACTGTATTCAGATTTATGCTATTTTGCTCAATCAAAAGCAATTACTTACATACTGAATGCCAACGTCGCCTAATTATCCCCACTGACTTTAGAGGGGCTCTGCTGGCTGTATATCATGCTCAGAGCTGCAGACATATAGACAGGCAGCCAGATACCTGATAAGGAGATAACACTAATGACATCTGTCTTTTATCTGATGGCTGTTTGCATCATATTTTTTCTTCCTAGCTCAAGTGCCATAGAGATCATGCTGATCTGCAGGATGCACATCTCCACCCTCCCACATCCTTCTCTGCCCTGCAAAACTGTTGTACAAGACTCAGTGCTGAAAGCCAAACTGTGTTCATCAATTATGTAGAGCAGGGAGGGGTGGAGGAGGGAGAACATGTGCATGCTGCAAATCACCGCAACCTCTATGGCACTTGAACTTGGAAGGAAAATATGATTTTATAACTTTGCAAGTAGCTATCAGATAAGAGAAAAGTGTCTTCCTATTAGCTATCGGCCCATGTCTGCAGCTCTGAGTATAATATACAGCTGACAGATTCCCGGTGATGGGTTGTGTCAAGTTTCAACCATAGTGTCAGGCATTTCACCAGACAACATAACATTGTATACTTACTCTCTCTAGTCATACTTTTAGTAGTGTCAGTTCAAGTTACTGCAACCTTTTTATATTCAAATGAATATAAATAACAATATTGAAGTTCTTTGCACCACCACTTCTAAAATTACAATGATTACAGACTGGGCAGTGCCACGGCCTCTTCAATCCACTGGTGGTTGGGGTGCTGGGTGATATATACTGTATATAGATATATATATAAGCTCCTCTAGACATTTTACCCCAAAAATCTAGAGTACAATAAGATGGATAGAAACACATGAATGCTGTGGAGCTAACTCTTTATAAAAAGAGCAATTAACTGTGATGAAAGAATGAATACATCAGAATTACAAGCTGCTTAATAGTTGAAAGCCATTTTTGGGAGCACTTTCCTAATGAACACCCTTGAGATGTGAGCTGATTTCGACCTACTTTTCTGAAGCCCAAATTCAAATTCGTGTTCGACATCTGCCAAAGAAAAGTTTAGACAGATTATTGTATATACTCGAGTATAAGCCTAGTTTTTCAACATGACTTTTTGTGCTGAAAATGCCCCCCTCGGCTTATACTCGAGTGAACAAAAAACGCTTCTGGCTTAGCTATGAGGGGATGGGCCAGGCCATCCATCTTCAGCCATCTATGCTGCAGGGACTGTCCGGTGGGGAGGATTAGTCATTCTGGGCTGTCCATCTTCACCGGGAGGCCCTCTTCTCCGCTCCGGGCCAGCCCTTATCTAGTGACGCTGTAATGACGCCACCGCGCAGGGACGTTCATGCGCAGGGACATGGCCAGCCCGGAGCGGAGAAGAGGGCCCCCCCGGTGAAGATGGACAGCCTGGAACGACTAACCCTCCCCACCGGATGGTTCCTGCAGCATAGATGGACGGCCCGGACCAGCTCACCCTTCCTTTCCACCGAGAAAGCAACAACTGGGGAAGTGAGTAGAAAACAAAAGGGGGGTCTGGATGATGACGAAGGGATTGGCAGGCAGTGATGATGAAGGGGGGGATGATGACGAGGGGGATGATGACAAGGGTCATAATGACAGGGGTGATGATGACGGGGTGATAATGACAGGGTGATGATGATGAGGGGGATATTGACGGGGGTGATGATGACGGGGGTGATGATGACAAGGGTGTTAATGACAGGGGTCTGGATGATGACAAGGGGGGATGATGTATTTCCCACCCTAAGCTTATAGTCGATTCAATAACTTTTCCTAGGTTTTTGGGGTGAAATTAGGGGCCTTGGCTTATATTCGGAATGGCTAATACTCGAGTATATACGGTAGCTTTTTTCTTACACAACATATTTGACAAATTGGTTGCATAGTCATAGAAGAGAGGGAACCTCATAAATAACAGTTGTCAAAATGGGTCCTTTGTTGTATGCTTTCTTTGTTTCCTCTTGTATGCTTTTTTCATTCTTCTAACCAACTCCCCCCCCCCCCTTTATTGGTAGTAAAGGCCGATTTCACACAAGTGTATTACATGCACATTTTTGCATCCGAGAACAGCACTAACAGCTGTCAGTCCGGGTCCTCAGAAACATGGTCAGGCCAGGACTTGCATCTGTAATACAAATGTAAAAATGTGCATGTAATGCATAGTGATGAGCGGCATTGCTCATATTTGAATTCGCGATATTTCGTGAATATATAGACGAATATTCATCCTATATTCTCGAATTTTGTGTATTCGTTATATTAGCATATTTGCATATTCGAGGAAGAAGACAGTGAAGGGGTGGGCAACTTTACTATTGGTTGCTAGGGATGTTGTTGATAACCTCTGACCAGTGTATTTGCTTCATTCTCATTGGCCCACAAATGAAAAGAAGGAATATGCGAATATTCACATATACTCATATGCAGAAAAAAATGTGAATATTCGCAATTTCAAATGTATAGCGAACATATTCGAAAAAATTTGAAATGCGAATATTCGCCCACAACATTAGTAATGCTTTCATTTGAAACCGGCTATTGCAATGATTGTTGCGTCTATAGTGCAAAATTATCACTTCTGACTAGTAGAATATAGGCCCATTGGGCTTGGCTTTAATTTTATAAGCTTTATATCAGTAATGCACTCACATTTCCAAGCATTCCCAACTTTCAAAAACTTTGCAACAAAAAAATGTATTTTCCTTGAGAAAATAACTTTTTTAATATGATTAAACCAGAAGTTAGACATATCTATGAAAGACCCATACAGAATGCTTGGATGTATACCAGAATGCTTGGATGTATAGGGAGAGGTATAAGCAGTAGAGAGAGAAGTGCTCATGCCGCTGTACAGAACACTGGTGAGACCTCACTTGGAGTATTATGCGCAGTACTGGAGACCGTATCTCCAAAAGGATATAGATACTCTAGATAGAGTTCAGAGAAGAGCTACTAAACTAGTACATGGATTGCAGGATAAAACTTACTAGGAAAGGTTAAAGGACCCTAATATGTATAGCTTGGAAGAAAGAAGAGACACAGGGGATATGATAGAGACTTTTAAATACATAAAGGGAATCAACAAGGTAAAGGAGGAGAAGATATTTAAAAGAAGGAAATCTACCACAAGAGGACATAGTTTTAAATTAGATGGACAAAGGTTTCTGCAGTAATATCAGGAAGTATTACTTTACTGAGAGAGTAGTGGATGCATGGAATAGCCTTCCTGCAGAAGTGGTCGCTGCAAATACAGTGAAGGAGTTTAAACATGCATGGGATAAGCATAAGGCTATCCTTCATATAAGAGAGATAGGTATAAGGCTATCCTTCATATAAGATAGAAATAAGCATAAGGCTATCCTTCATATAAGATAGGGCCAGGGACTATTCATAGGATTCAGATTATTGGGCAGACTAGATGGGCCAAATGGTTCTTATCTGCCGACGCATTTCATGTTTCTATGTTTAAAGATATTTTTTTACCATGTCATAATTGTGACTTTTCATAGTTTTTACCTTTCAGGAAGACTTTTTCATTTTGGAACAGTGTGATCAGTCTCTGTCCCGCTTCCTAAACTATCTACAGGCTTCAATATTTGATTGATCAGGTGTTTTTCACAATTTTTCACTGGATTTTATTATATTTTTAAAACTAATATATTTTTCTGACTCATTAGGCTCAAATTCAAGCTGTTGAAGTCAAGATTGAGAACATCCGAGACCTTTTTGAAAACCGTCAAAGTTGTCTGAAGAAATTGGCTGATAAGCAAGTGCGTCCAGTCCAGTTAGTAGCTCCACGTCCCGAGAATCCCCCTAGAGCTAAATCACCTCTTTTCTCTCCTAAGCATGGTAAATTTTTTATGTAAAGTCTGGATCTTGTATAGAGTTACTGCACGCTCTGAATATATTTCCTATACAGTGATCCCTCAACTTAAAATGGCCTCAACATACAATAGTTCCAACATACAATGGTCTTTTCTGGACCATTGTAACTTGAAACCAGACTCAACATACAATGCTACGGACAGTCCAGATCCACTGTCCACTGTGAAACGTGTCACAACTGAAGGAACCGACTAGAGATTAGCGAACTTACAGTAAATTTGATTCGTCACAAACTTCTCGGCTCGGCAGTTGATGGCTTATCCTGCGTAAATTAGTTCAGCTTTCTGGTGCTCCGGTGGGCTGGAAAAGGTGGATACATTCCTAGGAAAGAGTCTCCTAGGACTGTATCCACCTTTTCCAGCCCACAGGAGCACCTGAAAGCTGAACTAATTTATGCAGGATAAGTCATCAACTGCCGAGCCGAGAAGTTTGTGACGAATCGAATTTACTGTAAGTTCGCTCATCTCTAGAACCGACCAATCAGAATTGGCATTTTACTGGTAAATCACCTCTATTACTGAAGTACATGCACTGACTGGCTGTCTGGTAGCGCCCCCTACAGTACAGGGAGGAACTACAAGTTCTGTACTACTCCGTACCTGTGCCAGGGTTAGCTGCTCCTTTGGACACCAAGTAAGGGCGGCTCCATTTGGGACACTGTGTGTACTGTATAGGACCCTGAAGAAGATCCTGTCCTCTACATAAACCATTGTTTCTTAACCAGGGTGCCTCCAGCTCTTGCAAAACTACAACTCCCAGCATGCCCGGACAGCCAACGGCTGTCCGGGCATGCTGGGAAGTGTAGTTTTGCAACAGTTGGAGGCACCCTGGTTGGAAAACACTGACATAGACAGTGATTACAGCTCCCAGCAGATCTTTATTACTTTTATATGTAGGGATTTGCTTTATCTATATTAGTTATCTACTTATTTTTCTTTAATCCTCACTTTTTTCCTATTTTTGGATGACATTTTGGTGGCTTCAGAACCAATTACCAGGTTTCCATAGAGTTATGGTCTCAACATACAATGCTTTCAACATACAATGGTCGTCCTGGAACCTATTAATATTGTAACTTGAGGGACCACTGTATTTGGTAACTTCTATATAGACAGAATGGACAGAACAGACAGAATATATATTGCATAAAGAAGTGAGATCATATGTTCACTAATTCTTTCAAGAATTTATTGTTCCAGGAATAGACAGTTTAATAGAACAATGAAAAGTGATGTCTGACGTAACATATGATATTACATTACATAATAAGTGCATATATATGTGGACGAGTAACCTGTACTGATTCATTGTTATGTTTTGATTATGTCTTGTTATGTGGGACAGTCTATAGTTTTCTTTCTCTGTATGTCTTACAATTGTAATGTTGTCTACTTTATTTTGAAATAAAGGTATGGACTTCAATTCAAGTTTGAGGTTTTCATTTGACATAACATTGCCTGGGAAAAGGACCACAAGAAAAATGCAGGCTTCACGCAAGGTAACAAAATGGTCATGTTATGGCCCATTTACAACACGCAAATCCCAGAAACAACTTCAGAGTCATACTAAATTGGAGAGTTCAAAACCATGATGGGTCTTAATCTACTTATCATGACATTCAGTAGCTAACTAGGTCTGCTTTTCGAGAACGTTAAAGGGGTACTCCGGTGAAAACCTTTTTTCTTTTAAATCAACTGGTGCCAGAAAGTTAAACAGATTTGTAAATTACTTCTATTCAAAAATCTTAATCCTTCCTGTACTTATTAGCTGCTGAATACTACAGAGGAAATTATTTTCTTTTTGGAATTCTCTCTGATGACATCACAAGCACAGTGCTCTTTGCTGATGTCCTAATAATAATAATAATAACTCTTTATTTATTGTTGTCCTTAGTGGGATTTGAACCAAGGCCCCAGCGCTGCAAGGCAGTAATGCTAACCACTGAGCCACCATGCTGCCCTTAGGATACATCTGCTATGCATGGTTGCTAAAATGGACAGAGATGTCAGCAGAGAGCACTGTGCTCGTGATGTCATCAGTGTTCCAGTGTTCCAAAAAGAAAGGAATTTCCTCTGTAGCATTCAGCAGCTAATAAGTACTGGAAGAATTAAGATTTTTTAATAGAAGTAATTTACAAATATGTTTAACTTTCTGGCACCAGTTGATTTAAAAGAAAAAAGGTTTTCACCGGAGTACCACTTTAAAGGGGTATTCCAGTGAAAAACTATTTGAATACTTTGGTGGGGGGGGGGGGGGGGTGCAGTTTTCATAATGGGGTCATTAATGTGGTATTTCTAATATGAAGACCCCTCAAATCCACTTCAAAACTGAACTGGTCCCTGAAAAATTCCTGTTTTGAAAATTTTGTGAAAAATTGGAAAATTGCTTCTGAACTTTGAAGCCCTCTGATGTCTTCCAAAAGTAAAGATATGTCAACTCTATGGTGCAAACATAAAGTAGATATATTGTATTTGTGAATGAATATATAATTTATTTGGAATATCCATTTTCCTAATAAGCAGAGAGTTTCAAAGTTAGAAAAAAGCAAAATGTGCAAAATTTTCATGAAATTGTGGGATTTTTCACCAAGAAAGGATGCAAGTAACAACAAAAATTTGCCACTGTGTTAAAGTAGAATATGTCACAAAAAAACAGTCTCGAAATCAGAATAATCGATAAAAGCATCCCAGAGTTATTAATGCATAAAGTGATAGTGGTCAGATTTGCAAAAAAGGGCTGCGTCCTTAAGGTGAAAAAGGGCTCAGTCCTTAAGGGGTTAAATCAAACGGTCCAAGAAAGTTAAAGGGGTTCTCCGGTGGAAAACTTTTTTTTTTTTTAAATCAACCGGTGCCAGAAAGTTAAACAGATTTGTAAATGAATTCTATTAAAAAATACAAATCCTTCCAATATGTATCAGCTGCTGAAGTTGAGTTGATCTTTTCTGTCTGATCACAGTGCTCTCTGCTGACATCTCTATCGATGTCAGGAACTGTTCAGAGCAGGAGAGATTTGCTATGGTTATTTGCTCCTACTCTGGAGAGTTCCTTAGACAGACAGAGGTGTCAGCAGAGAGCACTGTGGTCAGACAGAAAAGAACAACTCAACTTCAGCAGCTGATACGTACTGTAGGATTAAAAATTTTTAATAGAAGTCATTTACAAATCTGTTTAACTTTCTGGAGCCAGTTGATATTGAAAAAAAAAAAGTTTTTCACTGGAATACTCCTGTAAGAAGGAGAGTGCCAAAAGGAAGTCCTTTGCTCACCACGTGTGCCTGTCCCTGATCCCCTGGTAAATCATTTTAACTTAGGCTCCATAAAGTTTTTCTACTTATACTCTATACCTTATAAACTCTGTTGATATTCAATACATATATTGGATTGGTTAGTTACATTATAAATACTTTAAAAGAGTATTCAGCTGTCCAGAAATGTTTTATTTCTTGCTGGGGCCACAATAACAATTAAAAAGAACACATACTTACCTATCCCGCCCCCTTTGGGGATCTTCCTGTGAAGTCTTCCGGTTCTCCACTGAATGCTCTATATACTACTTCTGAGAAATACCCTTCTTGGCAGGGACGGCCTGCTTGGCCAATAACTGGCTGAGGCGCTACTCCACAGCAACTGGTGATTGGCAGAGGGGCCCATCACTCCATGAGTCATCTAATTGCCAACCAGGAGTTTACTGGGGAAACAGAAGTCTTCATAAAGGGGTCCCAAGGGAGTTAGGTAAGTAAGGTTATTTTTAATTATTTTTGTGGCCCCAGCAACATATATAAAAAATTCTGGAACCCAGAATTCCTCTTTTATTATTTGATTTTAAACATTATTAAACATTATTACTCGAATATTTAAAGGGAGTAGGTCAACAAACTCAACCGCTATAAAGTCTTAACACCTCTATATTGGTCATGGGTAAAGCAGTTCAGACTTCTCATGGTTGCTGTGATCTAAGCATACCTGAAAAAATGATTGTCATTCTCCATATGCCAATGAATCATTTAAAGGGTAACTCCGCTACCCAGCATCCGGAATATTGAGTTCCGTGCGCAGGCTTCCGTGTTTACGCCCGCCCCGTCTTGTGACGTCACGTCCCTTCATGTGATGTCACGTCGCGCCCCCTCAATGCAAGTCTATGGGAGGGGGCGTGATGGCCCTCACTACCCTTCCCATAGACTTTCATTGAGGGGGGCAGGCCATGACATCACGAGGGGGTGGGCGTGAACACGGAAGCCCGCACACAGCGTTCGGAACTCAATGTTCCAGACACTGGGGAGCGGAGTAACCCTTTAAGTGATCAGATGACACCAATTGCTAATACAAACTAGGAGAAGTTACAAGTGACAAGAACATATATTTTATTTTTAAATATGACATATTATCTCAACAAACATGGGAAAGTTTCAACTACTTTATTCAAGACTCCCATTTCTTTATGGAGGTAAATGTTATAACAGATTCCCTTAAAAGAGGAAACTCCGGTACTAGACATCTTATCCCCTATTCACACAATAAGGGATAAGTGTCTGATCGCGGGGGATCCTGCCACACGGACGCTGTTTCTATGTCTCTCCCATAGACATGAATGGAGGGGGCGCATCGACCACGGCCATTCCGAAGCCTAGCACAGCTGGCGTTCTGAATATAAATGTTCATAATGCCGTGTTGCTGGGCTTGAGATCGTGATCAGACAGGATAGGGGATAAGATGTCTAGTACCGGAGTTCCCCTTTAAACAGTAATTCATAGAATTCATGGGGAACATCACAAAGCACTAGGCCTGAAACTCATATTTTCTGTTATAGCTTATGAAGTATATAGTAGTTGTCATGTTCCATTATGACAGATTTAAAGGGGTACTCCCGTGGAAAACATTTTCTTTTAAATCAGCTGGTGCCAGAAAGTTAAACAGATTTGTGAATTACTTCTATTAGAAATTTTAATCCTTCCAGTACTTTTTAGGGGCTGTATACTACAGAGGAAATGGTTCTCTTTTTGGATTTCTCTTCTGTCACAACCACAGTGCTCTCTGCTGACCTCTGCTGTCCATTTTAGGAACTGTCCAAATCAGAAGAAAATCCCCATAGCTAACATATGCTTCTATGCACAGTTCCTAAAATGGACAGAGGTGTCAGCAGAGAGCACTGTGGTCAGACAGAAGAAAAATCAAAAAAGAAAACCATTTGCTCTGTAGTATACAGCCCCTAAAAAGTACTGGAAGGATTAAGATTTTTTAATAGAAGTAATTTACAAATCTGTTTAACTTTCTGGCACCAGTTGATTTAAAAAAAAAAAACATTCACTGGAGTATCCCTTTAAAAAAGAATTATCATTTAAGAAAACATTGGATAGGGGATAAGTTTTAGATCTCGGGGTCAGAGCGCTGGGGCCCCCCGCAATCTCCTCTTTGGAGCCCCGCCTCTCCTTCACAGCGGCGCGTCATGACCCCTGCCCGAAGTGGGGGCCGCCACGCCCCCTCTATATAGCTCTATGGGAGAGCCAGAGATTGCCGAATGGCTCTCCCATAGAGCTATGTGGAGGGGGTTAAATTGTCTAATGTATTTTTCTAATTTGATAATACCTTGGCAGAGAATACTGTACTTGGTAGTCTTGTTTTTTGTTGACAGTTCCATCTAATGTCCTTATTTATTTTTCATGATTCTTTAAAGCCCTTAAAAAGATACTTACCTTAAAAATAATTGCTGTGAATAGGTGTCTTTAGATACACATAAATATTGGAAAATCATATACATTTTCTATTATTGAACCTATACATCAAAGTTTATGAGAACAGAAAAACAAGGAGGATAATCTATCACATCCACTCTTTTAGTGCTGACACAACATTTTCGGCAGGATCTTGTTGAATCATTATTATAACTCCAGGGTATGTTATAGGTCAGTGCTTTCCACACAGTGTGTCTCCAGCTGTTGCAAAACTACAACTCCCAGCATGCCCGGACAGCCTTCGGCTGTCCGGGCATGCTGGGAGTTGTAGTTTTGCACCAGCTGGAGACACTCTATGTGGAAAACACTGTTAAAGGTAATTGAAATAATGCAGAATATGTGGAGGTCTTGTATCTCCATGTACAGTATGATTAGACTCATATTGGCAATCTGATTCTGTAACTTTCCATATAATCTGGTGGATATATAAGTAAAAGAATTCTCTGGAAAATATGAAGGCCAATGCACATTTTAAAAATACCACAAAAATGATTTTAAAAGAAAATATACAACTTTCACTTTTTATATAAGGTACATTATGGATCAGGGTGTTTGCAGAGGCCTAGGTACCCAAATGCATATGTAAGACTTGGACCATCTTACCCTAACCCTCTTTTCTCAAAGGAGGAAGGAAATAAGTATTTACTGCATCCACCTACTATACATAGTCAGCAATACAGTATACACTGCTCAAAAAAATAAAGGGAACACTAAGATAACACATCCTAGATCTGAATGAATGAACTAATCGTATGAAATACTTTAGTCGTTACATAGTTGAATGTGCTGACAACAAAATCACACAAAAATTATCAATGGAAATCAAATTTATCAACCCATGGAGGTCTGGATATGGAGTCACACTCAAAATCAAAGTGGAAAACCACACTACAGGCTGATCCAACTTTATGTAATGTCCTTAAAACAAGAAAAAAATGAGGTTCAGTAGTGTGTGTGGCCTCCACGTGCCCGTATGACCTCTCTACAATGCCTGGACATGCTCCTGATGAGGTGGCGGATGGTCTCCTGAGTAATGTCCTCCCAGACCTGGATGGAGCGAGACATGACGTTCCAGATGTGCTCAATCGGATTCAGGTCTTGGGAAGCGGGCCAGTCCATAGCATCAATGCCTTCCTCTTGCAGGAACTGCTGACACACTCCAGCCACATGAATTCTAGCATTGTCTTGCATTAGGAGGAACCCTGGGCCAACCGCACCAGCATATGGTCTCTCAAGGGGTCTGAGGATCTCATCTCGGTACCTAATAGCAGTCAGGCTAGCTTTGGCAAGCACATGGAGGGCTGTGTGGCCCCCCAAAGAAATGCCACCCCACACAATTGCTGACCCACCGCCAAATCGGTCATGCTGGAGGATGTTGCAGGCAGCAGAATGTTCTCCACTGCGTCTCCAGACTCTGTCATGTCTTTCACATGTGCTCAATGTGAACCTGCTTTCATCTGTGAAGAGCACAGGGCACCAGTGGTGAATTTGCCGATCTTGGTGCCAAACGTCCTGCACGGTCTTGGGCTGTAAGCACAACCCCACCTGTGGACGTCGGGCCCTCATACCGCTCTCATGGAGTCTGTTTCTGACCCTTTGAGTGGACACATGCACATTAGTGGCCTGTTGGAGGTCATTTTGCCGGGCTCTGGCAGTGCTCCTCCTACTCCTCCTTGCACAAAGGTGGAGGTAGCAGTCCTGTTGCAGAGTTGTTGCCCTCCTACGGTCTCCTCCACATCTCCTGATGTACTGGCCTGTCTCCTGGTAGTGCCTCCATTCGCTGGACACTATGCTGACAGACACGGCAAACCTTCTTGCCACAGCTCGCATTGATGTGCGATCCTGGATGAGCTGCACTACCTGAGCCACTTGTGTGGGTTGTAGACTCCATCTCATGCTACCACTAGAATGAAGATTTGAAGATTTGAGTGCTGCAGCTACTGTTCTTTTTTGAATGTATATTGTGCCTTGGACTGGTGCTACCCTGCTGCATGCACCACCCTTCTTGTGGACTTGATGTGCTCCTTTCCCATTTTCTTTGAGAGATATATATATATATATATATATATATATATATATGTATACTTGAAGAAAAGTCGGGGGGGGGGGGGGGGGGGGCACTCCAATTGGTAACAAAAGTGATGTCTATTCACTCCCAAAAAGGCCTTTTTGGGAGTGAATAAACCACTTTTTTTCACCAATTGGAGTGCCCCTCCGACTTTTCTTCAAGTATACAGTTTGAATCCCTAACCAGGATTAACAGCTGGAGGCACCCATGCATGCTTCCTTAGGAGTGCTACCTTTTTCTACTATATATATATATATATATATATATATATATATATATATATATATGTTAGAACTTAATCATGTAGGTTGCAAGGTCACCTATTGTGGTAATTTTTGCGTACATTGATATTGTAAGTGCAGGCAATAATTTACTGTTTCTTTATTTTTGTTGATATTTCTTCTTGTTTCAGATTGAAGTGATGCATGACTATCAAGAGAAAAGAAACTCATTGCAATTTTTTATATCAGAAAGTGAAGACAGTTTGGATATACTTAAAGGGTAACTGTTTGCTTAGCTTTTCTATGAAGAATTTTATTTAGCAAATCACGTTAAAATTTTGGTACATATCCCAATTTGATACTTTATCAAGTAAAAATAGGAAGAAAAGAAGTGATGCTCAAAGAGGTATTAACCCCTTAAGGACCAGGCCCATTTTGGCCTTAAGGACCAGACCAATTTTATTTTTGCATTTTCATTTTTTCCTCCTCGCCTTCTAAAAATCATAACTCTCTTATATTTCCATCCACAGACCCATATGAGGGCTTGTTTCTTGGATCACCAATTGTACTTTGTAATAACATCACTTATTTTACCATAAAATGTACGGCACAACCCAAACAAATATTATTTATGTGGGAAAATTGAAAAGAAAACCGCAATTTAGAAAATTTTGGAAGGTTTTATTTTCACGCTGTACACTTTCTTTATTCTGTGGGTCAATACGATTACAATGATACCCATGTTATATGCTTTTCTATAATTGTACCGCATAAAAAAAATCTCAAACCATTTTAACAAAATTAGTATATTTGAAATTGCCCTATTGTGACCACCTATAACTTTCTCATTTTTCCATATATGGGGCAATATGAGGGCTCCTTTGGATAGGGAATAAGATGCTAGGGGTGGAGTACCCCTTTAAGTTGATGTTTGTGTGTTCTTTTCAGTCCATCTTCTTCCAAAAAGCCCAATAACAACAGGGCCGATTTAGTATAGTTAATGAGGTCCAATGTCTACTGACTCTTTAAATATTTCTAAGTACAGATCCAGGTCCACATATATATCTCACAGCTCTGGTAAAGCAAAGCATGGCTTTTCAAGGAATAAGTTTAACTCCTTAAAGTCTGATGAGCAGACGTGCATTATTAAACATAAATCCATAAAAAGCCAAGAGAGGAGCCCCAGTTCGTTTTTGTTTTGATGTCCAATGAGGTCTGTGGACATATCCAATGCACTACAATGGAATTTCTACTTTTTAAAATATATAATTTGATAAGATCATAGAAACCTTTATACTTCTGCCCTTATTCTACATATATTTCATTTTGCTTTATTTCAGACACGTCATCCATGAGCTACTGGAAACTGAAAGGATTTATGTGGAAGAGCTTTACACTATTTTATTGGTATGTAACCTGTAGTTTGCTGGTACTATTTTGGAGGCTGTAGTGTTGTTGGGTCCACTGGCTTTCTGGCACTGTTAGAGCATACAGTGGGTGCTGGTATTGTGGTGCCACTGTGGCCTATGCTGTTATTTGTCAATGGATAATGACTGTGTTGGATAATAGCATGGCATTTTTCCCTGGGTGATGGCCCAATTTGAAGATACCATATATATTTTATAAGTTTTCTGTTATGCCACAGTCAACATATTTGCATAGGTATCAGGCTACAGAAACATATTTCTTTAATCTCATTAAAATATCTTGTTTCTTCCTTAAGGGATACAGAGCTGAGATGGAAAATCCAGAAATGTCCCATTTCTTGCCTTCAACATTGAGGAACACAAAAAATATTCTTTTTGGAAATATGCCAGAGATATATGAATTTCACAACAAGTAAGATTGTTTTAACAATTGTATATTTAAAATTACACTTGCTACAATGGTAGACCTTTTATATCATGCTATAGTCATTGGTTGTGATTCATGGTAGAAATTACTGATCAGCTCAAATGTTTACTATCCAGGTTATCAGTACATTCTGTTTTTGCCCTTAGACAATCCAATCCACCAACCTATAAACCCATTCATGCCATTTGGTCCCACCATGTATAAATCTAAGGGTTTCTCCTGGCCTCCTTTTTTCAGATCATAACACTATTATGTCCTGTACCAGTATTGTCATCGGCCACCCAGTAATCTGTATACAGTAAGGCTATGTTCACACACCAGAATTTTGGCATGGATTTCTGCATGGAAATCCGCATGGAATTTCTGCATGTGTTTATAGCCGTACTAACTTCAGTGAAATTCCGCAGTCCCATTCACACAGCAAAATTTTCGCTGCAGATGTTCCGCAGCTAAAATTAAGAATCCCACATTCCGCAAAAATAGAAGTCATGTCTTGTCATATTTTTTTGCGGAATTCAGCTGCAGAAGTCCATTGAAATGAATGGGGCTTTTTTTTTCTCCACCAAATGTGGATTTCGTGCCAAGCCAAGAGGATCGTTACAAATCAATTTACTGTAAGTTCACTCAACTCTGATTATGAGTTTGAGAAGTCAGACAAGAAGTCCTTATTCTTTACATTGTAGATAAAGTGTGATTTACCCCATTCAGGATGCTCAGTAAGTGTGAAATAATAACAATTTAAGTTGGTCATAGACCTTCAAAAGCTGTTGGCCATACACTTGTTTGGCCATCAGCTATTTTTCCAATCCTACCTTTACATATACATTTTTGGCTGGAACAGTGTGCATGTGTTCTCATTGGGGAGAGTGGAGAGCCACTTCCAGACACCTTTGACGGCAGCTTATCTTTCTTGTAAACAAAAGAAATTGTGTTAAAATGTCAAATGCCCAAACATTCTTTTATGCAACATTTTACATCGCCACACCCTCATACACATACAGTAAGGCAGTCTGCCAGTCCTGAAACTGACAGGTTTGGTTAACTTTGCTCCATTGTGTAAAAGTGTCCACACTTTTTTTTTTCCTCATCCTTTGTTCTGATAAATTATTTTACTAAGGAATTTGTAAACAGAGGGACCTTCAATGGGTCATACAGAGTCAGATAAGCATGGTGGCTTGCTTTCATAAATAGTGCCACGTATCTCCACATGTGTGGTATTGCAGCTAAGACCCATTTACTTCAATGCAACTGAACTGCAAAACCAGGCACAGCCCATGGACAGGTGCGGCACCGTTTCTTGAAGAAGGTAGCCATATTTTCAAATCCCAATAAATGGCTTGAGTTATACTGGCTTTGGTAGGGTGTAAGATATGAATGTGATGCACAAAAAGTGAAAAATAATTGAATAGTTCATAACAACCTCAGAATTTAATATCTGTTATATTTTGTGTTTGATTTTTTAAACAGAGTATTCCTTCTCAGCCTTGAAAGCTGCATTGGAGCTCCAGAAAGGGTTGGATATTGCTTCTTAGAAAGGGTAAGAATACAATGTGTTCAATATGAGGGGCGAAAGTAAAATGTATCATCTATCTATCTATCTATTATAATTTGTAGTTAATTTTATAGGCCTTTTGAACTCTTTTTGTGCAGAGAGAAGATTTCCAGATGTATGAAAAGTATTGTCAGAATAAGCCCCGGTCAGACTCCCTCTGGCGGCAGTTTTCAGATAGTGCTTTCTTTCAGGTATCTATGACTACATTTTCCTCAATGATAATCAAACAGGTCCCAGTTTACAAAATAAATGCAGCCATATTGTTGGTAGACTATTCATTTGATTCCATTAACCAATTTAAAAGTAATTTTGTAGATATTGGTCCTCATTTAGTAAGAGTGTCGGGTTTTTACTAGTGGGAAATGTTGGTTCAGACTTGCAGGATTCCTCTCTATTTACTATTCGGGAAAACTCGGATACATTTTCTGACCAGCTTTTTCTAGGTGGAAATTTCCAGCCATTTACCCACAGGATTTTCTGTGAATTCAATAGTAAATCGATCGGGTTGTGAAATCACGCCCCCTTTTGGACTGGCCACGCTCCCTTTGCGACAGACCACGCCCCTTTTTCGGCTTTTCACAGTGCAATGTCGGGTTTGTTGGATTTTCCAGGCGCAGACTGTTGCACACTGGCGCAGACTGGCGCAGACATATCGCAGACTCTCTGCACCAAAATAACCCAACAAAAACTGGTTGGTTTAAACTTAGTAAACGAGGCCCATTGTTACTAGAGGTTACTAATATCCACAATGGGCATATTAACTGGTAAACTGCTTAGACCTAGTACAATATTAGTAAGCCTATCATGCATTTCATATGCATAATTTTTGTTTTCTGCAATCTCATGTCATAAATACAGTTAATAAAATTATTATATTTGACCATTCTCACCTTAATTGATGCAGGAATGCCAGAAGAAGCTGGAGCACAAACTTGCCTTGGACTCTTACCTTTTGAAGCCAATACAACGACTAACAAAATACCAGCTGCTGTTAAAGGTAATGATCACGGAGGTCTGTAGGAAAAGATCAGGGATGTCTTTATAAATATGGATGATCCGGGATGTCTTTATGAATAACGATGGTCAGTGATGTTTTATGAATAGGGATTATCAGGGATGTCTTTATGGATAGGGATGATCAGGGATGTTTTTATAGATAGGGATGATCAGGGATTTCTTTAGGGATAGGGTTGATCAGGGATGTCTTTATGGATAGGGATGATCAGGGATGTCTTTATGGATAGGGATAATCAGGGATGTCTTTAGTGATAGGGATGATCAGGGATGTCTTTATGGATAGGGATAATCAGGGATGTCTTTAGGGATAGGGATGATTAGGGATGTTTTTATAGATAGGGATGATCAAGGATTTCTTTAGGGATAGGGGGGATCAGAGATATCTTTATGGATAGGGATGATCAGGTATGTCTTTATGAATAGGGATGATCAGAAATATTTTTATGAATAGAGATGATCAGGGATGTGTTCATGGATAGGTATGATCAGTGATGTCTTTATTGATAAGGATGATCAGGGATTTTTTCATGGATAGGGATGATCAGTAATGTCTTTATGAGTACAGATAATCAGGGAAATATTTATGAATAGGAATGTCTTTATGGATAGGTATGATCAGTGATATGTTTATAAATATAGATGATCATGTATTTTTGTATGGATAGGGATAATCAGTGATATGTTTATAAATAGGCATGATCATGTATGTTTGTAAGAATAGGGATGTCTTTATAAATAGGCATTGTTTGTATATTTTCTTAATCTCTCTTTTTATCCCCTTTGATAAAAGATGTAAGTAAGAAAACAGTGTTTACACATGTATTACTAAAAAAAATAGTAAGTGTTACTACAAACCACAAAGATAATAAAAAAATAAAAAAAATATATAGTATTACATAAAATACATTATTTGACTAAATTAGAAAAAAATGGCATTAAGGCATTCTAACTTGTTATTCCTTTGGGGCCACCCCCTAAGAAGCAAGCCAGGAAAATCAAACCATGTGTTCATGTGGATTTCCACAACAAAGAAGGGATTCAAGAGATCCCAGAGTTGAGATTTAAAACCTATTTAATATTGTTATTCATTTCATTTCTCAGTCGTTCTTCATGGGAGGACACCGATACTATTGGTATATGCTCTTGCCACTAGGAGGCACTGACACGAGGAAAAAAATTGGGCTCCTCCCTGGCAGGATATACCTGCCCACTGGAAGTGAGGTAATCAGTTTGATCTAGTGTCAGTAGGAGGCAAGACACAGGCCTGGGAGCTCCCCAGACCTGGTCTCTTTTTATTATTTTCTAGTTAAGTACGTTAAGTACGCTCGGGAGTTTCGGCGGCCCCTTCTGTTCAGGTCAGCTGCCGGCTTTAGCGGCAGCTCCCTGCACTTTCTGCGGCCACAGACTCTTTCCCTCCCCAGCCAGCCATCATTATGGCATGGGGGAGTCGGCATAGCTCCACCCTCCTTCTACTCTCCTGCAGTGTGGCATTGAGGGGTCAGTGGTTCCTCCAGCCGACACTGTAATAGGCACGGTTTGTTCCTCTCCTTATGGGCTGCGTTGCAGCTGTGTGTTAAAAAACATAAATAATAAAATCAAGTGTTACACACAACCCCCCCCCCCCCTTTGGCCATTTACTGAATCTCAGCTCTTGGTTTTATGCTTACCAATGAGCCCCCTCTGGTGGCAACTTTCTGGCCTGCATCCCTCCAGTCTCTCCATGTCAGCCCTTCAGACAGAACTTATGCGACCTGCTCTGGTGGGTCATTACCGAGGATGCATATTCCCTTAAATAATCCTGGGAATACATGTTATGTCTGTTTCCCCTGCTGACTGTTGCCAGGTCATGTTTGCCTCGTTCTTGGTTGATTCCCATCCCTCCATAGGGGAGCCTCAATTGGTGCCATTCCAATTCTAGAGGAACCTGAGGGGCCCCTCCAAGGTGTCCTCCTCCTCCATGCCTGGGCTTACTTCCCTGCCCTGAGCCAAAGTCCACCACGTGGTCTTTCATTCCCGGGAGGGCATTAGGAAACCTATCTGAAGTGGTTTCCTCCACCGCTGGTCACCTGTCTTATGTAGCCGCACCTACGGCTCCCTTTTTTCACTGTACCCCATAAATAGGGGGTTTCCGGAGGAATAACCCTGCGTGTGCAATTGTCCATATACCAGTAAGCCAGACTGTCATCTGTATGGTTCTCTTCTACACTCACGTCTGCTGCATCTGCAGCTGGAGTTCCAGATCCCCACCTCTAGTGTGAGGGTTCCACAGAAGTGACCCTGCAGGGACATGGATTGGACTTATTACATTCAGGGGCAAAAATGGTCAGCATGGTTTCCTCTACTGCCTGACATTCATCTCAATGCTGCCGTATGCGTGGCTGGACTTCCGGTACCCCACTGGTAGTGCGAGGTGTCCGAAGGAATGACCCGGTGTATACTATATGGACCCTATGCCAGTAAACCAGACAGTGGTCTGCGTGGCTCCACTACTGCCTGTCACTCATCACACGGTGATGTATCTGTAGTTAGAGTTCCGGTACCCCACTACTAGTGTGCGATGTCTGAAGTGGCCTGGCGTGGACCCTATACCAGTAAGTCAGACAGTGGTCTGCGTGGTTCCTCCCCCACCTGCCCTCATTACACGGGGATGTGTCTGCAGCTGAGATACAAGAAAGAGATTTTACAGTGAGTACAAAAAATCTCCTTTTGATAAACAAAGACCATCCATGACAAGCAGTAATGTTCATCTTCATGGAGGAGGAGACTTCCGTGACACATTCCTTCAGTAGATCATAGAGGGGGTCTGTGAGATGCTTGACCAGTGCTATCTTTATCTCCTGAAATTAGGCACTTTACCCCTTTACTGCCAGTAGGAAGATGTGTTTCCCAGTGCTCTAAAGCCATGCAACACACTGTTAAAAATATCTCTTCATTGATTTATTGGGGATGTCTTTATAAATGGGGATGGTCAGAGAAGTCTTTATGGATAGGGATGATCAGGGATGTATTTTAGATGTATTTGTGATTAGGGATGGTCCAGGGTGTCTTTGTTAATATGGATGATCAGTGATGTCTTTACAAACAGAGATGTCTTTGCAGATAGGGATGTCTTTACATCTATGAATAATAAGAAATATCCTTTACAGATAGGGATGATCAGGGATGCCTTTACAGATAGGGATGATCAGGGATGCCTTTACAGATAGGGATGATCATAGATGCCTTTACAGATAGGGATGATCCTGGATGCCTTTACAGATAGGGATGATCTGGGATGCCTTTACAGATAGGGATGATCAGGGATGCCTTTACAGATAGGGATGATCAGGGATGCCTTTACAGATAGGGATGATCAGGGATGCCTTTACAGATAGGGATGATCAGGGATGCCTTTACAGATAGGGATGATCAGGGATGTCTTTGCTCTCTCTATAATTAAATAATTATGAATATTCTCCATTTTTCCAGGCGTAAATGTATTATTATTTTTTTTAAGTCTGTACATGGCAGCAAAGCGAAAACCATGGTGTTTTTATGGTGTGTGAACATGGCCTTACTCTTAGTTAACATATTGTATGTTTACAGGAATTATTGAAGTATAGTATTAATTCGGAAGGAGCCCGAGAACTCCAAGGAGCTTTGGTTTCTATGCTGGACCTATTAAAATCAGTCAATGACTCCATGCATCAGATTGCTATAACAGGGTATAATGTAAGTATAGATACATTATGATAATAAACTGTAAATTATACTGTAGCTGTTATTTGAAATGTCTGTTCATTAGGTATTGAGATTATGATACAAAACAAATATTCAAACTATACTGGGACAGCATTAGTACAAATATTAAATATATGGGGACTCATTGGTTTGCATTGTTGCCCTGCAGCACTGGTGTCCTGGGCGAACATGCTCCGGGGACTGATTTTAACGGAGTTTGGCGTGCAAGATCACGGGGATCCCCAGCGGCGGGATCCCTGCGATCAGGCATCTTATCCCCTATCCTTTGGATACGGGATAAGATGTCTAAGCGCCGGAGTACCCCTTTAAAGAAATCTGTGCTTAGTGATCCCCCGCCGGTGGTGGTCATCACTGTCAGCACTTTCTGTTCTCTGTCCTGACATATAGGGAAATAGGAAATGCCTACTCAGCCAATTGCTGGTCACAGTCAGTGATTGGCTGAGCTTGCATTTCATGTGTCAGAGTGAATAACTGGAAGCACTGACAGTGAGGAATGGCACTAGTGGATCAGCACTTGGCGGGGGGATCAGTGTCAGGTGAGTATGGTTTCTTTATTTATTCCTGTCACCTGTAGTTTGAAATAGAGTAATAGTTCTCCAGGATAGCTCTTAAATTTTTACATAGCTGAGAAAGCCCTTTTAACACTTCATAGCCTTTTTTCATATTTAATGAAGAATACTCGTTTTTGCTCTATAGGGAGATATAAATGATCTGGGTCGCATATTGATGCAAGGTTCTTTTAGCGTGTGGATCACTCATAAAAAGGGACCTACAAAAATGAAGGAACTGGCCCGCTTTAAGCCAATGCAGAGACATCTCTTCCTCTACGAAAGGGCAATTGTGTTCTGCAAAAGGAGAGAGGAACACGGAGATGCACATGACAAAACCCCATCGTATAGTTTTAAGCACTTCCTGAAGGTTTGTGTACAGGATCCATTATATTGCAGGTTTAGGATTGAGCTCTGGATAGGAACCACATCATCTTCTTCCTGTTTCCCTTTAGATGAATTCTGTCGGCATCACCGAAAATGTAAAAGGTGATAATCGCAAGTTTGAGATTTGGTACAGCGGCCGAGAAGAGGTTTATGTTGTACAGGTGTGTGTTTTTCTCCTGAAATAGAGAGAATGAGAAATGAAAAATAACTGTTCACCACTTGCAACTCTTGGGAAAAATGCTAAAAAAAAAATCTTTTTTTACAGGTATCAAAAAAAACCATAAAACGTGTGTATGTATGTGTGTGTGTGTGTGTGTGTGTGTGTGAAAGAGGCCATAGGCAAGTAATAAAGGATATAAACCAGACATGTTCTCTTGTGAAGCTTTAGAGCTACACTTTTCGTTGCTGTGAAATCTATTTTTTTTTTTTTTACCAAACTTACATAAAACTCCCTTCTGAAACGATCTGTCCAGTCCTTGAAGTCCACAAGCATAACGGTGTTCTATTTTAAGATGAGAAATGTGGGATGGGGAGATCCATAAGGTCAATTATATGAGGCCAGCACCGTGCAGATCCTCATTTCCATACTGCTGGGTTTACATATGATAATACATTATCATTATAATTTCCAGACAGCTGATTAAGAATACAGAATGTACTGTATTCCGCTCAAGCTGTGTACGTCCAAAGACATTTCCATACAGCATAGTTTCTGCCCAGTAATAACTCTTTTGGTTATTTTGCTGATATAGTGATATATATGTGGTGTCTGGGAGAGTAAACGGTGACTGGGGTGTTGCAGTGGGATTGCAGGGTCTGGAGGTATTAACCCTTAGATGTCGTGACACCAGGGTGTGGTTTCTTTAGTGTTAATGATCCTACCGCCAACCGGCCCAGAAACAGTAGGGAAAATAACGAAGTGTGCACAGCAGATTTTATGAATAAACTGAAGAAACTTTACTTGCAGTCTTTCAAGAGCGAACCGGGATTCTGGTTCCTCACAGGTTTGCTGGGAGTTGGAAGCAATGAGCTTTTGATGCAGGCCACTGTGCTACTAATTATAATATTTGAGCTTGTAGTAGTCACACAGGATTTGATAGATTGAGCTTTTGGTAACTCACGGTTCAGTGGCTGCAGATGCTTAGGCCTTGGCCTAGCTGACTTGAATTGATGCTGATGAGATGTGCTTTGCTTGATAATCCGGAACTAAGAGAGAGAATTGATTGACTACAGCCCTTTATATAATAAGGGGTTGGACTAAGCTCATTGGTTGGCAAACCTGTAAGTCCTGACCCAGTGAACTCTGGGTACATCACATGACCTTGTAAGGTCCTTAAACCATAGTACAACCTAATTAAAGGCACGTGACCTGCTAAGGTCCTATACATAGATATTTCCTATATATTAAATATATATGTACATTAAATAACAGATTTATATGAGGCGCCTAGGGGTAAATCCTACAGGAGAGCCCTATGAGAATGGAGGGACTCTGGCTGAGGGGACTTTAGACAGGAACAGGACCAAGTCCTGTACCGGGACACCACATATATTATCTCACTAGGGCTAATCATTTTACAGAATATTGTATATGTAACATTTGTATACAGCCCAATGGCACTTAGTGAACTACCTAAAATAATTGGAGCAGGCTACAGTCCTGATTTGTCACCAGTGAGGGAATCTCCTCTTGTCACTTCATGCCTCAGAAATCATGTAGAGCAAAAGACTTCAGAGGAAGACAGGATAACCCGGCGCTGTCCGGAACAAAGCAAAGGGATCCACGGATACTTCAAGAGAAGAGCTTTATTGCGAACAGCATGCAACACGTTACACTGCGCATGCGCAGCTTCATCAGATATATCACATGGGTAAAACACTTGTTTAAATACTGGTGGTGTTAACCCCTTACAAAGCAGATAGAGAGACAAACAATATAACAATGGTAGCAATTTTATCAATTCTTATCCATAATAAGCAGTTTTGGCAAAAAGTTTAACATACATACTGAAAGCAATAAGAATTATACAAAGATATACCACTAACCCATAAAATATAAGCTCTATATCATAATAATTAAAAATGTACATATAAAGACTTATATCAAAACACATATATGTAGTGCCTAAAAAACGCATCAATATCGCAAGAACCTTGATTCTATATTCTTGCTATATTGATGCGTTTTTTTAGGCACTACATATATGTGCTTTGGAGGACACTCTGGTTTGTCTAATGTGAGCTTGTTCTTTCCTTCTGGAGGCTAATCGGTTGGCTTTAGAAATGTTCAGAGAGATGTTATTTGTGCCAAGTGCACCACAGCTAAACTGCATGATATGAATCTTTATTAATGGCTTATAAGATCGGCAACATATTTATTTCTGTGTTCCAGGCCCAGACGACAGAGCAGAAGGCAGCATGGTTGAATGAAATCCGGAAGATATTGACCAGACAGCGAGAACTTATAAAGGGTATGAATGTGCTTTGACTTTGTTTCTCCTCTATGGCACAGTACATGGATTACCAATTTCTTACATACACTGTTCACTTCCTTTTACAGTAGAGAAACTAAGGCAAAATCCCTTTTCAGACCAGGTTGTTTTCTCACCACAGATGAACGAGGGGTAAGCAATCATTGAAGAACTCTTGGATGCTTTCTTTGTACCACTGTTCCACTGCTCTTTAAGTAAAGAATGTGATGTTTCATTCATTATCATCCACCATCATCACAGACAGAGATTCTTTACTGTAAGAGCAGTGAGACTATGTAACCCATTACACATGATGTTGTGATGGCTGAACTATAGGCTCAACTTTTGTGATCAGTGCCAGGCAGCGTCTGCCAAGGCTAATAAAATGAATAAAAGAGGCATAGAGGCGCGGGACAGGAACAAAGTTTTGCCTCTGTATGAATCACTAGTCAGACCACACATGGAGTATTGTGTCCTGTATATAAGAAGGACATGGCTGAATTGGAGAGGGTGCAGAGGAGGACGACAAAAATAATCAATGGTATGGGAGGATTACAGGACCAAGACAGGTTATCAAGCTTGAGGTCATTTAGTTTGGAGAAAAGACGTCTTAGGGGTAATCTGATCACAATGTACAAATACATGAATGAACAGTACACAGATATTTTTAGGGATCAAATCAACTGGTGACACATAAAATTATATAGATTTTTAAATTAACTTCTATTAAAAAAAAAAATTCAAGCCTTCCAGTACTTTTCATCTGTTTTCCAGTACTTTTCATGTCCTGGAGGAAGTTGTGTAGTTCTTTTCCATTCGACTCCCTGTTGAACAAAGGAGGCAGCGGGGAGCACAGTATCGGAAAGGGATAGAACTACATGACTTCCTCTGCAGCATACAGCTTTATTTTTCATGTAGAAGTAATTTACAAATCTGCATAACTTTCCCCACAAAATACCAATATCTGTTTATTCAATACCAAGATTTACATCAATCGAGATATCCCGTGGAGCTGCAGACTCCCAGCCATCTTTTTTGCATTATTATTATTAGTAGGTTAACCGTCTTGTGGGCCTATGGTAGTTAAAGTGCTATTTTGTTTTTTTATAGAAAATTACAGAGGGCATCTGTTAGTTCTGAAGAAAATGATTCTGAAAATGCCAGCCTGCTGGAGGGTTTAAACATATCTCCGCAACATAAACCGCATAAAGGTATGTACTGCATGCAAAAACAATAAAAGAAACAAAATTGCATGTCAATCTAACCAATAAAATAGATTGTGTGTGTAGTTTTGTTATCATATTGACTTATACATATTGATCCAGGGTGGCATGGAATGTCGCAGTCATTAGAAATCTGTGAAGGTCTTGAACGATGGTCAAGTCATCACTGTTCATATCCTTGTTCAGACACAGAAGAGGAGGACACGGTCCAGTTGGTTGGTATCTTCTCTTGTTATTGGTTTTTCCTCTCTCACTCTCTCCTAAGCCCCTGCTGGCAGCAGTCCAACCCATACTGCCCTAATGGTCACCCTAGGTAGAAGGGATATGCTTTATTTGCTGTGATATCATCCACATTCAGTTTTTGACTGCCTGTTGTAATTGGCTTATTTGCTATGTTCTAGTCTCCTGGGAAATACAAGGCCCTGGCTGACTGCAATAAGAGAGGATCTGATGATGTACTGGTGAAGAATGGAGATGTCATCCAACTTTTACAGGAGGATGCTGAGGGACAGTGGTATGGTTTATTCTTTATACTCTTACACTACAGTAAAATGATTGAATTCCAACATAAACATGATAGGTTACTAGCTGAGTTCAGCAATTGCCAATTTTCAGAAGTCCCATAGAGAGTGAGTGGAGTGGTGCCAACCTGTGCCAGACACAGACTCTCACTAAATCCATCCTTAACCCTTAAAGGGGAACACTCGTGGAAAACTTTTTTTTTTAAATCAACTGGTGCCAGAAAGTTAAACAGATTTCTAAATTACTGCTATTAAAAAATCTTAATCCTTCCAGTACTTTTTAGGGGCTGTATACTAAAGAGGAAATGTTTTTCTTTTTATATTTCTCTGATGTCTCAGATATGCTCTCTGCTGACCTCTGCTTTCCATTTTAGGAACTGTCCAGAGCAGCATATGTTTGCTATGGGGATTTTCTCCAGCTCTGGACAGTTCCTAAAATGGACAGCAGAGGTCAGCAGAGAGCACTGTGGTCATGACATCAGAGAAATATAAAAAGATAAGCATTTCCTCTTTAGTATACAAAGTTTTCCACGTGAGTGCCCCTTTAAGGACGCAGCTCATTTTCACCTTAAGGACGGAGCCATTTTTTGCAATTCTGACCACTGTCACTTTAAGCATTAATAACTCTAAGATGCTTTTACCGATTATTCTGATTCTGAGATTGTTTTTTCGTGACATATTCTACTGTATTTTAGTGGTAAATTTTCATCGTTACTTGCATCCTTTCTTGGTGAAAAATCCCAAAATGTCATAAAAATGTAGAAAATTTAGCATTTTTCTAACTTTGAAACTCTCTGCTTGTAAGGAAAATTGATATTCCAAATACATTTTAGATTCTCAAATACAATATGTCCATTTTATGTTGGCATCATAAAATGGACATATTTTAACTTTTTGAAAAAATTAGAGGGCTTCAAATAGAGCAGTAATTTTCAAAATTTTCATGAAAATTGCAAAATCTGAAGAGACAGATGTTACAGAACTACAGTCTAGGCATGCTGAGAGTTTTAGTTTTGCAACATCTGGAGGGCTACCGTTTGGGCACCACTATAATAGTGGTCTCCAAACTGTGACCCTCCAGATGTTGCAGAACTACAACTCCTAGCATGCCCAGACAGCCTTTGGCTGTCTGGGCATGCTGGGAGTTGCAGTTTGGCTTCCACTAGGGAGGCAGCAGTAAAGATCACTTTACTGCCACCTGCCTTCATGCTCCGCGCTGACGCCTCCCTACCTGCGCCGCTGATCTCCGCTGATGTCACCGACGATCCCCCACGGCATCCCGACGGCATTCTCCACAGGTACCGGCCACCATCTTCTCCCCCCGTTCTGCCCGACATCCAGGATCGGGCAGAGTGGGGGGATTCCATGGCAACCCCCCGTCTTCAACTGCCATTGGTCAGTACTCAGTGCTGACTAATGGCAGGGGATAGAAGGAGCTCTATCCCTTAGGATGATCGGGGCTATCACTGACAGGTCCGATCATCCCTATTTTCCGGGCGATCGGGTCACCAGAGACCCGATCAGCCCGGAATAGTAGAAAATCGCATATCTTAATTGTCTCAGGACCCCCCTCGGCGGTGTGCCGGGATGCCTGCTGAATGATTTCAGCAGGCATCCCGGTCCGGTCCCCAACCGGCTAGCGGTGGGGACCGGAATTCCCACGGCCGTATCCATACGCCCTAAGTCCTTATGGACTCGGGATGCAGGGCGCATGCATACGCCCTGCGTCCTGAACAGGTTAAAGGGGTTATCCACCATAAGGTGATTTTAGTATGTACCTGACAGACAGTAATGGACATGCTTAGGAAGGATCTGCGCTTGTCTTGGGGCTAAATGGCTATGTTGTGAGATTACCATAACACTGTGGCTAGCTTTTTGTGTACTTGCATTTCCTGTTTAATTTTTCTTTTTTTGACTACAAATCCCACAATTCTATTTTCCTCCTTCCCACACATCAGCCACCCCACCCATTGAAACATAAATGAGCTGCAGACCTGTGGTTTTCAATCAGGGTGCCTCCAGCTGTTGCATTAGTTGCAGATTGATCCTTCCACCCATTGAAGCAGACAGGCTCCCTGTCATCAGCTGACTAATGAGTCAGGTCTCGGCTGCATTGCAACCTGGGAAAAATCTGAGACAACAGTCATTTTGTATGCTTATAAAAATAAATATTGGGGTGAAAATCACAGAAGAATTGTGAGAAAAATGTCACACACTGATACAGACACTATATTATGAACTACACTAACTTTACAGCCCCTGTAGCATAGTCAAATAAAAAAAATTCCCGGAATACCCCTTTAAAGGAGCCAAAATTCAATTATACCCTATCCACAGGATAGGGGATAAGTAACTGATCGCAGGCGGGGCGGCTGCTCCGGAACAGGACCCCAACTCTCCCAGTAAGGAGCATGTGTCATCTACCGGTAGACGGTACACACTTTATTGATTTTTATGGGAGCACCGTTGATGCCCGAGTGCTGTACTGGATTCCCATTCATCGAGGAACACCAGTAATTGTTTTGAATTAGTACCATGTAATTCTTCAGCTCTCCTGTGGTGGTGCTGCAGAGGAATTAAAGGGGTACTCCAGGAAACAAAGATTACAGGAAAGGGAAAAAGTGTTTTATTGTGGAGCCCAGCATTTGTGCTGAACTTACCATTCAGCAGCTTCTTCCCTGAGTGCTATGGCCCCCACCTTTAGAGATGCCTTCATCTCCAGATGAGATGGTCCCATCTCAGCTTAGTGGGATATCACTCCTGCGTGTCTCCAAGGTGGGGGCTGAAACACCCAGGGGAGAAGCGGCAGGTTTCAATGGTCAGACACCATGCAGACATCAGACACGTGTGGATAGGGGATACGTTTTTCTTCCTGGAGAACTACTTTAAAAACGTTCTGCCAAGTTTCAATGTAAATTGCAGTTGATGACTAATGGGTCCAGCAGGAGAGCAGCTTATTTTTAGGGATCCTTCTAACAAAACATAGTGATTTTAATAGTAGCAGTTGGTGTTTTAGGACTAGGTGAGTGTTGATCCTGACTACATGGTGGGTAGATGGATAATAGAGTAAACTTACTGGTTGGAAGCCTTATACAAGTGCTTAGAAAAGAACAGAGCAAAAGCTCAGAGAAGGAACAGCAATAAGGGTCAAAATCAGCAATAGTTGAATATTTATTAAAAAATAAATTAAAAAAACAGAACCCATTGCTGCTTTAGGAAAATATAAAACATTTTCTCTTTTGTTCATCTTTTTCAATGTTTTAGATCAAATACTGAAAACATGTTTATTTTTTCTAATCTGTTTCTATTCCCTGAAATATCTTTAGTAAATTTCACTTTTTGTACATTAATATGGGTCAGCAATATTGCCTGACCTGGAGACTGGAGAGGACTCTAGTGACCATCACCTATTGTAAATGGCCTGATTCCGTCTGATTCCATCGGGTGTCACCTTTACCTGTGACTAAGAGGTTTTCTCTACAAAACAGAAAGTGTCAGCCTATTATTAGGCTTAGTGACATGAAAGCATGAAAAAGTGAAAAGCGGAGTGAAAATCTTATGGTTTCCTGATTATTTTCTAATATATATACAGTACAGACCAAAAGTTTGGACACACCGTCTCATTCAGAGTTTTCTTTATTTTCATGACTATGAAAATTGTAGATTCACACTGAAGGCATCAAAACTATGAATTAACACATGTGGAATTATATACATAACAAAAAAGTGTGAAACAACTGAAAATATGTCATATTCTAGGTTTTTCAAAGTAGCCACCTTTTGCTTTGATTACTGCTTTGCACACTCTTGGCATTCTCTTGTTGAGCTTCAAGAGATAGTCACCTGAAATGGTTTTTACTTCACAGGTGTGCTGGTGTGGAGGAGGAGGTGTGATGGTGTGGGGGTGCTTTGCTGGTGACACGGTTGGGGATTTATTCAAAATTGAAGGCATACTGACCCAGCATGGCTACCACAGCATTTTGCAGCAGCATGCTATTCCATCCGGTTTGCGTTTAGTTGGACCATCATTTATTTTTCAACAGGACAATGACCCCAAACACACCTCCAGGCTGTGTAAGGGCTATTTGACCAAGAAGAAGAGTGATGGGGTGCTGTGCCAGATGACCTGGCCTTCACAGTCACCGGACCTGAACCCAATCGAGATGGTTTGGGGTGAGCTGGACCGCAGAGTGAAGGCAAAAGGGCCAACAAGTGCTAAACATCTCTGGGAACTCCTTCAAGACTGTTGGAAGACCATTTCAGGTGACTACCTCTTGAAGCTCATCAAGAGAATGCCAAGAGCAAAAGGTGGCTAGAACCTAGAATATGACATATTTTCACACTTTTTTGTTATGTATATAATTCCACATGTGTTAATTCATAGTTTTGATGCCTTCAGTGTGAATCTACAATTGTCATAGTCATGAAAATAAAGAAAACTTTGAATGAGAAGGTGTGTCCAAACTTTTGGTCTGTACTGTGTATAGTAAAATGGAAGATTAGAAAACATATGTTTAACTTTAAAACTAGATTTGCACAATAGGTCCTTTTCTTATGACATATTTCCTCTAGGTTTGATCCAACAAAACATATATTTGGCACTATACAGCCTTGGTAGCTCCAACACTGACATTTTTAGATTTCTTCACTTGGTTTCTTAATTATTGATATATATATATATATATATATATATATATATAGATATATATATAGATATATATGTGTGTGTGTGTATATGAATATATGTATATATATATATATATATATATGTGTGTGTGTGTATGTATATATATGTATATATATATATATATATATATATATATATATATATATATATATATATATATATATATATATATATATATAAAGGTAGGGGAATATGCTTGGCATAAAATCCCGATCGGCTTTATATATTCCTTAACAGGAGCTAAGCTGATACCAGGGAACATTACTTGAAAAGGTGATGTAATGAGCTGCTTTGCATATTCCCCTACCCAGAATGCCCGCGGAGTGCTCCGTTACACCAGGAGTGGTGGCCTCGCCCTGAGGTAAATACTCACCCCCTTTATATGTAAAAAAATATATATATCTCTGTGTGTGTGTAATAATTTGTAAATTAAAGTGACCTGACTGATTGATACCGATAATAAATGTTGCTTTGTGATTCTTGGATTTGTGCCTTTATGATAATAGGCTGGTGAAGAATTTGAATAGAAAAAAAGAAGGATGGATTCATAGCAACAACTTACAAATCATCATTGGTGAATGTCGGATGCGGGCATCCAAACTAACAGGTAATAGCAGCAGTGTATAACAACAGTGAGATGACATTTTACACTTATTTTTGTAAAATATTTACAGGACTATCTCATTGTGACTTGTATATGACAATCAGTATTTCCCACCAGAGTTTATCCATGCAAACCAACATTTCAGGGTCTGACAAGTGACACATGGATTATCAAGTAATAAAATGTGGGAAGGAAAACATATTTTAAAAATGGTGTATGTTTTAGGCTGCATGTGGGAAGAGATTAGACATGTGTCCGTTTGGCAACATAATACAATGACCCCCCAACCTACGATGGCCCCGACATACGATCATTTCAACATACGATGACCTCTCAGAGGCCATCGCATGTTGAAGGCAGCATCAACATACAATGCTTTTGTATGTCGGGGCCATCGCATAAACGGCTATCCGGCAGCGCAGACTGCTTCAGATGCCACCGGATAGCCATTTACGGTGCCCCATGTGGTCCGCTGACTATCACTTATCTGTCCTCGGGGCTCCGGTGCGTCCTCTTCAGGATCCCCTGCATCGTTGGCACTCTCCATCGTCGTCATCACGTCGCTGTGCACGCCGTCCCATCATCCAATAGGATCGGCGTGCGTAGCGACGTGATGGCGGCGCCGGAGAGCGAGGATCCCGTGGAAGCAGAGGCCTTGCCGAAGGAAGCGATGGAAGGCGACATCCAGGGCAGCGGTTGACGGTCCGGAGCGGCAGGGACAGGTGAGTATAACCTCCAATACCAGTGGTTTTCAACCTGCGGACCTCCAGATGTTGCAAAACTACAACTCCCAGCATGCCCGGACAGCCGTTGGCTGTCCGGGCATGCTGGGTGTTGTAGTTTTGCAACATCTGGAGGTCCGCAAGTTGTAGACCTTTGTCCTATACTTTACATTGCACGGATCCCTCAACATACGATGGTTTCAACAAACGATGGTCCATTTGGAACGGATTACCATCGTATGTTGAGGGACCACTGTATAAGACCTTTGCACTTTTATGAGGTTATGTTGGTTAGTTCAGGTATATGACCAAAGAAGGGGGAGGATAACCAGGTTAAAACATCCCAATTGTGCCCTCATTACAACTGACTATGGCTTTTCTATTCTTTTCTAGGTTATGTAGATGTGAAGTCAGTATATGCTGCCATCTGATGGTTGAAGGTGAACATTGCATGAGAGATATTCAGCTTTCACCAGCAGATGGCAGACATCATGACATCCTGCATTTACAGCTCAGGTGACTTCACATCACTGTAGACTGGACCAGCCAGGTGGATCTCCCTCGGGGGAGCAATGCATTGCTGCACCAGTATTGCTTTATGTAGTCATGTCACTTGCCACTCAATTATGTTAATCACATGATCAGCCTGCTGTACAGCAAGAATTCATGGGTATATACATCAGTGGTCGCAGAGGTTGCATGGAGTAGGCTCTGTAGCCGGGCTCACTCCATACAGGTACAGGCTGCAGCAGACCACCACCTCTAATGACCGAAATCAGAGATCATGCCGATGTAGGTCACTTAAAGGGGTATTCCAGGAAAAACTTTATATATATATATATATATATATATATATATATATATATATATAATCACAGATTTGTGAATGACTTCTATTAAAAAATCTTAATCCTTCCAATAATTTTCAGCTGCTGAAGTTGAGTAGTTGTTTTCTGTCTGGCAACAGTGCTCTCTGCTGACATCTCTGCTTGTCTAGGGAACTGCACAGAGTAGAAGAGGTTTGCTATGGGGATTTGCTTCTACTCTGGACGGTTCCCGAGACACGTGTCATCAGAGAGCACTTAGAAAGAAAAGAACAACTCAACTTCAGCAGATCATAAGTGCTAAAAGGGTTAAGATTTACGCCTACCTATCCAGGTGGGTAAGTATTTAAGCCCACCTGGATAGGTAGGCGTACACCTTGTTTGGCCGGAAGAAGCGTCAGGTCTGTGACGCGAAACTAGTTGCCGTTGGTGGTGTGCCCCCGCATCTTGAGAGCGGCTGCTCTCACTCCCCGCGTGTGTGACCGCATTTTACCTTTCCACTCTGCCGGTGTGAATAAAGGACAAGACTTTTTATACTGCTTCCAGTGGTGAGTGCGACTTCTTTTCTCTTCGTCTAACTCTGATATTTGAATTACCTACCTGTTTGGTCTGCACCTCCACGTAGCTAGGAAGATCTGCCCTGAAGGTCACAGCAGTGCTTTTCAGCCCATACATTGAGGCTGTTATATTGGATTAGCAGTGCCTGGTGTTATACTTGTTCTTGCAAACTTCACAGCTAATTTACAAATATGTTTACCTTTCTGGAGCCAGTTGATATATATATATATATATAAAAAGTATTTTCCTGGATAGCCCCTTTAACCCTTTAAATGCTGTGGTCAGTAGCGATTGTAACATTTGAATGACAGGTGCCGCACCTGTCGTATGTCTAATCGGCTACTGTACCTGCTGTAGTAAAAATGTCCATGTTTATGGCCACAACACTTTCCTTTTCAAACTCCTCTGTACCTATGTTTACATTGGATATATATAGTAAAATCATGAGTATTTATAGGCAATGGCCAACCCTTTATGATTAAATCTGACAGCTCATTTTGGTTATTACAATATAATGAGACTTTCCTCCCACAAAACTAACACTACATACAATATCGGTCTCTTAGAGATAAGACTGTATGTAGTTTAGGTTTCTGTGCTGCTTTGTACTATTTGGCCCCTCTCAGCATATTATAGGATAACTGATATTATCTTGACCATCGAACACACCTTGATAGTTTTATTTATACAGATTAATCCTCTACCAAGACGTTGTTACCTTCATTATAAAATGTGAAAGAGAGGTTTACCTAATGCGGGTTCTAGATTTCATTTCACTATTTTCAGTCATATAAGGGTCTATGCAGAGCGTATAAACATTAACGTTGGCCATATATGTTGGAGAAGTACCACAGGCATCACACGTCCATAGGTCCCCATTCACCCGATAGACCCCCCATTTTCCTCTTCGCCTTCTCAAAGCCTTTATTTTTCCATCCGCAGTGCCATATGAAGGCTTGACCAATTGTACTTTATAGTGACATCTTTTATTTTACCATAAAATATACTGCAAAACTAAAAATAAATTATTTGTGTAGTGTAATTAAAAAGAAAATGCAATGTAGCAAATTTTGAGGGCTTCACTGTTACACGGAGCACTTTACACTAAAACTACAGAATGATTGCAGCGATGGGATTATTTGCAATGTCATTGTTCATTTTTGTCGGTACCATTTTGAAATAAATGGTAAATCAGCAATTCTGTTGGTTTATTTATTTATTTTTTGTTTACACCGTTCACCGTTCAAAGCAGTAACATTATATTTTAACCCCTTCCTAACCCATGAGAAACATTTATCAATCTGCAGCAACACTCATCAGCAATGATCAATACAGGTTGTGGCACCTAAACAGTTTTTGCATGCATCAGTGGCCTAATCGGGGGGGGGGTTTGCAAATCGGTTGCCATGGCAGCCTGAAACCTCTGCTGGGCTTTAGTGCCTGCCAAGAATGTTCTATTTGGAAAACAGAAAAAGGGGTAATTTGAATTAGGAAATAAGAGGGACATTTTAAAATATACATAACGTATTTATCAGCGTATAACACGCAGTTTTAAAACTAAAAATATCAGCCAGAAACACTACCTGCGTGTTATACAGCGATAGTGCGTGTTATACGCCGATATGCGCTGAATGCGTGTTATGCGCCGGTCCTGTGAAGTTGCTAGGAGCTGCACAGGCTTCCCCTGCACAGGGCTCTCAGGCACACCCTCTCTGATGCCTGAAGGCGGGAGATTACCTCACTCCAGCCCCAGCATCGGTATCAAAGGAGGTAGGGGTACGGGCCTCTTAACCTCTTAAGGACTCAGGGCGTATCTGTACGCCCTGAGCCCGGTCCCGGTGTTTAAAACGGGGTCACGCTGTGACCCCGCATTACACCGGGTCGGTCCCGGCTGCTATTCATAGCCGGGACCCTGGGCCAATAGCACGTGGCACCGGCACGCTATTAACCCTACAGACGTGGCGATCAAAGTTGATCGCCGCGTCTGAAAGTGAAAGTAAACGCTTCCCGGCAGCTCGGTCGGGCTGATCGGGACATCGCGATAAAATCGCGATGTTACGATCAGCTAGGACGCGAGCGGAGACCCCCTTACCTTGCTCCGTCACGTCCGATCGGCGTTTCATTGCTCCAAGCCTGAGCTACAAGCTTGAGCAATCGAGCCCCTATCTTGCTGATCCATGCAAAGCTATGGCTTTGCAGGGATCAGGGTAAAAGATCAATGTGTGCAGTGTTATTGGTCCCTATGGGAGCTATAGCACAGCAAAAAAAAGTGAAAAAAAAAAAGTTAACAAAGGTCATTTAACCCCTTCCCTAATAAAAGTTTGAATCACAACCCTTTCCCCATAAAAAAAAAACTGTGTAAATAAAAATAAACATATGTGGTATCGCCGCGTGCGTAAATGTCCGAACTATAAAAATATATTATTAATTAAACAGCACGGTCAATGGCGAACGCGCAAAAACATTCCAAAATCCAACATAGCGTATTTTTGGTCACTTTTTATACCATAAAAAAATGAATAAAAAGCGATCAAAAAGTCCGATAAAAACTTCAGAACACGGCGCAAAAAATGAGTCCTCATACCGGCCCGTACGCGGAAAAATAAAAAAGTTATAGGGGTCAGAAGATGACAATTTTAAATGTATAAATTTTCCTGCACGTAGTTATGATTTTTTTCAGAAGTACGACAATATCCAACCTATATAAGTAGGGTATCATTTTAACCGTATGGACCTACAGAATAAAGATAAGGTGTTATTTGTACCACAAAATGTACTGTGTAGAAACGAAAGCCCCCAAAATTTACAAAATTACATTTTTTCTTCAATTTTGTCGCACAATGAATTTTGTTTCCGTTTCGCCGTGAATTTTTTTGTAAAATGACTAATGTCACTGCAAAGTAGAATTGGTGGTGCAAAAAATAAGCCACCATATGGAATTTTATGTGCAAAATTGAAAGTGTTATGATTTTTAGAAGGTGATGAGGAAAAAATGAAAATGCAAAAATGCAAAGTCCTTATGTGTAAAAGTGATTAACCCCTTCCTGACCCGATTAACCTTTCCCGACCCATGACATACTTGTATGTCATGGGTCTGGTGAGGAGAATATGGCGCGAGTCGGGTCCGCGTCATGACCGGCAGATGCCTGCTGCTATCAGCAGCTTACATCTGCCGGTAATGACGGACATCTTTCCGATGTCCGTCATTGAAATGGTTAAATGCCGTGATAAATTGCGATCACAGCATTTAAACACTACATGCCGGTCATCCCTGGTGTCTAGTCTACCCATCTCCCCCTCCGCGATGTACCGGTAATCGCGGGGTGGAGATGGGTTGCTGGGGAAGCCCGAGATCTTACTTGATCCTCGGCGTCTTCCCCGGCTCTGTAACTGCTGAAGACTGTGATTGCTGAAGCTGTGATTGCAGCCCTCAGCAATCAAGCCCAGATAACATAGATCAATATAACCGAGGCCTAAAACCGTGGTATACTACTTTGTCGGTGGAAAAATATATTGTTCCACCATTAAGTTCAGAGCTTCCAAGTCATTACTTTTACATTTATTTATTTTTTACTAAGATTTTTCTGTTAAAATGAGGGTGCGTGTTATACGCCAGTGTGTGTTATATGCCGATAAATACGGTATTTTTTTTTATATAAAAAAAATAGCATAGCATAGATCAGTGCTGTGCTGATACAGCCTGCCTAAGAAGATCTATTCAACAGACCTACTATGGCAGGCACTGAGGCCTAGTGATCAATCATCACCTTGCACTCGCATTGTGGGTCTGCTGATTCGGCACCAGACAGGAGCGACACCTGTCCCTACACCTTTTAAAGTAAGTGTTCACTATTGATCACAGCATTAAGTGGATAAATGACTGGTATCAGTGTGATCGTTGATGTCGGAAATTAGTGGTGTGAGTGCTGTATAAATCAGTCTTTTTCATAAAAAACAGTTTACATGTAAGAGACTTCTTTATTTAAAGGTATACAACAGGTTCACAGGAAGGTGCATGGCACCAAAACTGTACACCATCTATATTGCCAAGTGTATTTCCATAACGTGCCAAGCACCAAACTATAGCATACGATCTTTTGCATTTTCTTCCACAGTAATTACGGGTACTTTGACTACTGGATACATTGCTTTCAAATAGATTTATTTGGGGGACAAGTAAAATGACTGCACCTTTAAGTTAACCAACTGTCAGCTAAATTAAGTTAAATTAAAAACAATACAAACATCCAACAAAATTCTTTAAACATATGTTTAACCTAAAATTTTGAACAATCAGTAATTTACAGATAATACATTTCCTTTCCCTCTAATTCTTTCTTCCAGATGCTGCTTTGTGTAACACAAGGAAGTTAAGCTCACCTTGAAACACCCTGTGAATATGATCGCAACACAAATCAATGGATGTTGCTAAAAAACACTTCAATCAGAGACACTGTTATGTGTTAATATCACCACCTTATCCTACAACATCATCTTCCAAAGCTCAGACACTTTTTTTCACGTGGACAAAGGACACTTTTTAGAACCTCATTTTGTAAGGAGGTTGTTGTACATTGGAAGGTTCCATTTTTACCATGCTCGTTAGTATCATTCCCTTATTTTTCATCTTGGCTAATTAAATGTTTTTAACTAAATGTAAATATGTAAGCGCCTACATTTGTAGAAAATCCATTCCAGGCTCTATACATGTTTTACTGTTTTTGAGTAAAACACTTGCACTTTATTCACCTTGACCTCCATGTATTTTGATGAGGCTTCTCATGAGAAAACAACTTGAGGTTGGTCTTCTTTCTATGAACTGGACTGGTTGATCTTGAACATTCTACATTGTTGCCACTACCTGCTTTATGGTGTAATGTGACAAACTGCAATAAAAAATCTTGTTCTTCCCTAAGATGGAAAAAAACCTACATTTATTGAATTATTATTCACTGGAGGTTGATATTTTTTTCATGTGTATCAGTATTTGAATAATATTAAAGGGGTATTCCGGCCAAAGACATCTTATACCCTGACCAAAGGCTAGGGGATAAGATGTCTGATCAGGGGGGCACCGCTTGGACCCCCACGATCTCTGAGCTGCACTCGCATGGTATGCTGCTCCAGTCTCAGAAACCTTTTTGTTTCCAGGACTGAAGACGCGAGGTCCTGCCACACCCCCTTCATTCATGTCTATTGGAGGGGGCTTGACGGCCATCATGCCCCCTCCTGTGGACATGAATGGAGGGGGTGTGGCATGACGTCACCTCTCCAGTCCCGGAAACACAGAGGTTTCAGAGACTGAAGCAGCAGTCCAGCATAGAATGCGGGTTCTGCATAGAGATCATGGGGGGTCCCAGCAGCAATCAGACATCTTATCCTTTGGATAGGGGATAAGATGTCTTTGGCCGGAATACCCCTTTAGGTACTCCTCTAGACATCTTATCCCCTATCCAAAGGACGTCATGGCCAGCCCCCTTAATGCAAGTCTATGGGAGGGAGCATGACGGCCACCACGCCCCCTCACATAGACTTGTACTGAGGGGGTGGGGCGTGATGTCACGAGGGGGCCGAGCCATGACATCACGATGCTCCTGCCCCTGTATCCCCCGTCATTACACACAAAGTGAGTTTGCTCTGTGCAGTGATGACAGCGGGGGGCCGCAGCAGAGTTCCCTGGGGTCCCCAGCAGCGGTACCTCCGTGATCAGACATCTTATCCCCTATCCTGTGAACTAATATACCTTTTTATCAAACATTAAAGGGGTATTCCAGGCCAAAACTTTTTTTTATATATCAACTGGCTCCGGAAAGTTAAACAGATTTGTAAATTACTTCTATTAAAAAATCTTAATCCTTCCAATAGTTATTTGCTTCTGAAGTTGAGTTGCTGTTCTCTGTCTAACTGCTTTCTGATGACTCACGTCCCGGGAGCTGTCCAGCTCCTATGGGGATATTTTCCCATCATGCACAGCTCCCGGGATGTGACATCATCAATGAGCAGTTAGACAGAAAACTTCAGAAGCTAATAACTATTGGAAGGATTAAGATTTTTTAATAGAAGTAATTTACAAATCTGTTTAACTTTCCGGAGCCAGTTGATATATAAAAAAACGTTTTTGCCTGGAATACCCCTTTAATAGAACACCAGACTGCTGTTACTAAGATCCACATCCACCAAAGTAGGAATAAGTATATTTATCAATGTGTGAAAAAAAAACCTTTTCTTGTTATTCATTCATGTATTTCATTCATAACATTTTTTATTGTATAAATTTTTTTTTTTAAAGTAACACTTGCAAAGTAACTACGAATGATTATGGAAATTATTGATATTGGATTACAAAATAATTTTTTTATACAGCTGTTCAGATTAGCAGAGGCACACGTAGTGTCCCTTGGATCTGTATCAGTGCCCTGCATCCCCTTCCCCCGAAAATAAGTTGGAATACACGCATTATTCTCCTCTTTACCTCCTGCTATGCTCCCTTGTGCTCTCAGAGGGGTTGCCAGGAGCCAAAACAGGGCACAAGTGACCTTGGCCTCTTCATTGTTTTAGTGCAGAGAAGACATCTGACGTTCGGCCATTCCTGCTCTGTACAGCAGCAATACCAGTCACTTCATGGGGTGCCCTGAGGCAGATGGACAATGAGGCCTAGCCCTGTGGTCCCCTCTGGTGGCACCCAGGGCATGTGCCATACCTGCCATGCTCTAGGTACATCACTGCATACCACAGCAAGAAACAACACTCAGGTATGCCAGTTGGTGGCATAGACTAGTTTAGAGGGCTTATTAAAATTGTTATGCATCTGGCAACCTTAAAGGGGTACTCTGCCCCTAGACATCTTATCCCCTATCCAAAGTTTGCTCTGTGCAGCAGATGACGTGGGGTGCTGCAGGAGAGATTGCGGGGTTCTAAGCGGCGGGACCCCCACGATCAGACATCTTATCCCCTATACTTTGGATAGGGGATAAGATGTCTAGGGGCGGAGTACCCCTTTAAGGATAGAATCACAGCTCTCTATCCTGGTATAAGTTAGATTTTGCATAAATGTATTTTCTTAAATCTAGTGTATAAAAAATATATATATATATAAATTTTCTCTATTGGAGCAACTGAACATATTTCATAAGGTCTGACTCAGTCTAAAGAAAAAATGTATTTTTGTACTTTGCAGTCTTACTAAGGTAGCACAAGAACAGATGATAAGTATAGAAGTACTGGATATGGTAAAATATTAAATTCTGTACAAGCAATTCAACTAAGCAGGTTAGTAGAGATTCACATACTATCCCCTCCTCAATCCTTCATACATTCTGATGAATCGGAACATACAGTATAGAGTAAATGAAACACAATTCTTTTGATTTTGATTTATGTGGACTATTATAGGTTTAGAGTACCAGTTTAGTCCTGATGATTATGCAAAACACAGGATATATGATAAGTATCTGGGGGTGGGGGTTATACTGCTGAGACCCCCAATGATCACATGAAACAGGGTCTCTTGTCCCACTGTGTGAATCATGTGGTGGAGGAACACTGCTACTACATTAACTCAATATGATAGTCAAAATATAGCTGAGTACTGTACTTTAATAAATCTGTCAATCCTACGCAGAGTAAACAGAGCATTACTCCATTTAAAGGGGGAAATGGGAAACCCCTGTTTTCAGAATTGTTGGGGGTCCCTTTAACCTACCCTGTGAATAGATGGTATGTTCTAATGTTAGAAAAAGTAAATATCAGTGATTTAAAATGACTAGCTAGAAATTTTAATAAGAGGTGAAAATTATCATGTGGCGAAACCACAACCCCCCCCCCACCCCCCAATAAATACTTATCAAACCAGGTCAATAAAGCAGCACTCCAATGAATGTTTTCACCCAAGGTGCAAAAATTATACCTACATTTCAACATCTCTTAGGAGTTTTTTGTTTTTTTACTTGTTACCAGAGGGATGCTGCTGCATGCTGCACTATTCTTGCCATAAATAGGTGAAGGACTGCTGATCAGGGATTTGGTGCCCCAGAAAAGCAGTGTAAAGGTTTTATAATTTGTAAATGGATTTTCCGATGTAAGGACCAAATAGCAGATGTTGACTGCACTACATGTTGTTATATGTCCTGATGTTCGACTAAGTTAAAATATTTAAGCATAGTAAGGCCTCATGTATGAATCCATTTTACCTACCTATAAAACAGTCTCCACAAAAATCTATGGACTCAGAGTACTCTAGTACTCAATTTCATGTGGTCAATGTTCCAATGCATGCCACTTACTAAAGTGTTCCTCTCTAAACATAGAAACATAGAATGTGTCGGCAGATAAGAACCATTTGGCCCATCTAGTCTGCCCAATATTCTGAATCCTATCAATAGTCCCTGGCCCTATCTTATATGAAGGATAGCCTTATGCTTATTTCTATCTTATATGAAGGATAGCCTTATGCTCATCCCATGCATGTTTAAACTCATTCACTGTATTTGCAGCGACCACTTCTGCAGGAAGGCTATTCCATACATCCACTACTCTCTCAGTAAAGTAATACTTCCTGATATTACTGCAGAAACCTTTGCCCCTCTAATGTAAAACTATGTCCTCTTGTGGTAGTTTTTCTTCTTTTTTCTTCTTTTAAATATGATCTCCTCCTTTACCGTGTTGATTCCCTTTATGTATTTAAAAGTTTCTCTTCTTTCTTCCAAGCTATAAATGTTAAGGTCCTTTAACCTTTCCTGGTAAGTTTTATCCTGCAATCCATGTACTAGTTTAGTAGCTCTTCTTTGAACTCTCTATAGAGTATCTATATCCTTTTGGAGATACAGCCTCCATTACTGCACTCAATACTCCAAGTAAGGTCTCACCAGTGTTCTGTACAGCAGCATGAGCACTTCCCTCTTTCTACTGCTTATACCTCTCCCTATACATCCAAGCATTCTGCTAGCGTTTCCTGCTGCTCTATTACATTGTCTTCCTACCTTTAAGTCTTCTGAAATAATTACTCCTAAATCCCTTTCCTCAGATACTGAGGTCAGGACTGTGTCAAATATTCTATATTCTGACCGAGGGTTTTTACACCCCAGGTGCATTGTCTTGCACTTATCCACATAAAATTTCAGTTGCCAGAGTTCTGACCATTCTTCTAGTTTGCCTAAATGAATACTTCTGTTCAGTTTTTACAGAAGAAAAAGAAGGAAAAATGACCTCCATTAGAGAGGCAAACTAAGGAATCGTTTGATGCATGTGTCTTTACAGAGGATAGAGGTTCTATGTTTGTTGTCTAACGTGAAGACAAATAAGACACAGGGGCCTGATTGGATACACCCAAAATTATTAAGATAGCTTAGTGATGAGCTAGCAAAACCGTTAACAGATGTATTTAACCAATCACTAGTAACAGTAGTCGTCCCGGAATTAGCAAATGTCATGCCGATTCACAAGAAAGGTAGTAGGGAGGAATCAAGCAACTATAGGCCAGTAAGTCTGACATCAATAGTGGGGAAATTAATGGAAACCCTACTAAAGGATAGGATTGTGGAACATGTAAAATCCTATGGATTGCAAGATAAAAACAACATGGGTTTACATCAGGGAGATCATGTCAAACAAATCTTATTGATTTTTTTGACTGGGTGACTAAAATAATAGATGGCGGAGGGGCAGTAGACATTGCATATCTAGATTTTAGTAAGGCTTTTGACACTGTCCCACATAGAAGACTTATCAATAAACTACAGTCTTTGAGCTTGGACTCCCATATTGTTGAGTGGATTAGACAGTGACTGAGTAACAGACAACTGAGGGTTGTAGTCTATGGAGAATATTCAGAGCAAGGTCTTGTTACCAGTGGGGTACCTAAAAGATCTGTACTGGGAACAATTTTGTTTAATATCTTCATTGCTGATATTACAGAAGGTCTCGATGGTAAGGTATGTTTTTTTTGCTGATGACACAAAGATATGTAACAGGGTTGATGTTCCTGGAGGTAATTTTTCCTTCTTCTACATACCTTCCTTCCTTTGTTTTTAGTTTAGTTATTCCTTGTTTTAATTTACTTTTTTCATTTATATATCTGAAGAATGTCTTATCCCCTTTTTTCACAGACTGAGATTGTTTTTCTTCTGCCTGTGCTTTAGAATTTCTTATAACTTGCTTGGTCTCTTTCTGCCTAATCTTGTAGATTTCCCTATCTTCATTGCTCTGGGTTGTTTTATAATTACTAAATGCTAGCTTTTTTGTTGTTTATGATATTAGCCACTTCTGCTGAGTACCTCAGTGGTCTCTTCCTTTTTCTGCTTTTACTGACAAGTCTAATGCAATTTTCTGTTGCCTTCAATAATGCGTCTTTTAAGTAGTCCCATTTCTCCTGGACTCCATGTAATCCGTTCCAGTCTGATAGGGACTTATTTATGACTAATCTCATTTTTGAAAAGTCTGTTTTTCTAAAATCTAAAACTTTTGTTTTTGTGCGGTGTGACTCCTTCACTGTTCTTATATTAAACCACACTGATTAGTGATCACTAGATCCCAAGCTTTCGCCTACAATAACATTATATACCAAATCCCCATTTGTGAATACTAAATCCAAAATGGCCTCCCTCTAGGTTGGCTCCTTAACCACTTATTGTAGAGATAATCCCAGTAGGGAATTTAGAATATCTGTACTCCTGGTAGAACTAGCTATATTGGTTTTCCAGTCTATATCCGGAAGATTGAAGTCTCCCATAATGATAAATTCTCCTTGTCATTTTAGCTAATTCTTCAACGAGTAGATCATCTTATTCTTTAACTTGGCCAGGTGGTCTATATATCACACCTACACGAGTTACTGCATGATTACCAAACTGCAACGTAACCCAAACTGTTTCTATGTTGGCCTCACTAACTTGTATTTGGTTAGATTTTATGCTATCTTTCACATACAGGGCCACTCCTCCTCCTTTCTTGCCTTCTCTGTCTCTTCTGTATAAAGAGTACCCTGGTATGGTATGGTTATGTCCCAGTCATTATTTTCATTAAACCATGTCTCAGTAACAGCCACTAAATCTACATTCAAGATGCCATTATTGACCCAAGTTCATTGATTACCTAAACTGCGAGCATTTGTAGACAGGACTCTGAGATTGTCATTTCTTAACCTCTGTGCTACTGACATGTTCTGTTAACTACTGAAGAAAGGGTCCATTCATATACCCTGAAACACGTCTAGTCAGTTTGCGGACTATCACTGACTGCATTTGGATCCTGTTGATCTTGCCGCTTCGGTCCATAATATACATCTAGTTCGGAGTGGATCCCCAGCGAGCCGTGGAATCAAAGCACATCCTGCAGGTGCTGGCACTGACATCACAAGCCACCCTCACGAGGCAGAGGCATTTACTATCGGTCTGTTGCAGACCTGGTCTCCACGGCAGGACTTTTCCACCAGCGAGTGCCACCTCTGAAAGTGTCCATCCCCGATGCCTGCCAGCGCCGGGACTCGGAGGTAGCCCACCTGCAGTGACCATCCAAGTGCTAGATCCATCCAGCCTCACGGGAGTCTTCCGCTCTCCGGACCAGTAATGTACCACAAAGCTGCCTGTTATCTGTCCTGACAGTGATACAGTGAAACTAGCAACTGTGAACTTTAATACTTCCTCAGTTTAACACACGAAACATTGTTTCAATGTCATCCATTAAGAGGAACTTGTCACAATATTACATTATCATCTCTCCAGTGAAAAGGACTGATTTCCAAGAGACTTTCCAGCAATTCAAGTGTCCTTAACTCTTTCAGTCCATATCAGTATATTTTGCCTTCACTATTTCAGTGCAATTTGTCTTTAACTGTTCCAGTTTAATAATGTATTCTGTGATATTAATTAGTTACCAGTGATAGTCTATTTCAGGTCATCTATTTTAGGTCATTGTATACTCCTCTCACAAGGGGCCCCTTGTGAGGTGGAATATTTTATATTAATTTTTTAATAAAATCTATATCCTATTATAATTGAAGCACGATCCTTGTTTCCTTCAATTGTATTCATATAGTTTACCTTCCTTGAGGTCTGGGTATTTTGTCTCTTTTTCTATGATTTACAAATCTATTTAACTTTCTGGCATCAGTTGATTTAAAAAAAAAAAAAAGTTTTCCACGGGAGTACCCCTTTAACGGTTTCATCATTACATTTACTATACTTTATCCTAAATTCAAAGCTACAGCTGGACATGAACTGTCTAGTAAAGTTATTGTCACTTTTACTATACTTTTAATATCCAATGTGAGTTCCTACTCAAACAACTTCCATATAGTGTAGAATTTATTTTATCAATAAAACAAAGCTAACAATATAACTTCTTCTCAAATATAACTTTTTTTTTACTATAGCAATGACTTGAAAGATTATCTATAACTAAATATTTAGCTGATAATCCGAACAACTCTTTAACGTTTTTAATTTTTCTGCCCAAAATTAAATATTTCATGGTGAATCATACAATTTTATAAGCAGCATATTACCACTAGTGCCATAAAAAGAAAAAATCTCCATGTATAATACAGGTCTAGATTAAGTCAACTTTGTAGTACTCAAAATCCAGTCATTAAATCGGGAAATTCGAGTGTATACTCCATATTTGTCTTTCTCTGCACATTTATCACCCCAGCTGGTAATTCCAGTCAGAAACCAAATACTTCTAAATTCAGAGGCATGTGGGCCGCCACTATCCCCCTGACAAGAGTCTTTTTCTAGATCAGAATATCCAGCACAGAACATGAACGTAGACACAAAAAATCGGCTTGACTTCTTGCAGCTGGCTCGGTCAATGTAGGGCACGGCCAACTTCTGAAGTTTTATAGCCGATCTTCCCAAGAATCTTACATTCCCCCAGCCGGTCACCCAGCTGTGTGATACAGTTTTCAGCAGTTTGTCTGTGAAATCTCTGTTTCCAATGCAGATGGGTCTTGCGTAGTCATTTAGTTTGATGGGGTCTGCTAGCTCTACAAGGGCTATGTCATTATTGTATTTACTTTTGGTTGCATTATAAGTTGAATGTGGGATAACTCTTGCTATTTTCAGATATTGTTCGGTCCCCTCCTTAATATCCGTGTTATGTTCTCCTATTTAAAAAAAAAAAAGATCAAAAAGGTTATTTTCTCCCATCTATGTCTTCACTATCCTTCACATACCTTTGGAAAAACACAGTACAATACAAGTCAAATAACTTGGAGTAAATAAAATAAAGTGATAGAATCTTATAATAATATATCCAAGGTATTACTTCAATTGCAAACTACAGGGTGGGCCATTTATATCGATACACCTTAATAAAATGGGAATGGTTGGTGATATTAACTTTCTATTTGTGGCACATTAGTATATGTGAGAGGGGAAACTTTTCACTTGACACATCAAACTTATTGGGAATTTCACTAGAAAAACAACGATGTGCTTGGTTTTAACGTAACTTTATTCTCCTGCGGTGTTGCTATGAGTGTGTGAAGAGTGGGAGAAGAGGGTTGCATTGACAATCCAACACAATGGGCAGCACATTGAACACATTTTATAAGTGGTCAGAAACTGGTAAATAACTCATGGAAGAATAAAGTTACGTTAAAACCAAGCACATCATTGTTTTTCTTGTGAAATTCCCAATCAGTTTGATGTGTCACATGACCCTCTTGCTATTGAAAAAACAAAAGTTGGATTCAAAATGGCCAACTTCAAAGTGGCCGCCATGGTCATCACCCATCTTGAAAAGTTTCCCCCCCTCACATATACTAATGTGCCACAAACAGGAAGTTAATATCACCAACCATTCCCATTTTATTAAGGTGTATCCATATAAATGGCCCACCCTGTACAATGTAGGTCTTGGTTTGGGCTTTGTTAGGGCTCAGTAGTGATAAGTCAGCTGTCTTAGAACCAATTTTGGGTCACTAAACTGTTGGAATGAAGAGTGTAATGGTACCAGTTACCATCTGGTGTGGATAACTACAAATGTCTTTTAAAGGGCTTTTAGCTGGAACAGTTTTTTCGCATATTTTTTGAATGGGCCATTTATATACTTAGCCCCTTAAAGGGGTACTCCGGTGAAAACCTTTTTTCTTTTAAATCAACTGGTGCCAGAAAGTTAAACATATTTGTAAATTACTTCTATAAAAAAATCTTAATCCTTCCAGTACTTATTAGCTGCTGAATGCTACAGAGGAAATTCCTTTCTTTTTGGAACACAGTGCTCTCTGCTGACATCTCTGTCCATTTTAGCAACCGTGCATAGCAGTTGTATGCTAAGGGCAGCATGGTGGCTTAGTGGTTAGCACTGCTGCCTTGCAGTGCTGGGGCCTTGGGTTCAAATCCCACTAAGGACAACAATAAATAAATAAATAAAGACTTATTATTATTATTATTATAACGTCAGCAGAGAGCACTGTGCTCGTGATGTCATCAGAGAGCATTCCAAAAAGAAAAGAATTTCCTCTGTAGTATTCAGCAGCTAATAAGTACATGAAGGATTAAGATTTTTTAATAGAAGTAATGTAAAAATCTGTTTAACTTTCCGGAGCCAGTTGATTTAAAAGAAAAAAGGTTTTCACCGGAGTACCCTTTTAAGGACCAAGCCCATTTTGACCTTAAGGACCAGGCGTATTTTCGTTTTTGCATTCTAATTTTTTCCTCCTCCCCTTCTAAAAATAATAACACTTTCAATTTTGCACCTATAGACCCATATAACGGCTTATTTTTTTGCTCCACCAATTATACTTAGTAATGACATCAATAATTTAATAAGAAAATCTACTGCAAAACTAAAAAAATATATATTTGTGCGGTGAAATAAAAAATAAAAACACAATTTTGTAACTTTTGGGGGCTGCCATTTCTACACAGTGCAATTTTCGGTAAAAATTACACCATATCTTTATTCTGCAGGTCCATCTGGTATCTAGGATACCTAATTTATGTAGGTTTTGTTTTATTTTTGTATTATTTTTGTTTTATTTTACCAAAAATGCACAATTTTGGACTTTGGTATTTTTTTACGTGTACACCGTCGACCGTGCGGTTTAGATAACCTTATAAATTTAATAGTTCAGACATTTACGCATGCGGTGGTACCACATATGATGATTTTTATTTTTTATTAAATTATTTTATTTAAAAAATGGGAAAAGGGGGGGGGGTGATTTAAACTTTTAATAAGGAAGGGGTTAATTCACCTTTACTAACTTTTTTTTACACTTTTTTTTAACCCCCCACAGGGGGCTACAACATGCAGTCTTTTGACTGTTCTCGGCGCTCTGCTGCTCTAGGCTTGGAGTAGAAGAACGCCGAACGGAGGACGAGGAGGCAGGTGAGGACCCTCCCGTCGTCCAGTAAGCTGATCGGGACAAGCTGACTGTAGCAACCGAGTCCGAATGGTTTTAACCCATTCTCCGTTCATGAGAACGGTTTAAACTCTGTAAACAGGACCAGGGCGTTCATGTGCGCCCTTGGTCCTTAAGTAGCAGGGCTTGAGGGCGTGCCTGTACGCCCTTGGTCCTGCACAGGTTAAAGGGGTACTCCAGTGGAAAAGGGGGGGGGGGGGGGATTTAAACTTTTAATAGGGAAAGGGTTAATTCACTTTTATTAACTTTTTTTTTACACTTTTCTTTTTTTATTTTAGCCCCCACAGGGCTACAACATGCAGTCTTTTGATTGCTTACACTGATCAATGCAATGCCATAGCATAGCATTGATCAGTGTTTTCGGCGCTCTGCTGCTCTAGGCTTGGGGCCGTCACGCCCCCTCCCATAGACTTGCATAGCGGGGGGGCGGGGGTGACATCACACGGGGGCGGGGTCATGATGTCACTATACTCCGGCCCCGTGGTCGCCACCCGACTGTTTGTGAGCTGGCACCGCAGCGTGCAGCTCAAACAGGTGGGTGGCGAATACAAGATTGCGGGGGTCCGCAGCGGCCGGAGTACCCCTTTAAGCCAGTTTTCAATTCAGTTTGAAACTAAATTTTATAAACCTAAAGACCGTAATTAACCTATAAGACGTCTATGAGCGACAATGTCAAATGCTTTTGCAAAATCCAAAAACACTAATTCTGGATTTAGCGGGGATCCAGCAAGAGAAATCTCCGTCTCAGACTAGGTTGTTCCAGGATTTGATCAAGAAGTTCCAAAAGGTTTGCTGGCTAGGATTCAGGAGTTCAGGGCAGCACTAGCAAAGTCACAGTTAAGGGTCCTGATAAAAGGTCTTAGGCCCATAGAGAAGCGCTGTACTGGATTTCAAAAATGGTGTGGACTTCTAAATAGAATGATCCAGCCCTGATTTCTCAGTTTAGGGTGGGTTTTTCGGATTCTGTAAAAAAAACATGTTGATCACTTATCGCCCTCCTGACACTCTTAATTAGGCCATGACATTTGCCATCCTTTCGGGATAGACAACTGCGCAAACACAGACAGAAACTGCGTGTTACTCCCAGCCCTCCTCCTCCTTCTGTTTTTTTTTGTGCACCTGTAATCGAGATGGAACCCATACAGATTGGTACCACCCTCAGAGTATGCCTCCTGCTAGGTACCTACATTTCAGGGCACCCTAATGTAAGGTGCCATAGAAACTATGTAGAGAGCAGGAGTCTCTGTTCCTGTAAAGTGATCTTATGAAAAAAATATTTACATAAAATGCAATTTACCTGCAACTACTCTGAATTCACCAGGTTTAAGAAAACAGTGGGCGGCAGTTACTATCCATTTTTCATTCACAATGGATCCACCACAGAAGCCTTCACCGTTTTGGTCGATAATGTGAACCTGTGAAAAAATTGTGTATAACAAAAAAAGTTCATTTAAAAAGGCATGAATTTTTATAAACATTGCTGCATTGGATGCTATGGTTCTATACATAAATATTTGTCACAGTGTACAGTATATTGATGACATGGGTGCATACAGTCTTACACTATTGTTATAAGCAATTTTGGGTAGAGAAGGTAATTGCTGATCTTTACATGGATGTGTTCCAGCATGGTCACCATTGCTTGTTTATAAGTAGACAACAAAAAAGGCATTCCTTACTTAGGTCTCAAATACTTCTAATAACTAAAAGCTAGTGGAAATTCAGTTTTGTTTTCCTTTAAGGTTGTGTTCACACGGGAGTGCATCCGCAGCATATTTGACGCCATAGAGTTACGGCAGAGTAAGCTCTCTGCTGCTGCTGCCCTAGCTCTGTGTGTCCGCTCGTGACTGTCGGCGGGAAATCTGCAGATATGAGCGGACACACACAGAGCTACGGCAGGAGCAGCAGGGAGCTTGCTCTGCCGTAACTCTGTATGTGCCAGCAGCACATCCGCAGCATCAAATACTCTGCGGATGCACTCCAGTGTGAATACACCCTAAAGATTTTTCTTTGTAAGTTAAAATATCTTTAAATAGAATAAAATAAGAATTAGTAAAATAATTAATCTTTGAATACTTGTACTTTATTAATTACATAATAATACTTTGAAATTATTGTTCTACAACTATACACTGTTCCCTTGATATTTGCCTTTGAAATGTATAAACAAATTGTCATCAGGTCTTACTTTTCCTCTGCCAATGGGATGTGCCTTACAGACTCTTACACTGTCCAATAGAAACAGCATCACACTGACTGACAGAGAGAATAGTAACGCCCAGTTGGCAATCAACTCATACATTTCAAGAAAAAGTAGCAACACAACACAGGCTTCTAAGAAAAGATCCTACAGTTTATTTAACTGGGAATGCATTTAAAGTTGCCTATACACATTAGGAAAGGTCAGCCCAACCCAGCAAGACCTTACCCTTGGAGCCACCACAGGAGGAGCTTAGAAGTGGCTTGCCCCTCTTTCCATTTAGCAAGCCAATGTTCAAGGGAATGGAGGGAAAAACAGAGATAGCTGTCAGCTGAACAGATCTTGGATGGACAACTATTGGAGGTGTAAAATAGTCAAGGAGTTTTTTTAATTCAAAGCATTGTATCTAGTCAAGAATATCTCTGCAAACACAGAATTTGACAGTGCCTGTATCATTGTGTACAAAGTCCATTGAGCCAAGTGTAGACTGCTGTGCCATGTCCATCAACCCTAAGAAATGTTGTCCACCATAGTATAGTCCAGATTACACATATCCTGTATCACCATAGTGCCCCATATAAGAGCAAACTATATCAATCAGGAATCCTATTTTCTTTGCATATTCTTATAACATATTCTTTGTGTATTGTAATGTCAGATTTAGAATACTTGAGTGGATGAAAGAAGAGTAAGTAAAGAGAGATATATAATTTTTTTTCTATCTATTTTGTTCCATTTAAGCTATTCATGAAGTGCTAATTACTGTGGATTTTAGCTCCGAGTTGATTCCCTCAGAGACTAGATAGTGATTAAACCTAGGGAGCCTTCATTAATATGGTAAACATACCTGCAGGGGTTTATTTCTAAATTATTTTGGGAACTTGCTAAAGATCTATCAGAATTTATTTTGTATTTTAGAGAATGTTTCATATTAGAGTAATGTAGCAAGTGACACATCTGATTATGATGATAATCTAATAATCCAAACTGAACAAAAGGAGGCAACAGGTCTAACCAAGACACATCAGGACAACAGGTCTAACCAAGACCTGGCCAAACATATAGTCATGTCTCAGTTTCCTATAACCAACATATATCCAGTAGTGAGACATGACATTTAGATTTTTTTCTTGGAGTGAAAAACCATAGGAAACTCTTAGACCAGTGGTCTCAAACTCTTGCCCTCTAAATGGTGAAAAACTTCAGCCGCTAGCTGTCCGGGCAAGCTGGGAGTTGAAGTTTTTCTACATCAGAAGATGTCAGAAGAGATCTAGAACAGAGATTTCAATAGAAGAGGTAAGCAGCACCCACCACAGTAGTGAAAACATGGAAACATGCAAAGGATAAACAGGCTATGGTGAGTGCCGCTTATTTCTACTCTTCTGGAATTATTTTTATGGACTTGACTCTAATTTTATCAGAGCACCATAAGATAGGTGTCTGAGCTGCTTGGTTGCTTCAGTCTTTGCAGCTCTATTATGGGATATTTTGTATCATCAGCAGGCTGTGCCAATTTATTATGCACTTTGGGATGAGAAGACATAGAACAGGGCCTTTGAATCTGCCTTCATAATATTTTTTTTATTGGCCTACTGCTCCTGTGAGAAAGACTTGACACGGGGACTCTGCGGAGCTTTGTGAAAGAAAGCCAATGTAGATCAGCCCTTGAAGTCAGCAGGGGAAATGTAGTATTACATTGTGGGCATGCAAATGAATAGTTATCTATATAATCAGGGGTCAAGACCTGGGAAAATAAAGTGCAGGAACTCACCCAAGATTTCCACTTAAGGGCAAGTCCTGCAGAACTCCTGCTAATGGGAATGTTGTTCCTGCTGTGGAAAAAGTGCAGGAACTCAGTCCCCACGCGTTCCTGCAGGCCATGTCAGGGGACTTTATAATGTGTGGGGCCATGTCAGGGGGCACTATCATGGGTGGGGCCATGTCAGGGGGCATTACGTGTGGGGCCATGTCAGGGGGGATTATCATGTGTGGCCAAATGTCAGGGGTATTATAATGTGTGGGGCCATGTCAGGGGGCATTATAATGCCGTGTAAGGGGACCCAAAATTTCTGATTGCAGCCCTGGTGGTGTTCATATCTATGGCCATATTCTACGTTATTTTGGCACCGGGGCAGGGCTTCAGAGACCAGGAAGGGGCTTCGGCAGCCTAGGCCGGACTTTGACAGTCGAGGGGCAGAGCTTTGGTGGCAGAGGGGCTAGGGGGCTCAGAGTCATCTTACCTGCTCCCATGATGTGCGACCGGTGGTGGGTCTGGGTTTTATGGAGGGAGGGGTGTGATCTCTTGCAGCCTTGTCCATGAGTTATCTCTTGGGCAAACGCTGCTGGGGGACTTGTTGGTGTCCCACTAGGTATGGGGACCCCAAGTGGTGGGATTTTCAGGGCCCATTTTATTTATTAAATATAAAAAAAAATTATGAAGCAAATTAGAAATAGTCTTCAATTTTAATCATTAAAAAGATATCAAAGTTTTTTTGATCTGACAGTGCCCATTCCAGCTTGGACAAAGCCATGATGATTTTATAAGAAAGAAAGAACATTTTCTTGTGAAGTTTATTAGAAAGGTTAACGTTTTGCCAACATGAACAACATATAAAAAGTTTTTGTATCTGACACTGACAGTGCCCATTTAAACAATAGTTCATGGTCTGATGACACATTGCCTTTAGGCCTAAAGTTGTCCATTCATTTAGACAGCTGTCTAATGGTTTTTCTGCCAAAAGCTATCTCACCCCACTGATGTTTAAACATGCACGCTTGGCCAAATGTGCATGTGTTTTTAACAAGGAAAGGGGGTGGAATACAATACTGAACTTCTCTGGTGTTGACTTATTTCCTCAAGAACAATGGGATTGAGCATTTGAAATCCAACAGCCAGTTCTTATCTCCACTGACATCTGCAGTCTGAGGCCACCATGTTTGATTTTTTGTGGCGATTTGTCGCTCCATTAACGATTTTCAGGCTTGACCAACAGTTATCTAGCATGTATGGCACCCGTCCACCCAGTAAGGGATATATGTCATGGGGGAGAAAGGTGAGGGTAGGGGAGGGGTGTGTAAGAAAAAGATAAAATCTTGAAATTCAATGTATAAAATTTTATTTATTAAAATGTAAATGATAATTTTTTTCAATAAAGAATGTATGGCAGCTTTATTTATTTTAATTTATGGCTGCACATCCTGCAGATACGATAGAAATGTATATGTTTGATATATGTCTGTAGAGCATAGTAATCTGCAGATGGCTTGCATGTTGGTCATTTGATACTGGATATAATGAATTAAAGAAAATGCAAAAACACATTTTTTATGGACTAATTCTAAACTATAGTCATGGTAACTAGTATGAAATGATGGGAAATATGGGAGATATGATTACCATCACAGAAAAAAATTATCATCTACAGGATAATAAAAGTGTATTCAAAGACTGGAAAATAAAGGTAATGTACAAATCCAAAAAGATCAATATGAATAAAAATAGCAATGTGGGAACAAGAGGTAACAACAGTGAATAATCTCAGCTAATGTTCAATCCTGAGAATGAGCAAAATGTTCTGTCCAAAATAAATAAATAAAAAGATTAACAGCAGTAAAAAGGAACCCAACACTGATGTAATGATTAATAATGAAAAAGTCTGGCACCGAGTGCTTGATTTATGAGGCAGAGGGGCTTATGGTCCCCTAAAACACCAAGGGGGCAGTTACTACCTCTGAACTTACTTTAGGGACATCTATCTATCTATTTATCTATGACCTATCTATCTGCAATTGGGTGGCAGAACCATTGCTGGTGTAAAATGCAATGGTGGGGCAACCTGTTAATATAATTGGATCCTGGAGGAGGAGGAAGAGGGACATTGGGTTGCTAATAAGGGCTGTATGGGTCTTGGCAGTCTAAATGCTACACCATTTTTCACATTACCGAAAAGTGAACTGGGAGTAAGTGAGCCCTTACTCTCCCTAAGACCACTCTCCCAGCAAACTTGCCTAGACACCCTAGCGGTGAATGACAACTGGGCGCTGGTCCCTTCCTGCACTAAAGTGCATGGGCATAAGAGTCAAACACAACAAACTGTACATTTCGGGAAACAAATTAGGAACAGAACGAGAATACTACAAAGCTACAAACAGATATACCAAGCAGGATATAGCATACTAACAAACAGATCAAGAACCAGGATCAAGATTAACGGCAGATATGAAAATATGAACAAGACAAGATATGAGGATAAGTATACAGCAGACAAAACCAGGAGATGCAGGGGATGAACAGGTTAACTGAATGTCAGAACACTAAATGGGTCAGGAAATCAGGGGCACTGTTCCCACTGGACTTACAACAAGGAACACATTGGACACCCCACTTCAAAATGGAGGGACATCCAATACATCTAAACACAGGTACAGACACAAAACTCACTCCTAGATAGACAAATTAGCACAAGGCTTAGAACAGGATTCTATCCTAGGAGATCCAGGATCAAACAAGGTCAAAACAGGGCTGACAAACGCACAGTGTGAACATGGACTAGACAACACAAAGCAGAACAAACAATACAAGAATACTAAAACCCAACAAAGGTACAAAAACAAAGCAGGTTAAAATCTATATATCAATCAGGACAGATAACCATGGTTAAAACGCAGGATGTACAGGGTGGGCCATTTATATGGATACACCTTAATAATATGGGAATGGTTGGTGATATTTACTTCCTGTTTGTGGCACATTAGTATATGTGAGGGGGAAACTTTTCAAGATGTGTGGTGACAATGGCGGCCATTTTGAAGTCAGCCATTTTGAATCCAACTTTAGTTTTTTCAATAGGAAGAGGGTCAGGTGACACATCAAACTTATTGGGTTTTAACGTAACTTTATTCTTTCATGAGTTATTTACAAGTTTCTGACCACTTATAAAATGTGTTCAATGTGCTGCCCATTGTGTTGGATTGTCAATGCAACCCTCTTCTCCCACTCTTCACACACTGATAGCAACACCGCAGGAGAAATGCTAGCACAGGCTTCCAGTATCCGTAGTTTCAGGTGCTGCAGAATGGGCAAAACAAAAATTGGAACAGGACCCTCAGTTTACGCAGAAGATTTTGCTCAGTGATGAGGCAAACTTTTATGTGAATGGTGAAGTTAACAAACTTCACCATGGGGTACAAAGATAGCGGGGCCATTCTTCATCAATGGAAACCTCAAGGCCACTGGATATGCGAAAATTGCTACATGATGATGTGTTTCCCTCTTTATGCACTGAAACTGGCACGTTCCCTGAGTTTTTCCAGCAAGATGGTGCACCACCACATTATGGGTGTCAGGTCCGAGCATTCCTAGATGAACAGCTTCCTGGAAAGTGGATTGGTCATCGTGGGCCAGTTGAATGGCCCCCAAGGTCTCCCGATCTGACCCCCTTAGACTTTTATCTTTGGGGTCATCTGAAGGCAATTGTCTATGCTGTGAAGATACGAGATGTGCAGCACCTGAAACTACGGATACTGGAAGCCTGTGCTAGCATTTCTCCTGTGGTGTTGCTATCAGTGTGTGAAGAGTAGGAGAAGAGGGTTGCTTTGACAATCCAACACAATGGGCAGCACATTGAACACATTTTATAAGTGGTCAGAAACTTGTTAATAACTCATGAAAGAATAAAGTTACGTTAAAACCAAGCACATCATTGTTTTTCTTGTGAAATTCCCAATAAGTTTGATGTGTCACATGACCCTCTTCCTATTGAAAAAACAAAAGTTGGATTCAAAATGGCCGACTTCAAAATGGCCGCCATGGTCACCACCCATCTTGAAGAGTTTCCCCCCTCACATCTACTAATGTGCCACAAACAGGAAGTTAATATCACCAACCATTCCCATTTTATTAAGGTGTACCCATATAAATGGCCCACCTTGTATGTGCTCAGACAGACATAGTGAACATAATGCAAACATGGTCAGAGTAAGGCTGGGTCCACACTACGTTTTGTCCCATACGGGAGCGCATACGGCAGGGGGGAGCTAAAAGCTCGCGCTCCCGTATGTGACCGTATGCGCTCCCGTATGCCATTCACTTCAATGAGCCGACCGGAGTGAAACGTTCGGTCCGGTCAGCTCATTTTTGCGCCGTATGCGCTTTTACAACCGGACCTAAAACTGTGGTCAACCACGGTTTTAGGTCCGGTTGTAAAAGCGCATACGGCGCAAAAATGAGCCGACCGGACCGAACGTTTCACGCCGGTCGGCTCATTGAAGTGAATGGCATACGGGAGCGCATACGGTCACATATGGGAGCGCGAGCTTTTAGCTCCCCCCTGCCGTATGCGCTCCCGTATGGGACAAAACGTAGTGTGGACCCAGCCTAACAGGTGTAACTACCAGCCCAGAGCAGCACCTGAAGATGCCTTATATATTCTCTCAGTGCTGAAGGGTTAACTCTTCCTAAACCAGGGAGAATAAACACAGAAACTGTTCAGACACAAACCTAATGTCTCAACAGGACCCAAAGCAGAAAAATGCTAAATACAAATGGACATTACAATAGGACCTTAGGATATGTTCACACAGGCAAAAACCACTCTGTAAAACCCACCTTAAAATTTGCACAGAATTTGCTGTGTGTTTTTGGTGCTGATTGTGATGTGTTTTTTCATGAAACTTTTTAGGATTAACAGGAGCTTCCATGGGTGTCTGTACTGAAAACTGACACATCACTTCTTTTTTCTGCACTTCTATTTCAGTGCAGATTTTTAAATATTTCCCATTCATATCAATGTGAATATATATATATATATATATATATATATATATATATATATAATAATTATCATATAAAGCAGCACCTCCTCGTATCCAGGTGATTGGGTGCAAGCCCTTGAACCTCGGTGCTCCGGTCCTCTTTAGATATAAATGGATATAGGCAGCACACAAAAATGGGTGAAAAAAGTAAGTGCTTTTATTCCAAGGAAAATTGACAACGTTTCAGCGATCTCTCACTGCCATTTTCAAGTGATTTACAAGTGATACAAGCGGGGTTAAATACCTCCCCAAATCAGTGACATCATCAACATTTACATATCATGTGACATCTGACATGTTATAAACAAAGTATAAACTATACAAACCAATAAATATAAACATGATCAATTTAGTGTATTCTATACTGTGGTATTCTATACTGTGTACCACAGTATAGAATACACTAAATTGATCATGTTTATATTTATTGGTTTGTATAGTTTATACTTTGTTTATAACATGTCAGATGTCACATGATATGTAAATGTTGATGATGTCACTGATTTGGGGAGGTATTTAACCCCGCTTGTATCACTTGTAAATCACTTGAAAATGGCGGTGAGAGATCGCTGAAACGTTGTCAATTTTCCTTGGAATAAAAGCACTTACTTTTTTCACCCATTTTGGTGTGCTGCCTATATCCATTTATATATATATATATTTTTTTTTATTTTTTTTTTGTTAAAAACCACATGGTTTTTTATGTAATTTTACATATACTTTCATTTATACAAGGCTGAATTCAAATATGAACGTTTAGGATGCAGAAATGGTGCCAGCTGCTACAGCACATTCTTCCATAAGTGTACAGTTCTTAAATTGCTGCCAAATTGTCAGTGGTGTGAAAGTAAAAACATAGAAAGTGCTTGAGCCAAAATATTTATAAATAGGTAATAATCTCCCTAAATAGCTTCCACTGAGAGACATAACACTGTCAAGTCAAAACAGCAAGTGGAAAAAGCTAAAAAAAATGTCCCTCCTGCTACATGAAGACACATACTCCCTGCATAGAAAATGTATTTACTTTCATAAACGATCACATTTTTGTCTCATATATAGCTATTTTAAAAAATAATGTGTTATCAAAAAATAAGCCGTTGTTTAAATCAAGTTTTTTAAGATTTTTTTTACATTTTTTTCCCTTTTACTATCTACCGTATTTTTCGCCCTATAGGACGCACCGGCGTATAAGACGCACCCTATTTTTAGGTGCAAAATCTAAAAAATTAAAGATTTTGAACCAAATAGTGGTCTTCAACCTGCGGACCTCCAGATGTTGCAAAACTACAACTCCCAGCATGCCCGGACAGCCGTTGGCTGTCCGGGCATGCTGGGAGTTGTAGTTTTGCAACATCTGGAGGTCCGCAGATTGAAGACCACTGCATAGGAGGTAATACTCACCTGTCCCCGCCGCTCCGGACCCGTCACCGCTGCCCTGGATGTCGCTCCATCGCTGTCGCCGTGTCCCCGTCGCTCTGCTGCCGGCCTGCTGCTGAACGTCTTTGCTGCCGGCCGGGTATCCTCGCTCTCCGTCGCCGTCATCACGTCGTTACGCGCGCCGACGCACGTACACGACGACGTGATGACGAGGAAGGAGAGCCCTGAACGGAGAAGACACCGAGGAGACAGGTAAGGTCCCCCCGGTGTCCTGTAAGCACTAACCCGGCTATTCAGTCGGGCTGTTCGGGACCGCCGCGCTGAAATCGCGGGTGTCCCGAACAGCCCGACTGAACAGCCGGGTTAGTGTCACTTTCCTTTCAGACGCGGCGGTCAGCTTTGATTGCCGCGTCTGAAGGGTTAATACAGGGCATCACCGCGATCGGTGATGTCCCGTATTAGCCGCGGGTCCCGGCCGTTGATTGCCACAGGGACCGCCGCGATAGGGGTGTATTCGCCGTATAAGACGCACCGACTTTTTCCCCCCAGTTTCGGGGAAGAAAAAGTGCGTCTTATACGGCAAAAAATACGGTATATTTTAAAATAAGCTTGAAACCTTACAGTTTCCATTTTGCCCACTAGGGCTAAAGCTGGGTTGAGACTTCCTGTTCTGTATATATAATTTCCTAGTAATAACTTTCTTCTCAGAGCAGACAAGGAGTACAGTAAACGGTGGCACAAATACATAGATAACACTGAAACCACTGTCATTCACAGCAGAGATCAGCATCCCCTCCGCCTGAGAATGACCTTGGAATAGTTCACAGAGCAGCGTCTTTTTATATTCATCTAAATAGGACAGTTTTAGTTTATTATCATTTATGGGTTCTTCTGTAAAGCATATGTCTAAATTCTGTTAAAAACAGGTGAGGCAAGAAATCAACCCATAATAATGTAGAAAAAAGGAAATAAAAAACAGTTAGATTTTTTTAAATAGAAACTGATCACAAAAAAGAAAAAAATTACGTATCTGACTCTAATCAGGGAAAAATATACACAACACTTTCTCTTTAAATCTATAATGATTTTTTTTCTAGAATAACCTATGAGAAATGTTTTAATTAACCCCTTCCTACAGGGGTGGGTTTAAAATCTTTTAACACCCAGCAACCCCATTTTGAAACAGAAGGTTTAAAATGTTTGCAAATTTATTAAAAAGCAAATACTAAAATTTCCCATGAAAATTTACTACGACACCAGAAATTTAGCTCTATATGCAAGATATAAAAAATGTGGAAAAAGTAAAAGGGTCTAATGGCTTTCAGAATACATTATATGCTAATCACTAAACATTAATCACATATTCCCTATTGACCTTTACCCTATACAGACTATCGAGGAAAAAAGTGGAAAACAAATCATTGTATTCACAATGATACAAGAGCACAAGCTCAAGAGCACATTTTCCCCCAACTCATACACAGACTTTGGACCGAAGCCCAAACACAGGAAGTGCTGTCTGGAGTGCTGAGGGGGGTGGGTCCAACCTCATCCAATTATAGCTCCTCTCACACTTAACTGCCATATGCTGTTGGTTGGACACACACACCCTCAGCACTCCAGGCTGCACTTTGGTCCAAAGTCTGTGTATGAGATGGGGGAAAATGTGCTCTTGAGCTTTTTTAAGCACAAATAAAACAAAGAAAACTTCATTTTTTTAAACAAAGTATATTAGAAATATTTTTTATTTACCATAAGGAGTGCAATAGCAAAAAAATTTTTAACGAGAGTGCCCATTTAAGTATAATATAGGCCCATGGTAATTGTGGGAGGTCCAGACAGGGCCAGCCTTAGAGTTGTGCAACCTTTCAGGTTTTACTGTGTACCCCTTACTGTGTAAGCCATATGGCTTAAAGGGGTACCCTGGTGGAAAACTATTTTTTTTTTAAATCAACTGGTGCCAGAAAGTTAAACAGATTTGTAAATGATTTCTATTAAAAACTCTTAATCCTTCCAGTACTTATTAGCTGCTGTAGGCTCAATAGAAAGTTATTTTCTTTTTTTAATTTATTTTCTGTCTGACCACAGTGCTCTCTGCTGACACCTCTGTCCATGTCAGGAATTGTCCAGAGCAGGATAGGTTTGCTATGGGGATTTGCTCCTGGACAGTTCCTGACATAGACAGAGGTTTCAGCAGAGAGCACTGTGGTCAGACAGAAAAGAAATTCAAAAAGAAAATAACTTTCTGGGGAGCATAAAGCAGCTTATAAGTACTGGAAGAATTAAGATTTTTATATAGAAGTAATTTACTTGAACTTACCCTTGGCGCCTTATCTAACACTTGGTGCTTAAGCCATTGAAAAGGGATCTACATTTCCTAAACAGGGCCATATCTATTAGCTAAAGCCAAGAGTTGTGTCCAGGGTGGTTCACAGTGCTAGAGGACTGCCAGGATCCAGGGCCGGCCTTAGGGATGTGCGAGTTGTGCGGCCGCACAGGGCGCCATAGCAACAGGGACACTGGGCGGCCAACACAGCTCGCAGTGTAACGTGTGCCTGGGCACACCCCAATCAAGCCCTGAATCCGGGGGGGGGGATCCGCGGCCGCCACTAAGCAGCCCGCAGGGGCCCCCATTACTGTCACATTCTGGACATCCCTGTGTCCTGAAAGATCTTTTCGGGATACAAGGATGTTTCATTACCTCTCTGCGACGCCCCCCCCCCCCCCGCTTTAACTAAAAATGCAGGGGCTGCCGGGAGAGATAGGGCATGCAGGGACGTCACTGACGACAGCAGAGTGGAGCAGCGAGGAAGAGGATGCGCGCACATGGTAAGTTACCTGTATGTTGTACGTCATCTTCAGTGTTCCAACCACCAATCTTCTGGTCCCAGGACCTACTGCTATGGTCTATAGACCATAGCAGTAGATCGTGACCCCGGAGCAGTGGTCGGAACACTGAAGTGACATACAGACATACATACAGCCTCCAGCCATACACTGTATATGGCTGGAGGCTGTATGTCTGTGGGGGAACATACTGCACCTAATCTGGGGAACTATATTGCCAACTTAATGACGAGAGCTATACTGCACCTAATGTGGAGAACTATACTGCACCTAATGTAGGGAACTATATGGCACCTAATGTGGATGAACGATACTGCACCTAATGTGGAGAGCTATACTGCACCTAATGTGGAGAGCTATACTGCACCTAATGTGGGGAACTATAAAGCACCTAATGTGGGGTAACTATACTGCCCCTAATGTGGGGGAACTGTACTGCCCCTAATGTGGGGGAACTGTACTGCCCCTAATGTGGGGGAACTGTACTGCCCCTAATGTGGGGGAACTGTATTGTGTGCCTAATGTGGGGGAACTGTATTGCGTACCTAATGTGGGTGAACTGTACTGCACCTAATGTGGGTGAACTGTACTGCACCTAATGTGGAGAACTATACTGCACCTAATGTGGGGAACTATACTGCACCTAATGTGGAGAACTATACTGCACCTAATGTGGGGAACTATACTGCACCTAATGTGTGGAACTATACTGCACCTAATGTGGGGAACTATACTGCACCTTATGTGGGGGAAATATACTGCCAACCTAATGTGGAGAGCTATACTGCACCTAATGTGGGGGAACTGTATTGTGTACCTAATGTGGGGGAACTGTATTGTGTACCTAATGTGGAGAACTATACTGCACCTAATGTGGGGAACTATACTGCACCTAATGTGGAGAACTATACTGCACCTAATGTGGGGAACTATACTGCACCTAATGTGTGGAACTATACTGCACCTAATGTGGGGAACTATACTGCATCTTATGTGGGGGAAATATACTGCCAACCTAATGTGGAGAGCTATACTGCACCTAATGTGGGGGAACTGTATTGTGTACCTAATGTGGGGGAACTGTATTGTGTACCTAATGTGGGTGAACTGTACTGCACCTAATGTAAGCGAACTGTACTGCACCTAATGTGGGGAACTATACTGCACATAATGTGGGGAACTATACTGCACCTAATGTGGGGAACTATACTGCCAACCTAATGTGGAGAGCTATACTGCACCTAATGTGGAGGGAACTATACTGCACCTAATGTGGGGTAACTATACTGCACCTAATGTGGGGAACTATATGGCACCTAATGTGGGGGAACTATACTGCACCTAATGTGGGGGAACTATACTGCACCTAATGTGGGGGAACTATACTGTACCTAATGTGGGGAACTATACTGTACCTAATGTGGGGGAACTATACTGCATCTGATTAAGGGGGGCAGGTGACTGATTAAGGGGCAGGGGACTGATTAAATATATAAAAAAAAATATTTGAAAGAAGAGATGATCCAGCTCTTGCAGATAAAAACTAGGTTTTATTGGCACCACAGGAAACAAAGACAGAAGTAACGCGTTTCAAGAGCCAAACACTGCGCTCTTAGTCATACAACTTGTTGCAAATACTCACAAGGTTTTATAGGTGGGGCAATCCCAGACTGAAACAAATCATGTGAGAGCGTGGGAATTAACCCCTACCAAGATAATCAATTCTAAGAGAAACATAATAGCTCCATTCTATATAAATGAGAATAAATATCAGATCAATAAATATAAATGTAGAAAGGGCACATAGACACAGGAATGACAGGAAAAAGAGACACTCTCCTAATATACAATTAGAAAAAACATTGGATGAAAAACATGCTGAAAATGATGAAAAACACATGGTGTGAACAGAAGCAAGGAACATGACCGAATAAAGTCAAATTAAATAAATCAATCAATAATGTAAAATAACGTCCTGGCGTCTGTTCATGCCATGTGGAACCCGGGTGGCTAACTTTAAAATCCAGAAAACTTCTCTATTTAAAAGTTTTTGTTTATGGTTGCCGCCTCGCCTAGGTATATGAACTCGTTCTATAGCAGTACATCTCGGGGACGAAAATCTCTGTGAGTGAAAATCTGCCCAATGTTTAGATACGGCTGATACGATCCGCGTATGTTTTCGTACAATATTGCAGATACTCTTTAAATTCTGCACTATAGGCAGTAGAGAAAACAACTGGTGAGGGTTCCTGTTTGAATTTGGGTTTACGGGAGCTGTTCAAGAGGTCAGTGCGGCTCTTGGAGAGGGCAATTCCAACGGCCCTGTCCAATGACCATTTGGGATAACCTCGAGCACTGAGTCGAGAGTGAACACTCTCAGCTTCCCGGAGGAAATCTTCCTGAGTGGTACAGTTCCTGCGTGACCGGATCATCTCACCCACCGGCAGGTTACGAGTGACATGTAGTGTTGCTCGCGAATATTCGCAATTCGAATTTTATTCGCGAATATCGCATATTCGCGAATTCGCAAATATTCGCGAATATAGCGCTATATATTCGTAATTACGAATATTCATTTTTTGTTTTTTCTTCCACAGTACACATCACAGTGATCATCCCTCTCTGCTTCCAGCTTATATGGTGTAAGAAGGCTCTAATACTACTGTGTCAGACTGGTGTGCGAATTTTCGCATATGCGAATATTTGCATATGCTGATGTTCACATATGCGAATTTTCACTTATGCTAATTTTTGTATATGCAAATTTTCGCATATGTTAATTTTCGCACACGCGAATATTCGCATATGCGAAAATAAAACGAGAATATTACGAATATGCGAATATTCGCGAATATGACGAATATTCGTCCATATATTCGCGAATATTCGCGAATTCGAATATGGCCTATGCCGCTCAACACTAGTGACATGCGGTGGGTGACATGACCGGGCATGGAGGATGGAGTTGACAGCCGGGCTTTTGCAGAATGTACTAGTAAATACCTTTTTATTTTAGACGTCACCCCGAATATTCAGGTCAAGAAAGGAAACAGAGTGAGAGTGATGAGTAACAGTGAAACAAAGGTTGCATGTGTTGGTGTTGAGATCAGCCCCCATAGAAGCACCAGTGGTCTGTAGAAAAAAAAAGCCCCATCAAACATGAAATAGTTGTGATGGAGAAGATATGTGACAGTAAGTTCCGAAAAATGGCAAAGAGAGGACGGATAGGAAGAATAAACGAAGAGAAACCACCTAAGTGCTAGAATAGCAAGATCGTGAGGAATGACTGAATATAACGAAGTGACGTCTGCTGAAATCCAAGAATAGTCACCCTCCCAAGTAAGTGTGTCTACACTAGATAATAAATGCTTAGTATCCTGGATATAGCCAGGTATGGAGGGGACCAGAGGTTGAAGCAAGGTGTCAACCCAAGAGCACTGGTTTTCAAAAAAAAATTGGTTTCCTCTTTGTGTATGTTTATGGGGTAATAGGGGGGATCTTGCTAGTTTTGCCAAAGTAGGATTATTTTCCTTTTTACTTTTCCACCAACCCAAAGGGTTACCAACCGTACAAAGAGGCTTTTCAGCAAAATAGGACTTGTTGCTTAGTTTTGTACATCCTCCTCCACATGTTGTCCCTTTGTGTCCTCTTCACTGCTGCGACCAGAGTCAAGGAGAGAGTCAAGTATCAATGATGTTAAAGGATCAGCATCAGCTGTGTTACGCCGAGCACTCCGGGTCCCTGCTCCTCCCCGGAGCGCTCGCGACGTTCCTCTCTCTGCAGCACCCCGGTCAGACCCGCTGACCGGGAGCGCTGCACTGACATTGCCGGCGGGGATGCGATTCGCATAGCGGGACGCGCCCGCTCGCGAATCGCATCCCAAGTAACTCACCTGTCCCGGCCCCCGGCTGTCAATGTCGGCACCAGAACAGCGCTTACTATATGGTTGACAGACTCCTTGAACAAAGGGGACCAGTTACTGTAATGCTCTCAGACCCATCAGTTACCCAAAGGGGCGAACATTATCAGGACCTAAAGCCAGAACAATGGAGTTGTTACGCCGAGCGCTCCGGGTCCCCGCTCCTCCCCGGAGCGCTCGCTTCACTCTCCCCGCGGCAGCGCTCCGGTCACGTCCTCTGACCCGGGGCGCTGCGATTCCGCTGCCAGCCGGGATGCGATTCGCGATGCGGGTAGCGCCCGCTCGCGATGCGCACCCCGGCTCCCCTACCTGACTCGCTCTCCGTCTGTTCTGTCCCGGCGCACGCGGCCCCGCTCCCTAGGGCGCGCGCGCGCCGGGTCTCTGCGATTTAAAGGGCCACTGCGCCGCTGATTGGCGCAGTGGTCCCAATTAGTGTGTTCACCTGTGCACTTCCCTATATCACCTCACTTCCCCTGCACTCCCTTGCCGGATCTTGTTGCCTTAGTGCCAGTGAAAGCGTTCCTTGTGTGTTCCTTGCCTGTGTTTCCAGACCTTCTGCCGTTGCCCCTGACTACGATCCTTGCTGCCTGCCCCGACCTTCTGCTACGTCCGACCTTGCTTTTGCCTACTCCCTTGTACCGCGCCTATCTTCAGCAGCCAGAGAGGTGAGCCGTTGCTAGTGGATACGACCTGGTCACTACCGCCGCAGCAAGACCATCCCGCTTTGCGGCGGGCTCTGGTGAAAACCAGTAGTGGCTTAGAACCGGTCCACTAGCACGGTCCACGCCAATCCCTCTCTGGCACAGAGGATCCACTACCTGCCAGCCGGCATCGTGACAGTAGATCCGGCCATGGATCCCGCTGAAGTTCCTCTGCCAGTTGTCGCTGACCTCACCACGGTGGTCGCCCAGCAGTCACAACAGATAGCGCAACAAGGCCAACAGCTGTCTCAACTGACCGTTATGCTACAACAGTTACTACCACAGCTTCAGCAGTCATCTCCTCCGCCAGCTCCTGCACCTCCTCCGCAGCGAGTGGCCGCTCCTGGGATACGCTTATCCTTGCCGGATAAATTTGATGGGGACTCTAAGTTTTGCCGTGGCTTTCTTTCCCAATGTTCCCTGCATCTGGAGATGATGTCGGACCTGTTTCCCACTGAAAGGTCTAAGGTGGCTTTCGTAGTCAGCCTTCTGTCCGGAAAAGCCCTGTCATGGGCCACACCGCTCTGGGACCGCAATGACCCCGTCACTGCCTCTGTACACTCCTTCTTCTCGGAAATCCGAAGTGTCTTTGAGGAACCTGCCCGAGCCTCTTCTGCTGAGACTGCCCTGTTGAACCTGGTCCAGGGTAATTCTTCCGTTGGCGAGTATGCCGTACAATTCCGTACTCTTGCTTCAGAATTGTCCTGGAATAATGAGGCCCTCTGCGCGACCTTCAAAAAAGGCCTATCCAGCAACATTAAAGATGTTCTGGCCGCACGAGAAATTCCTGCTAATCTACATGAACTTATTCACCTAGCCACTCGCATTGACATGCGTTTTTCCGAAAGGCGTCAGGAACTCCGCCAAGATATGGACTCTGTTCGCACGAGGCGTTTCTTCTCCTCGGCTCCTCTCTCCTCTGGTCCCCTGCAATCTGTTCCTGTGCCTCCCGCCGTGGAGGCTATGCAGGTCGACCGGTCTCGCCTGACACCTCAAGAGAGGACACGACGCCGTATGGAGAACCTCTGCCTGTACTGTGCTAGTACCGAACACTTCCTGAGAGATTGTCCTATCCGTCCTCCCCGCCTGGAAAGACGTACGCTGACTCCGCACAAAAGTGAGACAGTCCTTGATGTCTACTCTGCTTCTCCACGTCTTACTGTGCCTGTGCGGATGTCTGCCTCTGCCTTCTCCTTCTCTACAGTGGCCTTCTTGGACTCTGGATCTGCAGGAAATTTTATTTTGGCCTCTCTCGTCAACAGGTTCAACATCCCGGTGACCAGTCTCGCCAGACCCCTCTACATCAATTGTGTAAATAATGAAAGATTGGACTGTACCATACGTTTCCGCACGGAGCCCCTTCTTATGAGCATCGGATCTCATCATGAGAGGATTGAACTTTTGGTCCTCCCCAATTGCACCTCGGAAATTCTCCTTGGACTTCCCTGGCTTCAACTTCATTCCCCTACCCTGGATTGGTCCACTGGGGAGATCAAGAGTTGGGGGTCCTCTTGTTCCAAGAACTGTCTAAAACCGGTTCCCAGTAACCCTTGCCGTAACTCTGTGGTTCCTCCAGTAACCGGTCTCCCTAAGGCCTATATGGACTTCGCGGATGTTTTCTGCAAAAAACAAGCTGAGACTCTACCTCCTCACAGGCCTTATGATTGCCCTATCGACCTTCTCCCGGGCACTACTCCACCCCGGGGCAGAATTTATCCTCTCTCTGCCCCAGAGACTCTTGCCATGTCCGAATACGTCCAGGAGAATCTAAAAAAGGGCTTTATCCGTAAATCCTCCTCTCCTGCCGGAGCCGGATTTTTCTTTGTGTCCAAAAAAGATGGCTCCCTACGTCCTTGCATTGACTACCGCGGTCTTAATAAAATCACGGTTAAGAACCGCTACCCCTTACCCCTCATCTCTGAACTCTTTGATCGCCTCCAAGGTGCCCACATCTTCACTAAATTGGACTTAAGAGGCGCCTATAACCTCATCCGCATCAGAGAGGGGGACGAGTGGAAAACGGCATTTAACACCAGAGATGGACACTTTGAGTATCTGGTCATGCCCTTTGGACTGTGCAACGCCCCTGCCGTCTTCCAAGACTTTGTCAATGAAATTTTTCGTGATCTGTTATACTCCTGTGTTGTTGTATATCTGGACGATATCCTAATTTTTTCTGCCAATCTAGAAGAACACCGCCAGCATGTCCGTATGGTTCTTCAGAGACTTCGTGACAACCAACTCTATGCCAAAATTGAGAAATGTCTGTTTGAATGCCAATCTCTTCCTTTTCTAGGATATTTGGTCTCTGGCCAGGGACTACAGATGGATCCAGACAAACTCTCTGCCGTCTTAGATTGGCCACGCCCCTCCGGACTCCGTGCTATCCAACGCTTTTTGGGGTTCGCCAATTATTACAGGCAATTTATTCCACATTTTTCTACCATTGTGGCTCCTATCGTGGCTTTAACCAAAAAAAATGCTGATCCCAAGTCCTGGCCTCCTCAAGCAGAAGACGCCTTTAAACGACTCAAGTCTGCCTTTTCTTCGGCTCCCGTCCTCTCCAGACCTGACCCTTCCAAACCCTTCCTATTGGAGGTTGATGCCTCCTCAGTGGGAGCTGGAGCTGTTCTTCTACAAAAAAATTCTTCCGGGCATGCTGTCACTTGTGGTTTTTTCTCTAGGACCTTCTCTCCAGCGGAGAGTAACTACTCCATCGGGGATCGAGAGCTTCTAGCCATTAAATTAGCACTTGAGGAATGGAGGCATCTATTGGAAGGATCAAGTTCTCCTGTTATTATCTACACCGACCACAAGAACCTCTCCTACCTCCAGTCTGCCCAACGGCTGAATCCTCGCCAGGCCCGGTGGTCTCTGTTCTTTGCCCGATTTAATTTTGAGATTCACTTTCGTCCTGCCGATAAGAACATTAGGGCCGATGCTCTCTCTCGTTCCTCGGATGCCTCAGAAGTTGAACTCTCTCCGCAACACATCATTCCACCTGACTGCCTGATCTCCACTTCTCCTGCCTCCATCAGGCAGACTCCTCCAGGAAAGACCTTTGTTTCTCCTCGCCAACGCCTCGGAATCCTCAAATGGGGTCACTCCTCCCATCTCGCAGGCCATGCGGGTATCAAGAAATCTGTGCAACTCATCTCCCGCTTCTATTGGTGGCCGACTCTGGAGACGGATGTTGTGGACTTTGTGCGAGCCTGCACTATCTGTGCCCGGGATAAGACTCCTCGCCAGAAGCCCGCTGGTTTTCTTCATCCTCTGCCTGTCCCCGAACAGCCTTGGTCTCTGATTGGTATGGATTTTATTACTGATTTACCCCCTTCCCGTGGCAACACTGTTATTTGGGTGGTCGTTGATCGATTCTCCAAAATGGCACATTTCATCCCTCTTCCTGGTCTTCCTTCTGCGCCTCAGTTGGCTAAACAATTTTTTGTACACATTTTTCGTCTTCACGGGTTGCCTACGCAGATTGTCTCGGATAGAGGCGTCCAATTCGTGTCTAAATTCTGGAGGGCTCTCTGTAAACAACTCAAGATTAAATTAAATTTTTCTTCTGCATATCATCCCCAGTCCAATGGACAAGTAGAAAGGATTAACCAGATCTTGGGTGATTATTTGCGACATTTTGTTTCCTCCCGCCAGGATGACTGGGCAGATCTCCTCCCATGGGCCGAATTCTCGTATAACTTCAGGGTCTCTGAGTCTTCCTCCAAATCCCCATTTTTCGTGGTGTACGGCCGTCACCCTCTTCCCCCCCTCCCTACTCCCTTGCCCTCTGGTCTGCCCGCTGTGGATGAAATTTCTCGTGACCTTTCCATCATATGGAGAGAGACCCAAAATTCTCTCTTACAGGCTTCATCACGCATGAAGAAGTTCGCGGATAAGAAAAGAAGAGCTCCCCCCGTTTTTTCCCCTGGAGACAAGGTATGGCTCTCCGCTAAATATGTCCGCTTCCGTGTCCCTAGCTACAAGTTGGGACCACGCTATCTTGGTCCTTTCAAAATTTTGTGTCAAATTAATCCTGTCTCTTATAAACTTCTTCTTCCTCCCTCTCTTCGTATCCCTAATGCCTTTCACGTCTCTCTTCTCAAACCACTCATCCTCAACCATTTTTCTCCCAAATCTGTTCCTCCCACTCCTGTTTCCGGCTCCTCGGACATCTTCTCGGTCAAAGAAATTTTAGCTGCCAAAAAGGTCAGAGGGAAAAATTTTTTTTTAGTGGACTGGGAGGGTTGTGGTCCTGAAGAGAGATCCTGGGAACCTGAGGACAACATCCTAGACAAAAGTCTGCTCCTCAGGTTCTCAGGCTCTAAGAAGAGGGGGAGACCCAAGGGGGGGGGTACTGTTATGCCGAGCGCTCCGGGTCCCCGCTCCTCCCCGGAGCGCTCGCTTCACTCTCCCCGCGGCAGCGCTCCGGTCACGTCCTCTGACCCGGGGCGCTGCGATTCCGCTGCCAGGCGGGATGCGATTCGCGATGCGGGTAGCGCCCGCTCGCGATGCGCACCCCGGCTCCCCTACCTGACTCGCTCTCCGTCTGTTCTGTCCCGGCGCGCGCGGCCCCGCTCCCTAGGGCGCGCGCGCGCCGGGTCTCTGCGATTTAAAGGGCCACTGCGCCGCTGATTGGCGCAGTGGTCCCAATTAGTGTGTTCACCTGTGCACTTCCCTATATCACCTCACTTCCCCTGCACTCCCTTGCCGGATCTTGTTGCCTTAGTGCCAGTGAAAGCGTTCCTTGTGTGTTCCTTGCCTGTGTTTCCAGACCTTCTGCCGTTGCCCCTGACTACGATCCTTGCTGCCTGCCCCGACCTTCTGCTACGTCCGACCTTGCTTTTGCCTACTCCCTTGTACCGCGCCTATCTTCAGCAGCCAGAGAGGTGAGCCGTTGCTAGTGGATACGACCTGGTCACTACCGCCGCAGCAAGACCATCCCGCTTTGCGGCGGGCTCTGGTGAAAACCAGTAGTGGCTTAGAACCGGTCCACTAGCACGGTCCACGCCAATCCCTCTCTGGCACAGAGGATCCACTACCTGCCAGCCGGCATCGTGACAGGAGTTTGGGGAGCTTGTGACGTCATAGCCCTGCCCCCTCATGACATCACGCCCCACCCCCTCAATGAAAGTCTATGGGAGGGGGTGTGACAGCAGTCACGCTTCCTCCCATAGACTTGCATTGAGGGGGCGGGGCTATGACATCACAAGCTCCTAGAACCATCTCCAGTGTTTGGAACAGTTTGATCCAAAGGCTGAGCAGCGGAATACCCCTTTAAGCCTTTTGATTGCACCACTGTGTTCATGAGTGGCCAAGAATATACAGCTCTATCTTCCATGCCTGCACTTGTGAAGGGCTTGTTGAGGTCCGGTGAGTGAGTTTCTTTTGAATCTTCAGCCATAACGAACTTCCAAGCCCCTGCAGTGGACCAGCTTCACAGCAGCGTCTCCGTTTTTTAATCTATTGGTTTTACTGTCCCTAATAGGGAATTTATTAAACTCCAGTGGTGCAGTTGTGAGAACAGATAGAGTTCCGAATTTTCAGAGTAGTAGAGAAGACATCACACATGCCTGAGAGACTGCAAGGTGGGGAAGTGCTGCAAAACAATGGTGAGTTCTGTGCGGAGTCCGTAATGGTTTATATAGTTTAGGTGAAGATAGAATTCAGAATCTGAATAATTCTATCTGTTCTCATAACCGCATCACTGGAAGTTAATAATTGCCCTATTAAGGACCGGAAAAACAACAGTAGATTAGAAAATGTACACTATATGCCACTATTGACTCCCCACACCACTGTTGTGCAGCACTTCCTCACCGTGCAGGCTCTCAGGTGCTGGAGGTTAATAGACCTGACTGGGACAGGAAAAACATCAGATTAAAAATGCTCCTGAGTTGCGAACTATGGGCACAGTAGGAGTGGCCGAACAAGCAAATATTCACTTCTCTAAGTGCTAAGATATTTTGAGAAACTATATAAACCATTACTGACTCCGCACAGAACTCACCACTGTTGTGCAGCACTTCCCCACCTTGCAGTCTCTCAGGCATATGTGATGTCTTCTCTACTACTCCGAAAATTCGGAATTCTATCTGTTCTCACAACAGCACCACTGGAGTTTAACCTAATCCTTGTATCTTCTTCTCTTAAAGCCACTTCTGGTACTACAGGAGTTCAGCTTCAGGGTAAACTGAGTGACAGTCAGGCGCTTCACCTGCAGTATCTAGATCTAGTCAATTCTTATTCTAGTCAATCCTTTTTCTTTTGACTAGAATAAAAAGGAATCTTCCTCATAATATAGTAAGCAGGAAAGTATGTATCCTGATCAGGAGGATATATACTTTATAAATACTGCACTATGAGGACTGGAGACATATAGGGATTATTTATTGTACATTCAATCACCTTATGTAAAGTACTACTACTACTATCTTCCTGAATACTGTACAAAATACATATGAAATATGCGGAGAGAGTGAAGACATATAACGCTTCTTCAATTTATGTGGAAGAACTTAGACTAGTATGGTAGTTTATGACATGTAAAAAAGAGTAAGCATGGAGTTGACCCCCACAGCCAGCACCCAGCATTTGGAACAAAATGTTCTGAATGCTGGGGCAGTGGACTACCCTTTTAACTACACAGCATAGTTCCCCCCACATTATATTGGCAGTATGGTTCCCCTCACATTAGGTTGGCAGTATAGTTCCCCCACATTAGGTTGGTAGCATAGTTCCCCCCACATTAGGTTGGCACCAAAGTTAACCCCACATTAGGTTGGCAGCATAGTTCCCCCCACATTAGGTTGGCTGCATAGTTCCCCCACATTAGGTTGGCAGTTTAAATCCCCCACATTAGGTTGGCAGTATAATCCCCCCACATTCGATTGGCAGTATAGTTCCCCCCACATAAGGTTGGCAGCATAGTTCCCCCACATTAGGTTGCCAGTATAGTTACCCCACATTTGGTTGGCAGTACAGTTCCCCCACATTAGGTTGGCAGTATAGTCCCCCCACATTAGGTTGGCAGTATAGTCCCCCCACATTAGGTGGGCAGTATAGTTCCCCCACATTAGGTTGGCAGTATAGTTCCCCCACATCAGGTAGGCAGTGTCCCCCACAGACATACAGCCTCCAGCCATATAGAATGTATATTAATCTCAGGGGGGGCAATTGCCCCGTTGCCCCCCCCCCCTCCCCTGGATCCACCACTGGTCCTGCAGCATTTCCTATGGCATTGCACAGCTTGTATTCCTCATGCACCTGCTCCCCTGGCTTTCTTTTGCAGTCAGTACAGCAGAGGCATTCAGCTTCTGTTGTGTGCCAGAGGTCTCTAGTGTTTTCGTCCTGCTTTCAGGGCATCCTCCTGCCTGAGCCATAGTTGTAAATTGCTATGAAGGATCTTGAGCCAGATTTGTGTCATTTTCATTGATAACGTAAATTGTTGACAATGATTTGCATTGTCAACTTTCATTGATAACATTGATTAATCGTTGCAGCCCAAATGGCTTGCAAGCATGACAAGATATCAGTTTTACATTGCATATAGTGTCCCATTTAAATGTCAATTAGTAGTAGTTTAGGGTATGCTTTAAAACCATTGCTACACTATTCATATATTTACAGTATAAACATTTCTTTGTTATCTTGGAATGATAAAAATGAGTATTGCATAGGATAAATATTCAGGTAAATCAAAGCCAAAGGAAGTAATATGGTTTATAGGTGTAGTGTTGACATTCACCCACCAGAGGGCAGTGGACATTCCTATTTACACAATCTGAAGAAAGTTTGATTCCCTTTTTGAAAGTATGCAGACAAAGCCTGTACAACTATTCAATGTTGTGCGCAAAATGAATGATAAAGTGAGTTCTTTTCAGTACAGACCGACATTCCTCACTTTTTCTTATTATTTTGCATGCTTTGTTTTGTGTTACTAATACATTAATGTGACAACTTCACAAAGCTGTTATGTAACAGGGAATTAAATATGACTAATGTATTTTAGCACACAGAGATGTGCTAAAATAGCATGATTTTCTATGTTGAAAATACAGGGGTGGAGCTTCGCAGGGGGCCCTTGTTTTTAGTGTTGTCAGTCCGCCCCTGTAAGGAGGAATGCAGGTGATGTGACAATGTACTGTAATTGCACTGCCTGCATCGCCTGTGGTGCAGGGAGACAAGGGTTCTTGGTTACACCAATTAAAGGGTACCTCTCATCAAATAAACTTTTGATATATTTTAGATTAATGAATGTTGAATAACTTTACAATAGCATGTTAATGAAAAATATGCTTCTTTCTATTGTATTTTTCCCAATCAGTCCCGTCAGCAAGCATTTCTGACTCATGCTGGAGTCCTAAACACTCAGAGCTGCCAGCCTGCTTTGTTCACAGCCAAACAGGCTGTGAACAAAGCAGGCTGGCAGCTCTGAGTGTTCTCCTTTGTGAACAAAGCAGACTGGCAGCTCGTAGTGTTTAGGACTCCAGCATGAGTCTGAAATGCTTGCTGCCAGGACTGGTAGGGAGACCCCTAGTGGTCATTTCTTCAAAGTGGAAAATTAAATAGAAAGAAGCATATTTTTTAATAACATGCAATTGTAAAGTTATTCTACATACATTAATCTATAATATATCAAAAGTTTTTTTGATGAGAGGTACCCTTTAAATTTATTTAAACGGGTTCAGGATTCTCTTTCTCCTGGTTCCTTGAACAACTGGCTCTGGAGATCTAGCTGGATTTCTCCCCTGGCCGTCACTTTCCATTATATGACTAATTCCTCCACAAAAAAGATTGCAATGAATTTATATGTTACTGTACCTGCCATGGAAATTCTCCCTTTAGACTGTCTTCCCCACCAACAATCTTAACGTTCGGATCGACTATTTCAGGCACAATAGCATCTGAACCTTCATCTGATTTGAGATTTTCTGTTGAGTTGTGGTAAATAATAGAAGTGGAGTTATAGTCTTCAAAATTGAGGATTGAACGGGTTACATCTTTTGGTATAGCTTCTGGTGCAGTAACCTTTCCACAGGGATATTTTACTGTGAAAAAAACAAACAAGACATCTGTGAGTGAATGAAGTCGATGGAGGTCTATTTCTTCCCAATAGGTAGAAAGGTTGCTCCAGTAAGAAGGAAGGTACAGTGATCCCTCAACTTAAAATGGCCTCAACATACAATAGTTTCAACATACAATGGTCTTTTTCTGGACCATTGTAACTTGAAACCAGACTCAACATACAATGCTATGGAATCTGTGAAATGTGTCAAGGGCTGGAAGAACTGACCAATCAGAATGGATATTTCACTGGTAAAACCCGTGTATTCCTAACTGGTGTCTGGTATCGCCCCCTACAGTACAGGGAGGTATTACATGTTCTGTACTCTTTACCTGTACCAGGGTTAGCTGCTCCTTTGGACATCAGGTGAGGGCGGCTCCATATTACTTCTTTTTTTTTTTTTTTTTTTTTGGGCATTGCGTGTCCTGTACAGGACCCTGAAGAAGCTTCTGTCCTCTACATAGACCAGTGTTTCCCATAGAGGGTGCCTCCAGCAAAACTATGCTGGGAGTTGTAGTCTTGCAACAGCTGGAGGCACCCTCTTTGGGAAACACTGAAATAGACAGTGATTTACAGCTCCCAGCAGATCTTTATTACTTTTATATGTAAGGATTTGCTTTATCTATATTAGTTATCTACTTATTTTTCTTTAATCTTCACTTTTTCCTATTTTTGGATGACATTTTGTTGGCTTCAGAACCAATTACCAGGTTTCCATAGAGTTCTGGTCTCAACATACAATGGTTTCAACATACAATGGTCGTCCTGGAACCGATTAATATTGTAACTTGAGGGACCACTGTAGTTGCAGGTAGTTTCCCCAGTATACAGATGCCCCCAGTAGGTAGTTCCCCCAGTATATAGGCCCCCAGTAAGCAGTCCCCCACCCCTGTACATAGGCCCCCTGTAAGTAATTTCTCCTGTAGATAGTCTCAATAATAGGTACTTTCTCCTTTTCCCTTGTATATAGGCCCTCAATAGGCAGTTTATCTTTGTAGATATGGCCCAGTAGGTAGTTTCCCCTATAAATAGCCCCCCCCCCCAGTAAATATTTCCCCCCTGCAGATAGACCCCTGTAGGTAGTTTCTTACTGTAGATAGCCCCAAAGTAGGTGGATGTCCCCTGTGGAGAGCTGCACATCTCGTGACCTGAGACAAATCTGTTTCTTCTAGTGACAGAAAATGTTCCAGTAGTAAGAGATCTGGGAGATTTATCAATACCTGTGCAGAGGAAAAGTTGACCAGTTGCCCATGGCAACCAATCAGATTGCTTCTTTCGTTTTTGAAAATGCTATTTCAGAAAATAATAATAATAATAATAATTGTGAGGTTCTTGGTAAACATCTAGGGGAGGATTTATCAAGCCATGTGCAGAGTAAAAGTTGACCAAGAACTTCACAATTGATATAATTTTTTTTTCTCAAATAGCCAATTGTCTACATTGCCTATATTTGCCTCTATCTATCTATCTACAGTCATGGCCATAAATAATGGCACCCCTGAAATTTTTCAAGAAAATGAAGTATTTCTCACAGAAAAGGATTGCAGTAACACATGTTTTGCTATACACATGTTTATTCCCTTTCTGTGTATTGGAACTTAACCAAAAAAGGGAGGAAAAAAAAGCAAATTTCACATAATCTCACATCAAACCCCAAAAATGGTCTGGACAAAATTATTGGCACCCTTAACTTAATATTTGGTTGCACACCCTTTGGAAAAAATAACTGAAATCAGTCGCTTCCTATAACCATCAATAAGCTTCTTACACCTCTCAGCCGGAATGTTGGACCACTCTTCCTTTGCAAACTGCTCCAGGTCTCTCTTATTGGAAGATCTCTCCACAGGTGTTCAAAGGGATTTAGATCTGTACTCATTGCTGGCCACTTCAGAACTCTCCGGTGCTTTGTTGCCATCCATTTCTGGGTGCTTTTTGATGTATGTTTGGGGTCATTGTCCTGCCCGAAGACCCAAGATGGACACAAACCCAGCTTTCTGACACTGGGCTGTACAGTGCGACCCAAAATCCGTTGGTAATCCTCAGATTTCATGATGCCTTGCACACATTCAAGGCACCCAGTGCCAGAGGCGGCAAAACAACCCCAAAACATCATTGAACCTCCACCATATTTCACTGTAGGTACTGTGTTCTTTTCTTTGTTGGCCTCATTCCATTTTCGGTAAACAGTAGAATGATGTGCTTTACCAAAAAGCTCTGTCTTGGTCTCATCTGTCAACAAGACATTTTCCCAGAAGGATTTTGGCTTACTCAAGTTCATTTTGACAAAATGTAGTCTTGAATTTTTATGTCTCTGTGTCAGCAGTGGGGTCCTCCTGGGTGTCCTGCCGTAGCGTTTCATTTGACTTAAATGTCAACAGATAGTTCTCGCTTACACTGATGCTCCCTGAGCCTGCAGGACAGCTTGAATATCTTTGGAACTTGTTTGGGGCTGCTTATCCACCATCCGGACTATCCTGCTTTGACACCTTTCATCAATTTTTCTCTTCCGTCCACGCCCAGGGAGATTAGCTACAGTGCCATGGGTTGAAAACTTCTTGATAATCTTGCGTACTGTGGACAAAGGCAAATCTAGATCTCTGGAGATCGACTTGTAACCTTGAGATTGTTGATATTTTTCCACAATTTTGGTTCTCAAGTCCTCAGACAGTTCTCATCTCCTCTTTCTGTTGTCCATGCTTAGTGTGGCACACACAAACACACAATGCAAAGACAAAGTGAACTGCTCTCCTTTTTATCTGCTTTCAGGTGTGATTTTTATATTGCCCACATCTGTTATTTGCCCCCCAGGTGAGTTTTAAGGAGCATCACATGCTTGAAACAATCTTATTTTTCTACAATTTTGAAAGGGTGCCAATAATTTTGTCCAGACCATTTTTGGAGTTTGGTATAATATTATGTCCAATTAGCTTTTTTTCCCCTCCCTTTTTTTGGTTTAGTTCCAATACACACAAAGAGAATAAACCTGTGTATAGAAAAACATGTGTTACTGCAATCCTTTTCTGTGAGAAATACTTCATTTTCTTGAAACATTTCAGGAGTGCCAACACTTAGGGCCATGACTGTATCTGTCTATCTATACAGCTATCTATCTCTCTACCTATCTATCTATCTTTCTATCTATTTATCTATCTAATATATTCTAGAAGAGCAGCATAACTATAAAAACCTTGTTACAATAGCAATGGTGTTCATAGACATGAAGCCTTAGTGAGGGGCTCAGCATCAACAAAAAGTAGATCTCCACAGCACACAGATTCAGGTGATGAAAAAAATGCAAACTTGTTGCATGATAAGCATACAAAGACAGCTTTGTTATGGTCAGCCTAATGCCGCCATTTTTAAGCTTGCCATTCTGACTGAGTTTGTGCAGCAGGATGACTCCCAGTCACCATAGTAACCCCTATGCCTGGAGCTGATAGGACACAGCTGATCCGCCCTACACTGGAGCCCTATGTGTGTGTGGTGTCCCGGTACCGCATCCTATACGGTCCCCATAGCCAGAGTCCCTAGGACATAGGGATCCCTGTCATTTAATTAACCCCTTGGCGCCTCTATTTCTACTAATAGACCAGTGGTCTATATAAGGTTAATGTAAATATAATGATATATCTAAATAAATGGTTAATTACCTGTGCCATAGCGTTGCAGGACCTGCGGGTCATGTGACTAGGTGAACTCTATGGTATTAAGCTTAAGGACCTTTGGAGGCCCTGTGACGTAAGCAATCCCATTACTCTCTGTAATGGTGAGTGGCAGATGTTCGGACCAGTCGGATTTGCCCCGCCCCCTGCCCATATAAGGGAGCGGCGGCCATGTTTATCTCTCTTTCCTCGTGGGCTGTCATGAGAGAAGGATCTGCGCAGCAACTAACGCAGTGAGTTAGGCCCGAGCCTTGCGGCAACGGCTGAACAATTCTAAGTCTAGAGTGTATCAATCCCCAGACACTCTGCAGCATCACCGGACCTAATAATACCCCTAAATCCTGACGGATCTGCAAATATCTACCCTAAATTCTGAGACTGTGTGACCAGCTCAAGGTCCACAACAACTGCCAGTCACTAAGCAAGATAAGGACTGTTTATATGAGACTGTTACTGTGCCTTGGATACTGCAAGCACTTAAGTAAAGTTGTTCAAGTTCAATCTCTTTGTGGACCTTCAGTCATTTCATGCACCTATCGTTACTGGGAAGGGCGGCAATAGGCCGGAGCATTGACTCAGCATACCAGCCCTCAGCCTGGCATCACAAACTATAGGGTTAACATTAACCCCTCCTATACCGATACCATACCACCACTACCATACACCCCCCAAGGGCTACCACATGTGTACTCAGCTGACCTGGTGAGTGAGTGCTCCCTGACACAAACATGATGGTTTTATCTATGCACAGGTGGAGGAATTGAATATATAATCATTGCTGATCTATAGGAATTGTATAATACGAGCACTGAGCACTTTATATTTAACTCATATAATGCATTTTTATATGGATAAGATTACACTATTCTTTGTAGCACTTATACCATGTGTATACCTCTTATATCATGTGTTGATTTTGTGGAATGTATTTTGTTATTTGATTGATTCACATATGTTTTCTGATTGGTGCCCTATTTATGTGTGTTAGTCTCTGTTTGTACACAGCCTGAGATAGACCAGGTTGAGCTGGTTGAAAAGTCGCTTTTGTGAAGACACTTTCATGAAGGGGAGGGGGGGGGGGAGCAGGGAGTAGTGAGCCCTAACTGTCCCTACAACCGCTGTCCCTTCCTATTACCCATCCGCCCTAAGACACAGATCGACAACTACGAGGATGGACCCGATACTGTCCTAAAGTGGGCGTTAGAGTCAAACAGGAAAACAGGGCAGGAAAACAAGTCAGGAACATAATGGAAATACTACATAGCTACGAACAGATAGCCGGGACCCGTGGCTAATAGCGCGCGGCATTGATCTCTGTGCCACGCGCTATTAACCCTTTAGACGCGGCGTTCAAAGTTGAACGCCGCGTCTAAAGTGAAACCGAAAGTATGCCGGCTAGCTCAGTGGGCTGTTCGGGATAGCCGCGGTGAAATCGCGGCATCCCGAACAGCTGACAGGACAGCGGGAGGGCCCCTACCTGCCTCCTCGCTGTCCGATCGCCGAATGACTGCTCAGTGCCTGAGATCCAGGCATGAGCAGTCATGCGGCAGAATCATCGATAACTGGTTTCTTATGAGAAACCAGTGATCAATGATAAAGATCAGTGTGTGCAGTGTTATAGGTCCCTATGGGACCTATAACACTGCAAAAAAAAAGTGAAAAAAAAGTGAATAAACATAATTTAACCCCTTCCCTATTAAATGTTTGAATCACCCCCCTTTTCCCATAAAAAAAAAACACAGTGTAAATAAAAATAAAAATAAACATATACGGTATTGCCGCGTGCGGAAATGTCCGAATTATAAAAATATATCGTTAATTAAACTGCAGGGTCAATGACGTGCGCCCAAAAAAATTCCAAAGTCCAAAATAGTGCATTTTTGGTCACTTTTTATATCATGAAAAAATGAATAAAAAGTCCTATCAATGCAAAAATGGTACCATTAAAAACTTCAGATCCCGGCGCAAAAAATGAGCCCTCATACCGCCTCATACACGGAAAAATAAAAAAGTTATAGGGGTCAGAAGATGACAATTTTAAACGTATACATTTTTCTGCATGAAGTTATGATTTTTTCCAGAAGTGCAACAAATTCAAACCTGTATAAGTAGGGTATCATTTTAATCGTATGGACCTACAGAATAAAGATAAGGTGTCATTTTTACCGAAAAATGTACTACGTAGAAACGGAAGCCCCCAAAAGTTACAAAATGGCGTTTTTTTTTTCAATTTTGTCTCACAATGATTTTTTTTTCCATTTCACCGTAGATTTTTGGGCACAATGACTGACGTCATTACAAAGTAGAATTGGTGGCGCAAAAAATAAGCCATCATATGGATTTTTTTGGTGCAAAATTGAAAGAGTTATGATTTTTTAAAGGCAAGGAGCAAAAAACGAAAATGCAAAAACGGTAAACCCCCCGGTTCTTAAGGGGTTAATGTATGCAGAATAACTTTCCAATAGCATGTTATTAAAAAATATGCGTCTTTCTATTTAATTTTCTACTTTGAAAAAATGACCACTAGGGGTCTCCCTACCAGTCCTGGCCGCAAGCACTTTTTATAGATTTCAGACTCATGCTGGAGTCCTAAATCTCAGACTGCAGCCGGGACACAGACAAGCTCAGCACTGCTCCCTGCCTGTTTATCAGACCGGCAGGAGCCAGCACTATACTCCTGACTCTACCTTACTGCATGCCCTCATTCATTTTACTATCTGAACTCCAATCTTTCTTCTCTCTGCACATGAAGTTGTACACAGAGAGGAGAAGATTCAGAGCTGCCGGCTGCTGTGTTCACAGCCTCTATGCTGGGCCACGCCCCCTTCCTCCCTCACACTAGGACGGCTGAATGAGCAGCCAAGAAGACAATAATTCAGGTAGAAAGAAGGGTTTTTATATGAAAAGAAAAACATGGATAGTGTCAGTGAGAGTCAGGGACAGATGGGGGGATTAGGGAAAGTTTAGATCATGATAGGTAAGCCTCACCACAAGCTGTTCACTGGTCCAAAATAAAACAGATAAGTGGGAGATTAACGCCTGTGTCATCTGCAGGATCTCTTCAAAACTGTATGTGGCAGGAACATAGGGAAGATCCTCCAGCTTGACATACAGTGAGAGTAGTGATGAACGGCAGTGGCCATATATGTCCTATGTTCGCGAAATTCGCATATTCGCTATGTTCGTTCACTTTTTTTTCCATGCGAAAATCGTTTAAATTCGTATATTGCCATGCGCGATTATATCTTTTAACTTACACTATACCCTACACTGGAACCTATCTGCTAAACTAACCTACCCAATTTAAAGGTAAAATAAGGGAGGGATCAGTGTCCTCTGGAAGTGCCGATGTTCACGAATATTTGCATATTCGTATATACAAAATATTCACACTCCACACCGACTCACACAGTAAATAATATTGGAGCCTTCTTTGGAAGCAGGGGGAGATGATCACTTTTTATTTTTTTTAACACAGTACACATCATTGTTGTATTATTGTAAATATCCATGAAATCGCTAAGTGGCGATATTCACGATAAAAATTAGCATTTCGAATATTCGCGCTCAACACTAAGTGAGAGCACGATTATCTTTATTTTTAGCATTTATTTCTAGGTTTAGAGTCTCTTTACATTTATTCAAGAAATCATCTCAAATGTGTTAGTACATCTGTGCAAAGAAGCTCAGAATCTGAGATGCTAAAATGAAGTTCAAGGACGGTTTATGAAAGCAACTTGACATTTCTGCCCCTATTTTAGTTATCAGCATCTATCACTGTATATATACCGTATTTTTCGCCATATAAGACGCACTTTTTCTTCCCCAAAACTGGGGGGGAAAAGTTGGTGCGTCTTATACGGCGAATACACATTAAAACCCTGTCCTATCGTGGCGGTCCCTGTGGCCATCAATGGCCGGTATTCGCGGCTAATACAGGACATCACCGATCGCGGTGATGCCCTGTATTAACCCTTCAGACGCGGCAATCAAAGCTGACCGCCGCGTCTGAAGCGAAAGTGACTCTAACCCGGCTGCTCAGTCGGGTTGTTCGGGACCGCCGCGGTGAAATCGCGGCGTCCCGAACAGCTTACAAGACACCGGGAGGGACCTTACCTGCCTCCTCGGTGTCTGCTCTGTGCCGTCATCACGTCATTGCGCACGCCGTCCCGTCATCCAATAGGAGCGGCGTGCGTAGCCGCGTGATGGCGATGACGGAGAGCGAGGATACCGGGCAGCAGAGACGTTCCGGAGTGACGGGGACACCCCGGGGACGCGGCGACAGCGATGGAGGGCGACATCCAGGGCAACGGTGATGGGTCCGAAGCGGCGGGGACACGTGAGTACTACCTCCTCCAGTGGTCTTCAACCTGCGGACCTACAGATGTTGCAAAACTACAACTCCCAGCATGCCCGGACAGCCAACAGCTGGGAGTTGTAGTTTTGCAACATCTGAAGGTTCGCAGGTCGAAGATCCCTGTCCTATACTTTACATTGTATTTGGTTCAGAATATTTATTTTCTGGATTTTTATCCTTTAAAATTGGGTGCGTCTTATATGATGAAAAATACGGTAGTAATGTTCCGAACAAATGGCATACCAGATATTACAATCTGCTCCGTACTCCTTACCTGCCTCCTCGCATGACTTTCCATCTTCTCCCAACTTGTAGCCACTTGCACAGGAACAGATAACTTTTTTACTTGCATCTTCCTTGCACATTTGTTGGCATCCACCGTTTTCAATGGTACAAGTGATAGGCAGTGCTGATAGAGAAGAGAAACAGGGAAGAGTTAATCAATGGTTTCGTGTAGTTGCTGGCAAAAAATTGTTGCACATTTTTGAGTAATTGCTTATTAGCGCAAATATTTGTGACTTTTCTTGTGTTTTGTGCAAAAATTTTGAGTGTTTCCTGGCGACAGGATTGAAAGATTCCTCCTAAGTCTTACCTTGTAGAAAGATATGTAAGATATATTATAGTCAGAGATTGGCCAAGATTTCTCAAAGTAGTCTGATCTTCCCATAACAACCAATCACAGCTCAGCTTTCATCTCTGAAATCAATCTGGTAAAATAAAAGCTAAGCTGTGGTTAGTTGTTATGGAAAACTCAAAAAGATTGATAGATCTGGGCCATCGTGTTCTAAACCTTTATAGTTTTCTGTTGCTTTTCTATTCTCTATGAATCTAGACATTAGAGGATGATTCTCCATAATCTCCTTGGCACATTTTTTCTTGCTTATACATAATGGTGATAAGTCTAATGAATGGATGAGGGGGTGGTGCATGGAATGGGGACTGAAAAAACAACAATAAATCCGCCAGACTCTGCCCCTCACAATCTGAACTAGGCTGTATTAAAGGGGTACTCCACCCCTAGACATCTTATCCCCTATCCAAAGGATATCCTGCTGCTGGGGACTCCCGCAATATAGCATGCAGCACCCACCTGTTTCTGCTCCGGAAGCGCTGGAGGGTCTGGGTCGCGACCGTGGGAACGGAAGTCTGTGACGTCATCACTCCGCCCTTGTGTAACGTCACGCCCCGTCCCCTCAATGTAAGTCTATGGGAGGGGGCGTGACGACCGTCACGCACCTCCCATAGACTTGCATTGAGGGGACGGGACGGGGTGTGACGTCACACGGGGGCGGAGTCGTGACATCGCGGACTTCCGTTCCCATGGTCGCGACCCAGACCCTCCAGAGCTTCCGGAGCAGAAACAGGTGGGTGCAGCATGCTATATTGCAGGGATCCCCAGCAGCGGGATATCCTTTGGATAGGGGATAAGATGTCTAGGGGTGGAGTACCCCTTTAAAGGAATAGTCCAGGACCAGAAACAAAAATTAACCCCCAGAAACAGCAGCACATTAATTGTGGTTAAAGGGTTATTACTTATTACAGTTTTTTTGGTACTTTTAAGCTATGTGCCCCTGATGCCAAGTATGGATGCTGTAAATGTACTTGTATTACCTGTCAGCAGTAGATTTTCTACTGTTTTGTATTATTAAGCCCCCAGAGGTTCTGCATTGTTTTTCTCTGGGAACTACTGTCTCGAGCCTTTCCCAGCTTCCTGTACCGCGGGCAGAGGGTTTGGCTGCTTCTCATCTTCCTTGAGAAGCCAGCAACCTGATGACATTTGTAGCCCATCTCTACTAACTCACTGTGCTGGCATTAAATGTGTTCTGCGCTTTTACGTGATTTCAGCACAGTTTGATGACGGTGGGGATGTGTTATTAACGGCACAGTGTGACATAGAGATGGCCCGCACATGTCATTAGATGCCTGGCTTGTCAAGGATGAGGAGAAGCAGTTTCGTGAGATTAAGATTGTCAGAATGACTACACAGTATCATACCTTCAGAGAAGTCAGGGCATCACCATTCTATAAACCTCTTTTCTCAGGTGACTGTGTGTCCCCAAGATGTTAGGGCTAGGTCACTCATACAATTGTATACCCAGCCTACTGCATTAAACTGTCTTGGAGTCAGCATCAAGAATAGGAGTCTATAATATGCTTTGCACATTTAAAGGGGTACTCCGGTGGTAATCTTAAGCCTTCCAGGACTTATCAGCTACTGTATACTTCAGAGGAAGTTGTGTAGTTCTTTCCAGTCTGACCACAGTGCTCACTGCGGACACCTCCGTCTGTGCCCAGAAATAAAAGAGAAAAAAAGCGAGAGACAGGGGGTGCTCCCTTTGTAACAGGTAAAAGATCTGTAGAGCCCTCCGCCACACCTAGGTGATATTACTCACCCGTTGGTGCAAATCTCTGTGGAGGATCGGTGGGTCGAGGTATAGGAAAGCTGCTTCACTCATACCAGGACTGGACTCTTAGCAGGAAGAGCCAGCAATTACGACACGAAAGTCTCAAAGAGAGGCAAAAGCGGTCTTATGAGGCGCTGCTTAGGAGATCACAAAACGGAGAGACTCAAGCCAGCACAGGACAAGTAGTTTTTATTTGCAAAAAGGACAACACGTTTCTGCACATACAGAGTGCCTTCCTCAGGTCCAAACGTATAACAGCACTCGTCAATTACTGATGGGTGCAAGAGATGCTGGTAAGGATTCCTGTGTGTAGCGGCGCTGGCGTGAGACCACGCCAGCGCCGCAATACACAGGAATCCTTACCAGCATCTCTTGCACCCATCAGCAGTTGACGAGTGCTGTTATACATTTGGACCTGAGGAAGGCACTCTGTATGTGGAAAAACACGTTGTCCTTTTTGCAAATAAAAACTACTTGTCCTGTGCTGGCTTGAGTCTCTCCGTTTTGTGATCTCCTAAGTAGCGCCTCATAAGACCGCTTTTGCCTCTCTTTGAGATTTTCGTCTCTGTCTGTGCCAGGAACTATCCGGAGCAGGAGAGGTTAGCTATGGGGATGTGCTTCTACTCTAGACAGTTCCTGACACGGACAGAGGTGTCAACATAGAGCACTGTTGTCAGACTGAGAAGAACTATACAACTTCCTCTGGAGCATACCGCAGATGATAAGTACTGGAAGGATTAACATTTTTTTTTTTTTTTAAGTAATTTACAAATCTGGTTAATTTTTTGGCACCATTTAATTCGAAAACATTTGTTTTCCACCGGAGTACCCCTTTAAGGATACAAAATATACAAAAAAATGTGCAAACGCCCCGCGTATTGCTGCTTACTCAGACGTGTTAATAACAAGCATCTCATCAAACAGTCATTACCAGACTATGTAAACTCATATAGTGTAACTGCAGCTGTTCGGCCAGAAGTAGAAAACCACTGCGGATGAAATGATGTGAGATTGTATGAACACTTAAATACTATAATGTATGGGATAATGAGCAGTGCCATCTGGATGAATCCCCTCGTAGACACGGTAGTTTAAATATAGGATATTGTCTTCTAAAATCTAGTGATTGTTATGAAATTAAAGACAAGATGAACTTATTCATTCTGTAGGGATTGTGTATGTTTTGTAATAGGTGCTCAAATGAATTAGAGGAACTTTAGACAAACATGGTGATTTTAGAGGGAACGGCTTACCATCTAATGTCTATGGGTGTCCTGATATCCCCCCAGCAGCAGATGTCTGGCATAAGAAGATCAGGCATCCATAATTTCAACATGCCTGATAGTTTATGCTCACTTATTCCACTCTCCCCATTGAGGACAAAATATTGTTCTGCAAGCTATGGGCGAGTCATGATGGTATTTTTCTCACAGGTGTATGATTAAGGTGTGTGAGGTTAAGGTGTGTGGTCACTTTTATTTGCTCAAAACTTTACAGAATGGGTTGTGGGTGATGGACATTGCTATAAAACGAATGGTAAAGAGTATTTGCCCAAACTAAACTTTTAATATATTGTTCCTTATGTAATGATAAGACACTTTGCTATTTTTTTTTATATTTTTGTTAAAATTCTCAACCTTTATATGTTTTTAATGTGATTGAAAAAATGGCCACTAGGTGGCTCTGTTCTGTTCCCTGCCTCAAGTCAAACAGTTAGTTTGGTCTCCTCTCGCTCTGGCAGGAGACCAAACTCAGGAAGTGGGTGTGGGGCATGGTGAGGCACAGCTCTCGCAGGTTTCTGTGACGTCGCACCAGCTGGGGAATTTTAAGGCCAGGAGAGGTGTTAGGAGTAATTAGAGAATATAATCTGAGTTTGTTTAGAAAATATGGTTTGATGACGGGTACTCTTTAAAGGAATTTTCCAAGAAAACCTGGTCTATCTACAGGAAAGCTGGGGACCCCCACAATCTCGGCTGTGGCACCCCAGACATCCGGTGCACGGAGTGAACTTTGCACTGTGCCGGATGACTGGCGATGTGGGGCGGAGACTTGTGACATCACGGTAATGCCCTGCTCGTGACATCACGGCCACGCCCCCTCAATGCAAGTCTATGGGAGAGGGCATGATGCCCATCACGCCCCGCCCATAGACTTGCATTGAGGGGGTGCGGCTGTAATGTCATGAGCCTCCGGCGCTGCACCAGATGCTCTAAATGAATGCTGGGTGCAGCAGGAAGATCGCGGCGGGACCCCCACGATCAGACATCTTATTAGTGAAACATACCAAAGTTGTCAATTCTTTCCCTCTGGTTTGTCAAATGCAAGTTTCTAAAGAGTTTTGAATTCCATATGTCCTTAAATGGGGACTGTCATGAAAACAAAAAATTTATATGTTGTAGTACTTAAATACTACAACATATCTCTAATATAGTTTAATTAAAAAAAGGGATTTTAAAACAGTTTAAAATATCTTTAAAATTCGGCCACTAGGGGTCGCCCTCCTAGTGGCCGAATGCATTCAGCAGTGACGTCACTACAGAATTTCGACTCATTTCAGCCTGGCAATGAGTCGAAATTCATTCACTGTGCGCTGGCTTCCTTTCTGTCAATCAAGCAGGCAGGAAGCCAGCGCAGTAAAGTCCAGGAGCAGCCGCCCTGGCCGCAGCAGGCACACAGCCTGTACCTCAGCCCAGTTCATGTAATGGTGGTCGCACTCTCTCTGCAGACTCAGGTAACCTAATTGGATTCCCCGGTGCTTCCTTCATCTGGATTCCCTGTATCTTCACAGCTCGCCGCGCAGCGCAGAGTTCGCGGTCCCGGCTTCTTCTCCCCATCTGCTGCCGGCGGCAGCGACCGGTGGTGAGGGGGGGGGGGGGGGAGAGGGGGTTGGTATGAATGGGTGCCTCCAGTTGTTTCACCACTACAACTGCCAGCATGCCCTGTAAGCCAATAGATGTCAGGGAATGATGGAAGTTGTAGTTGTGAAACAGCTGGAGGCACCCTGTTAGAACTAAGGGCGGAAGTCGCCCCCAGCAGGCATCAGTGACGTGGTGCCTGCTGGGGAAGTCTGCCTGGTAGTGAGCACACTACCAGGCAGACAAAATGGCATTTATTAGTCAATAAATATAAAAATAAAGGAAGAGAGGGGGTTAGGGATAGAAGGGCAATAGGGAGGGACAGAAAAAAAAAGAGGGTTGGTGGGAGCTACCCTTTAAAGGGGTTGTCTGGACAATGATTTTATTTTGAATTGTGCCCAATGAGCAAAAACAACAACAACAAAAAAATCCAAAGTGTCCATCCACTGCAAAAAAGGAAGTGTCTATCCACAGCATAAATAACAAAATTACTGCAGTAAATGTTACTGGGATGAACAGAAAAGGTTGCCAAACTGATGATATTTTTGAGTGACATCACTTCCTTAATGGCAAACAGGACAGGAAGTGTAGAATTGTTGTTTCTTCTGCATTACCTCCACCCCAAAAAAAAAATGAATCCATAAATTATATATACCTCAAAATGGAATTATTATAAATACAAATTTTTCACAAAGAACAAACCCTCATATTGCTGGAAAAATAAAAAAGCTATGATTCTTTGAATGCAAGATAAAAAAAAAAAAATAATAATAACATTAGAAATACTACTTTTACGCCTTTGTAACATTTGACATATTGGGCCTCATTTACTAAGAGTGTCGGGTTTTTACTAGTGGGAAAAGTTGTTTCAGACTTGCAGGCTTCCTCTCTATTTACTATTGGGAAAAGTCGGGAACATTTTCTGACCAGCTTTTTCTAGGTCGATATTTCCAGCCATTTACCCACAGGATTTTCTGTGAATTCCATAGTAAATTGGTCGGGTTGTGAAACCACGCCCCTTTTTGGACGTCCACGCTCCCTTTTGAGACAGACCACGCCCCTTTTTGGGTTTGTCGGATTTTTCAGACAAAATAACCAGACAAAAACTGGTCGGTTTGAGCTTAGTAAATGAGGCCCATTATATCACATATTTGGCAATGAAGTATGGAACAAGCTCAAAAGTTATCTGCAGCTGGCATTGTAGATGACTCTGATGCCGGTTGTTTACCCCTCTAGATGTTAATAGTTGACATGGTATTTAGGGAGTTAGATAACAGGTACCCCCTGCAATGACATGACTTATAAATGCCTCAATGACTGTTATTAGAGTTTAGCAAACTTACAATAAATTTGATTCTTCACGAACTTCTCGACTCGGCAGTTGATGGCTTTTCCTGCATAAATTAGTTCAGCTTTCCGGTGCTCCGATGGGCTGGAAAAGGTGGATACAGTCCTAGGAAAGAGTCTCCTAGGACTGTATCCACCTTTTCCAGCCCACGGGAGCACCTGAAAGCTGAACTAATTTATGCAGGATAAGTCATCAACTGCCGAGCCGAGAAGTTCGTGACGAATCGAATTTACTGTAAGTTCGCTCATCTCTAACTGTAATGTAAGGGCTTCTATTACTCAGTAAAATGAATGCACACTACAATATACACTGCAGTCTACTGTAGAAGCGATCAACTTAATGCCTGTACAAACCCTCTCTAAGGACTAAAAAAATCTAAAGTTTTTAAAAATGAAAAAAATCTTTTTAAGATAAGTTAAAGTTACCCACTTTTTTATAATTCTAATTCCAATTCAATTTTTTTACATACATAAAGCTAAACTATGAACTAACAATGAATATAATTAATATTGCTACATGTATTTCCAGCCCTTACAGCACACAACATAGAGGCTGTGAGCAACAAAAGGGGATGAAACACTGGGCAATGGAGGTCATTGGTTTTGCCCTGTGAACACTTTCTGCTCATTTACATATATATCAAAAATTCTAACTGCTTGGCTCAGAATATCACAAATATAAAAGTATGCCTTTAAAGGGGTACTCCAGTGGAAAACTTTTATTTTTTTTAAATCAACAGGTGCCAGAAAGTTAAACAGATTTGTAAATGACTTCTATTAAAAAAATCTCAGTCCTTCCAGTACTTATTAGCTGCTGAATACTACAGAAGAAATTATTTTCTTTTTGGAACACAGAGCTCTCTGCTGACATCTCTGTCCATTTTAAGAACTGTCCGGTGGAGAAGAAAATCCTCATAGGAAACCTTTCCTTCCCCGGACAGTTTCTAAAATGGACAGAGGTGTCAGCAGAGAGCACTGTGGTCAGACAGAAAGGACATTCAAAAAGAAAAAAACTTCCTTTGGAAAATACAGCAGCTGATAAGTACTGGAAGGGTTAAGAGTTTTAAATAGAAGTCATTTAAAAATCTGTTTAACTTTCTTGCACCAGTTGATTTAAAAAAAATGTTTTCCAGGGGAATACCCCTTTAATGTACATTTAGAGATCATAGAATGGCTACATTTATGATTTTATTAAATCTCTAGTAATGGGCATGTTCAGCTTCCTTTCAGTGTTCTCTCAAGTTCTAAGCGCACAGAAATTCAACACAGTTATTCCATAACATGATTTACATTATGATAATGAAAACATTTGTGTAAACAAAGGTGCTTGATACAAACCAAGTTCACAGTTCCTTCCCCTGTATCCTTGTTGACACCAGCATTCATAAGCGCTCACATCATCTTTACATACACCTCCATGTAAACAAGGATTTGATATGCACTGATCTCCGTCTGGAATAAAAATAAAACGAAAACAGGTGTTTTAAAGTAGAAAAGCCGGAGCTGCACAGAATTATGTACTTTTAATACACACACAACCACTAGCAGTTGTAAGCCTCCTGCTCAGTGAATATGTGGTGGCCCAGTACAAGAGTTATACTCCTGTACCCTTGCTGCCCTGTCAGGCAGCCTCCCTGCTGCCATGTGATGGCTTATTTTTTGCGCTACCAATTCTACTTTGTTATGACAGTCATTTCACTCAAAAATCTACGGCGAAACGGAAAAAAAAATCATTGTGAGACAAAATTGAAAAAAAAAAAAAAAAAACACAATTTTGTCACTTTTGGGGGCTTCTGTTTCTACACCATACATTTTTTGGAAAAAATGACATCTTGTATTTATTCTGTAGGTCCTTACGATTAAAATGATACCCTACTTATATAGGTTTGATTTTGTCGTACTTCTGTAAAAAAATCATAACTACCGTATATACTCGAGTATAAGCCGACCCGAGAATAAGCCGAGACCCCTAATTTCAACCCAAAATCCCAGGAAAAGTTATTGACTCGAGTATAAGCCTAGGGTGGGAAATACCTCATCCCCCCCTGTCATCATCCAGACCCGACATTAACATCCTCATCATCATCCCCTTGTCATCATCCCACACATCCCCCCTTCATCATCCCCTTATCATCCCACACATCCCCCCTTCATCATCCCACACATCCCCCCTTCATCATCCCCTTATCATCCCGCACATCCCCCCTTCATCATCCCCTTATCATCCCACACATCCCCCCTTCATCATCCCCTTGTAATCATCCCACACACCCCCCTTCATCATCCCCACCCCCCTTCATCATCCCCACACCCCCCCCCCCTTCATCATCCTCTTCTCATCATTTGCCCTCAGTGGTCTTCAACCTGCGGACCTCCAGAGGTTTCAAAACTACAACTCCCAGCAAGCCCGGGCAGCCATCGGCTGTCCGGGCTTGCTGGGAGTTGTAGTTTTGAAACCTCCGGAGGTCCGCAGGTTGAAGACCACTGCGGCCTTCAACATCATCCAGCCCCCTCTCACCCCCTTTAGTTCTGAGTACTCACCTCCGCTCGGCGCTGGTCCGGTCCTGCAGGGCTGTCCGGTGAGGAGGTGGTCCGGTGAGGAGGTGGTCCGGGCTGCTATCTTCACCGGGGGGCGCCTCTTCTCCGCGCTTCCGGCCCGGAATAGAGGCGTTGCCTTGACAATGACGCAGAAGTACGTTGGCAATGAACGCACCTCTGCGTCGTTGTCACGGCAACGTGACTATTCTGAGGCCGGGCCCGAAGCGCTTAGAAGAGGCGCCCCCGGTGAAGATAGCAGCCCGGAACCACTATGCCACCGGACCACCTCCTCTCCGGACAGCCCTGCAGGACCGGACCAGCGCCGAGCGGAGGTGAGTACTCAGAACTAAAGTGGGTGAGAGGGGGCTGGATGATGTTGAAGGCCGCAGTGGTCTTCAACCTGCGGACCTCCGGAGGTTTCAAAACTACAACTCCCAGCAAGCCCGGACAGCCGATGGCTGCCCGGGCTTGCTGGGAGTTGTAGTTTTGAAACCTCTGGAGGTCCGCAGGTTGAAGACCACTGCGGGTGGGGGAGTTCACTCGAGTATAAGCCGAGGGGGGTGTTTTCAGCACGAAAAATCGTGCTGAAAAACTCGGCTTATACTCGAGTATATACGGTACATGCAGGAAAATGTATACGTTTAAAATTGTCATCTTCTGACCCCTATAACTTTTCTATTTTTCCACGTATGGGGTAGTATGAGGGCTAATTTTTTTGCGCCGTGATCTGAAGTTTTTAGTGGTACCATTTTTGTATTGATCAGTCTTTTTGATTGCTTTTATTCATTTTAAAGTGACCAAAAAGACGCTATTTTGGACTTTGACATTTTTTTGCATGTACGCCATTGACCGTGCGGTTTAATTAACAATATATTTTTATAATTTGGACATTTATGCACATGGCGATACAACATGTTTATTTTTATTTACACAGTTTTTTTTTTAAATGGGAAAAGGGGGGTGATTCAAACTTTTATTAGGGAAGGGGTTAAATGATCTTTATTAACCTTTTTTTCAACTTTTATTGCAATTTTATAGCTCCCATAGGGGGCTATAACACTGCACACACTGATCTTTTACATTGATCAATGGTTTCTCATAGGAAACCATTGATCAATGATTCTGCCGCTTGACTGCTCATGCCTGGATCTCAGGCACTGAGAAGTCATTTGGCGATCGGACACCAGGAGGGAAGGTAAGGGACCCTCCTGCTGTCTCACAGCTGTTCGAGATGCTGCGATTTCGCCGCGGACATCCCGATCAGCCCCCTGAGCTAACTGGCAATGATTTACTTTCACTTTAGACAAAGTTGAACGCCGCATCTAAAGGGTTAATAGCGCACGGCCAGCGATCAGTGCCGTGTGCTTTTAGCCATGGGTCCTGGCTCTGAATACTACAGAGTAAATTATTTTCTTTTTGGAACACAGAGCTCTCTGCTGACTTCATGACCACAGTGCTCTCTGCTGACATCATGAGTACAGTGCTCTCTGCTGGCATCTCTGTCCATTTTAAGAACTGTCCAGAGTAGAAGAAATTCCCCATAGAAAACATATGCTGCTCTAGACAGTTCCTAAAATGAACAGAGATGTCAGCAGAGAGCTCTGTGTTCCAAAAAGAAAATAATTTCCTCTGTAGTATTTAGCAGCTAATAAGAACTGGAAGGATTAAGCTTTTTTAATAGAAGTCATTTACAAATCTGTTTAACTTTCTGGCACCAGTTGATTTAAAAAAAAAAAAGTTTTCCACCGGAGTACCCCTTTAAGTCTTTCCTGATGTCCAGTGCAGTCAAGTCCTAGAGTCTGTCTGGAGTCCATAGGAGGCCTCAAGTCCGTTCTGCAGGCACAAGGCTTCAAGTCTACAAGTAAGCTACAGTCAAAGCTTAGTCAGTCTCAAGTCAAGTCAAGTCAGTCACAGTCATCTATTGTCAAGTCAGAGTGGCCTGCACTAAAATTGTTCAAATCTACTGCAAGTCCCAGCAAGCCCTTAAGGTCTCTGAAGTCACTGTCACCTCCGTGGGCCCTGGCTGAACTGTATAGACTGTACCATCTGTCACTCAGTAAAGCTACCGTTGTCCGTAACTTGGCGTCAGAGTCATTATTGCCCCCGTGCCTAGCCCAGGATCCAGCGCTATACCTTCGGTTGGTTTTGAGGATAAACCACGCCCTGGAGTCAAGAGCACAAGGGGTAAATGCCATCTGCCCCTAGGGTAATTCCATCTGTCCTGCACCACACCCTCTACCACAAATACATAAAGCAACAATGCTTAGCTCATTGCTGCTTACTGTAAATGAGCAGGGACTTCTGTCAAAATGATAGAAAACCTGCTCATCTTTAGGGTGTTGTGATGTACCTATTCACCACTTTATGGCAGGACACTGCCGATCCTGACATGGCCCCAAAGAGGAGTGGGGTGCAGTAAGAATATTCATACACATTTACAGCATAATCTTAGCTGTTCAGCAAAACTGAAGTGAATCACAAAAAAATGTAAACAAATCAGATTTATTTTTTTATTTGGAAATTCTGAATTGATCCGCTGAACAATACTTTGTTGCAAAGACCAGCGAGCTTGCCAGTATGGTGGCCTGCTGGACCGATCACACATCTTTACCTGTTTTAGGTTCTGAACTGCATGTGTGAATCCAGCCTATGGTCAAAGTATACAGGAGGGAAGGCTGTGTGGGGCAATACCAGGCATAGACAACATTAGGCACTACAGATGCTTTGGACTACATCTCCTATGATGCTCTTACAGCCAAAGTGCTGCCAAAGCATCATAGGAGATGTAGTCCAAAACATCTGCAGTATTAATAGGTTGACTATGCCTGGTCTACACTATGGGGGACATGTATCAAAGATTTTACCCCTGTTTTGTGTGTATTTTTTTGCGCAAAATTTTGCGCAAGCCCTTTTTTTGCACATTTTTTTGCGCACGTTTTGGTAGAGCATGTCCTCCAGATGTGGTGAATCAGGGCACCTTGGAGTGACATCTATAGTACACATGGATTTATTAACTGCGTACTTTTCCTTTACACCAAAAATTTTGCCGCAAGTGCTGTTTTTTTTGCGCAAATATAAACCATCTTGGACTTAACGTAGCGAGATGCTCTAAATCATCGATTCTATTTTCCAAAGAGTGGATTTAGGAGATGACTATATTTACCCGCAATTTATGAAGCTCATTGCACTTGATTGATAAATTTATCTCTTCTGCACATAATTTAGAATTCGGGAAAAGGGGTAAAATGCTTCTACCATACACAAATAATGATACATGTCCCCCTATGAAGCTAAACAGGCTCTATCCACAGGGGTCTGCCATATGCATCAGACATTGAAGCGAATGATTCCAATAGTGAGAGAACACACATTTCTGCAGTCCTTTTCCATACTGCTGTAGGTTTACCAGTGAACACACCTTTAAAGGGGTACTTTACATTTTACATTTAGTTCCGAACGCTGATGCAGGCTTCGGGGGTCGCCACGTCTGATTGAGACGTCACGCTCCGCCCCTCGTGACATCACGAGGGGCGGAGCGTGACATCACCAGGGGGCGTGACAACCCCGAAGCCTGCATCAGCATTCGTAACTAAATGTTCTGAATGCTGGGGAGTGGAGTACCCCTTTAACATACATGGTTCTTTATAGAGCACTGTACTTTATACAATAACAGTCGCTGAAGCTGAACCCATTGATAATCGTAATAAAAGCCGACTTTGCCAAATTGCAGTTAATTACGTGATCAAAACTCCAATTTCTGCATTGATATCTCAATCAAATGCTCTTTATCTCTTGCAATTCAATTATTCTAGTGGCCGCTTTGCATGTAGAGTACTTATTTCAAGAATTCTTGTTACTATCAGAATGATTTATTGCATAGAGCGTGTTCTTTTTGTGAACAAAGCAATAACTCTCTGACCTCTTCTGATATGAGATTTTTGTATTAGTTTCTCAGTTGGAAGCATATGTGTGTCTGCACAGCCTATATACGCTAAGACAGTCGGCAAATTCTCTGTGTATGCAAAACCTATAAGTGATGAATTAAATGATTATGCAGTCTTCTGGGAATTGTTCTTCTGTCAATAATAAAAAGTGCTTCTTGTCTATGTGGTGGCCCAGCACAGCACAGCTGTACCACCTGCTACGCCCAACTTACTTGGGTGGCTGAGATATCATAGGGTTTCTTCATTGCATCTGCATATACTTGTATTTCTCTAGTAAAACATACATACACTACGTTTCTTACAGCGTGCACAGGGTTAAAAGTTTGCTAAAACTGTATTGTATTGCTTTTGCAGAAAATGTGAAAAAGCGGAATCTAGTCACATGTTAAGCTTCTGTCCAATAAAAGCAGGAGAAGTCCCAAGTTCACCCCCCTAGCCTGGGATTAGATGTGGAATTTGATTCTCTTTAGTTAGTTAAAGGGGTACTCTGGTGGAAAACAGATAAAAACTGATTTGTAAATTACTTCTATTAACCCCTTAAGGACTCAGGGTTTTTCCGTTTTTGCACTTTCGTTTTTTCCTCCTTACCTTTTAAAAATCATAACCCTTTCAATTTTCCACCTAAAAATCCATATTATGGCTTATTTTTTGCGTCGCCAATTCTACTTTGCAGTGACATTAGTCATTTTACCCAAAAATGCACGGCGAAACGGAAAAAAAAATCATTGTGCGACAAAATTGAAAAAAAAAACGCCATTTTGTAACTTTTGGGGGCTTTCGTTTCTACACAGTGCATATTTCGGTAAAAATTACACCTTATCATTATTCTGTAGGTCCATACGGTTAAAATGATACCCTACTTATATAGGTTTGATTTTGTCGCACTTCTGGAAAAAATCATAACTACATGCAGGAAAATTTATACGCTTAAAAATGTCATCTTCTGACCCCTATAACTTTTTTATTTTTCCACGTATGGGGTGGTATGAGGACTCATTTTTTGCGCCGTGATCTGAAGTTTTTATCGGTATGATTTTTGTTTTGATCGGACTTTTTGATCACTTTTTATTCATTTTTTAATGATATAAAAAGTGACCAAAATACGCTTTTTTGGACTTTGGAATTTTTTTGCGCGTACGCCATTGACCGTACGGCTTAATTAATGATATATTTTTATAGTTCGGACATTTACGCACGCGGCGATACCACATATGTTTATTTTTTATTTTTTTTACACTGTTTTATTTTTTTAATGGGAAAAGGGGGGTGATTCAAACTTTTATTAGGGAAGGGGTTAAATGACCTTTATTAACACTTTTTTTTTAAATTTTTTTTGCAGTGTTATAGGTCCCATAGGGACCTATAACACTGCACACACTGATCTCTAATGCTGATCACTGGCGTGCATTAACACGCCTGTGATCAGCATTATCGGCGCTTGACTGCTCCTGCCTGGATCTCAGGCACGGATCAGTCATTCGTCGATCGGACACCGGGGAGGCAGGTAAGAGCCCTCCCGGTGTCCGATCAGCTGTTCGGGACGCCGCGATTTCACCGCGGCGGTCCCGAACAGCCCGACTGAGCAGCCAGGTCACTTTCACTTTCACTTTAGAAGCGGCGGTCAGCTTTGACCGCCGCTTCTAAAGGGTTAATACCGCACATCGCCGCGATCGGCGATGTGTGGTATTAGCCGCGGGTCCCCGCCGTTGATTAGCGCCGGGACCGACGCGATATGATGCGGGATCGCGGCGCGATCCCGCTTCATATCGCGGGAGCCGGCGCAGGACGTAAATATACGTCCTGCGTCGTTAAGGGGTTAAAAAATCTTAATCCTTCCAGTACTTATCAGGTGTTGCATACTACAGAGGAAGTTCTTTTCCTTTTTAATTTAATCTCTGTCTGACCACAATGCTCTCTGCTGACACCTCTGTCCGTTTCAGGTACTACCTAGAGCAGTACAGGTTTGCTATGGGGATTTGCTCATACTCTGGACAGTTCCTGACATGGACAGAGGTGTCAGCAGAGAACACTGTGGTCAGCCAGAAAATAAATTCAAAAAGAAAATAACTTCCTGTGGAGAAGTACTGGAAGGATGACAATTTTTTTTTAATTAATTTACAAATCTGTTTAATTTTCTGACACTAGTTGATTTAAAAAAAAAATAGTTTTCCACCAGAGTACCCCTTTAAAGCCTGACCATGGTTAGGAGAGCACATGTTGATCTTCAGCTTCTGTCACCACCTAAAGGGATCCCAACAGTATAGCTAAAGGCACACCTCAAAAAAATAGGCCACAATTTCCTAGTTCAAGCTTGTTTGCCTGGCGACAGTCCTGCTGCAAGGAATTAAGGGGTAGCATTGAAGATAAGATAGACAAGGGCTTCATTGCAAATACTCTGGATGTCCTTTTGCTTTCGATCCTGGTACAGTGCCACACCAAAAGGTTGGGGGACTGCTCCTGGCTGCACCTTTTTTCCCCTTAATTTTTATTTTTATTTTCTTATAAATCACATTTACATTAGATAGAATGTATATAGTAAGAGGCTATACATGAACCTTAGTTAGGTATTACCTCACGGCAATTAAAGGTAGAAAAAAGTGATCCCTGTGAAGGATTGAGGTGCCTTATTAAAATGTAACTTTTAATAGTTATACGCTTAAAAATCTTAACCAAATAATAGTGCTCTAATGGTGCAACCAAAAAAAAATTAATATAGGAAAAAAGCGAGTCAACGCTAGAGAGCTAGTTGGCTAGCGTATGGCGCTCATATATCAGCCTCGTGTCACGATAAGGGCTGATTAATACTTGTCAACATGCTAATTAGTACTTGTCAACATGTCACCATATCAAAACTAATACTGAAAGAACAGAATAATTGTATTTTAGAAAAACAGTTTTAGAGTCCCTTGTCCCAACGCGTTTCCATGGGTGGAACTGATAAGTAGATTTGTTCCCACCACTTCATCAGGGGACTAGAAATCAACTTATTGTATTATATGTATCCAAGTAATAGAATGGAGAACAGATACATTGTACTCCAAATGGTATACAAAAAAATGGTCTATCACTGCCCGTGTCTCTCTAGTAGCTTAAAGCGATCAGTAATCCATCATTCATTCCCCTCAGGGTCCTGGGCGCAACCTAGAATAAACATAGAAATCTCCCTTAGCAACATATTGTAACTCACCAGGGATCGTACCTGACGGATATAGTGCTTGTACTCACGATTAAGTGTGGATACTGGGCTAGTTTGAGAGACCACCGGGTGCTGTAAAGGCAATATGCCCAAATTAGATAACTATAGAGACGCCATAGGTGTATAATATGGAGACCATAGTATAGTTACAGACGCACTTACAGTTTGTTGATCGAGATGCACGCATGAAACGCTGCAATGGCAGCGAGTGCCGGAGCGGTGTCCGGAGCTGGTGCGTGTATGGTGAACACGCCGGCGTCTACCTGAAGCCCGCGCGCACCTTATTTACGTCACCGGAGGGCACTCCCCATGACGCCGTCAATAGGGGCGCTACCTCCCTGTCAATCATTAGAACTCCGTTCCTAGGATTGGAACATGTTCAGATGTCAGGTGCGGTAGGTATCAGAGGTACATTAAATAAAGTAAATTATTATACTAACGATAATCCTGACTTAGGTTAATCATTAGACTAGTAACTATGGGCAACCTAATCTCCGCAAAAGCATATGTCGGGTAGATAACACCTACATATGAAAACCATCTCCTTCTCAAACAGAATTCAAGTGCCAGCTTTTGTGTAGTATAGCTACCACTAATTCCTTTTGTTTTATTTATAGAACGGAATATGTCTTGTATCTAGATCTTATATTTTTTCTTGTTTATAGAGCATTTAGCTAACAGAAGTCTTAATGTGACACCTAATTGTTAGTGTATAACGGCTGGAGGTAGGGACACAGGTGTGACACATACACACAAACAAAAAAGGGGGGGGGGAGGGGGTTGGAAAAGAGGGGGGGGGGGGGAAATCAAAACTGGAGCATCATCTGTCGCTAACTTTTTAGATCCTAGCATGGAAATGACGAGACATCAGTAAAAGGCATATTGAGATTCCATAGTTATAAGTTGAGGAGTTCAAGCAGTGATAAAAACTACCAACGTATATATTGGGCTCTCTATATATAGATGGAAAAATGGGAAGGGGGAATAGAAAGTGGTGGCTCACTATCTAGAAGATAGGGGGGTGGGAAGTCCTATCAGGAGGTGAGGAGAGTGTAGTACAGGGCCTAGTGAGACCTATATATTCCCTATTATGATCTATTCTGTTTGACCTATGCCTAGTCGGCATGGACGCCCTAAAAAGGGCGGTACCGGGTTGTCAGGAACCTCCTATACGCCCTACTTATCCCTAGCTGTAATGGTGGCTTCTAGATCATGAGGCCCACTAGGACCTTCCCTCTCTACCTCATACTGCCACCCCTGGGAATTCGATAGATAGTAAGCCAGTTCCTCCATGCATAGTTAAATAAAACAGGTATAGGACAATTGCTCATTTAAACCTCCTGGGGCCATAGTTTGAAGTCTATAGATCCATCTGCATTCACGTTGCAGAATGGCTCTATCCCAGTCTCCACCCCTCTGTGATGGTTTGACCAAGTCAATGCCAATAAATTTAATTACTGATGTGTCGCCATTGTGTCTTAGGTTAATATGGTTAGCTACAGGAGTATTCCTGTTATTGCGGACATCTCCCACATGCTCCAGTACTCTGCGTCTAAACTCTCTTATTGTCTTTCCCACATACCTCTCTCCACAAATACATTTTGCCAAATATATCACCCCTTTTGAACTGCAGTTCACAAATACAATAAGTTGATTTCTAGTCCCCTGATGAAGTGGTGGGAACAAATCTACTTATCAGTTCCACCCATGGAAACGCGTTGGGACAAGGGACTCTAAAACAGTTTTTCTAAAATACAATTATTCTGTTCTTTCAGTATTAGTTTTGATATGGTGACATGTTGACAAGTACTAATTAGCATGTTGACAAGTATTAATCAGCCCTTATCGTGACACGAGGCTGATATATGAGCGCCATACGCTAGCCAACTAGCTCTCTAGCGTTGACTCGCTTTTTTCCTATATTAATTTTTTTTTGGTTGCACCATTAGAGCACTATTATTTGGTTAAGATTTTTAAGCGTATAACTATTAAAAGTTACATTTTAATAAGGCACCTCAATCCTTCACAGGGATCACTTTTTTCTAAAATCACATTTACAACAAAGTTTACATACATCTTAAAATCTATACAATATTTCACCTTGGACCATTGGAGTAGTTATATTATTTCATTTTTTTCTGGGGGGGGGGGGGGGGGAATGTGTTACATTGCAACCTTTTCCCACTTACTCTCCTCCATATCTCTTGTCAATCTCTCCCAGGAATAGGAATGAATTTGAGTCCAGAACGCTTATTGTTCATGAGTAAATTTGATTCGTCACGAACTTCTCGGCTCGGCAGTTGATGACTTATCCTGCATAAATTAGTTCAGCTTTCCGGTGCTCAAGTGGGCTGGAAAAGGTGGATACAGTCCTAGGAGACTCTTTCCTAGTACTGTATCCCCCTTTTCCAGCCCACCGGAGCACCTGAAAGCTGAACTAATTTACGCAGGATAAGTCATCAACTGCCGAGCCGAGAAGTTCGTGACAAATCAAATTTACTATAGGTTCGCTCATCTCTATTCATGAGAATACTATAAATGGAAGCTAATGTGTTATCAGTCACTTCTCCTTTTACTTTGCTCTCTAGTGGACTCACCGTTATTCCAACTAAATACCGCCCTGACAAAAAGAAAATTTATATGCATAACAAATTGGGCATATTCAAACAATGTCCTATTTGAGAGGTTGAATTCAACTTTTAAACAATTCCAAGGCTTTAGCCCTCAGTCTTTAAATACACCATATATTATCTGAATACCTGTATGTTTTAGATTTCCCAGTTAACACAGCTCTTAATTATTCTGCTATAACAGGGCGGTATCTATTATACCTCTGATGCTCCATTCAAGTTACATCTACATTTTGCCTAATATCAATAACTTAATTTCTTTCTACTTTTTCCACACTTCTTTTAGGTTCCAGTAATTTAAATATATCCTGATATCAATACCTTATGGCATAGGCCATAAGGTATAGAAAAACGCTTTAGTTTTATGACTTTAAAGGGTAACTCCGGTGGAATCAAGTGGAAAGCAAATGTTTTCAAATCAACTGGTGCCAGAAAGTTAAACAGATTTGTAAATTACTTCTATTAACCCCTTAAGGACACAGCCCATTATGACCTTAAGGACCAGAGCATTTTTTGCACATCTGACCACTTTAAGCATTAATAACTCTGGGATGCTTTTACTTATGAATTTGATTCCAAGAAAGTTTTTTCTTGACATATTCTACTTTAACATAGTGGTACATTTTCGTCACCGCGCATCATTTCTTGGTGAAAAATTCAAAAATGTCATGGAAAATTTTTAAATTTAGATCTTTTTTTACTTTGAAGCTCTCTGCTTACCAAGACATACCAAATAAATCATATATTGATTCACATACAAAATATGTCTGATTTATGTTTGTAGCATAAAGTTGACATGTTTTTACTTCTGGAAGACACCAGAGGGCTTCAAAGTTCAGCAGCAATTTTCAAATTTTTTATTACATTTTCAAAATCGGAATTTTTCAGGGACCAGTTCAGGTTTGAAGTGGATTTGAAGGGTCTTCATATTAGAAATACCCCATAAATGACCCCGTTATAAAAACTGCACCCCTCAATGTATTCAAAATGACATTCAGAAAGTGTGTCAACCCTTTAGGTGTTTCACAGGAATAGCAGCAAAGTGAAGGAGAAAAATCTTTTACAACTTTTTACAACGGGTAAAAGGTGAGAAATATCCCCAAAATTTGTAACCCAGTTTCTCTCGAGTAAGGAAATACCTCATATGTGTATGTAAAGTGTTCGGCAGTGCACAGTAGAGGGCTCAAAAGGAAAGGAGCAACTTTGGGATTTTGGAGAGTGAGTTTTGCTGAAATGGTTTTTGGGGGGCTTGTCACATTTAGAAAGCCCCTATGGTGCCAGGACAGAAAAAAAACAACAACATGGCATACTATTTTGAAAACTACACCCCTAAAGATACATAACAAGGGGTACAGTGAGCCTTAACACCCCACAGGGGTTTGATAACTTTTTGTTAAAATTGGATGTGTAAATGAATTTTTTTTTCCACTAAAATGCAGTTTTTTTCCTAAATTTTACATTTTTACAAGGGGTAAGAGGAGAAAATGCCCCCCAAAATTTGTAACCCCATCTCTTCTGAGTATGGAAATACCCCATGTATAGACGTCAAGTGCACTGTGGGCGCACTACAATGCTCAGAAGAGAAGGAGTCACATTTGGCTTTTGGAAAGCAAATTTTGCTGAAATTGTTTTTGGGGGGCATGTCCCATTTAGAAAGCCCCTATGGTGCCAGAACAGCAAAAGAAAAAAAAAAAACAAACAAAAAAAAACACATGGCATACTATTTTGGAAACTGCACTCCTCAAGGAATGTAACAAGGGGTACAGTGAGCCTTAACACCCCACAGGTGTTTGACTACTTTTCGTTAAAATCGGATGTGTAAATTAAAGATTTTTTACACTATGCTGGTGTTACCCCACATTTTTCATTTTCACAAGGGGTAATAGGAGAAAAAGCCTCCCAAAATTTGTAACCCCATTTCTTCTGAGTAAAAAAATACCCCATATGTGTTCTAAAGGACACTAAAGCATATGCTTACCTATGGATGCATTCTCTCTGTGACCGCTGTCAAAATATGGATGTATCCACAGCGTGCCACGTGAATAAAGGGAGCTATATGCATTCCTATATATAATATTAGTGTGTTTTTAAACAACTTTGTTATTATTTGGGTTACACACTCTACGGAGTATATTAATGCTTAATCACTAATTAGATCTAGGTGGGGGTATGTTAGATAAGGGGGTATTATCTGAGGGTTTTTCTCCCTCAGTTTGTTTTTTATTTCCCAAACAGGGTGTCTCCAGCTGTTGCAAAACTCCCAGCATGTTTTGACAGTCAGTGGCTGTCCTGCAATACTGGGAGCTGTTGTTTTTCAACACCTGGAATCTCATTTTGGAAACAGCGCCGTACAAGACACTTTTTAATTTTATTGGGGGGGGGGGGGGGGGATTGTGTAAGGGTATATGTATATGTAGTGTTTTACTTTTTCTTTTGTGTAGGTGTAGTGTAGTGTTTTTAGGGTCCATTCACATGAGCAGGGGTTTACAGTGAGTTTCTCGCTGGGAGTTTGAGCTGCGCCAGAAAATTTGCTGCATCTCAAACTTGCAGCAGGAAACTTGCTGTAAACCCCCATCCGTGTGAATGTACCCTGTACAAAACTTGATCTCCCAGCAGGTACGGTCACTCATAGAGATGAGCGAATTTACAGTAAATTCGATTTGTCACGAACTTCTCGGCTCGGCAGTTGATGCCTTATCCTGCATAAATTAGTTCAGCTTTCAGGTGCTCCGGTGGGCTGGAAAAGGTGGATACAGTCCTAGGAAAGAGTCTCCTAGGACTGTATCCACCTTTTCCAGCCCACGGGAGTACCTGAAAGCTGAACTAATTTATGCAGGATAAGTCATCAACTGCTGAGCCGAGAAGTTCGTGACGAATCGAATTTACTGTAAATTTGCTCATCTCTAGTCACTCAGTGCATGCTGGGAGTTGTATTTTTGCAACAGCTGGAGGCACACTGGTTGCGAAACACTGAGTTAGGACACAAACTCTGTTTCACAACCAGTGTGCCTTCAGCTGTTGCAAAACTGCAACGCTCAGCATGCATTGACAGTCGAAGGGCATGCTGAGAGTTGCAATTATGCAACAGCTGTATGCATACTTTTTCATAGAAAAAATGGGCCTCCAGCTGTTGCATAACTACAACCCCCAGCATTCACAGATTACCAAAGGGCATGCTGGTAGTTGTTGTCGGAACTCTAGCTGTTGCAAAACTACAACTTCCAGCATGGCTGTGCATGCTGAGAGTTGTTGCTAAGCAACAACAGGAGATGAACAGTCCTCACCTCCTGCTGTATCCTGCCTCCGGACCGCTGCGACCGCCGGCGCTCCTTCTGCTCGGTCCACTGTCGCCGCTCCTAAGGGGACCCCCACTGGCCCAGGCAAAGGTAGGTGACCCCCACTGGCCCCGATCACCGCCCAGCAGGGTAGTGATTGGTCGATCGTTTTGACCGATCAATCATGTGATCGTGAGGTGGCACCCATGCCATCTCACTCCTGCTGGGTAAGGGTGAATGGGGCTTTCTTGGACAGCCCCATTCACCCTTTTTTCTGGGTCACTGGGTCAGTGGAGACCCGATTGACCAGGAATCGCCACAAATCGCTGGTCTGAATTGTCTCAGGACCCCCCAGAGGTTCGCACAGGGTGCCTCTTGAATGACTTTAGCAGGCATCCCTGTCCGGTCCTCGCCCGGTGGACTGCAGGGAGCGGAATTCCCACGGGCGCACAGGTACACCCTGGATCTTTAAGTTCCAGGGAGCCAGGGTGTACCTGTACACTCTGTGTCCTTAAGTGGTTAAAAAATCTTAATCCTTCCAGTACTTATCAACAGCTGTATACTACAGAGAATATTGTGCTGTTCTTTCCAGTCTGACCACAGTGCTCTCTGCTGACACCTTTGTCTGTGTCAGGAACTGTCCAGATTAGAAGCACATCCCCATAGACAACTTTTCCTGCTCTGAACAGTTCCTGACATGGATAGAGGTGTCAGCAGAGCGCACTGTGGTCAGACTGGAAATAACTTTACAAATTTCTCTGTAGTATATCTGTAGTATACAGCAGCTGATAAGTACTGATTAAGACTTTTAAATAGAAGTAATTTACTAATCTCACACTTGGTCTCGGCCCCAACCACCTGTTGCTGTTCAGAACAAGACACTATCCCGATCATCTAGTGTGATCCCTAGAAGTCACACCTGCAGCCTGTCCGGTGCTATACACGCGATGCAGTGCAATATCGTAGACAATAATAGAAAAGGAATGCGGAGCACTCACTAGGTATTTAAAGCAGGGGCTTCTTTATTGCATGCTGAAAGCCATAGCGGGTTCATAAGCAGGGGAGCGAGATGAAATACATGCAGGTGTATTCAAGCTGGTGACGGAAGATTCCCAAGTAAGAAGGATGTTTTTAATGTGTTTTCATTATCACTATAATGCACATTCTTTCAAGTGTTGTATTGTTTATATGTATCTATGGTAACCCTTACCTGTCATAAGCACACCTCTTACTTCAAGCACCAGCCTGACGGAGCGCTTCGGTGCACAAACGGTCCGTCGCCAGCTTGAATACCCCCGCTTATATTTCATCTCGCTCCCCTGCTTATGAACCCTCTAATTGTCTTCAGCATGCAATAAAGAAGTCCCTGTTTGAAATACCTGGTGAGTGCTCCACATTCCTTTTCTACTATTGTCTATAATTTACTAATCTGTTACAAATTTAACTTTCTGGCACCAGTTGATTTGAAAGCATTTTTTCCACTGGAGTACCCCTTTAAGGCAGCCAACAACTTTGTGCGGCCAATAAATATTTCCTGATATTTGAAAAGTCCAGTCCCCCCTTTATTTATTTTTTGCTTGTTTTTTTTTTTTGACACCATATAAGAAAGTTAAAAACCAATAAGATTTTTCTAAACACTATCTTTCATCCATATGAGAGAAGCACAACAATTATACAGTAGCTTAGGCAAAAAAAAATTGCTTTCATTAGAACCTGTCATGGTATGCATCACGTAGGGCAGGGAAGAGTGAGCCCTAAGCTTTCCCTGAACCTTTTTCCCTGCCTACCTTTTTACTTGCATAGCTATCCTAAAACGGTGACTCAGAACTATAAACAGGAACTGTACAAAGTCAGGGAACAAAAGTCAGGAAACCAGAATACTGAATAATGGCAGGAATGCAAAGTAGTAAAAGAATATCAGGGAATCATAGCAGCAGGTATATAGTGTTTAAACAACAGCCTCAGGAACCAAAACAAGATAAACAGCAGATACGATAATATGAACAAGACAGGATCACTAGAAATATGTAATGGTGAGACTAGACCAGGAATGCAAGGGATGGAGAGATTAAACTGAAGTAAGACACTATATAGATCAAGGATGCATAAGAACCAATTCACACTACACAATATGCACAATGATTCACAGGTCTGAACACTTTCCAAGATCAGGATACACATAATTATTTCACACTAGAAAGAAGAAAACAAACTGACTCCTAAGTTAGAGAAATAGCAAACATACCTTACCGACCAGATTAACTACAAAACCAAACTCTAAAAATGGAGGGACACAAAATCTAAAATCCAAATAGACTCCAAGTTGGGGGCACACAACTAAGTGGAACAGGACCTAAGCTGGGAGGAATATGCAAAATACAAACACATTCAAAACTGGTAAAGATTCAGGAAACACAGAAACAAGTGTGAACACTAACCAAGACACAGGACTGGTTACAGGACAAGACTAAGGTTCACATAACATATATAAGCTGTACACACAGAATAACTGAGAAAAGAACAAACTCAAAACCAAACTGTACAGAAAGCCATGGATAACACAAAGTACGCACAGACACAGCTAAGAGTGCAAGGTGAAAAAAAATCAGCAGCAAATCCAAAAAGGCTGGATGCCTAGAAATGCAACCCACTAACTGTTGATTGTCAAAGACTGTATCTCTTACCAGACCAGGGAGCAACCTGCAGCGTAGCCAGGTGCGTTCATTACAGAACCATTTTGTCTACTTTTGTCTGGTATATTGTCACAAATTGTTTAATCAAAAACTCTCACCCCTTTTCAATACTCTCAGGGCGGGGAAGGTAAATTCCTCCCCACAGCCCAATGGAAGAAGAATAGATTTTGCCCAATTTACCTATAAATCCAAGAAGGTTTCCCAATTTTGTATAACCTCCATGACTCTATGCCGGGACTTCCTTGGGTCCTCAAGGAATAGCAGCATTGCATCTGCATATAATGATATTTTGTCCCCCTCCCCCCAGCTTCAATACCTTCAAATGACAGGGTCTGCCCTTAACAATTTAACCAATGGTACAATAGCCAAGGCCAAGAGCAGGGGGGTAGAGGGGAGAACCCTTTCAGGTCCTATGAGTTAAAGGGGTATTCCAGGCAAAAACTTTTTATATATATATCAACTGGCTCAGGAAAGTTAAACAGATTTGTAAATTACTTCTGTTAAAAAATCTCAATCCTTTCAATAGTTATTAGCTTCTGAAGTTTTCTGTCTAACTGCTCAATGATGATGTCATGTCCCGGGAGCTGTGCATGATGGGAGAATATCCCCATAGGAACTGCACAGCTCCCGGGACGGGAGTCATCAGAAAGCAGTTAGACAGAAAAAAACAACTCAACTTCAGAAGCTAATAACTATTGCAAGGATTAAGATTTTTTAATCGAAGTAATTTACAAATCTGTTTAACTTTCCGGAGCCAGTTGATATATATATAAAAAAGTTTTGTCCTGGAATACCCCTTTAATGAAAATTCTGAGGATGTCAAGCCATTTAAACCCACTGCATTAGGGTTGGCGTATGATGGACCATTTTTATGAAGTCCACCCCTAAACCAAATGCTTTTAAAAGTTTCCCATAGTACCTCCTCCTCCATCATGCCTAAAAACAGGATGAAGAGGGGGCCCTCTGGTTCTCTAAACTGCACATTACAGTACAATCTTTGAATACTATTTTTGGCTATCCTACAAGGTATACACCCCTTTTGATCTATGTGAACCAGTTAAGTAATATTTTTTGAAGCCTATTAGAAAATACTTGGGCAAATAGCTTTATATTTATGTGTAATAAAGATCGGGCCTATAGAAGTCTAGACCCATGGGGGCTCGTATCCTGTTTTAAAATTAAAATTATCCTGGCCTCCGTCATAGATTTCGGTAGACTATCATCTTTTGGAGAAGTAGGCAGCCTCCTACAAAGTGATGTAAGGAGTAAATTACAATATTAACGGTATATCTCGAAAGGTAGCCCGTCCCTTCCATGGGCGATATTACCTTTTATCGAAGCCAAAACCTCTTCTAACTCCTCAATCGTAATGGGTGCATCCAGCATAATCCTGTCCAAGTCTGAGATTTTCAGGAACTTAACATTATTTAAAAATAAACCTACCATCTCCTTTGGTAGGTTTTCTAAAGATGTATACATTTTGGAAGAATTTATCAAATTCCTGTACTATGATTTAAGAATTTTCACAAGTGCTCCCATCCTCCATCTTATATTTTTATTACTGCTTTGGTTCTGAACTATACTCATTTAACATTTATTTATTGTACTGGGTTTCCAGAATTGCCTTTTCTCCATAAATAAGAAGAGGCAGACAATAAGAAGAGGCAGGCAATTTTTCTAATGAGAATACCCATTTTGTCTTATTTTCAGCCGTAGGTGAGTTAAAGGGGTTATCCAGGAAAAACTTTTTTTTATCTATCAGCTGGCTCCAGAAAGTTAAACAGATTTGTAAATGACTTCTATTAAAAAAAATCTTGATTCTTTCAGTACTTATGAGCTGCTGAAGTCGAGTTCTTTTCTGTCTAAGTGAACTGTCCTGAGTAGAAGCAAATCCCCATAGCAAACCTCTTCTACTCTGTGCAGTTCCCGAGACAAGCAGAGATGTCAGCAAAGAGCACTGTAGCTAGACAGAAAAGAACAACTCAACTTCAGCAGCTGATAATTATTAGAAGGATTAAGATTTAACAGAAGTAATTTACAAATCTGTTTAACTTTCTGGAGCCAGTTAAAATAAGAAAAAAAGTTTTTTCCTGGAGTACCCCTTTAACATGTATTCATTTCGATTAGCTAACTGCCTCTCTCAGACCCAGTTGTTCCTTAGCAAATGTTTTTTTAATATTCTGTATAATCCCATAGAGTTCACCTGTAATATAGGCCTTAGCTGAGCCCCACAGTTTTATCTGCAGCAGTTCCTTAATTTATTTAAATAACAAAAGGAATTCAATTGAACCAATATGGTTAATCCTAATATGCATAATTTTCTACCAAAATCATTTTTGATATTTATTTAGCATCTGTAAAAAGAAGAGTCTGATCTGCGGTCTGTATAATAGGGTATGGTTTGGGGATTTATAGAGGGTCTATTTATTTTGGGGGTCTGGAGTATCTATTAGTTTATAGGCTCTAGCAGTCTCTATTTGAGGGCTCTGAGTAAACCTGTATTAAGGGGATATGTATTTGTTTGTGAGGCCTGCGGGAAAGTCTTTGTTTAGGGGGCATTGTGTGGGGTCTGAGCACAATGTTTATTTTGCATTTCTGGTCTAGGGTCTGCATTTTCTTCAGTGGTGTGTGAGAAGTCAGTATTTATTCAGGGGATCTGTATTTTATGGGTATCCTGTTTGTGGCAGGTTGAAAATGTATCCGATATAAATACCGTATTTTTCGCCGTATAAGACGCACTTTTTCTTCCCCAACACTGGGAGGAAAAAGTCGGTGCGTCTTATACGGCGAATACACCCCTATCGCGGCGGTCCCTGCGGCCATCAACGGCCAGGACCCGCGGCTAATACAGGACATGACCGATCGCGGTGATGCCCTGTATTAACCCTTCAGACGCGGCGATCAAAGCTGACCGCCGCGTCTGAAGGGAAAGTGACACTAACCCAGCTGTTCAGTCGGGCTGTTCGGGACCGCCGCGATTTCACCGCGGCAGTCCCGAACAGCCCGACTGAATAGCCGGGTTAGTGCTTACAGGACACCGGGAGGGACCTTACCTGCCTCCTCGGTGTCTTCTCCGTTCAGGGATCCCCTGTATGGCCGGCGCTCTCCTTCCTCGTCATCACGTCGTCGCGTACGTGCGTCGGCGTGCGTAACGACGTGATGACGGCGACGGAGAGTGAGGATACCCGGCCGGCAGCAGATACGTTCCGGAGCGACGGGGACACGGCGACAGCGATAGAGCGACATCCAGGGCAGCGGTGACGGGTCCGGAGCGGCGGGGACACGAGAGTATTACCTCCTATGCAGTGGTCTTCAATCTGCGGACCTCCAGATGTTGGCTGTCTGGGCATGCTGGGAGTTGTAGTTTTGCAACATCTGGAGGTCCGCAGGTTGAAGACCCCTATTGGGTTCAAAATCTTAAATTTTTAGGGTGCGTCTTATATAAATAGGGTGCGTCTTATACGCCGGTGCATCCTATAGGGCGAAAAATACGGTAGGTAAAGCATATAGCCAAAAACTCAGTCCTGTGCTTTTTACGCTCCTTTATAGAATCTCCCTGATGTCACTTCTTGAAAGTTTGCAAGTATGGGGTAAGTGCTGTAGGTCAGCTGTCTCGATATATTACGCACCCTTGTCTTCCTTTAGTTTTCAGTGAGTTTCCATGTTAAGTACAAAAGAGGTTAATATATTCGATGCCATAATTTTCTTTTCTATGATAGGTCAGCCATCAGTATGCAGCCGTGTTGTTCGGTGCACTGGTGCTGTTTGAGAACCTTTATCTCAATATAGCAGATGGGCGCTTTCTGCATATATACATTTTAATTACAGTGTCTAATGCATGGAAATAATTGAAACAAAGAAGCCTGTATTTATGTGAATGCAATCTATAAGACATAATGTTACATATCTTACAGTAATAAAAGAAACGGGAATATATCTTACCAACATACTGCTTCCAAAATTCCGTCTGTAGAGAAAAAAACAAATATTCTGTTCAGTGGAATTTTTTATTAGAAAATCACATATTGTTTTTTAGTATTTTTTTGACGATACATACGGAAAACAAAATCTGGTAACATTGGAGTACACACAAAAAAAAATGACACTTTATGCAGTTTATGTTTTGCTCACTTGTCAACTTTGCTGTGTAGACTGGAGCATGTCATCAGAGGTTTGGGGAATATATCACAGCTGTGTTGTTCAATTGGAGGCCTAAATAAGGTAAGTAGAGGCTATACACACAAATAACATTTCATATGCATTAGCCAAATCACTCTCTGGTCTTGGACATGGACTTACTACAGTACATGGCAAATTATTAAACAAGATTGTAGGTGGGGGGTCCAGAGGACTGAATGATTCTTGAATGGCAGTAAGAAGGTAAAGCTTTATGTAGACTTTGGCTAGATCAGTAACGAAGTGGCAGTGTTGCACCTTGGTTCTGCCATGAGGAGGAGTCATAGGGAAAATTGTTAGCAGGAAGTAGAGAGCGTAGAAGTGACCACATGTTCAACCACAGGGACTTGTTACAAGTGCTGAGATAATAGTCGGCCCAACAAAGCCAGGAGATTTGATGAGTGTCCTTGGCTCATGTAGGTCTTTCTGTCTGCAGTCTTCTGAGCTGTCCTGAACAGTGGGCTTCAGGTCATTACATCACTATTATAAGACGTCGTGATTGGGCATGGACACAATGTCACTAGTCCCTAGTGAGGGACCAGAGGTGAGCAACATTTCAAGATCAGAATAGATATTTTGTTTTGTTTGTTTTAAGCACCAAATCTGAATCCAAAGCATCTGCATTCCATGTCTAAGTCAATGGTCTCCAAACTAATGCACTCTAGATGCGGCAAAACTACAACTAAGTTATAGTTTTGCCATATGTAAAGGGCCGCAGTTTGGAGACAACTGGTCTAAATAATATTACAGATATACAACAAGAGCAGGAGAGGCGGCGGCACTACTGGGACAGCTGGGTAATCACGGTCTGCTAGGACAACTGGCAACTGACTCAGTCCCGATACATAGGGTGCGTAGTAAAAGTCACTTAGAAGACTGTATGCAGAAAGAATAAAGATACGCACTCACCAATCCAGGGACATCACGTAGCGGCTTTATTGAAGGAACTCAAGACATCAGCAAACGATGAACATACAGTGCTCCAAAGCAGCAGGAAGTCAGGTGAGCGGGCGAGTGGAGTACAGGTGGGGGGCGTGGGCAGTGGGGCAACGAATCATTTCACGTCATGAGTGACTCTTCATCCGGCCCCGGAGTGCGTATCTTTATTCTTTCTGCATACAGTCTTCTAAGTAATATTACATTTTATGTGAAATTGTAAAGGGTCTCTTGTAACAAACATCGGTCCTCAGCTAGGAGCCTCAGCAGGAGTCACAGAATATTTTTTCACTAACCATTAATTTCATAGTAATCAGCTTTTTGTAATAGTAAATTTAGATAAAGAAAAGCTCTTCAATCCTCTTGTAATATCATTAATGTCATGTACAATGAGTCAGCCTCTAATCAGCCTGATACCCAGGCTTCTAAAAAGACACATGAATATATCCTACCCTAAGGCAGTGTACAAAAAAAAGAGGTTCCATTACCCTAGGATGATTGTGTTATAATGTTGTTCTGATGTGGGATGGGGATTATTAAGATCTAGGCTTTGGACTTTTTGATCCTGATAATAAAAAGAATGACATAAAAAGGCTTTTTTTTTTTTTTACTTTGAGTCATACTCTAGGAAAAAGAAAAAAAAATTGACATATTTTTTGTATTTTTCAAATAAATTGCATGCTAATAGTGCAAAGTACAGTATAGACTACAGAATGAAGAATTTTATCATGGACTCGGTTTGCTAGACTGACTAAATAAAAAAAAGTTAATTCTATCTCATTCGACCCTATCCCTAAAAGCAGACCTCAACCCTGGGCTCTCAGAATGAATTCACACATGGGATAAAATTACACCCTGAAATTCACACTGTGGATCCTGTACTTGCTTTAAAACTGAACAGATTTGTGTCTGTTTTTTTACACAGGGTTTTTTTTTTTTAATCTCATGGCCTGCTATTTCCCTTTGGGCAAAACAAGTTAACACAGAAATAAGGTCCCCATACACTTTGGTGAAACGTTGTCCCACCCTACTGATTCCAACAGGACTGGGCAAATCTCTCATATGATGCTGGGGATAGAAGGGTTGGGCATGTTGAATTTAACAACACCCCACTGATTCGGACAGGACTGGCCAAATCTCTAATATGTTGGGGATCAAAGGGTTGGGGTGTTGGATTTAACACCACCCCACTGATTCGGACAAGACTGGCCAAATCTCTAATATGTTGGGGATCAAAGGGTTGGGGGTGTTGGATTTAACACCACCCCACTGATTCGGACAAGACTGGCCAAATCTCTAATATGTTGGGGATCAAAGGGTTGGGGGTGTTGGATTTAACACCACCCCACTGATTCGGACAGGACTGGCCAAATCTCTAATATGTTGGGGATCAAAGGGTTGGGGGTGTTGGATTTAACACCACCTCACTGATTCGGACAGGACTGGCCAAATCTCTAATATGAAGTTGGGGAGAGAAGGGTTGGGCATGTTGGATTTAACACCACCTCACTGATTCCGACAGGACTGGCCAAATCTCTAATATGAAGTTGGGGAGAGAAGGGTTGGGCATGTTGGATTTAAACTACCTAATTGTTGTGTTTTCCTGGAGATACCCTACTCTTAGCTCATTAACAACACATGAATGTTCGGACAAGCTGAACGTTTATGTATATGAGTGAGCGGGAGAGATAGCTGTTGATTAAACAAATATACAACAATAGCTATTGAATGTGTATGGGCACCTATAAAGGGGTACTCTGGTGGGGAAAAAAACTATTCTAATCAACTGGTGCCAGAAAGTTAAACAGATTTGTAAATTACTTCTATTTAAAAATCTTAATCCTTCCAGTACTTCTCAGCTGCTGTATACTACAGAGGAAGTTGTATAGTTATTTTCTGTCCGATCACAGTGCTCTCTGCTGACACCTCTGCCCATGTCAGGAACTGTCCAGAGAAGGAGAGGTAGACTATGGGGATTTGTTCCTGCTCTCAACAGTTCCTGACATGAACAGAGGTGTCAGCAGAGAGCACTGTGGTCAGACAGAAAATAACAATACAACTTCTAATACAACTTCCTCTGTAGCATATAGCAGCTGATTAATACTGGAAGGATTAAGATTTTTAAATAGAAGTAATTTACAACTAGTAGATTAGAATTTTTTTTCTTTTTTGCACCGGAATACCCCTTTAAGGGACAGATCTTGCCTTGCTCATTATGCTTAATATCTGCACAATATCTGCACATATCTGCACAATTTCAGATATGAGATGAGAACAGTGTGCCTAAAGGCTGCTACTCCCCCTTTTACTGAAGAGCATTACTTTTCTTGTAATAAACAAATTAAAAGGATCTGGCAGAAAATTGGACTGTACATTAATTTGTATATTACATATGAGAATAAATATGCTGCATAAGTAAACCATTTATAGCAAGTACTAATGTGTTCCTCCTGTGTCCTGTTGCTTTTGTGTCAGATGTAAAAGAGCATTTTCATTAGGTTTAATGCAGCCGTCTTCATTAGATCGGCTTTACAGAGAATTACACCCAAGGCTTAATTGACCAGAGAAATGAAGAAAAACTGCAGCAATTATCACCCAAACTGATAGGAGCCTCTATAATGTCAGACAGTATTGACCATTCCTTTTCAGACATCTAAATAAGATTACCCAACCCCAGATTTAATTTATGTACGTGCATTTATTTGTCTGTCCAGTACCTTCAGTACCTCAAGGGGTCATCTAATGAAGACAATACCATTTAAAAAAGAAAAAAAAAAGAAAGATTTTCTCTGCTATAAACAATTCTCAGTAGCCAGAAGAGTCCATTGACAATAAACTGAATACATAGGGGAATTTATCTATGCTTACACCAAAGAACTGGTACAAAAAAAGTTGTAAATTGTTGTGAAAAACACAGAAAAGTCGCACATTTAAAAAAAATAAATAAGTGATAACACGAACATTTGCAACCTATTCTTGCAAAAAATGGTCACAAAAAACCATTAATGAATTCTTTCCAAAGTGTTTCCCCAGGCTGGGACCCCCAGCGGTGAGCTATGATATGTGCTCCATTTCCCTGCAGCGCCACTACTGGGAAAATGAAAAAATTACACATTTCCCATTCAGACTAATTTGTTTTCCGTGTAAGACAAAAAAGGACAGGTCCTCCAGATCGAGAGATGTTCTTTGTACCACTCTCTTTTCTGTTCAAGAAAAATTATCTTCAAAAAGGGCCGCTTGCCTGACGAAGTGTTCTGTCTTGGTGTGAAATGTGTTGCAAAATTGTTTCAATAAACTAGCCCCTGTTTGTATATTACATGAGACTTCAGTAACTTCTTTGGAGAAGTGCCTGATGAAGGCTTCATTTTTTTTTCTATGTGATTGTATCCTTTCTATGTGATTATATCCATTCCTTCTACTTGATTGATGTACAAGGCTCAGTACTGAAAGCCAAATCCCGTACATCAATTATGCAGGGCAGGGAGGGGTGGGGGAGGGAGGAGGTGTACATGCTGCAGCTCAGCACTGCCTCTACAACCCTTGAGCCTAGAAGAAAAACAATGATTTTATAGCTTTGCAAACAGCCATCAGCTAAAAGGCAAGTATCATGCTGGACATTTATCAAGGTATTTAGAGCCTTTTTTTTTTTGCTTACAAAAGTCACACAAAAAGTCACACATGCGCCTAAGCACTTTTTTGTGCGACTTTTGTGGGTAAGCAAAAAGTTACAAACAGCCTTAGCTAAGCAAATTTTAGTTTTCACTTCGCAGTGGTCAGGTATTTATCATGTGCGAAAGTCGCACGTAGGCAAAAAAAAGTCACAAACCCCCTTCAAAAAGTTGCAAGTCTGCTACAGGTCTGACCTGGAGTACAAAACTCCCGTACGTGAACAAATAAAAAAATTTGCCGCCACCGCCGTTCATTTTCCCCCCGCTGCCGCTCATCTTTCCTCCCCCCGCCGTTCATCTCTCCTCCGCTGCCGCCGTTCATCTCTCCCCCACCACCACTGCCGCTCATCTCTCCCCGTTGTCGCTGCTCATCTCCCCCCGCTGCCCCCGCTCATATCCCCCGCCACCGCTCCTCACCCCCCGCCGCCGCTGATCATCTGTCCACCACCGCTCATGTCCCCTCGCTGCCACCGTTCATCTCTCCCCCCTCGCTGCCGCTGCTTATCTCTTCCCCAGATGAGTGGTGGCGGGGGACAGATGAGCGGTGGAGGACAGATGAGCAACGGCGGACAGATGAGCGGTGGGGGACAGATGAATGACTGGGGCAGCGGAGCGGGCAGGCTCTCAAAAATATGAAACTGCAGTGTAATTTCATATTTCCTGGCCTGGGCTGTAATTGGCTCGTTGGTCTCGGCCAATCACAGCCCAGCCCAGGAAATGTGAAATTAAAGTGTAGTTTAATAAATCTGGGAGACGGCCTGTTCTGCTCCTCTGCCAACCTCCCATTCGTAACTAGGGAGAAGAGGGGCCCGGGCAGTTCAAAGAAATACTAAATTACACTGTAATTTCATATTTCCTGGGCAGTGCCGTGATAGGCCGTGACCAACCGGCCCATCACGGCACCGCCCGGGAAATATGAAATTACAGTGTAGTTTCATATTCCTGGGAGCCAGCCGGCTCCGCAACCCGGCCACGCGCACGCAACTACCACCGGCCCGCTAGCCATTGCAACTACAATTCCCAGCATCTCCTCACTGTTAGGGCATGCTGTGAGTTGTAGTCTTGCAGCAGCTAGCGGGTTGTAGGTGCAGGTGGGTGGCCGGTGAGTGGCTGGTGCCTCCAGCTGTTGCTAACCTACAACTCCCATGACAGGAGTTGTAGTTTAGGAACGGGGCGCCTCCAGCTGTTGCTAAACTACAACTTCCATGAAGGGAGTTGTAGTTTAGAATCGAGGTGCCCCCAGCTGTTGCTAAACTACAACTCCCATGACAGGGGTTGTAGTTTAGGAACGGGGTGCCTCCAGCTGTTGCTAAACTACAACTCTCATGATGGGAGTTGTTGTTTAGAAACTCCAGCTGTTCCTAAATTGCAAGTTGCAAAAGCTGTCTGGAAATTATGGGAGTTGTGGTTTAGCAACAGCTGGAGGCTCCCTGTTTGGAAACGCTGGTTTATGGGAGGGCACCATAAATGTACTAACCAATTTTCCGTGTTTTTTTTCCTCTCATTTCAGATCCGTGTATGCAGAGGTCTTCTTCAGAATTGGTGGACTACGTCGATGACCAGCTTTTTTTATTTTCATTTAAAATTAATAATATGGTTAATGAGGGCTTGTGAGGGCATGTTTTTTGGAATAAAAGTTTTTAAAAGGTGTTGTTTTTTTATTTTTATTTACTTTACAGGCTTAGTAGTGGAAGCTGTCTGATAGAGTCCTTTACTAAGCCGGGCTTAGCGTTAGTCACAAAAACAGCTAGCGCTAACCCCCAATCATTACCCCGGTACCCACCGCCATAGGGGGGCTGAAAAGAGCGTGTACCTACAGGCCGGGAGTATCAAAAATGGCACTCCTGGGCCTAGGCGGTAACAGGCTGGTGTTATTTAGGCTGGGGAGGGCCAGTAAAAATGGTCTTCACCCACCCTGGTAACATAAGGGCTGTTGCTGCTTGGTTGGTATTTGGCTGAGAATAAAAATAGGGGGAACTTTTTTTTAATTAATATTATGTTACACATGGGCATTACAACATTTACAAGTGCCATGGCTCATTGATATAAATATCAGTTCAAGAACTTTCACTGATGATGTCCTTTCCCATGTCGTGATATATATATATATATATATATATATATATATATATATATATATATATATAACCTGACAGACAACCTAGTAGATCACGACATGGGAAAGGACATCATCAGTGAAAGTTCTTGAACTGATATTTAGATCAATGAGCCATGGCACTTGTGAATGTTGTAATGCCCATGTGTAACACTTGAACTTCTATCACAACCCAAATTGGTACATCTCTTTTATAAAAAACCATCTGTGTGTACCCCTACTAACGCTATGTTCTCACAAGGACCCCTACTAACGATATGTTCTCAAAATACTCAATGTTATGCCAATAATTTAGCTTTTGAGTAGACGATTGTTTGGACATATTGTATGAACATAGATCAGCCTATGAAAGTGTCATTTATGTACTGGTAAAATGATCTTGAGAACAATAACTGATAACTTGTGGCAACAGCCCTTTTAAAGGAAAGCTCCAGTAGAAACTATAGTTTTCCAAATATGTTGTCACATGTAATCATGATGTGTGATATCACTGCTTTCTCATGTAGGTTAATAAATAGTAGTATATTACATATATATATATATATATATATATATATATATATATTTATATATATATATATATATATATATATATTTTTTTTTTATTATTTATATATATATATATATATATATATATTTTTTTTTTTTTTTTTTTTTTTATTTATTTATTATTAATATTATTATTCTTTTTAGGAGCAGACTAGGTGAGAAAAAATGTAAAATAAAAATGAAAGAAGCATTGGCACCCTAACAAAAAAGAAATATGTCACATTTTAAGATAACAATTTACATGAATGGGATTTGAATTTGGCAGCAAAAGACGCATCATGTAATGCAATGAAAAAAAATTAATAGTACATTTCCTTCAAACCCAGTCCATAGTTATCATTTTCTGCAATTATTCTCAATTCATTGTATTAATAATGGCCGCCCGCTATCTTGCTTACAGTTTTTTCATCATTCTCGAAGACTTCTCTTGCTTCTTCATAGCTGCACTTTTCCTCTATACATTCTCGTTCCAGATTGCCCGCAACAAATTCTTCCAAGCGGCCAGCATTATATCTCTTTTGTCTCACCAGAATGCTGCTTGCAGATTTGTCAGACAGGAACACTGTGAGGAAAGCATTTTATAGATATGTTATTATCTGATGTGAGGGCCTATCTCTGTCTATAGAGAACCTGTAGGAGCATATATAGAAATAAAGAACAGAAAAAAAGAGCAGGCGCTCTCTAAGGGGGAGATTTATCAAAACCTGTGCAGAGGAAGAGTGGTGCAGTTGCCCATAGCAACCAATCAGATTGCTTCTTTCATTTTCCACAGGCCTCTAAAGAGGCCTGTGGAAAGTGAAAGAAGCAATCTGATTGGTTGCTATGGGCAACTGCACCACTCTTCCTCTGCACAGGTTTTGATAAATCTCCCCCTAAGTGTAGTTATTTCCAGTAAAAATTGTGGTGAACAAAAAGGAAGCTTAAGATTACTCAAATGGAGCAAAGGATGGTGAGATTGCACACTCACTTCTTGGTGTTGCGCTGCAGGCACAGCACTGATTAGTACATGATAGAGTGTATTCACTCAGATAGAATCCTCACGGCAGCCTTACGTCCTTTCCCGATAATCTATGATGTCGGTGAAGCAGTAGAGTGTGTGGAGTGGAGTTCAGGGTGTTCCACTCTCTGGTTTGGATCGCGATCTGGTGCCTAGGAGGAGCTCTCCTGTCACAAATGTACGGAGGGCAGCAGAAGTATATCCAAACAGGTTTATTGATAGAATTAGGATAAAATCATATAAAATAGACAACGGGTTTCGCGAGGGGGCCCTCGCTTCATCAGGTCTGGGGTGCCGTACCATTGTAGAGACTTAAACATTTAAAAAAACACAGGAGTGTTCACAGGGGAGTGACGTTGCATTCAGGCCGGAAACATGCAGAGTTGTCATTCAAACATATACGTATACATTTACATTTTATGTAATAGCAGACCGACTTCATGGAGTGAACATTTACAATAAAATAACCATAATAAAAATAAAAATAAATAGATAGTGATGGTAATGTTATATTTAAACAGTATACTTCATAGGGTTAAGTACCCTCGGCATTCGTGCAGGCTGGGTCTTCCAGCGCAGTTGTGGTTGCATGTGCCGTGCCGACAGGAGGAACACATGTTAATCCAGATGCTGCCCTGGTTGCGGACAGTATGGGGGACACATCGGATAGTTCAGAAGTGTTGGACAGTACCAGGCTGCTATCTGACCGCGAGTTATTTTGTTGTATAGGTTATTGTACTCACTCTGTGTATTAAGTCTTATGAATATTGTGTCAGCTGTAGCGCAAATAGCGTGATGTGTGCTTCTGTTGTTAGCTTGAGCTCTGGAGCGACTCGCCGTGCTGTTTTGATTCTGCAGCGTTTGGATTTAAAGTTTCTGGCGGATGGTTATATATATATAATGCGGTTTGTCAAGTATGTATTATATATTTTATCTTAGGTGTGCATTGGAAGCATACATTAGAGTATGCCTGCAGGATTCACTGTTATATTATATATGTATATAGATATCATATATGTATTTAGATTGGGTAAAAATGGCCATAAGTAAGTGATGGGCTGGAGAGCTAATAGGTAGTAAGTGCTAGTTAAAGATATATATATATATATATGCCGATATGCATATATAGAGATGTGAACTGTGTTATGGAAGTTTGTTGACCGTGTTCTTCAGGCCTATTGTGAAAGGATATGTCTGTCCATATTTATGCAACAATATATACTTACAAATGCACGTAAGGTATTGAATGCATGTAAAATGTTAAGGTGATGCATGGGGATGGCACGAAACTATGCAGTCCTACCCACACCCCCTGCCTCTTATCCAGCCCTCCCTTGCCTTGATGTGTACACCATATACCTCGGAATAAAGAGAAGTTCATTTGCAGTAACGGTGAGTCGCCGATCTATCTCTATTTGTTATATAACGGTGAGTCTCTTTTCTATCTCTATTTGTTATACCTGGACAGCTTATACTTGCAGCACCACTTAACTGCATGCACGGATCCTGGGCAGTGTACTCGTCCTCTCACATAACGGCTTAGTGATATCGGTGGTGCCAGAAGCTACACTTCTTTGCTATACATCTACTTTGTAATGACCTCAGTAATTTTACCCAAAAATCTATGGTGAAACGGAAAAAAAATCATTGTGCGACAAAATTGAAGAAAAAACACAATTTTGTATCCTTTGGGGGATTCCGTTTCTACGCAGTACTTTTTTCGGTAAAAATGACACCTTACCTTTATTTTGTAGGTCCATACGATTAAAATGATACCCTACTTATATAGGTTTGATTTTGTTGTACTTATGGAAAAAATCATAACTACATGCACGAAAATTAATACGTTTAAAACTGTCATCTTCTGACCCCTATAACTTTTTTTTCCCCATGAATGGGGCGGTATGAGGACTCATTTTTCGCATCATGAGCTGAAGTTTTTATCAGTACCATTTTTGTTTTGATCTGACTTTTTGATAGCTTTTTATACAATTTTTTATGGTATAAAAAGTTACCAAAAATACGCTATTTTGGACTTATGAATTTTTTTGCGCGTACACCATTGACCGTGCGGTTTAATTAACAATATAGTTTTTATAGTTTGGACATTTATGCAAACGGCAATACCACTTATGTTTGTTTTCATTCACACACTTTTTTTTTTAAATGGGAAAAGGGGGGTGATTCTGATTTTTATTAGGGAAGGGGCTAAATCACATTTATTAACAATTTTTTTTCTTTTTATATGCAGTGTTATAGCCCCCTCTAAGGGCTATTATACTGCATAAACTGATTGCAGGCACTGTTCAATGCATTGCCATAAGAATGCATTGATCAGTGTTTTCTGCGCTTGATTTCTCAAGCCTGGATATCAGGCTTGGAGCAATCAAACGCTGATCGGACAGCCTTGAAGAAGGTAAGGCACCTCCCGATGTCCTCTCAGCTGTTCAGGATGCCACGATTTCACCGCAGCGGTCCCGAACATCTCCCCTGAGCAGCATATTCTCCCGTTTTAGACGCCGCTATCAACTTTGATCACATCATCTAAAGGGTTAATACCAGGCATCAGCCCGATCGGCGATGTCCATTATTAGCCGCAGGTCCCGGTTGCTCATAGCAATCAGGACCCCGCAGATACAAATCGCGCTCAGAAGCTGATCGAAAGCCGGCTGAGGCGGGGTAGTTCCGTTTCTGGTTTGGTGTTGCTGTTAGTGTAGATCTTCTTTGTTAGGCATTCTTCCTGATTAAGATTGTTAGTTTTTTCTCATGCTTCCATAATTAGCTGTTCAGGGTACCCCTTTGTTTTAAAACGGTTGGTGAGGATTTCCGCTTGCTGCTTGTAGGTTTCATTCTTGGTGCAATTCTTCCATATTCTCTTAAACTGACTAAATGGTATACTAGATCAACACTTTTTTAGATGTCCGCTGTTAAAAGAGAGGTAGCTATTAGCGTCAACCTTTTTGAAGTAGGTTGCTGCAAGTATTTTATTGGAATCATGATATATTTCCAGATCCAGATATTCTATTTTCTCTTGTGAGGAAAGTGTGATGCCCCAGTAGTTCCCATTAATCTCTTCCACAAACTGGTTGATAATGTCATCGACCCATTCCAAAGAAAGAAGAGATCGTCTATGTATATTTTACGAAAGATCACATGTTTACTGTAGAGATCGTTAGAAGCAGAGATGATCGCATTTTTGAAAAATTACATTCGGCCGATTTGCCGAATTTTCCCCAAAAATGTGTTTCGGTCCGAATTTAATGGCGCTGAATCACTATTAAAAATGGCTATTTCTGGCCTGGAGGTGGCCTGGAGGTGGCATCAGTATGAGGAGACCATATAGTGGCTGAATGACACAGCGTGGAGGTGGCGGCAGCATGAGTAGAACATATAATGGCTGAATGACACAGCTTGGAGTTGGCGGCAGCATGTTGTAACTGAATGACACAGCCTTGAGTTTGCGGCAGCATGTGGAGAACATATAGTGGCTAAATGAGACAGCGTGAAGGTGGTGGCAGCATGAGGAGACCATATAGTGCCTGAATGACATAGCGTGGAAGTGGCAGAAGCATGAGGTGACCATATAGTGGCTGAATGACACAACGTGGAGGTGGCGCCAGCATGGGAAGACCATATAGTGGCTAAATGACACAGTCTGGAGTTGATGGCAGCATGAGGAGACCATATAGTGGCTTAATGACACAGCCTGGAATTAGCTGTAGCATGGGGAGACCATATAGTGGCTGAATGACACAGCCTGGAGCTGGCGGCAGAATGAGGAGACCATATAGTGACTGAATGACACAGCCTGGAGTTGGCGGCAGCATATTGTAGCTGAATGACACAGCCTTGAGTTTGCGGCAGCGTGAGGAAAGCATATGGTGGCTAAATGACACAGCGTGAAGGTGGTGGCAGCATGAGGAGACCATATAGTGCCTGAATGACATAGCATGGAGATGGCAGAAGCATGAGGAGAACATATAGTGGCTGAATGACACAGCCTGGAGTTAGCGGCAGCATGGGGAGACCATATAGTGGCTGAAAGACACAGTGTGAAGCTGGCGGCAGCATGAGGAGACCATATAGTGGCTTAACCCCTAAAGTACCCGGGGTTTTTCCGTTTTTGCATTTTAGTTTTTTCCTCCTCACCTTAAAAAAATCCTAACTCTTTCAATTTTTCACCTAAAAATCCATGTGATGGCTTATTTTTTGCGCCACCAATTCAACTTTGTAATGATTTCAGTCATTTTACCCAAAAATCTACGGCGAAACGGAAAAAAAATCATTGTGAGACAAAATTGAAAAAAAAAAAACCCACAGTTTTGTAACTTTTGGGGGCTTCTGTTTCTACACAGTACATTTTTCAGTAAAAATGACACCTCTTTATTCTGTAGGTCCATATGGTTAAAATGATACCCTACTCATGTAGGTTTGATTTTGTCGTACTTCTGGAAAAAATCAAAACTACATGCAGGAAAATTTATACGTTTAAAATTGTCATCTTCTGACCCCTATAACTTTTTATTTTTCCGCATATGGGAGGTATGAGGGCTCATTTTTTTGCGCCATGACCTGAGGTTTTTAGCGCTACCATTTTTGCATGGATAGGACTTATTGATCGCTTTGTCACCGGGTCACTTTCAGGACTCCTGATGCTGCTGCTGCCACCTCCAGGCTGTCTCATTCTGCCACCATATGTTCTCCTCATACTGATGCCAGCTTCAAGCTGTCTCATACTGCCACCATATGTTCTCCTCATGCTGCTGCCACCTCCAGGCTGTGTTTCATTCAGCCACTATATGGTCTCCTCATGCTGCCGCCAACTCCATGCTGTGTCATTAAGCCACTATATGGTCTCCCCATGCTGCCGCTAACTCCAGCCTGTGTCATTCAGCCACTATATGTTCTCCTCATGCTGCCGCCAACTCCAGGCTGTGTCATTAAGCCACTATATAATCTCCTCATGCTTCTGCCAACTCCAGACTGTGTCATTCATCCACTATATGGTCTCCTCATGCTGGCGCCGCCTCCAAGTTGTGTCATTCAGCCACAATATGGTCTCCTCATGCTTCTGCCACCTCCACGATGTGTCATTCAGCCAATATATCTTCTCCTCCTGCTGCCGCCAACTCCGTACTGTGTCATTAACCTGTTAAGGACCCAGGGCGTACCTGTACGTCCTGAGTCCGCTCCCCTTCTATAACGGGGTTCCTCGGCGTGGCCCCGCATTATAGAGGGTCGGGCCCTGCCTCTAACAACGGCCAGGACCCGTGGCTAAAAGCACCCGCCGCATCTAAAATGAAAGTGAAACCATGCCGGTAAGCTCAGGGAGCTGTTCAGGATCACCACGGCGAAATCGCGGCATACCAAACAGCTTACATGACAGCCGGAGGATCTCTACCTGCCTCCTCGCTGTCCGATCGCCGAATGACTGCTCAGTGCATAATATCCAGGCATGAGCAGTCAAGCGGCAGAATCATCGATCAGTGGTTTCTTATGAGAAACCACTGATCAATGTAAAAGATCAGTGTGTGCAGTGTTATAGGTCCCTATGGGAGCTATAACGCTGCAAAAAAAAGTGAATAAAGATAATTTAACCCCTTCCCTAATAAAAGTTTGAATCACCCCCCTTTTCCCATAAAAAAAAACTGTGTAAATAAAAATAAACACATGTGGTATTGCCGCGTGCAGAAATTTCCGAATTATAAAAATATATTGTTGCTGATAGGCTGCATCCTGCATGTGATTCAGGATTCCTTGGCCCATGTCCTCACATGTGGATCCACCGTTTTAGATGCCCTGGAGCTTGGGCCGCACTAAATGGAGTTTAATGAAGCGATTCACACGATCAAATTGCGGTGATATTCACATTTGTTGTGAATCAAATTTTTCCGGAAATTGGTAATGACTTCGGATTCATCAGATTACATTCGCTTATCCCTAGTTAGAAGTAGTAAAAAAAAAATTCCAAAGCTGCTCATAACTAAATTGGCAAACCAGAAATTAAACTACCCCTCCTCAATTTTATAACAACATACAATTTCGCTCACAACCAAATAAAATGCACTTTTAAAAAACATTGGCACATTTTATTAAATGATCAAATTATGAAGGGCACACTACCATCAAATCCTGGAATCACCTATAGAAGAGCACCCACCCTGAAATCTATGGTGGTGCCCAGCAAACTTACGCAAACCAAAAGTCCACAAAAGTCCAGGAATTTATAAGTGTGGAGGATGCCCGTGCCTTTGCTGCAACTCCATTAAAGCGGGAAAAAAATTCATAAAAAGCAACAATACTGGAGAGACCTTCACGTTATTTATGTATTAGAATGAATATACGGCCAACAATATGTTGGCCGCACAACCCAGGAATTGCACCAAAGACTAAATGGACACAGAAGAAACATAAAAAAAAGGCTTCCTCCTGCACAGTGTGTCCCAACACTGCACAGAAAAAATATAGGAATAGCCGATCCGGTCACAATTTACCAGATTGACCATATTGGAGGAAAGTCTCCAACTGATATGAAGAATTAATAAAAAGAGAGATGTACTGGATTTTTAGGTGAGATACTTTAATGCCAGGAGGTCTTAATGAAGCCACAGAACTTATTAAATAACATAAATAACAATAGTTTCCATACATATTTTACCACCTCATATGCCCCCTTATTATTATTATTATAATTTTATATTATCATATAAATTTGTGTTATATTTTATCCATCTGTGTTATATTTTATCCGATTGTATTATAACATCCTTTCATCCCATTGTAATTTTACCTACATACTTATTTATATTAATACAAATTTTTATCATTAATAATATATTATGTATAACCATCATGTGACATTCTTACTATTTAAATATCCCACCAACACTAATGATATCCATCCCCATGTATCACCTTAATATATTACATGTATTTAATACATTACGTGCATTTGTAAGTATATATTGTTGCATACATATGGACAGACATATCCTTTCACAATAGGCCTGAAGAACGCAGTCAACTAAATTTCATAACACAGTTCACATCTCTATATATGCATATTGGCATATGTATACTGCATTATATATTTTTTACAATAACCATCCCACCGAAACTTTGAGTCCAAACGCCGCAGTATCAAAACCAGCACGTTGAGCCACTCCAGCTCACATCACACTATTTGCACTACAGCAGACACAATATTCATAAGACTTAATACACAGAGTGAGTACAATAACCTATACAACAAAATAACTTGGGTCAGATAGCAGCCTGGTACTGTCCAAGACTTCTGAACTATCCAATGTGTCCCCCATACTGTCCGCAACCAGGGCAGCATCTGTATTAACAAGTTTTCCTCCTGTCGGCACGGCACATGCAACCACAACTGTGCTGGAAGACCCAGCCTGCACGATGTTTAAATATAACATTACCATCTTTATTTTATTTTTATAATAATTATTTTATTGTGAGTGTTCACTCCATGAAGTCGGTCTGCTATTATTTCAGCTGCAAAATGTAAATGTATACGTATATGTTTGAATGACAACTCTGCATGTTTCCGGCCTGAATGTGACGTCACTCCCCTGTGAACACTCCTGTGTTTTTTCAAATGTTCAAGTCTCTACAATGGTACAGCACCCCAGACCTGACGAAGCGAGGGCCCCCTCGCGAAACCCGTTGTCTACTTTATATGCTCTTCTTATTATTCTATCAATAAACCTGTTTGGATATACTTCTGCTGCCCTCCGTAAATTTGTGACAGGACAGCTCCTCCTAGGCACCAGATCGCGATCCAAACCGGAGAGTGGAACACCCTGAACTCCACTCCACACACTCTATACAGAACCAGTACATGCCCACTTCTTATTACATTGTAATCTTTGTCATTGTACGCAGGACATGTGATCAATAGGGTGTAATCGATTGTATGTGAACTGCCCTTAAGAAACAGACCATATGGCAACAGACTGTCTCAAAGGTCACCTCCAGGTTGAGATTATTTTAGACTAGACCTTTAGGATCCAATATTGTGTCAGAGCCTTTGTCCACTGGCAGATCCTTTGATATTGTGATAAGCCTTAGGGGGTATTCTGGTGGAAAACATTTTTTTACAATCAACTGGTGCCAGAAAGTTAAACAGATTTGGAAATTACTTCTATTTAAAAATCTTAATCCTTCCAGTACTTATCAGCGGCTGTATACTACAGGGGAAGTTCTTTTCTTTTTTAATTTCTTTTCTGTCTGACCACAGTGCTCTCCGCTGACACCTCTGTCCATGTCAGGAACTGTCCAGAGAAGGAGCAAATCCCCTTCTCTGGACAGTTCAATTTACAAATTTGCTTAACTTTCTGACACCAGTTGATCTGGTATCTGTGTATGAGATCGGTATGTGCAGTGTAATAGCCACTAGGGGGGGGCTATTACACTGCAAAAAAAAAGTGTGAAAAAAAGTTAATAAAGATGATTTAACCCCTTTCCTAATAAAAGTAAGAATCACCCCCCTTTTCCCAATTAAAAAAAAGTGTAAATAAAAATAAAATTAAACATATGTGGTATCATCGCATGTGGAAATGTCCACACGGTCAATGGCGTACGCGCAAAAAAAGAAAAAATTCCAAAATAGCGTATTTTTGGTCACTTTTTATATCATGAAAAAATAAATAAAAAGCGATCAAAAAGTCCGATCAATATAAAAATGATATCGATAAAAACTTCAGATCACGGTGCAAAAAATGAGCCCTCATGCCGCTCCATACGCGGAAGAATTTAACAGTTATAGGGGTCAGAATATGACAGTTTTAAACGTATAAATTTCCCTGCATGTTATGATTTTTTTTTAGAAGTACGGAAAAATCAAACTTATATAAGTAGGGTATTTTTTTAATTGTATGGACCTACAAAATAAAGAGAAGGTGTCATCTTTACCGAAAAATTTACTGCGTAGAAATGGAAGCCCCCAAAGTTACAAAATTGCATTTTTTCTTCAATTTTGTCGCACTATGAATTTTTTTTCTGCTTCGTCATGGATATTTTGGTAAAATGACCAATGTCACTGCAAAGTAGAATTGGTTGCACATAAAACAAGCCATAATATGGAATTTTAGGTGCAAAATTGAAAGCGTTATGATTTTTTTAAGTTGATGAGGAAAAAATGAAAATGCAAAAACGGAAAAAACCCTGCGTCCTTAAGGGGTTAAAACAAAAATTGTTTTCCATTGGAGTACCCCTTTAAGTATGTTGTATGTGCAAGGAGTTATGGATGGTTCATATTACGTCTGGCTATCCGTTTAAAAGTCCATTTTATTTATTTTTGTACATCATGTGGGTCTTTAACAGTTCCATTCTTTTCAGTAGGGTGTCTGTCAAAAGTTAAAAGTGTCTGTTTGGGTCCATAAGAAAAATTTCAGAACATCAGAATCCATTGTTTTTAACAGGATAGACCCACACAGACTGTCTAATTATTTTTTTGTTTGTCTTTTAAATATTATGCAAGTCTATGGTAATGGGATGCTACAGGAAGGAACGTAAAGAGCTGTGATTGTGCCGTTTAAGAGGTTTTAGACATAGCAAAACAAATCCCCTCAATCCCCCCTTCCCACAAGCAATATATATATATATATATATATATATATATATATATATATATATATAGATAGATATTCTTGTTTCTCCATACATCATATAGTAAAATGAAAGGTGTCTTTATGAAGTAGAATTGATCCTGCAAAAAACAATCCCACATATGGATCTGTAGATGGAGAACTGAAAGGGTTACATCTCTTACAAAGCGAGGAGGAGAAAAAGAAAACAAAATTTGGATGTGTGTCCTCAAGACCTAAACCCTTTGTGCCCTAAAAGGGGTACTCATTATCTCCCTATACGAAGGATGGGGGATAAGATGTCTGATCGCGGGGGTCCCACTGCTGGCTGTCGGGGCATGCTGGGGGTTGTAGTTTTGCAACAGCTGGAGGCAGACTGGTTGGGGAACACTGGTCTATATGAACATTTCTTTGTGTGATTGTTCCCACAAATCACTTTACATAATTGTTGGCAGTGTTCCCATGTCTGCACAAGGGGATGTATTGCTGGCAAATAATAACTTCTATGTCCGCATAAAAGATTAAATTGGCGATCGTTTTATTGTTCTTTTTTTTATCACTGGGCATGTTTACAATACAATGATTGTCAATGAATGTTTATATAAATGATCGATCAGGCGATTATCGCTCCAGGTCCATAACCCCTTAAAGGACAACTGCAGCATTATAGCACTTACTCCCTATTCACAGGATCCCCCGCGATCTCCTGAACGGGGCCCCCTAGAGATCTCCTCAGAGGGACCCCCCGTGATCTCCTGACAGGGCCCCCTAGAGAGGTCCACGGTTACGCCTCCTCCCCATACAGGTCTATGGGAGAGGCGGGGAGGCACGGACGCTGCCTCCCAACCTCTCCCATAGAACTACAGAACACCCCGCGATAAGTTGTTTTCGACCGCAGAAGGCCTTTAAGGACAACAGGTTTTTTCATTTTTGCACTTATGATTTTTAAAAGATGAGGAGGAAAAAACAAAACACTTTCAATTTTCCACCTATAGACCCATATGAGGGCTTGTTTTTTGCGCCACCAATTTTTATTTGTTATACCATCAATCATTTCACCACAAAATCTATGGTGAAATCAAAAATAAAATATTTGTGGGGCAAAATAAAATAAAAAATGCCATTTGTAACTTTTGCGGGCTATTCTATGCAGTGCACTTTTCAGTAAAAATGACACCTTATTTTTATTCTGTAGGTCCATACGGTTACAAGAATAACCAATTTAGGCAGTTTTTATTTTATTTTACTACTAACTACATGCACCAAAATTTGTATGTTTAAAATTGTCCGCTTCTGACCCCTATAACTTTTCATTTTTTCGTATACGAGGCTATATGAGGGCTCATTTTTTTGTACTGTGATCTGAAGTTTTTATTGGCTTTTGTTTTGATGGGACTTTTTGATCGGCTTTTATACTTTATTTTTAGGGTATACAAAGTGACCAAAAATGATATTTTGGAATTTTTTTTTTGGTAAACCCGATTGACCGTGCGGTTTAATTAATATAATATTTTTATAGTTCAGACATTTCTGCACAAGGTAATCCCACAAATGCTTATTTTTGTTTACATATTTTTTTATGATAAAAGGGGGGTGATTCAAACTTTTATTATTTTATTTATTTATTAACTTTTTTTTTTTTTTTTTACAAAATGTTATAGGAGACTATAACATGTAATCTTCTGATTGCATACACTGAATAATGATATGCCATAGCATAGCATTGATCAGTGTTAACTGTGCCCTGCTGCTCCAGCCAGCTGAGGCTGACTGGAGCTTCAAAGCAATGATCGGATGGCGAGGAGGCAGGTAAGGGCCCTCTTGCCTTCCTCTAAGCTGATCGGGACACTGCGGTTTCACCACGGTGGTCCCGATCATCTCTTCTACGCTGCCAGGATGGATTTTTTGTATTTTAGACGCTGCGACCAACTTCGATCGCAGTGTCTAAGGGGGTTAATGCCGGGCATCATCGTGCGTCATAGAAGGGGAGCGGGATGAGGGTGTACAGGTACGCCCTTCATCCTTAATCCCTTAAGGACCAGGCCCATTTTGGCCTTAAGGACTAGACCAATTTTATTTTTGCATTTTCGTTTTTTTCCTCCACACCTTCTAAAAATCATAACTCTTTTGTATTTCCATCCACAGACCCATATGAGGGCTTCTTTTTTGCGTCACCAATTATACTTTGTAAATACATCACTTATTTTACCATAAAATGTACGGCGCAACCAAACAAATATTATTTATGTGGGAAAATTGAAAAGAAAACTGCAATTTAGCAAATTTTGGAAGGTTTTGTTTTCACGCTGTACACTTTCCAGTAAAAATTACATGTTTTCTTTATTCTGTGGGTCTATACAATTAAAATGATAGCCATGGTTATATGCTTTTCTATAATTGTACCGCTTAAAAAAAATCTCAAACCATTTTAACAAAATAAGTATGTTTGAAATTGCCCTATTTTGACCACCTATAACTTTCAAATTTTTCCGTATATGGGGTGGTTTGAGGGCTAATTTTTTGTGCCATGGTCTTTAGTTTTTATCAGTACCACTTTTGCTTAGGTGTTACTTTTTATAAATTTTTTTTTTTTTGGAATAAAATGTGACAAAAAAGCAGCAGTTTTGGACTTTTTATTTTATTTTATGTTTACGCCGTTCACCGTACGGGATAATTAACAATATATTTTAATATTTCAGACTTTTACGCACGTGGTGATACCAAATATGTGTATTCATTTTTTTTTTTTTTACGCTTTTTGGGGGGAAAAATGGGAAAAACGGACATTTACTTTTTTATTGGGGGATGGGATTTTTCAAATGTTTTAACTTTTTTATTTTAAAGTTTTTTTACTTTTTTTTTTACACTTTAATAGTCCCCATAGGGGACTATTTATAGCAATCAGTTGATTGCTAATATTGTTCAGTGCTATGCATTGAGCATAGCACTGATCTGTATTATCGGTCATCTTCTGCTTTGGTCTGCTCGATCTTACAGCAGAAGACCCCGGGGAACAGCCGGAGCCAGGTGAAGGGACCTCCGGCTGCCATGCTGGAGGATTGGATCCCCGCGGCAGCGCTGCGGGCAATCCAATCATCTATTCAAAGTACCGCACTGCTGCAAATGCCGTGATCTGTATTGATTACGGCATCTGAGGGGTTAATGGCGGACATCCGCGTTATCGCGGATGTCCGGCATTACCGGTGGGTCCCTGGCTCCTGATAGCAGCCGGGACCTGCGGCGCATGACGCGAGCACCGCATCATGGTGCGTTAAGTACCACGGCATCATGACGTACATTTACGTCCATTGTCGTTAAGGTGTTAAAGGGGTTCTCCGGTGGAAAACTATTTTTTTTTCAAATCAACTGGCTACAGAAAGTAAGACAGATTTGGAAATTAATCTTGATAGAAGAAATGAAGAAAAAGTCGGCAACTCACCAGCGCTGGTTCAGGTGAGGTTTTCCTTTATTGTGGCATACTCACAAGCAATTGCAGGGGAGAGACAGACAAGTGGGCAACGGAACCGGGCCTGAAGAAGCACGACCATCATGTGAAACGGTTCTTTTGCCCATCTGTACCCCCCCACTTGTCTGTCTCTCCCCTGCAATTGCTTGTGAGTATGCCACAATAAAGGAAAACCTCACCTGAACCAGCGCTGGTGAGTTGTCGACTTTTTCTTCATTTCTTCTATCAAGATTATCTTATTGCATATATAGTCAGAGCACCACCCGAGTTCTATCCGCAGAAACCGTGACCCCTTACCTCAACCAGTTGCCCGAGCACAGACTTAGCAGTGCCGAGTTTACCTTCTTCTTAGATTTGTAAATTACTTCTATTGAAAAAATCTTAACCTTTCCAGTACTTATCAACTGCTGTGTATTACAGAGGAAGTTGAGTTGCTCTTTTCTGTCTGACCACAGTGCTCTCTGCTGACACCTCTGTCCATGTCAGGAACTGTCCAGAGTAGGAGCAAATCCCCATGGCAAACCTTTCCTGTAGTTCCTCACATGGACAGAGGTGTCAGTAGAGAGCACTGTGGTCAGACAGAAAATAGCAACTCAACTTTCTCTGTAGTATATAGCAGCTAGTGCTGTAAGTACTGGAAGGATTAAGATTTTTTGATAGAAGTAATTTACAAATCTGTTTAACTTTCTGAAGCCAGTTGAGATGGAAAAAAAAATAAAAAAATCCACCGGAGTACCCCTTTAACCCCTTAACCTCTTAAGGACGTTGGAGCGTATGCATACGCCCGTGGGAATTCCGATTCCCGCCGCTAGCCGGTTGGGGACAGGACCGGGATGACTGCTGATATCTATCAGCAGGCATCCCGTGCATATGTCCAGGGGGGTTATGAGATCCGAGATCAGACCGTGAGATCAGACTTTCGGCGGATCCGGGTCATACCGGTGTCCGGTGACCCGGAAAATCAAGGGGATCGGGGGTGTCCAAGACACCCCCGGTACCCCTGAAGGGATAGGAGTTAGGTGGCAGGGGTGCCACTCCTCCTATCCCTGCTATTGGTCATCAAGATGGGACGACCAATAGCAGATCGGGGGCAGGGGGGTTAAAGTTGGGTTCCCCCGTCCTGCCCACCGACGGTACTCCGGACAGAATGGGGGGACTGTAGCGTGACCGGCGGTGGCGACGGTGGAGGTCCCTTACCTGATCAGCGGCAGCGGGCGGCGATGACGCGCGGCTCCCTCGTGGCTCCCTGATGAAGACTACAGAAGCCGGTGAGTAGTTGCCTAGCAACATCTGGGGGGGGGGCTAAACTTTGGAGACCCCATACAGTGCTCTCTAAACTGTAGCCCCCCCCCCAATGTTGCAAAACTACAACTCCCAGCATGCCCAGACAGCCGTTTAGGCATGCTGGGATTTGTAGTTTTGCAAGATTTAGAGGGCTGCAGTTTGGAGATGACTTTGCAGTGATCTATAAACTGTAGTCCTCCAGATCTTGCAAAACTACAACTCCCAGCATGCCCCTACAGCAGTTTGCTGTCTGGGCATGCTGTGATTTGTAGTTTTGCAACATCTAGAGGGGCACAGTTTGGAGATCACGCTGCAGTGGTCTCTGAACTGTGGCCCTGCAGATGTTGCAAAAGTGCAAATCCCAGCATGCCTAAACAGCAAACTGCTGTCTCGCCATGCTGGGAGTTGTAGTTGCGCACCTCGAACTGTTGCATAACTACATCTCCCAGCATGCACTTCGGTGATCAGTACATGCTGGGAGTTGTAGTTTTGCAACAGCGGGAGGCACCCTGGTTGGAAAATACTGAGTTAGGTAACAGAACCTAACTGAAGGTTTTCCAACCAGTGTGCCTCCAGCTGTTGCAAAAGTAAAACTCCCAGCATGCACGGTCTGTCAGTGCATGCTGGGAGTTGTAGTTTTGCAACAGCTGGAGGTTTGCCCCCCCCCCATGTGAACATACAGGGTACATTCACACAGGCAGGTTTACAGTAAGTTTCCTGCTTCAAGTTTGGGTTGCGGTAAATTTTCTGCCGCAGCACAAACTCCTAGCGGTAAGCTCACTGTAAACCTGCGCCAGTGTGAATGTACCCTAAAAACACTACACTACACTACATTAACACAAAATAAAGGGTAAAACACTACACATACACCCCTTACACTGTCCTCCCCCCCCCCCCAATAAAAATAAAAAACATTGTACGGCAGTGTTTCCAAAACGGAGCCTCCAGCTGTTGCAAACAACAACTCTCAGCATTTCTGGACAGCCACTGACTGTCCAGGCATGCTGGGAGTTTAGCAATAGCTGGAGGCACCCTGTTTGGGAATCACTGGCATAGAATACCCCTATGTTCACCCCTATGCAATCCCTAATTTAGTCCTCAAATGTGCATAGCGCTCTCTCACTTCAGAGCTCTGTCGTATTTCAAGGAAACAGTTTAGGGCCACATATTGGGTATCTCCGCACTCGGGAGAAATTGCACTACAAATTTTGGGGGGCTTTTTCTCCTTTTACCCCATATGAAAAGGAAAAGTTGGGGTCTACATCAGCCGGTTAGTGTAAAAAAAAAAAAACATTTTTTTTACACTAACATGCTGGTGTTGCCCCATACTTTTTATTTTCACAAGAGGTAAAAGGAAAAACAAGACCCCCAAAATTTGTAACGGAATTTCTCCTGAGTACGGAAAAACCCCATATGTCGGCGTAAAATGCTCTGCTGGCGCACAACAAAGCTCAGGAGTGAGAGCGCACTATGTACATTTGAGGCATAAATTGGTGATTTGCACAGGGGTGGCTGATTTTACAGCGGTTCTGACATAAACGCAAAAAAATTAATACCCACATGTGACCCCATTTTGGAAACTACACCCCTCACGGAATGTAACAAGGGGTACAGTGAGCATTTACCCCCCACAGGGGTCTGACAGATTTTTGGAACAGTGGTCTGTGAAAATGAAAAATTTAATTTTTCATTTGCACAGCCCACTGTTCCAACGATCTGCCAAAGGCCAGTGGGGTGTAAATTTTTCGTGACATATTTTACTTTATTTTAGTGGTAAATTTTCGGCGTTACTTGCACTTTCTTGCTTGTAAGGAAAATGGATATTCCAAATACATTTTATTTTTATTCACAAATACAATATGTCCACTTTATGTTGGCATCATAAAATGGACATATTTTTACATTTTGAAAAAATTAGAGGGCTTCAAAGTAGAGCAGCAATTTTCAAAAATTTCTTGAAAATTACAAAATCTGAAGGGACAGATGTTACAGAGCTACAACTCCCATCATGCCTGGGCAGTCTAGGCATGCTGAGAGTTGTAGTTTGGCAACATCTGGAGGGCTACCGTTTGGGCACCACTGTAACAGTGGTCACCAAACTGTGACCCTCCAGATGTTGCAAAACTACAACTTCCTGCATGCCCAGACAGCCTTTGGCTGTCTGGGCATGCTGGGAGTTGCAGTCCGGCCTTCCTAGTGGTTTCCACAGTAAAGATCACTTCACTTTCACTTTCATTTCTTCCCCCCTACCTTCGATTCCCTACCTGAGCCATGATCTCCGCTGGATGTCTGCGATGATCGCCGGGCCCCACGCATCTTCTCCTCAGGTACAGGCCTCCATCTTCTCCCCCCCCCCGTTCTGCCCGACGTCCAGGGGTGGGTAGAACGGGGGGTTTCCATGGCAACCCCCTGTCCTGCGCTGCCATTGGTCAGAACTCAGTTATCAGCACTGCGACCTCACTCCTATCCCTTAGGATGATCGGGGCTGTCACTGACCGCTCCGATCAACCCTATTTTCCGGGTGATTGGGTCACCAGAGACCCGATCAGATAGGAATTGGAGAAAATCGCATGTCTGAATTGACTTGCGATTTTCTCCAATCGCTGACATGGGGGGGGGGGGGGTCTCCCTCGGTGATGTGTCAGGATGCCTGCTGAATGATTTCAGCAGGCATCCCAATCCGATCCCCAACCGGCTAGTGGCGGGGACCGGAATTCCCACGGGCGTATCCATACGCCCTCAATCCTTAAGGACTTTAAAACAGGGGCGTATGGATACGCCTGCCGTCCTTAACAGGTTAAAGCAGTTTATAAAGTAGTTTTAAAAAACTGTCTAGTCTTGCTGTTCCCATATACTTTAGAAAAAAGTGAAACAAGAGATGTCTGGCAGTGGTTTACCCCTCCTCTCTCCATGGAGAACATATGAAAGTTTGGCTGAGCTGAATGTTCATGGGTATGGGGAGATTGAGAGAGATAGCCATCGGGCAGACAAACGTTCAGGTGACAACTATTGAAGGTTTATGGGCACCTTTCTGTCTATTGACTGCTTACGTTAAGCAATCATTGCATAATGTAAACAGTCCATTTGCAATCAGGGGCTCACATTCTGCACAGTCCTCAGTTATCCACAGTTATCTGTTTTAAAGTATTAGGATAGGCGATCCTTTCTCAGCAAAATACAACAACAGTAGAAACTTCTTTCCAGTCCTGGTAAATGATTTTTCTCGATCTCTGTATTTCCTATAAATGTTTTTGGAAAGTGCTGTTTTCCAAGCTTCTTAGGCCACATTCAGTGCGGAATTCTTCCAAATTTTGTGCTTATCTACTTTAATGGGATTTTGCAATGTCACTTACACAGCAGAATTTGTGCTGCAGAATGATTGATGTGGAAATCCCGATTTCTACGGTCTTATATTTTTCAAGACTTCGGCTGCGGAATCCCATTGAAGTCAATATGGCTTGATTTCTGCCGAATTTGTGCGGATTTTGTGCGGAATGTATGCAGATTCCACGCAGAATCTGCATGAACTTTGACTGTTCAATTAAATAAAGTCTATGTTTTTAGTGAGCTGTGGAGTCATGCGGAATCATGCGTAATTTGTGCAGAAATTCCGCATACATTTCCATAGGAATTCCGCACAGATTCCGCAAATGTTAAAAAACTGCGGATTCTGCACAAACTCAATGCGGATGCCGAACCCATGCAGATCCGTCACATGAACGCGGCCTTAGGCTATGTTCACACGGCAGAATTTCTGCATTAAAGTCAGCATGAAAATTCCACATGTATTTAAAGCCAATACACTTCATTGAGATTCCGCTGTCCCATTCACACAGCAGAATTTCTGCATCAGAATTTCCGTTGCAGGAATTCCATTGAAAAATGAATGCCGAATTTTCATGCAGAACTCCATGCAGATTTATCCTTACTGACCTGATGGAGCAAATTAATAGCCACATGACTTTTCCAATAGAAGGAGTGAGACTCGGGACACAACTGCTGTGAAGTTGTTATGACTAAAGGTCTAGCAAATAAGGGCTCATTCACACTATGGAACCTCTACCCAGAGATATTTCCGGGTGGAGATTCCATCCGAAGCAGGTGCCAGCAAAACAAACCTTTGCTATGACCGCTCAGAGATGTGGCTTCTCAATAGATGCCAATGCATTTCAAAGCGGATTCTGCCAAGAGAATGAATAGGTTAATTATTTCGGTGAAGTCTGGGGTCTGGAATTTTAGGGCTAGTAAGAGATTATGTAGAAGAGCCACTTGCCAAGACTTAATACAATTATTTTCCCTGTTTTCAAATACGTTCCATGTTCTCGTATTTCTGGATAACCTACAAATAACATGGATGACCCCTGTCACTGAAAGCTCTTTGTCGGTCAGTACATCAGACTCCGAGAGCAAACAGAACGTCTTGTTTTTGGATTGTTTCCTGTTCCACAAACAGGGCGTATCATTCCTATGTACAAATTCATCTCTGCAGATGGTTATTAATGAGAATAATCTCCTTTAACCCCTAAAAGTATACATGATGTCAACAAAAACTTTTTATATAATGTAGATGATAACATTATATGTCTATTTTTGTAATATACATTGGGTAAAAAATGTGTATATTGTTGGGTTAAAAAATGCTGTCCCTGCAGCTATTGCCTCTGTGTCTCTATGAGGAGTCCAAATACAGGAAGTGAGGGCGGGACAAGCAGGACTCTGTGCAGGCTTCTGGCTTGTCAATCATCCTCATGTGTGAGCTGGGGGCAGTGTACAGAGCCCTGCTTTTCCTTACTGCACAGATCCCTGCTTGTCCACCCTCACTTCCTGTATTTGGACTCCTCATAGAGACACACAGGCAATAGCTGCAGGGACAAAAATATACATATTTTTTTAACCAATGTATATTACAAATATACATATAATGGTATTATCTACATTATATAAAAAGTTTTTGTTGACAAGAGGTACACTTTAAAGGGGTACTCTTCCCCTAGACATCTTATCCCCTATTCCAAGGCAAGTGGCGGGACCCCCGCCATCTCTCCATCAGCCACTAAGCTATCCTTGCTCTGTGCAGCTGAGAAACGGGGGGTTTCTCAGCTGCACAGAGCAAGGATAGCTTAGTGGCTGATGACGGGCAATGCAGGGGAAGGAGTATTGTGATGTCATGGCTCTGCCCCCTCTTGATGTCATGCCCCGCCCCCTCAATGCAAGTCTATGTCACGGGGTGGAAGAGCCATGACGTCACGATACCCCGTTCCCTGCATCGCCTGTCATCAGCCCCAGAGCGATCCACATTCTGTTTAGCTGAGAAACAGTGGTGCTGCAAGAGAGATCACGGGGTCCCCAGCGGCGGGATCCCCGTGATCGGGGATAAGATGTCTATGGGCAGAGTACCCCTTTAAGGACAAATCCAATTTTGGTGTAATTACTACAGAATTATTATTTTTTTTTCTCCCTGCATTCTTTCAGTTATAACGTTTCTAATTTTACATTTACTGTACTATTTAAAGCCTTTACTTTTAGATTTTTTTGGGCTATAATTGTGGGGTACATGTAAGTATTATTTTATAATAGTGAAATGTTTAAAACAAGAAATGTGTTCCCTATATTATGTAGTATACCATTATTTATTTATTTATTAGTGATTGTCAAGAACATGAAGATATGGAATATGCTTTTTTTAATTGTTCATTACATTATGTATAACAAGTTTTTTTTTCACTGTAGTTATTCAAGTTTATTACTGTAAATACCAATGTTTTTACTTTTTCAACCATTTTCAACCTTTTATCAGCACAAACAATTTTTTAATTGAGAGACTTTTGCTTTTTTTAAATATCTTTTTTGACACTATAATGCAATGTCATGATTTTATATGATGTTACATTGCTACTTGCAAAAATAAAATGCACAGGCCACTATTAGGGCATATCTTAAGTATGCCCTAGCATGCATTATTTCTGGATAACATTGGAAGACTTTTTTGGGCCACGATCTGTCTATATAAAATGATCAATGCTAAGGCACACATTCAAGTGACAAAAGGTAGACCCCCTCAATCAGCGGTCAAGACCTGGGGAAAAAAAGTGTGGGAACTCACCCAAGATTTACACTCAAGGGCTGGTCTTGCAGGACTCCTGCTAATGGGAACGTGGTTCTGCTGTGGAAAAAGTGCACAAACTAAGTTCCCACATGTTCCTGCAGGACTTGAACCCTGCGCTAAATTTGTCAGCACTGTGCTTAGCTTTGAAGGGGTTAAAGGGGTATTCCAGCTTTATACATCTTATCCGCTATCCAAAGGAGAGGGGATAAGATGTATGATCGCAGGGGTCCTTCCGCTGGGAACCCCCGGCATTCTGTGTTGGGCGGTGCCTCTGAGAAGGGATGTGACATCACGGCCACGCCCCCTAGTAACATCATCCCACGCCCCCTCCATTCATGTCTATGGGAGGGGGCGTGGTGGTGAATTATGGTGAACACAGGCTGCTACCCAAGTCTATTGGTTTGTGAATTTATTGGAAAGTTCCAAGGCAGATTTAGGAAGCAGAAATAGAATGTAGGAAACCTTGGAAAGCTGTCAGAGGAGGATCAGAAAGATGGTTGTTCAAGTAATTGTGGAAACACAAAATGGCACAGTCTATTAGGAGGAGAATAGTCAGTACTGTAACAGGAGTGATCCTTTGCACCACTCACCCCAATGATAGAGAAAAGAGTAGTGGAGAGGATTAAAGGTTATGATTTAATTTGATAAAGAGGAAAGTGGAGTGGTAGGGGGAGTAATTAAGTCACATTGATTTTATAAATGTTATCTTTATATTAAATGTTTGTATAACTGTTATTGAATTAAAAAAAAAGTACTGTCAATGGAAGAGGTTAAACATGTCCATGTATGATGAAGTGCTTGGTTGGGATATCACGGTACCTCATGTGTGCTGGGGCCTTCAGACAAGTGTGTATGTGTACACTAGGGGAATCACTGCTATCTGTGTGGATATGTGAAGGTGTATACATCCACTGGGCTGAGTGCTTTCACACCCGGTCCAACAAATGTTAAGTGAACATCCATGCATATATACTCATATGGAACAGTATGCATTTCCGCTCAGTGTCCAGGAACAGGAGACTCAGCTTTGACAGGAATCTCTCTGTTCCTGTAGGTATATACAATGGCACAGTATGCTGATAAGTACTGCACAATGGGAAATGAGCAGTAAGCTGTCAATCACGGTGGTGGCTTCATCAGTAAGATAATATAGCTGCAGTGAGGCCATTGGAGGGAGCTCATTCCTGGATGCTCCATCCACAGACATACTGGCCCTCATTTACTAAGAGTGTTGTGTAGGTTTCTTTGTTGGTTTTAATTCCCTACAATTTATTTTCCACGGTATTTACTAAGGTTTCCCTACATTTTGCTTTTTTTAAACATGCTCTGATCTGTAGGATTTTCTTCAGCTCAAATCCACCACATTTAATGTAGAAACCTTAGTAAATATGTTGGGTTTTTGTGAAAATGTTGTCGGGAAAACGCCCCTTTTCTGAGACCATGCCCCCTTTCCTGGTGGCCACACCCCTTTTTTGGATTTTCTTAGCAAAATGGAGAGTTAGTCGTTTTTTTCAATTCTGGTGCAAATTCTGGTGCAAACTCTGACGCAGACAGAATTTCTGGCGCAATGTGACAGAATCTGGTGCACAACCCAACAAAACATGTCGGTTTGCAATAGTAAATGAGGGCCACTGCGTGGGAAAGACCTGTGTAGGAAGCCCCTATCCTGAGGAACTGAATTGTTAGCAAACAGGAAGGTGGGGGATTTTCCAAGGATCATTGCTAGGGCAGGGAGGGAAAACAAACACAACACATGGGGAGACATTTTGATCCTTGCTGTAGAGTTCCTTTTTATGATATAGTCTGTAAGATTAAAGAACTTGAAACAGATAGCAAATTGCTTAACTTACACTGTTATCATGTACAGGTTCTGGAGATTTACCAAAACTGGTATGCCTAAAAAAGTGGAGCTGTGGCCCATAGGAGCCAATCAGATTACATCTCTCAATGGTCTCTTACTGCTCCACTTTTCTATCTCACAATTTTTTCATTACTTATTTTTATTTAGATATTATTATATATTATTCTGGTTGAAACCATTCATCTTTCTGATTTATTTTATTTTTGCTAATTATAGGTATGGACACTTATTGCGCATACACAGTATATTTCACACTGTGCAAAATCCTGGAAATACCCTGCACATTCACCTATGAGCAGACACACAAGGTTTCCCAGAGACAGCTCTGAGTGTGCAGTTTGGAGGAGGGGCCAGTGCGCCGACGTGACTATGACGCATTAGCCTGCCTTCAAACCTCACTGCGCATACAGGTCTGTCACGGTTAAGTCCTGTGTGTCTGTATAGGAGAACATTTTTCCCGCTGTGCAGCAGATTTTGTGCAGCGTGAAATATATATGCTGCATATATGCAATGTGTGACTCTACCCTTAAGAATCTAATCTCCGGTCAGCCAACATGGTCAGCCAACATAAAATTATATAGTTATAGAGGTTGTTCAGCCCTACAACATTCTGGTGTAAGGGCTTGGGCTGGCAAAAAAAAAGAGATACTCACTTGCCCCATTCCCCTGCTGCATCCGTCCCAATGATGCCTGGTAGGCAGTGCTTGCTCTTTTTGTCTCTACACATAGGAAGTGTCTGCTTTGTTGGTTGAGCAGCGCTTCCTATGCATTGGAATGAAATCAGGAAACACTGCTCAGCAGGGCCTGGGAGGGCACATTCATGATGGATACAGCAGGGGATCAGGGCAGGTGAGTAGCATTTTGTGGGGCCAAACATCCCTTTTAAGGGCTACTATACTTGTACGATATTATTTACTGTTACTATCTGTTCATCAATTACAGTGAAGAACCTCTCAGTCACGCACAAACGCCAGCATAGTCACGCACATGTCTATAACTCTGATCTGTGCTTAGAGCAAGCTTAGATTGACTTGTTCTTATTTTAGCACAGAACGTTACGTGAAAATGGAAAAACTCAGATTTTCCTGGAATTAAATATTTATTCAATTTTGACCATATTAAACCATTACAATGCTCAGTTCTCTACTAGATCACAGTACAGTTTGTCTAGACGTTATCATATCAGGACACTTGTTTGATTACGGAAAAAAAAAGGAAGATATTTTGGGATATAATGAAAGGCAACCAACCTGCTCTTTCCGCCTTGCAGAAATAACCCAGGAGGAAAATAATGAGAAGGCTTGGAATAGATGCCATCTTCTTACTCTGAAGAACCTTACTGGCACATTAGTCTGCAGCCAGCGCAGGATCAATGATTCCGAAGTCCACGCTCTTTCCCTCTCTCCTGTGTTTACTCTTGTTTTATAGCTGAAACAGATTTTGGAGGTGAAACATGTTTACAAAGACCACATCAGCCGTACACCCTGTGTGTTACGGAGAAACCTTAGACAGGTAATAAAGCATAAGGAATATCTGTAACTTATTCTATCGAAAATATTGTATAAATGTGGCAAAAATGAACATCACTATTTATCATATCAGGACATTGAGAGGCATCTAAAAATACTAGGATTATCAATTTATATGGATATAAATACTCTCAGAAGTAATAAAGTTCTACTTCTCCAGTTCTATTTATTTATTTTCAAATGTTTCTCTAGTTTGGTTATAGAATTTGGAGCACATCAGTGTTTTTCAAACAGTGTTGCTAAACTGCAACTCCCAGCATACCCGGACAGCCTTCGGCTGTCCGGGCATGCTGGGAGTAGTAGTTTTGCAGCAGTTGGAGGCACATTGCTTGAATAAACACTGGTACAATGTATGAACAATCTTATAAATTTCTCAGGTCCCCTGAATCCTGAGGGATGGAAACCAAAATTCAAAATAACAATTTTTTTTCGATAGTACTTGGTGGTATTATTTGTGAATAAATTGGAGTATTGTTTTGGTTTCTTATATAAGAATTAAGCTTGTTTTTAACCCCTTAACGACCAAGAACATATATTTCCGTCCTTGGCCGGCTCCTGCGATATAACGACCCTGTGTCATATCGGGTCGGTCCCGGCATGTAACTGAAGCCGGGACTCTGGGCTAATAGCGCGTGGCAGCGATCGCGGTGCCGTGCGCTATGAACCCTTAAGACACGGCGTTCAAAGTTGAACGCCACGTCTAAAACGAAAGTGAAAGCTTCCCGGCTGCTCAGTGGGGCTGATCTGGACCACCGCAGTGAAAATGCGGTGTCCCGATCAGCTGGGACACGAGCGAAGGTCCGCTTACCTTCCTCCGGCGGGTCCCTTCGGTGATTGATTGCTCCAAGCCTGAGATGCAGGCTTGAGTAATCGACCACCGATAACACTGATCAATGCACTGGCTTTGCAGTGAACAGTGTATAAGATCAGTGTGTGCAGTGTTATAGCCCCCTATGGAAGCTATAACACTGCAAAAAAAAGTGTTAAGAAAAAGTGTAATAAAATAAATATAAGCATATGTGGTATTGCCGCATGCGTAAATGTCTGAAATATAAAAATATATAATTAATTAAACCGCACAGTCAATGGCGTACGCGCAAAAAAAATTCCAAAGTCCAAAATAATGTATTTTTGGTCACTTTTTATATCATGAAAAAATGAATAAAAAGCGATCAAAACATCTGATCAATACAAAAATGGTACCACTAAAAACTTCAGATCACAGCGCAAAAAATGAGCCCTCTTACCGCCCCATAAGTGGTAAAATAAAAAAAGTTATAGGGGTCAGAATATGACAATTTTAAACGTATACATTTTTTGCATGTAGTTATGATTTTTTACAGAAGTACGACAAAATCAAACCTATATAAGTAGGATATAATTTTAATCTTATGGACCTAAAGAATGAAGATAAGGTGTCATTGTTACTGAAAAATGTACTGCGTAGAAACGGAAGCCCCCAAAATTTACAAAATGGCGCTTTTTCTTAAATTTCGTCACACAATGATTTTTTTTTCCGTTTTGCTGTAAATTTTTGGGTAAAATGACTAATGTCACTGCAAAGTAGAATTGGTGGCGCAAAAAATAAGCCATCATATGGATTTTTATCTGCAAAATTGAAAGGGTTATGATTTTTAGTGTCTGACTGGTAGGGTGACACTTGGCATCCCATCAACTGTTCTGCGCTGTGTCAGCACATGCGCAATGAGCGGTCAGAAGCTGTTGGCTCTATTTTTTGTATAGTGGTGGTTCCAAGTTACTGCAGCGCACCTCCAAATTGAAGTGGACACTTCCACAACACAAAAAATGGAGCAGAGGATTGTGGCTGTTCATTTTGTATGTGCCGGCACAGCAGTGACTGTGCAGAAGAGCTGTAATGCAGGCGTATTGCCCCCCCCCCCCGCTAATCATATGTTAAAGCCCAGAAAACCCCTTTAAAGAGAGCATTAGTCTTTTTCTGCACATTATTTAAACCCTATATAATGGTATTATTTAAGCTATATGTGATATAATTATCTTTGCCCATATTGTGATATTGCTGTCTGTGAGGATGGCAATGTCCACGTGGTCCTAGCGCCGACTGACTCTGTCCAGAGCTTTGTAAGTGTGAACCTACCCTTAAAGTTCGATAATTTTTTGTAGAGGAGAAAAAGAGGTCTTGTTTATTTTGAAGGTAATCTTTCATCAGTATCACCTGTACAAACCTTTGGCTTGTAGTGTGGGTGACACTGATAAAATTATACTTACCGCTTCTTGCTCCATGCCTCCGTTTTTCTGTAATCACTGTTTATATGTAAGTGTGGAGCTTGGTGCACAGCTGCTGTTCTCAAGCTCCGCGTGCATGTTGACATCTGTCTAGCATCTTTATTGTAATGTATTTTCCCCGTGATGAGTTACTATGAAGACCTTGGCCATATTTCCCCTTGCACCCTTGTACCAAGCTCCTCATTCGCATATACCGAAGAATATCAATTACCGAAGAACAGAGGCATGGTGAGAGAAATGGTAAGTATCACCCATACTACAAGCCTGGCTTCAATATCTAATGGATCCATGGTGGCTATGCTCCATCCATTTGGCTCTTGACCGACAACACATTACATTGAATCCTAGACAGTCATTATTATTCTGTAATTATGTAACATTAAAAATCCTCTGTGGCTCTAATACATCCTCTATAAAGGACATTTCCAAGTGCTCTAGTATATGTGATATGCATGGGGACAATATTAATCTGCATGTGCACGAAAACATAATATTGCCGGTAAGGTTGAATGAAGGCAACATCAACAGGCAGCAGACAATTGTAGATTTACGTAAGAGATAATACAGCCTGTAATGTTGAATATACTTATTTTGGATCTTTTTTCTGTTTCTGTAAATGAACATTCTTCTCTTCTGCTGGGTGGTGGGCTCTTTTGGTGTATTATGTGCTCTCATATAGCTTTCTCTGCTCCTCCTTTCTCTTAGCATGAGGCTCCTGCAGACATGGATAGAACAATGCTGCAGCGTATCCCTCCTTACCCTTCATCCTTGTAGTGTTTATTTTATAGGGCTTTTTGGAGACTGAGGGACTTCTGTACATTTATCGAGAGCCGGAAGCCATGAAAACAGGGACTATAGGTTACAGTAAAGTGAGGAAAATAACCTTTCATGTATTCACATATACTACCAGTGTATGCTTAAAGAAAACTAGAATGATAGGTATTCTTTAAAGATGATACAATATGCAACATACAGGGGAAAAAGCATACAGCAGTTTTTATCTGTAACAGAGGAAAATACAGTTCAGTGTCTTGGGTTCCAAGTTTGGTATTTTATATTTTACTGCTCAAATGCAAGACATTTAACAAGAGAAACCAAAATTCTCATTTACAATGTATATACTGAATATAATATTCAAATATAACAGTTCTAATGGGTGGCCCTGTTGTAAATGAAAATATTATGTGTTCATATGTTGTATCACTGCATAGAATGATGCACTTCTTTATCTGTTGTTCTTGTTTGATGTTCTGTTAATGGGAAATGTGAGTTTTCCCGGAGGGAACTTGTTTAATTTTTAACAGAGATTTCCTGGGGTAAACAGGAGAAAAAGGTTTTATTATAAGGTATGAACCATCTGCCCTATTCCATCCATTAGGAGACTGGAACTATATTGTTATTAGTGGTGCACTTGTAGGTAAATGGATCCAAAATGCAATGGAGATCCAAAAATAACATTAGTTTTGTCCTGCCTTGTCTGGCCACTTAGCCATCTTATTAGTGTAGGATTTATTAAATACCCAGATGTTCAAAACACCAGTTAAAACTTTTTTTTTTAGGGCACAGCACAGATATATGCTATGCTTTTGAGTCCTTAAAAAATATTATGGGAAATAGACGCATCATAGTCATCATTTGATTATATTTGGTCTATTTAGATCAGTGGATGCACCGCAGATATGAATACCTTTTTGCTGATTTATCCTGATTTATACTGACAATATATATGGAAAATATAATAGGAATCTTATATTTTTTGGCATGTTTGGTATTAGCTATGGGGCATTTTTATTATTTAAAAAATAAAAAACTACACATACTTGGTGTTACGACGATAATGTCCCGAGCCGGGATGCGATTCGCGATGCGGGACTCGCCCGCTCGCGGTGCGCATCCCGACCCGCTTACCAGACTTGTTCCCCGTCTGTGCTGTCCCGGCGCGCGCGGCCCCGCTCCCTAGGGCGCGCGCGTGCCGGCTCTCTGCGATTTAAAGGGCCAGTGCGCCACTGATTGGCACATGGTTTTAATTAGTGTGTTCACCTGTGCACTTCCCTATATAACCTCACTTCCCCTTCACTTCCTTGCCGGATCTTGTTGCCATTGTGCCAGTGAAAGCGTTCCTTGTGTATCCCAAGCCAGTGTTCCAGACCTCTTGCCGTTGCCCCTGACTACGATCCTTGCTGCCTGCCCTGACCTTCTGCTACGTCCGACCTTGCTCTTGCCTTATCCCTTGTACCGTGCCTATCTCAGCAGTCAGAGAGGTTGAGCCGTTGCCGGTGGATACGACCTGGTTGCTACCGCCGCTGCAAGACCATCCCGCTTTGCGGCGGGCTCTGGTGAAAACCAGTAGCAACTTAGAACCGGTCCGCTGGCACGGTCCACGCCAATCCCTCTTCTGACACAGAGGATCCACCTCCAGCCTGCCGAATCCTGACAGTAGATCCGGCCATGGATCCCTCTGAGGTCCCACTGCCAGTTGTCGCTGACCTTACCACGGTGGTCGCCCAGCAGTCGCAACAGATAGCGCAACAAGGCCATCAGCTGTCTCAACTGACTGTTATGCTACAGCAGCTTCTACCACAGCTTCAGCAACCATCTCCTCCGCCAGCTCCTGCACCTCCTCCGCAGCGAGTGGCCGCATCCAGCCTCCGTTTATCATTGCCGGACAAGTTTGATGGGGACTCTAGACTTTGCCGTGGTTTTCTCTCGCAATGTTCCCTGCATTTGGAGATGATGTCGGACCAATTTCCAACTGAACGGTCAAAGGTGGCTTTCGTGGTTAGTCTCCTGTCTGGGAAGGCCCTGTCATGGGCTACACCGCTCTGGGACCGCAATGATCCTGTCACTGCCTCCGTATACTCTTTCTTCGTGGAGATTCGAAGTGTCTTCGAGGAACCAGCCCAAGCCTCTTCTGCCGAGACTGCCCTGCTGAACCAGCTCCAGGGTAATTCTTCAGTAGGCGAGTACGCCATCCAATTTTGTACTCTCGCCTCCGAATTATCTTTGAATAACGAGGCCCTCTGCGCGACCTTCAAAAAAGGCCTATCCAGTAACATCAAAGATGTGCTGGCCGCACGAGAAATCCCTGCCAACCTGCATGAACTTATACATTTGGCCACCCGCATTGACATGCGTTTTTACGAAAGACGCCAGGAGCTCCGCCAGGATATGGACTTTGTTCGCACTTGGCGGTTTCTCTCCCCGGCTCCTCTCTTCTCTGGTCCACTGCAATCTGTCCCTGTGCCTTCCGCCGTGGAGGCTATGCAAGTAGACCGGTCTTGCCTAACACCACAAGAGAGGACACGCCGCCGCAATGAGAACCTATGCCTGTACTGTGCCCGTACCGAACACTTCTTGAAGGATTGTCCTATCCGTCCTCCACGTCAGGAAAGACGCATTCCGATTCCGCACAAAGGTGAGACAGCTCTAGCTGTGAACTCTGCTTCTCCACGTCTTACTGTGCCTGTGCGGATTTCTTCTTCTAACTCCTCCTTCTCAGCTGTGGCCTTCTTGGATTCTGGATCTGCAGGAAATTTTATTTTGGCCTCTTTCATTAACAGGTTCAACATCCCAGTGACCAGTCTCGCCAGACCTCTCTACATCGCATCAGTTAATGGTGAAAGATTGGACTGCACTGTGCGTTACTGCACAGAACCCCTGTTAATGTACATTGGACCCCATCACGAAAAGATTGAATTTCTGGTACTTTCTAACTGCACTTCTGAAATTCTTCTCGGACTGCCTTGGCTTCAACGCCATTCCCCTACCCTTGACTAGACCACCGGGGAAATCAAGAACTGGAGTACTTCTTGCTACAAAAAATGCCTTATGTCTGCTCCCAGTCCTGCCAGTCAAAACCCTATGGCTCCTCCGATACCAGGTCTCCCCAAGGCCTATCTGGACTATGCCGATGTTTTTTGCAAAAAGCAAGCAGAGACTTTGCCTCCTCACAGGCCTTATGACTGTCCTATTGATCTCCTTCCTGGTACTACTCCACCCCGGGGCAGAATCTATCCCCTGTCAGCTCCTGAAACACAAGCCATGACGGAGTACATCCAAGAAAATTTAAAAAGGGGATTTATCTGCAAGTCTTCCTCCCCTGCCGGAGCAGGGTTCTTCTTTGTCTCCAAAAAAGACGGTTCCTTACGACCATGCATTGATTACCGCGGTCTTAATAAAATCACTATAAAAAACGCTATCCCCTGCCTCTTATCTCGGAACTCTTTGACCGCCTACGTAGCGCCAACATCTTTACCAAATTGGATTTAAGAGGTGCATATAATCTCATCCGCATTAGGGAAGGGGACGAGTGTTAGACCGCATTTAACACCAGAGACGGACACTTTGAATATCTGTTTATGTCCTTTGGGCTTTGCAACGCCCCTGCTGTCTTCCAGGACTTTGTACATGAAATTTTTCGTGATTAATTATATACCTGTGTTGTGGTCTACTTGGACGACATTTTGATTTTCTCTTCTAACCTCGAAGAACACCGCCGTCATGTCCATCTGGTTCTTCAGAGACTACGGGACAATCAATTATATGCCAAGATGGAAAAATGTCTCTTTGAATGCCAATCTCTTCCCTTCCTAGGATATTTAGTCTCTGGCCAGGGACTTCAAATGGACCCGGACAAACTGTCGGCCGTGTTGGATTGGCCACGCCCCTCCGGACTCCGAGCTATCCAACGTTTCTTGGGGTTTGCCAATTAATACAGACAATTTATTCCACATTTTTCCACCATTGTGTCCCCAATTGTGGCCCTAACCAAGAAAAACGCCAACCCTAAGTCCTGGCCTCCTCAAGCGGACGAGGCGTTCAACCGTCTTAAAACTGCCTTTTCTTCTGCTCCCGTACTCTCCAGACCTGATCCATCTAAAACCTTCTCACTGGAGGTAGACGCCTCCTTGGTGGGAGCCGGAGCTGTACTCCTACAAAAAAACTCTTCTGGACATAACGTTACTTGTGGTTTCTTTTCTAGGACCTTCTCTCCGGCGGAGAAAAATTACTCCATTGGTGATCGAGAACTACTGGCCATAAAACTAGCCCTCGAGGAATGGAGGCACCTGCTGGAGGGGTCCAAATACCCAATTATTATATACACTGATCACAAGAATCTCTCTTATCTTCAGTCTGCCCAACGGCTGAACCCACGCCAGGCTAGGTGGTCGTTGTTTTTTGCCCGTTTTAACTTTGAGATTCATTTTCGCCCTGCTGACAAGAACATCAGGGCTGACGCCCTCTCTTGTTCCTCGGATACCTCTGAAATGGAAGCCTCCCTGCAACACATTATTCCTCCTGAGTGTCTGATCTCCGCTTCCCCAGCTTCCATCAGACAAACTCCTCCTGGAAAGACCTTCGTCCCTCCACGCCAGCGCCTCAGGATCCTCAGGTGGGGACACTCCTCACACCTCTCCGGCCATGCTGGCGTCAAAAAGTCCATCCAGCTCATCTCTCGTTTTTATTGGTGGCCTAACCTGGAAGCAGATGTTGCTGATTTTGTTCGGGCTTGTACAGTCTGTGCCCGGGACAAAACTCCTCGTCAGAAGCCTGTCGGCCTCCTTCATCCTCTGCCTGTTCCTGAGCTACCATGGTCTCAGATTGCTATGGACTTTATAACAGACCTGCCTAAAGCCCCTGGCAACACAGTCATTTGGGTGGTCGTTGATCGTTTCTCCAAGAAACGGGCAGACATTTTATTCCACTTCCAGGTCTTCCTTCTGCGCCACAGTTGGCGAAAAAAAATTTTGTGCACATTTTATTCCACTTCCAGGTCTTCCTTCTGCGCCACAGTTGGCGAAAAAAAATTTTGTGCACATTTTTCGTCTTCAAGGGCTTCCCACGCATATCGTCTCGGATAGAGGTGTTCAATTTGTATCGAAATTCTGGAGGGCCCTCTATAATCAGCTTAAAATCAAATTAAACTTCTCGTCTTCCTATCATCCCCAATCCAATGGGCAAGTGGAGAGAGTTAACCAGGTTCTTGGTGACTATTTGCGACATTTTGTTTCCTCCCGCCAGGATGATTGGGCCGATCTTCTACCATGGGCCGAATTCTCGTACAATTTCAAAGTCTCTGAGTCCTCCGCTAAATCTCCGTTCTTTGTGGTGTACGACCGTCACCCTCTTCCCCCCCTCCCCACTCCCACGCCTTCTGGTTTGCCCGCTGTTGATGAGGTTACCCGGGACTTCTCCACCATCTGGAAAGAGACTCAAAAATCCCTCATACAGGCCTCATCCCGGATGAAGAAGCATGCCAACAAAAAAAGAAGAACTCCTCCTGTCTTTACTCCTGGAGACAAAGTGTGGCTCTCCGCCAAATATATCCGCTTCCGTGTCCCCATTTAAAAACTGGGACCGCGTTATCTTGGACCCTTTAAAATCAAGTGCCAAATCAATCCTGTCTCCTACAAACTCCTTCTTCCCCCTTCTCTCCGTATTCCCAATGCTTTTCATGTCTCTCTCCTTAAACCGCTTATCCTTAACCGCTTCTCCCCCAAGGTTGTTGCTCCTACTCCTGTCTCCGGGTCCTCAGATGTCTTCTCGGTTAAAGAAATTCTCGCATCTAAGACAGTCAGAGGTAAAAAAAAAATTCTTGTAGATTGGGAGAATTGCGGTCCTGAGGAGAGGTCATGGGAACCCGAGGATAACATTCTCGACAAGGACCTTATTCACAAATTTTCAGGTTCAAAAAAGAGGGGGAGACCCAAGGGGGGGGGGGGGGTACTGTTACGCCGAGCGCTCCGGGTCCCCGCTCCTCCCCGGAGCGCTTGCAGCGTTCTCCTGTTCGCAGCGCCCCGGTCAGACCCGCTGACCGGGAGCGCTGCGATAATGTCCCTAGCCGGGATGCGATTCGCGATGCGGGACGCGCCCATTTGCGGTGCGCATCCCGACCCGCTTACCAGACTCGTTCCCCGTCTGTGCTGTCCCGGTGCGCGCGGCCCCTGCTCCCTATGGCGCGCGTGCGCCGGCTCTCTGCAATTTAAAGGGCCAATGCGCCACTGATTGGCGCATGGTTTTAATTAGTGTGTTCACCTGTGCACTTCCCTATATTACCTCACTTCCCCTTCACTTCCTTGCCGGATCTTGTTGCCATTGTGCCAGTGAAAGCGTTCCTTGTGTATCCCAAGCCAGTGTTCCAGACCTCTTGCCGTTGCCCCTGACTACGATCCTTACTACCTGCCCTGACCTTCTGCTACGTCTGCTACGTCCGAACTTGCTCTTGCCTTATCCCTTGTACCGTGCCTATCTCAGCAGTCAGAGAGGTTGAGCCATTGCCGGTGGATATGACCTGGTTGCTACCGCCACTGCAAGACCATCCCGCTTTGCGGCGGGCTCTGGTGAAAACCAGTAGCAACTTTGAACCGGTCCGCCGGCACGGTCCACGCCAATCCCTCTCTGACACAGAGGATCCACCTCCAGCCTGCCGAATCCTGACACTTGGTATTGTTCTGTTCATACTATAGTATGATATTATGTATACACCAGTTTACATACACACTAAAGAAAAAGATGTACACTAGCAACAAGATATGATAAAAACAGGATAATCTCTATAAACATAAATTTAATAAAAATTTTAAAATCACAACAAACATTCACATAAATGGCATCAACACACATAGTGGAAAGTACACACGGGCTCAGCACTGAAACACAGCAAGTGTGACTGGAATAAAAAAAATACCGCAGAGAACTGGACCGCAAATGGGGATCCTAATCACAGAAACACCAAACAATACATAAAGGGATAGGAAAGCCTAAAAGGGAAACAAACAAACAAATATTGTATGAAATGTGTAGGGCCAGATCCATGTATGCCTACCCCAATGCACAAGCGGTTGTATACAAAAAAACAGACCAAAAGCTAAATGACAGAATGTATATATGCATTTGTTGTACTGGTGGAAAGTATAAGTAGCACCTGAGCCTAGCACCTGGATCACTCTGTCTACAATACGAGTTGTGCTTCCTGAAATAAGATTAGGAATCTGATGCTGGATAGTACCAGGACATGGTACGGAGGAACTTGGAGTTACAGAAGAGCCGGGAGCAGGATGTGTTGAGCATTTCTGTCCTTTATCTACTAGCACCAAGCCTGCCGCCCGAATAAGGGAGATAACAGGTGAATGGAATAACAGATCAGGGATAGGTAAGTATCAGTCTCACCACTGTCACCTGCACTACCAGTCTGTATCAACAGGTTAGTACGGGTGACACTGATGACAGATTTCCTTTCATACTTTTTAAAGTTGTGGAATGACGTTATGTTTAATCGGTCTTACTTGGTATTTTTTTTTTTTCATTTAGCCCATATTAAGGACGTAAAATGTGACATAATGTAAGTGTAAGGATTCGTTAATGTGAATCTGAAAATATTTTGATATATGTCAACTGTGGAATGAGATCAGTTGTGTGTAATGCAGTTGGCTTGATGTAGATATAGTTGGCTGCAGTTCCTTTGTGGTTTAGTACTATAAAGCCAAACTATAGAGTGTTCGCTTTTCAAGACGATTGACAGTCTAAGGGCTAGGTTTATGGTAGTGGTATTAAAAGGAAGATCTATATATAATTTTATATACTTGTTTTATATACTAAACTCCAAACCTTTGTGAAAGGATTGGCAAATTGAATGGAAGTACGATAGTGTTCAGCATCTGGGCAGCCAATAGTTTTATTAATGAAGAATCACAGTTACCTTAATGTTCTTCCTTCTACAACTGTCTGGCACATAAATGTCAGTCAGTAAATGCAGTTCAATAAGCGCCAATGTGACAGCCAACACACCGCATTCATTCAAGACTGGGCATTGTACACTATCTTTTATTACATTTCTAAAGACAGTAACATATGCAGTAATATATGATCATAAAGAAGTTACCGTATTTTTCGCTGTATAAGACGCACTTTTTCTTCCCCAAAACTGGGGGGGAAACTTGGTGCATCTTATAAGGCGAATACACACCTATCGCGGCGGTCCCTGCCACCGTCAACTGCCGGGACCCGCAGCTAATACAGGACATCACCAATCGCGGTGATGCCCTGTATTAACCCTTTAAAGCTGACTGCCGCGTCTGGAGCGAAAATAACACTAAACCGGCTGTTCAATCGGGCTGTTTGGGACCGCCGCGGTGAAATTGCGGCGTCCCGAACAGCTTACAGGACATCGGGAGGGACCTTACCTGCCTCCTCGGTGTCTGCTTCATGCCGGGATCCCCTGCATGGCCGGCGCTCTCCTTCGTCGTCTTCACGTCATCGCGCACGCTGTCCCGTCATCCAATAGGAGCGTCGTGCGTAGCAACGTCATGGCGGCACCGGAGAGTGAGGATACCGGGAAGCAGAGACGTTCCGGAGCGACGGGGACACCCGGGAACGAGGTGACAGCGATGGAGGGCGACATCCAGGGCAGCGGTGACGGGTCCGGAGCGGCGGGGACACGTGAGTATTACCTCCTATACCAGTGGTCTTCAACCTGCGGACCTCCAGATGTTGCAAAACTACAACTCCCAGCATGCCCGGACAGCCAACGGCTGTCCGGGCATGCTGTGAGTTGTAGTTTTGCAACATCTGAAGGTCCGCATGTTGAAGATCACTGTCCTATACTTTGTATTTGGTTCACAATCTTTATTTTCTAGATTTTCATCCTATAAAATTAGGTGCGTCTTATATGCCGGAGCGTCGAAAAATGCGGTATAAGTTATCTATTAATAACCCCTTGAGGATGCCGCCAATTTTCATTTTTACATTATTCTTTCTTGTGTTTTAATAGCCATAACTCTTACTAACCAATCTGTACAGGTTTTTCTTTTATGGAAAAATAAAATGTAAACTTTTTTTTTTTTAATGACTGCTTAAATTTGCCCTGTTCAGACACCTATCATTTTTTTCCTCATTGCAGTGATCTGGACTTTTTGGCTGACATTTATCATTGACTTTAGACAGTTTTTTGTGTCTAGAAAAGGCACAAAAAAAGGCACCTTTTGGTTTACAAATTTCTGCTGATTTTGAGTTACAATCCACTGATTTTGGCAATACACATGATATAGAAGGGTTTTATCAACTGCGCCTTTTTGTGAAAAGGTGCAAAAAAGGCCCAAAGCCACTGAAAAGTCTCTATAACTACACCAGCCCAGACTTAGCTTAGCTTTTTAGTGTATGTGAAGAGAGAAATTTCCGAAAATGTGATCTGCACAAAATGTATCAAATGCTCTGTGACCATTTAAAAAATGTGGTTCTCCTACACATTACCAGCACAAAAAAAAGGTGTAGAAAAATACTTCACTTACACCTACAATGATAAATGCCGGCCTTTATCACTACCAGTTCGGCATAGATCACACTTTTTGATCAGTATTTATTTAACTTTTTTTCTGGAATGTGATGTGACCAATAAATCTAATGGCAGAAATTGAATTATTTCTTTTGTTAACACAATTCTCTGTACAGGATCAATCTTGTTATATTTTAATAGTTTGTACAATTGAACACATGGTAAAGCCAAATGTGTTTATTTTAAGTTGAATTTTTATTATGTTTTTATATATTTCTAAAAAAGATTGATTTACCCCCCCCCCCCTTTTATCCCCCTAAGGTACTTGTATGAGAAATAATAGCATGGATCCATTCATTGGGCGATCTCCTTGTACAGCCTTCCTATGGCAGAATGTGTAACAATTAGAATAATACAATTCAGGAATTTAGGTGCACTACTGTGGTAGATGTAAACAATGAAATTGCCTATCCCTCAACACTGATGTTAAAGATGAGACATCAGCCAGTATATCCTTATATGAAGGACATACCTGAGCCCGCACACCAACGCCAAGGTTTCTCAAGTGGCACGGGACCTAACACTAACCTACCTGTGCGTGATAAGTAAAACCAGGAACCAGTAGGCAATTACAGAAGCATTAAGTCCGACTCACAGTCTGCTCCCAGGTTACCTCCAGTGTGGCTGAGCACACATATAGTGGGAGGGGGGAGACAGGCTATAAGCCCCACCCAAGTTGGCTGATATGTTGCCGGCCTCACAGGTGGACCTTAACGTGGCCTTAATAGTCATCAAAGCGCATTACATACGGAGTTTATAAACCTCCAAATATAAGATTTAAACAACAACAAAGACAGTGGTCTCAAATGGCTGTAGGTGCTCAACCTCAAATGCAGTTGTGCATTTATACTGGGGGAGCAGATCCTGCCCTTGTGGTCTGTTGCTAGGGGAAATCCCCAGCATAAAATGCATACAATGGGGGATGCCTACAGCAGTCTACAGGTGCCACAATGGCATCCTACACCAGATAAACAGTGTGGATGTGAGACCACGTCTTTGTTGTTGTTTAAATCTTATACTTGGATGTGTATAACTCCACCTTGATCACTATTAAGGCAGCATTAAGGTTCACCTGTGAGGCTGGCAACATATCAGCCAACTTGGGTGAGGCTTATAGTCTGCCTGGTAGCAGGCTGTGAGTCGGACGTAATACTGTTGTAATTGCCCACTGGCCCCTGGTTTTGCTTATCATGCACAGGTAGGTTAGTGTTAGGTCCCTGCCACTTGAGAAACCTTGGCATTGGTGTGCAGGCTCAGGTATGTCCTTTATATAAGGATGTACTGGCTAATGTCTCAATTTTAACATCAATTTTGAGGGTTAACCAATGTAATGGCCAATGTGTACATTTACCACAGAAGTGTACCTATATTCGTGTATTGTATTATTCTGTGCAAGGACAAGCAGGGCTCTGTACACTGAGGACAAGCAGGGCTCTGTACACTAAGGACAAGCAGGGCTCTGTACACTGAGGACAAGCAGGGCTCTGTGCACTGAGGACAAGCAGGGCTCTGTACACTGACAACAAGCAGGGCTCTGTAACCTGAGGACAAGCAGGGCCCTGTGCACTGAGGACAAGCAGGGCTCTGTGCACTGAGGACAAGCAGGGCTCTGTACACTGAGGACAAGCAGGGCTCTTTGTACCATGGTCAAGCAGGGCTCTGTGCATTGAGGATAAGCAGGGCACTGTACTCTGAGGACAAGCAGGGCTCTGTGTACTGAAGACAAGCAGGGCTCTGTACACTGAAGACAAACAGGGCTCTGTGCACTGAGAACAAGCAGGGCCCTGTACACTGAGGACAAGCAAGGATCTGTACACTAAGGACAAGCAAGGCTCTGTGCACTAAATCTATGTGACATGCTCCCAGCTCACACAGAAATATAATTGACAAGCAAAAAGCAGGTACAGAGCCCTGATTGGGCCATCCACACTTCCTGTATCTTGTCTCCCAAAAAATATTCATATTTTTAACCAATGTATATTACAAATATGCATATAATGGTATTATCTACATTATATAAAAAGTTTTTGTTGATGACAGGTACACTTTAAAAGCTATGAGCACCTTTAAAAAAAATGTCTTCTGTACTTGTACACAACCTACATGATTTTCCCCTGCAGACGGTCTAGTTTGTGCTCTTCTCTCTATGTCCATCTGGTGTGAGCTGTGCTCCAAGCTTTTCCTCCCCCTGTCCATTCTTTCCATTAATAATAAAAAAAATAAAATGAAATACAATTTATTGAAGAAAAATAAAAATAATACCAATTTGCTTTCATTGTATGATAAAGAAGAAAAAGGCACTATAGATATTGGCTGTGGCCAGAATGGTTAAGATCAATAACATTATTTATATTAAATAATGTGGAGTTTTTGCTTTACCACTGAAAAATGATATAACGATTAATTATTAAATTATAGGTAACTCAAAATGTTACCATTACAATACAATCATAAAACTATGGCTTTTTGAATCTATTGTAGACTCTATTATTTACCTGTAAGTGTACACCCATAGTGTAATGTGCATGTATGCACACAATAAAGTCTAATAATAAAGACTAAGAGGGACATTTATCATTAGGCGTCTATTGTAGACTCAGATCTACCCCCTTTATACTGCTTGTCTAATTTACACTCTTGCTCAAGATTTACAAAAGTTGTGCACTTCTTTGATACATTTTGTGCAAATATAGAAAGCCCCCCCCCCCTTCCTCTACCATGCTCTCCTTCTCTACCTCACACTTCACAGAGATATGGCATTTTCCCGCTGTACACTGCTTACATAGCTAGAAGTGCTGGAGCAGCAGTGTGCGCCGAACAAATCTCTGCACAAAATCCTAATATATATCCTTTATAAAATACACAGAGGGGGAGATTCTCAAAGAATTTTGCGCCCCCCCCCCCAAAAAAAAATAATCAATTTTGGCTCGAAAAGTATCGAGCTTTGTGCCGCGGTTTACAATGTTCACGTCAGTTTTGTAAAAGTGGGCGTGCCCATGTATATTGTCTGCTTTACATGATATTTTCAAAGGGGTTAGAGTCCGGTTTACATAAAAAATTTCACACCAGCTTTTTGATCAAAAATGACACTCCTGGGCCTAGGCGGTAACAGGCTGGCATTATTTAGGCTGGGGAGGGCCAGTAACAATGGTTCTTGCCCACCCTGGTAATGTCAGGCTGTTGCTGCTTGGCTGGTATCTGGCTGATACAAAAAAAAAACGGGGGAATCACACATGTTTTTTTATTTATTTATTTATTTATTTGAAGAAACAACAACAACAAAAAAATTAGTGTTCCCCCTATTTTCAGTATCAGTCAGATATCAACCAAGCAGCAACAGAGATGAGCAAACTTTTGAAAAATTTTATTCGGCCAATTCGCCAAATTTTTCTGAAAAATTTGGTTCGATCCAAATTTATTTGCGGTGAATCTATATAAAAAACACCTATTTCTGGTCTTCAGAGAGCCTCAATAGGGGTGTAGAGCACTTTGCTGTGTTCTAACATGCATATGGAGTATGCTGGGGTAGTGAAATAATACTGTTATTCATTATGACATGCAGATTACAGGCATCACTTTTAGAATCACTGCCGCAGAGCGGCACAATGACAGAGCCTGGAGGTGGCATCAGTATGAGGAAACCATATGGTGGCTGAATGACACAGCGCAGAGGTGTTGGCAGCATGAGGAGACCATATAGTGGCTGAATGACACAGTTTTGGTTTGTGGCTGAAACATGAGGAAACCATATGGTGGCTGAATGACACAGCGTTGAGGTGTTGGCAGCATGAGGACACCATATAGTGGCTGAATGACACAGCCTGGAGCTGGCAGCAGCATGAGGAGACACTAGGGCCTCACAATCCCTAAAATTAAAAGACAAATTTTGAAATTTAAATTGAAGATTTAGGGTAGCTAGTGCTACCATAACAACATTTTTATTCCCAGACCCCGCCCCAGCAGCATCAGTAAACCATATATTGCCTTAATGACACAGTCTGGAGTTGGCTGAAGCTTGAGGAGACTATATAGTGGCTGAATGGCACAGCCAGGAGTTGCCAGCAGCATGAGTAGACACTAGGGCTTCACAATCCCTAAGATGAAAAGATGAATTCTGAAGTTTAAACTGAAGATTTTGGGCAGCTAGTGCTACCATATTAAAAATTTTTATTCCCAGACCCAGGCCCAGCAGCATCAGTAAAACATATATAAAGCCTGAATGACATAGCCTGGAGTTGGCTGAAGCATGAGGAGACCATATAGTGTCTGAATGGCACAGCCAGGAGTTGGCAGCAGCATGAGTAGACACTAGGGCTTCACAGTCCCTAAGATTAAAAGCTGAATTCTGAAATTTAAACTGAAGATTTTGGGTAGCTAGTGCTACCATAACAAAATGTTTATTCCTAGACCCAGGCCCAAAAGCATCAGTAAACCATATGTTGGCTGATTTACACAGCCTGGAGATGGCTGAAGCATGAGGAGACCATATAGTGTCTGAATGGCTCAGTCTGGAGTTGGCAGAAGCATGAGCAGAGCATTGAAATTTATGAATTTTAAATTTTAATTTTGGATTTTGAAATTGAACTTTTAACTCCCAAGTTTTAGTGTCCCGGGTCCCGGCATGTGGGTACAAAGGACCAAATCTAACAAGGAGTCACATGTCACATGGCAGCACAATGACAGAGCCTAGAGGTGGCATCAGTAGGAGGAGATCATATAGTGGCTGAATGGCACAGCCTGTAGTTTGTGGCAGCATGAAGAGACCATATAGTGGCTGAATGGCACAGCCTGGAGGTGGCTGACGCATGAGGAGGCCATATAGTGTCTGAATGGCATAGCCTGGAGTTTGCAGAAGCATGAGGAGACCATTGAAATTTAAGATTTTTCAATTGAAATAGAGGATTTTGAAATTGAACTGTTATCTCTGAAGTTTTAGTGTCCCGGGCCCTGGCGTGTGGGTACAAAGGACCAAATCTAACAAGGAGTCACATGTCACATGGCAGCACAATGGCAGAGCCTGGAGGTGGCATCAGTAGGAGGAGACCATACAGTGGCTGAATGGCACAGCCTGGAGTTGGCTGAAACATGAGAAGGGACCGTATAGTGGCTGAATGAGACAGCCTGGAGGCGGTATCAGTATGAGGAGACCATATAGTGGCTGAATGAATGCCTGGAGTTTGTGGCAGCATGGAGAGACAATATAGCGTCTGAATGGCACAGCCTGGAGTTGGCGGCAGATGAGGAGACAATAGGGCCTCACAATCTCTAAGAATAAAAGAGGAATTTTGAAATTTCCATTGAAGATGTATGATACCTAGTGCTACCTTAACCCCTTAAGGACCAAGCCCATTTTCACCTTAAGGACCAGAGTGTTTTTTGCACATCTGACCACTGTCACTTTAAGCATTAATAACTCTGGGATGCTTTTACTCATGAATTTGATTCCGAGACTGTTTTTTCGTGACATATTCTACTTTAACATAGCTGTAAAATTTCGTCGATACTTGCATCCTTTCTTGGTGAAAAACTCCAAAATTTCATGAAAAATTAGAAAATTTAGCAATTTTCGAATTTGAAACTCTCTGCCTGTAAGAAAAATAGGCATTCCAAATAAATTATATTTTGATTCACATATACAATATGTCTACTTTATGCTTGCATCATAAAGTTGACATGTTTTTACTTTTGGAAGACATCAGATGGCTTCAAAATATAGCAGCAATTTTCAAATTTTTCACAAAATTTTCTAAATCTCAATTTTTCAGGGACCAGTTCTGTTTTGACATGGATTTGAAGGGCCTTCATATTAGAAATACCCCATAAAGGACCCCATTATGAAAACTGCACCCTTAACGTATTCAAAATGACAATCAGTAAGTGTGTTAACCCTTTAGGTATTTCACAGGAATAGCAGAAAAGTGAAGGAGAAAATTCAAAATCTACATTTTTTACACTCGTATGTTCTTGTAGACCCAGTTTTTGAATCTTTATAAGGGGTAAAAGTAGAGAAATCCCCCCAAAATGTGTAACCCAATTTCTCTCGAGTAAGGAAATACCTCATATGTGTATGTTAAGTGCTTGGCGGGCGCAGTAGAGGGCTCAGAAGGGAAGGAGAGACTGGGATTTTGGAGAGTGAATTTTTCTGAAATGGTTTTTGGGGGGCATGTCACATTTAGGAAGCCCCTATGGTGCCAGAACAGCAAAAAAAAAATATTTTGGAAACTACACCCCACAAGGAACGTAACAAGGGGTCCAGTGAGCCTTAACACCCCACAGGTGTTTGACGACTTTTCGTTAAAGTCGGATGTGTAAATGAAAAAAAAACAGTTTTCTCTGAAATGCTGTTTTTTCCCCCCAAACTTACCATTTTTACAAGAGGTAATAGAAGACAATGCCCCCCAAAATTTGTAACCCCATTTCTTCTATGTATGGAAATACCCCATATGCGGATGTAAAGTGCTCTGTGGGCGAACTATAATGCTCAGAAGAGAAGGAGCACCATTGGGATTTTGCAGAGAGAATTTGTTTGGAATGAAGGTCGGGGGTCATTCCATACAAAGCCCCCCGTGGTGCCAGAACAGTGGACCCCCCCCTACATGTGACCCTATTTCAGAAACTACACCCTTCAAGGAATGTAACAATGGGTGCAGTGAGCATTTACACCCCACTGGCCTTTGACAGATCTTTGGAACAGTGGGCTGTGCAAATGAAAAATTAGATTTTTCATTTTTGCGGCCAACTGTTCAAAAAATCTGTCAGACACCTGTGGGGTGTAAATGCTCCCTGTACCCCTTATTACATTACGTGAGGGGTGCAGTTTTCAAAATGGGGTCACATGTGGGTGTTTTTTTTGTGTTTATGTCAGAACCGCTGTAACGATCAGCCACCCCTGTGCAAATCACCTCAAATGTCCATGGCGCTCTCACTCCTGACCCTTGTTCTGCGCCCGCAGTGCATTTTATGTCCACATATGGGGTATTTCCATACTCAGGAGAAATTGCGTTACAAATTTTGGGGGTCTTTTTTACCTCTTGTGAAAATGAAAAGTATGGGGCAACCCCAGCATATTAGTGTAAAAAATGTAAAACATTTTTTACAATGACAGCTGGTATAGAAGGGGTAAAAGAAGAAAAAGCCCCCCAAAATTTTTTAGGCAATTTCTCCTGAGTACAAAAATACCCCATATGTGGCCCTAAACTGTTTCCTTGAAATACGACAGGGCTCCGAAGTGAGAGAGCGCCATGCGCATTTGAGAACTAAATAAGGGATTTGCATGAGGACGGAACCGGATGCAAGAATTACACTTGCCTCCGATACCAAAAATACCCTTGCTGCATCTCAAACTTGTATCATGAAGTTTGCTGTAGACCCCCGCTCGTGTGAATGTACCCTGTACATTCACATGGGGGAGGTGTCAAACCTCCAGCTGTTGCAAAACTACCACAACCAGCATGCCCTTTGGCTGTCCGTGCATGCTGGGGGTTGAAGTTATGCAACAGCTGAAGGCACACTGGTTGCAAAACACAGTTTGTTACTTAACTCAGTGTTTCGCAACCAGCATGCCTCTAGCTGTTGCAGAACTACAACTCCCTGCATGTACAGTCTATCAGTGCATGCTGGGAGTTGTAGTTTGAAACAGCTGGAGACACACTGGTTGCAAAACACTGAGTTAGGTAACAAACTTCGCAACCAGTGATCCTTCAGCCGTTGCAAAAACTACAACTCTCAGCATGGAGTGACAACTGAGGGCATGCTGGGACTTGTAGTTATGCAACAGCTGGAGGCATACTACTAATACTCCCAGCATACCCTCTGGCTGTCCGTGCATGCTGGGGGTTGTAGTTATGCAACAGCTGGAGGCACACTGGTTGCAAAACACTGAGTTTGTTACTTAACTCAGTGTTTCCCAAAAAGGGTGCCTCAGCTGTTGCAAAACTACAACTCCCAGCATGCCCAGACCGCCGAAAGACATGTTGGGAGTTAGTTTTGCAACATCTGGAGGGTCACAGTTTGGTGACCACTGTGCAGTGGTGTCCAAGCTGTAGCCCTCCAAATGTTGCAAAACTTCAACTCCAAGCATGCCCAGACTGTCCAGGCATGCTGGGAGTTGTAGTGCTGCAAAATCTGAAGGGCCACATGTTACAGAACTACAACTCCCAGCATGCCTGTACTGTCTGGGCATTCTGGGAGTTGTAGTTTTGCAACATCTGTAAGAGCACAGTTTGGACACCACTGCACAGTGGTCTCCAAACTGTGGGACTCCAGATGTTGCAAAACTACAACTCTGGCCTTTGGCTGTCTGGGCTTGGTGGGAGTTGTAGTTTGGCAGTTGATCTTCACAGCTCCGTCCGCCGCTGCCTCCGCCGGTCCCGCGCTGTCTGTCCGGTACCGCCGCGGGTCCCGCTGTGATTGCTGGCCCCGGGACATGATCACTGGTCCCGGGACATGATCGCTGGTCCCGGGACCCTCCGCCATCTTCCCCCCGCTCTGCCCCCGACATCCAGGGGCGGGGCAGAGCGGGGATTTCACCTTTAACCTCCCGTCCCCCTCCTGCCATTGGTCGATAGTCCTAACGACCAATGGCAGGGGTTTAGGAGCGAGGTGGCAGCTGCCACCTCGGTCCTATCCCTTCAGGATGATCAGAGCGGTCTCTGACTGCTCCGTTCATCGTTATTTTCCAGACGATCGGGTCACCAGAGACCCGATCAGCCCGGAACCCCGCAAGTCCTTGTCATTAGTCAGTCACTAACTGACTGACTAATGACAATGATCTGCAGCAGGGGACCAGTCTGATTGGTCCCCAGCTGCATAGTGTCATCGGTCAGCTGTCCAGGACAGCTGAGATGACGTTTCTATCACCATGCCAACGGACATGGTGATAGAAAATGTATTGGACGTGTATATACGTCCATTTGCTTAAGTCACAGAAAAAATGGACGTGAATACAGGTCCATTTGCGGGAAGGGGTTAAACATATATAGGTAATGTCCTAGGCCCAGCAGCATCACTAAACCATGTAGATGCTGAATGACACATACTGGAGGTGGCTGAAGCATGAGGAGACCATATAGTGGCTGAATGACACAGCCTAGAGTTGGCTGAAGCATGAGAAGAGACCATATAGTGGCTGAATGAGGCACCCTGGAGGTGACAGCAGCAGCACCAGGAGTCCTGAAAGTGACCCGGTGACAGAGTGGTGCGGTTGGTGGCAATACCAGTACCCGGTGATGAAGGTGGGTGAAAAAAGGTCTGATGCAGAGAAATATTTGTAACTGGGGAGCTGTGCCTTAAATATGTTTGGCACTATCCATATTTGTAATGCGTTGGTGTGGCACCATGGTCAATCTACTCTCATGCATCAGGCATTGGTGGTTGGAAATCCTGGCTGATCCATGCCTGATTCATCTTCACAAAGATCAGTCTCTCCACATTTTTCATGGACAGACTAGTTCTCCTTGGAGTGACTATGGCCCCCGCCGCACTAAACACCCGCTCTGATGGCACACTACTGGCCGGGCAGGACAGCTTTTCCAGGGCAAACTCTGCTAGTTGCGGCCACAAATCAAGTTTGGCTGCCCAGAAATCTTCAAGATGTGTTGGCATGGGCATTTAAAGGTGTGCCACCACCTGCTGGTTCAGGTCCTGCTCCAGGTGTACCTGGTGCTGATGAGTTCTTTCACTATGTGGGTGAAAAAAGGTACTCATCAGCGACTGTAGACTCAGGCTGCTGCTAATGGAGCTGGTACTGTTCCTGCCACCCCTCCCCAGCAGTCATGGCAGTGGAAGGTGAGCGCAGGGTGCCCCCCTGATTCAGACCTGCGAGAGGATGGATGATGGCGCCGATAGGCATTGGCCAACTGACTTCATAGGATGCCTCTGTAGTAGGTAATTTTTTCCTCCTTCTCAGTGGGTATAAAAAGGCTCCTATTTTGTGGCGGTCCAATAAGGTGGAGATCCAGAAGTCATCCCGCTCCTGAATGGTGACAATTCGGCTGTCACTACGCAAGCAAATGAACATGCATAGTGCCATTTGTGCAAGTGACTCGGAGGGACACTCCGGCCTCCATCTCCACTGCATACTGCCACAGTGTGTCTGGGTCCTTTGTCTCACCTTCCTCATAACCCTCTAGCTCCTCTGGCTGCTCCTGCTCCTCCTCTCCTGTCAGATTACTAGAAAAACCATCCATTTAGCGAAACCTAAACTGTGCTCCACTGTGCCCCTCCCCCTCCTCCTCCAGTTCAGCCCCCACAGGGCTCATGTGGCCGTGAGATGTAGGCGCCACGTCTCCAGTGCCCTGAACAGCCATAGTTTCCAACAGGTGTTGTAAGAAATTAAGCAATGGAATGACGTTGTTAATCCTGTAATCCTGGCGAATCCTGGCTAATAATGTGGCTTCCTCAAAGGGCCTGAGCAAATGGCAGGTGTCACGTATGACCTGCCACTGGTTCACTTTGAAGTTACACAGGGGAGTACCCCTATCTGCTTGCTTTTGGCTTTTCTCTGTTCGTACAGTCGGTCCAACATTTGGAGAGTGGAATTCCAACGTATGGCAACGTCACAAATCAGACTATGTTGGGGGACACTGTTCTGACGCTGCAGCTCAAGAAGGGTGTGCTTTGCGGTGTAAGAGTGGCTGAAGTGTATGCAAAGTTTCCTTCCCATTGTTAGGATGTCTTGCAAATGGGGGGAAAAATTCAGGACTGCTTCACAACCAGATTGAACATGTGTGCCATGCAGAGCGCATGGCTCAGCCTTCCCAGTCACAGCACATGCAAGATGTTCTTCCCGTTATCTCATGGTACCCATTTACAGTTTTTGTGGAGTTAGCCATACTCCGATTTCTTTACGAATGACTTTTAGCAGTTCCTTCCCTGTGTGACTCTTTTCGCCAAGGCAAACCATGTGAAGAACAGCGTGACACCACCGTGCCCTGCACACATGGTATGCTGAAGGGCAACTGAGAATTGTCTGGAGGCTGTGGACTCAGTGGAGGCTGAGGACACAGTGGAGAATGAGGAGGTGGCCTTAGAGCATGGAGAAGGAAGTGGTGTGACCTGTCCAAGCTGGTGTTGTGGTTGTGCAGGAACCACATTGTCACGATGCCGGCTGGCAGGTAGTGGATCCTCTGTGCCAGAGAGGGATTGGCGTGGACCGTGCTAGTGGATCGGTTCTAAGTCACTACTGGTTTTCACCAGAGCCCGCCGCAAAGCGGGATGGTCTTGCTGCGGCGGTAGTGACCAGGTCGTATCCACTAGCAACGGCTCAACCTCTCTGGCTGCTGAAGATAGGCGCGGTACAAGGGAGTAGACAGAAGCAAGGTCGGACGTAGCAGAAGGTCGGGGCAGGCAGCAAGGATCGTAGTCAGGGGCAACGGCAGGAGGTCTGGAACACAGGCTAGGAACATACAAGGAAACGCTTTCACTGGCACGATGGCAACAAGATCCGGCAAGGGAGTGCAGGGGAAGTGAGGTGATATAGGGAAGTGCACAGGTGAAAACACTAATTGGAACCACTGCGCCAATCAGCGGCGCAGTAACCCTTTAAATCGCAAAGACCCGGCGCGCGCGCGCCCTAGGGAGCGGGGCCGCGCGCGCCGGGACAGGACCGACGGAGAGCGAGTCAGGTACGGGAGCCGGGGTGCGCATCGCGAGCGGGCGCTACCCGCATCGCGAATCGCATCCCGGCTGGAGGTGGTATCGCAGCGCCCCGGGTCAGTGGATCTGACCGGAGCGCTGCAGTGAGGAGAGTGTAGCGAGCGCTCCGGGGAGGAGCGGGGACCCGGAGCGCTCGGCGTAACACACATTCACCCAGTGGGCCTTTAAGGACATTTATTGTCCCTGACCGTAGTTACAGCCCCAGACATCGTTGCTGCCGTGCACTTTGGTACACACTGACAGGCTCAAAGACTGGACCACATTCTCTTACAAAAAATTGTGCAGGGCTGGTACTGCCTTCTTCGCAAGGAAATGACGCCTTGTCACTCTCCACCTCGGCTTGGCACAAGCCATCAGTTCTCTGAAAGGTGCAGAGTCCACCACTTGAAAAGGGATGGACTACAGCACCAGCAACTTAGATAGGAGCACATTCAGATTCTGCGCCATTGGATGAGTGGGCGCATACTGTTGTCTCTTGAACATGGCTTCACCATTGGATTGTTGGCAGAATGGCTGACTAAAAGTAGGAGGAGTAGGAGCATCTGGAGTGACAGAAGGAGGGTGGGACACACAGCTCCCTTCGGCTGAGGTGGTGGAGCCTTGGCTGGCTGAAAGAGGGAGCGGCGGGCCACTGGATGATGCAGCAGGCTGGACCACTACATCGGAGCCACAGTTCTCCGAGGCAGCTTTATGGTGGTGAAGCATATGTTGACGCAAGGCTGTGGTACCAACATTTGGAACCTGGCCATGCTTCACCTTCTGCCGAAATATCTTGCATGTGGCCAGGTTAACATCCTCCGGATGCTCGATGAAAAACTCCCACACTGATTGACTGCTACTGCCGCTGTCTCCAGGAACCCCTGTTCCACTATCTCCCAGGAAGGTAGTGGCTTGGCAGTAGATGCTGACTGTCCTCTATTAGATCGTCCTCAGTGAATAGTGGAGCTGAACCCACAGCAAAATGTGGTGTCCCGGTACCGCATCCTATACGGTACCTGTATATAGGTCCCCATAGCCAGAGTCCCTAGGACGTCGGGGTCCTTCTTATTTAGTCCACCCCTGGTCACCTTTCATCTAGATGTTAGTTATCTTACAGTTTACTCAGGATTTCTATAAATGTAATTGTACAAATGTATATAAGTGGTTAATTACCTGTACGGAGTGTAGCGGGACCTGCGGGTCACGTGATCAGGTAAACTCTATGGTTTTTGCTTAAGGACCTTTGTGCCCACAATTCCTTGTAACAGTGAGTGACAGATATTCGGACCAATTAAAACGGCCCTGCCCATATAAGGGAGTGTGCGATGCTGAGAAGAAAGAAGTTCTGCGGTGGCGCTGCCCTGGATAGCAAGCAAGGTCCGGATACGTAGTTTTTCAGCGAAAAAGCATTTATTGAGACATACATAAAGTAATAGACATGTGCAAGACGTGTTTTCGAGGGGAGCCCCCTCTTTCTCAATTGCTTGTGGCTAGGTAGCCACACGAGGGGGGATGTATGCCAGTTTTTTTTTGGCGCCATATGTGGTGGGGAAGGTCAAAGTTCAAAGGGGGAGTGGTAATGTGATACATCTGGCGTCGCCTGGTCTGCATGACATGTGTAAGATATATTGATTTTCAATATATTACATGGTACAATGGTATAAAATGTACAAAAAAGAGCCGTGAGTACTTATATATATTAACAACAGGACATTTGAATGTGATGGAAAAACCCGCTGAAAAAAAGAGCGACCAATCAGAATTAGGATTGGTATTACGTCACTAGTAGCTAGGTGGATTTGGAAGGTAGTGGAATGTCCGCTGTATGCGGGCGACCAATCAGGGTCGGAGATTAGTGTTAAGTCCTCCGCTGTGGTTGGAGCGACCAACCAGAATTCAGGAAAGATGTAGCGTCACTGGTTGTCACGCACTGCTCGAAGTAGTGTGATGAAAGAGTAAGGTGGCCAATCATATTGTTAGGATGGCTGGACCAATAGGAAGAATGCCGGTATTGGTCCGTAGGTGTATGCCGCCACTGAGGTTTCTTGGCTGCCAAGTGCCAAGTGAGCAGCGGCGTACACCTCCGGACCAATACCGGCTCCCCTCGAAACGCGTCTTGCACATGTCTATTACTTTATGTATGTCTCAATAAATGCTTTTTTTGCTGAAAAACTACGTATCCGGACCTTGCTTGCTATCCAGGGCAGCGCCACCGCAGAACTTCTTTCTTCTCAGCATCGCACTCTCTCCTTGCCGACTCCCGAGTGGTGACCAGCCATTCCTGTAGGCTGCAGCCAAGGATTCCAGCAAAGACTACCCTCATTAAGGGTGACACGCATAAAACCAAGATTTGCACAAGGTGAGCAAATCCACATATCGTTTATTCGGGCCATCCGTCCCCACGGAATTACGCGAGGCGCCGTCCTCCCTTTTTTTTCTCTCTTTTCGCAGATAAGGGAGTGGCGGCCATAGCTCGCTCTCTTGTTCCCGGGCTTTGATGAGAGAAGGATCTGCTCTGCTGTCATCAGTGAGTTTAGGCCTGAGCCTTGCGGCAACAGCTGATCATTACCAAACCGTGAGTGTATCAATCCCTAAGCACTCTGCAAGATCACCGGACCTTATCTATCCCCTAAATCCGGACGGATCTTGGCAATTAACCCTAAATTCAGAGACTTATAAAACAAGTCAAGGTCCGCAACAACTGCCAGTCACTGAAGTGTATAGAGACTGTATTATTTATTGGTTCCTCAAAAAATACTTTAGGGGAACCAATAAACTACAGCTCTTTTGCACATATCAGTTTAGAATTTTTGGTGCTGTGATCTTGGACTTTGTTGCACGAGTTGTATACCATATAAGTAATTGTATCCAGGATCATATAAAGGTAGATACCAGCTGTACACAGGATCTGTATACCATATAGGTGATTATAGTTACATCTAGGGACTCACAGGTAACATCATTTCTGATCAGCGATGTCCTCTTTCCTTTTCTTGTGCATCTGGATCAGACTGACATGTCAACTTCTTCCAGGTTAAAATCATCTCTTTAGCATCTGCAGGAAAAACATGTTTGACTCTGCATTTTTCCAGTGCAATGCCCTCTCATAATAAGGATAGTAGGTCCCCCATTAAGTAGGCCTATCCCCCACCATAGACTCCCTCAGTAGATAAATACGTCTGATAGTAGGCAGGTTGTTAGCTCGCTAGATAGGTAGGTAGGCAGGTAAGTAGGTAGCTATCTACATGGGTAGGTTGCAACTATGTCAGTAACTAGGTATGTTCATAGCTAGGTTGGTTGTTAGCTAGAAAGCTTGTTAAGTGTCTAGGTAGATTGTTAGCTAGCTAAGTAGATATCCATACATGTAGGTAGTTAGGTCGCTAGGTAGATAGCTAGGTAGGAAGCAAGGTTGGTTATGAGCAACATAGGTGGGTAGCTAGCAAGGTAGCCAGGTAGGCAATTAGCTAGGTAGGTTGTTAGCTAGCTAGGTAGCCATGTAGTTAGGTTGCTAGGTAGATAGATAGCTAGGTAGGTAGATGGATAGTTAGATAGGTAGATATTCAGGTTGCTAGATAGCCAGGTAGGTAGGCAGGCAGCTTGCTTGCTACGTAGGTAGCCAGGTAGTTAGATAGCCAGGGAAGTAGGTAACCAGGTAGGTAGGTTGTTAGCTAGATTGTTAGGTAGGTATTAACACTTTTCAGGTTAAAATGGTGGGTCTCCCAGTACATTAATAATATAGACACTGATTTGAATAGGGACCTTCCATACAATAAAATATACCTTTTATTACGTTCCAATAAAATATCGACTTACACTACAAAATATACAGGCTGCCACCGGTCACCTATGGATTAGCACACATTTATCTTATTGCACTTGAGTATAAGTAGTCTCTCAGGATAAACTCCATATGAAATGCAAAAACAGTGTATAAAAACACACAAAATATACACACAAAAAATTCCAACAAGAGGTATGGTCCAGGTTTATCTTCTGTTCTGTACATGACATAAATTCCTTTATCCCCAGAATAAATGTAATCAGATACAGCAAATAAACAGAGTTACATGTGAACAGTGGCATAAATGAGAACATTGATACATAAAGGCATTTATGTCATGTAACCAAAAAAAAGGTTTCGTTTTCACGCCGTACAATTTACGGTAAAAATGACTAGTGTTGAGCGGCATAGGCCATATTCGAATTCGCGAATATTCACGAATATATGGACGAATATTCGTCATATTCGCGAATATTCGCATATTCGTAATATTCTCGTTTTATTTTCGCATATGCGAATATTCGCGTGTGCGAAAATTTGCATATACGAAAATTTGCATCTACACAAATTAGCATAAGCGAAAAGTCGCATATGCGAAAATTAGCATATGCAAATTTTCGCATTTGCGAAAATTCGCACACCGGTCTCACACAGTAGTATTAGAGCCTTCTTACACCACATAAGCTGGAAGCAGAGAGGGGTGATCACTCTGATGTGTACTGTGAAAAAAAAAATACGAATATTCGTAATTACGAATATATAGCGCTATATTGGCGAATATTCACGAATTCGCGAATATGTGATATTCGCAAATAAAATTCGAATTGCGAATATTCGCGAGCAACACTAAAAATGACATGTGTTCTTTATTCTTTGGGTCAATATGATTAAAAGGATACCCATGATAACATACTTTTCTATTACTGTTGCGCTTAAAAAAAAAATCACAAACTTTTTAACCAAATTAGTACGTTTAAGATCCCCCTATTTTGAAGACCTATAACTTTTTCATTTTTCCATATAAGCGGTGGTATGAGGGCTAATTTTTTGCGCCGTGATCTTTACTTTTTATTGATACCATACTTACTTATATAAAACTTTCAATACATTTTTTATAATTTTTTTTTGGAATAAAATGTTACAAAAAAGCAACTATTTTGGACCGTACGGTATCATTAACATTTTTTTTAATAGTTCAGATATTTACACATGCGGCGATACCAAATTTGTATTTAAAGTATTTTTTTTAAACTTTTTTGGGGTGAAATAGGGAAAATCAGACAATTTTCGTTTTTAAGGGGGGAGGGGGTTTTTCAAATTTTTTTAACTTTATTTTTTTTACTTTTATTTTTACACTTTAATAGTCCCCATAGAGGACTATTTATAGCAATTATTCAATTGCTAATGCTGTTCAGTGCTATGTATAGGACACAGCACTGATCAGTATTATCGGTCATCTTCTGCTCTGCGGGAAGGCAGATCAGAGCAGAAGACTCCCGGAAGGCAGCGGAGCCAGGTGAGGGGACCTCCATCTGCCGTGCTGGATGATCGGATCGCCGCGGCAGCGCTGCGGGCTTTCCGATCATCCATTTAAGTGGCCGCGATGCTGCAGATGCCGTGATCTGTATTGATCACGGCATCTGAGGGGTTAATGGCAGACATCCGCGGGATCGGCTGCGATCAACGGCCGGGACCTGCCGCGCATGATCCGGGCAACGCTCCGATGCCCGTGGTTATGCTTAGGACGTAAATGTACGTCCTGGTGCGTTAAGTACCACGTCATCAGACCGTACATTTACGTCCTTCGTTGTTAAGGGGTTAAATGGAACTTAATAAAAGGTATATTTTATCATATGGAAGGTCCCTATTCAAGTAAGTGCCTATAAGGTATGTAGGTTGGTTTTTAGCTAGCTAGGTCAGTTGGTAGCTAGGTGGATTGGTAGTTGATAGCTAGGTAGATAGCATGTAGGCAAAGTCAGATCACAATACACAGTGTTACTTCACACTTTGTATGTTTAGTTCACAAATAGAGCAACTGATAGAGTCACTTCATACAATCATAGATGCATAGCCTCTAGTGTTATTCAAAGTGCATATATAATTAGGTGTTACTGTTTCACATTTTGTGTAAACTGCGCATTCATAAACATAAGATGCATAACTTTGCCTTGATGTCAGGACCCTTCTTGTATAATTGCACAAAGTCCTGTGTATTACATAGGGTCCCTATATTAGCACTAGTGTTGAGCGGCATAGGCCATATTCGAATTCGCGAATATTCGCAAATATATGGACGGATATTCTCATATATTCGCATATGCAAATATTCGCGTATACGAAAATTAACATATGCGAAAATTTGCATATACAAAACCCGCACAAGCAATAATTCGCACATGCGAAAATTAGCATATGCAAATTTTCGCATATGCGAAAAATCGCACACCAGTCTCACACAGTAGTATTAGAGCCTTCTTTACACCACACAAGCTTGAAGCAGAGAGGGATGATCACTGTTATGTGTACTGTGAAAAAAAAAAAATAAGAATATTCGTAATTACGAATATATAGTGCTATATTCGCGAATAAAATTCGTATTGCGAATATTCGCGAGCAACACTAATTAGCACCAGGTAATGAATTCACAGTTCACGTCCCAACACTGCGCTATTGCATTAGTGCCCGTCACTGGTGGCCCGTGAAGAAATATTAGAAGAATACACGCTACAACGTGATCCCTGCTTAATTAAAGCATGTAGGATCGCCTATGGCAATGTGAACGGAGCCCAAATACTTGAAACCACCTACCACTACCTAGGAAACAGCGAAGTGCAATGGCATAGTGTTATACAATCTGCAGCCAATGCATAACAAAGAAAGCTGCGTACATATGTGGATTAGGAAATGGAGTGACGGGCACTAATGCAATAGCGCAGTGTTGGGACATCTGCAATAAAGTGAACAGTGAATACATAACCTGGTGCTAATATAGGGACCCCATGTAATACACAGGACTTTGTGCAATTATACAAGGCTCCTGACATCAAGGCAAAGTTATGCACCTTATGTTTATGAATACGCAGTTTACACAAAAAAACAGTAACACCTAATTATATATGCACTTTGAATAACACTAGAGCAGTGGTCTTCAACCTACAGACCTCCAAATGTTGCAAACCTACAACTCCCAGCATTACCTGACAGCCGTTGGCTGTCCGGGCATGCTAGGAGTTGTAGTTTTGCAACATCTGGAGGTCCGCAGGTTGAAGACCACTGCACTAGAGGCTATGCATCTATGATTGTATGAAGTGCACTCCATCAGTTGCTCTATTTGTGAACTAAACATACAAAGGACATTAAAGGGGTAGTCGAGTGGTGAAAAACGTATCCCCTATCCTAAGGATAGGGGATAAGTTTGAGATCGCAGGGGGTCTGACCGCTGGGGCCCCCTGCGATCTCTCTGTACGGGGGCCAGGCTCTCCGGCCAGATAGCGGGTGTCGACCCCCGCACGAAGCGGCGGCCGACACGCCCCCTCAATACATCTCTATGGCAGAGCTGGAGATTGCCGAAGGCAGCACTTCGGCTCTGCCATAGAGTTGTATTGAGGGGGCGTGTCGGCCGCCGTTTCGTGCGGAGGTCAACACGCCCCCTTCCCGCGGGCTGTCGGGGCTCCGTACAGGAGATCGAAGGGGGCCCCAGCGGTCGGACCCCCCGCGATCTCAAACTTATAAGTTGTGCACCACTGGGTTCACCACTGGACTACTCCTTTAACTCACATATAATTGGACTGCAAAATAAAGAGCAGTAATAAACATTCACAGAAGTAACTGCATAATAGCGTATTTATGTGAAAAGGGTCCAGTAGAGCAGTGTTTCCCAACCAGGGTGCCTCCAGATGTTGCAAAACTACAACTCCCAGTAACACTTTGTATTGTGACTAAAAGCCCCCCCCCCCCCCGGGTCACCCCCCCCCCCCCCCCCCCCGGGTCACACCACCCCACCGGGTCACCACCCCACACGATTCCCCATCCCAGAGAACCAAAGAAAATAACAAAAAAAAAACTCACCTAGTCCCACGCAGCGATCTCCAGACGAGCCGGGCCGCGTTCTCTCTCTTTTCCACAGTGCAGGCGCTGATGATTGACGTCATCGGTGCCTGCGTCTGGGAAGAGGTCACGGCCTTCTCTGAACTGTGTGCGCACGCAGTCCAGGAGTTCCGGCCGTGAGTGACCAGCTATGAATGCCTCCCTGGGTTAAATAGACCCAGGGAGCATATAATACAGCAAAGTCTGCGGGCAGAACTGGGGAGGATTCCCCCATGATCTGTCCCCCTGCATGATTTTCTGGGGGGGATGTGTCCCAGTTCCTACGCTCCCTGGATATCCCGAATGTGACAGGAGCCTGGGCTTGATTAGGGTGTGCGCACGCCTATGGGCAGGGGACGCTGTGAAGGGAAGTAAGCGGGATGACCCTGAATCACATGCAGGATGAAGCCTATCAGCAGCCAGTCACCCCTGTGATGTCACAGCCCTATATAATCGGCAGCCTTATTGCGGCCAGCCACTTCATTCATTACACTGCAGAGAGATAGGACGGACAGCCTGTGTGTGTGTTAGAGCAGAGAAAAGTGCATTCCAGCAGCTTTTAACATTCTCCTAGTCACATCAGAGTTCTCGTGGACGGAGAGCAGTGTTTTTACCACTGAAAGGGATTTTTGCTGCAGACATTAACCTCCCAGCCACTCTCTTCGGCATAGTATTACAGAGAGGGGCAGATAGCTGGGTGTTGCCTCACACATTTTAACAAGCTGCATCAACTTCATAAACCTTAGCAGAGGAGGCAGGAATAATTTTTCAGCGCAATTCAGATTAACAGGTACAAAATAGTACACTACTTAGATCAGACCTGGGCATTGTATGGCCTGCGGGCCACATACGGCCCTTTGATTGGCTCTGACCGGCCCGCGCTGACTGTTGGCCGTACAATGCCCAGGTGTCCAGCCTGTGCACTGAGCTCCCGTGCGATGACAGGAAGTGCTGACAGGAAGAGGGAGGGGGCGTGCACTCTCTCCCCTCCCCCGCCTTCTCTCTGCCGTGCAGTCTTAGAACCTCTGAAGGCAGAGGAGAGGCCATGTATCCTGTCTCCCTCCGCCCCCTCCCCTCAGCTCTAAACTCCATCCGGGTGAGTGCTTCTGTGTTGCCTGTGTCATTGTGTGTGTGTGTGTGTGTGTAGGGGGGGGGGTTCAGCTGCCTAATCTGGGGGATAACTATGCTGCCTAATCTGGGGGACAACTATACTGCCTAATCTAGGGGACAACTATGCTGCCTAATCTGGGGGACAACTATGCTCCTTATCTGTGGGACAACTATGCTGCCTAATCTAGGGGACAACTATGCTCCTAATCTGGGGGACAACTATGCTCCTAATCTGTGGGACAACTATGCTGCCTCATCTGGGGGATAACAATGCTGCCTAATCTGGGGGATAACTATGCTCCTAATCTGTGGGACAACTATGCTGCCTAATCTAGGGGACAACTATGCTCCTAATCTGGGGGACAACTATGATGCCTAATCTGGGGGACAACTATGCTGCCTAATCTGGGGGACAACTATGCTGCCTAATCTAGGGGACAACTATGCTCCTAATCTGGGGGACAACTATGCTGCCTAATCTGGGGGACAACTATGCTAATCTGGGGGAAAAGTATGATCCTAATCTGGGGCACAACTGCTGCCTAATCAGGGGGACAACTATGCTGCCTAATCTGGGGGACAACTATGTTGCCTAATCTGGGGGACAACTGCTGCCTAATCAGGGGGACAACTATGCTGCCTAATCAAGGGGACAACTATGCTGCCTAATCTGGGGGACAACTATGCTGCCTAATCTGGGGGACAACTATGCTGCCTAATCTGGGGGACAACTATGCTAATCTGGGGGAAAACTATGATCCTAATCTGGAGGACAAGTATGCTCCTAATCTGGGGGACAACTATGCTAATCTGGGGGACAACTATGCTCCTAATCTGGGGGACAAGTATGCTAATCTGGGGGACAACTATGCTCCTAATCTGGGGGAAACTATGCTGCCTAATCTGGGGGACAACTATGCTCCTAATCTGGGGGAAACTATGCTGCCTAATCTGGGGGACAACTATACTGCCTAATCTGGGGGAAAACTATGCTCCTAATTTGGGGAAAACTACCCGGCCCTTCACAATTTTTTAGTTTCTAATGTGGCCCCATGGAAAAAATAATTGCCCACCTCTGACTTAGTGCGGTATGCACTTATGAGGGCAGGAAAATGTGCTACAGTACCCTTAAAAGAAAATATTTTTGTTAAACACCAGCAGTACACAACAGTGCTGCAGCCAAAAAAAACTGTGTACTAAACACAAAATTGCACTCTGTCACAGAATATTAGGAATGGACTGCTGGTTATTATATTGTTTACAGACTAGTATAACCAGTGGATGATTTTTTTGTGGAACAAAGACACTGAATTGCGCTGAAAAATTATTCCTGCCTCCTCTGCTAAGGTTTATGAAGTTGACGCAGCTTGTTAAAATGCAGCTATGTGCCCCTCTCTGTAATACTATGCCGAAGAGAGTGGCTGGGAGGTTAATGTCTGCAGCTGCAGTAAAAATCCCTTTCAGTGGTAAAAACAATGCTCTCCGTCCACGAGAACTCTGATGTGACTAGGAGGATGTTAAAAGCACTTTTTTCTGCTCTAACACACACACAGGTTGTCCGTCCTATCTCTCTGCAGTGTAATGAATGAAGTGGCTGGCCGCAATAAGGCTGCCGATTATATAGGGCTGTGACATCACAGGGGTGACTGGCTGCTGATAGGCTTCATTCTGCATGTGATTCAGGGTCATCCCACTTACTTCCCTTCCCGCCTTCCCAGCGTCCCTTGCCCCATGTACTGACATGTGGATCCGCCATTTTAGATGCCCTGGAGCCTGGAACGCTGAAAAATGGAGTTTAATTAAGCGATTTGCGCAATAGAATTGCGCCCATATTCGCATTCGTTGCAAATCGAATGTTTCCTAAAATACGTAGCGAATTTGGGTTAGTCTCTGTCCTCCCATTGCCTCTGTCCTATGCTGTTCCCTCCCCTCCCCCTGCTGTGGGTTCAGCTCATGTTGCCAACACCTCCACGCTGTGTCATTCAGCCACTATATGGTCTCCTCATGCTTCAGCCTCATCCAAGCTGTGTCATTATGCCACTCTACGGTCTCCTCATGCTGCCGACACCTCCATGCTGTGTCATTCAGCAACTATATTGTCTCCTCATGCTGCCAACATCTCCACGCTGTGGAATTCAGCCACTATATGGTCTCCTCATGCTGCCAACACCTCCACGCTGTGTCATTCAGCCACTATATGGTCTCCTCATTCTTCAGCCTCATCCAAGCTGTGTCATTCAGCCACTATATGGTCTCCTCATGCTACCAACACCTCCACGCTGTGTCATTCAGCCACTATATGGTCTCCTCATGCTGCCAAAACCTCCACACTGTGTCATTCAGCCACTATATGGTCTCCTCATACTGATGCCACCTCCAGGCTCATTGTGCCATTGTGTCATTGTGTTGCTCTGCAGCAGTGATTCTAAATGCGATGCCGGTAATCTGCATGTCATTCTGAATAACAGTATTATTCCAATACCCCAGCACACTCCATACAGTGGGGATCAAAAATTTGGGCACCTCAGGTAAAAATGTGTATTAATGTGCATATGGAAGCCAAGGAAAGATGGAAAAATCTCCAAAAGACATCAAATTACAGATTACACATTCTTATAATAGTCAACAAAAGTTAGAATTTATTTCCATCATTTACACTTTCAAAATAACAGAAAACAATAAAAATGGTGTCTGCAAAAGTTTGGGCACTCTGCAGAATTCATAGCATGCACTACCCCTTTTGCAAAGCTGAGACCTGCCAGTGTCATGGATTGTTCTCAATCATCATCTGGGAAGAGCAGGTGATGTCAATCTCAAAGGTTTTAAATGCCCAGACTCATCTGACTTTGCCCCAACAATCAGCACCATGGGTTCTTCTAAGCAGTTGTCTAGAAATCTGAAACTGAAAATAGTTGACGCTCACAAAGCTGGAGAAGGCTATAAGAAGATAGCAAAACATTTTCAGATGTCAATATCCTCTATTCGGAATGTAATTAAGAAATGGCAGTCATCAGGAACAGTGGAAGTTAAAGCAAGATCTGGAAGACCAAGAAAAATATCAGATAGAACAGCTCGCAGGATTGTGAGAAAAACGATTCAAAACCCATGTTTGACTGCACAATCCCTCCTGAAAGATCTGGCAGACACCGGTACACTATTCCCCTATAAAGAAATACTTGTACAAATATGGTCTTCTTGGAAGAGTCATCAGAAGAAAACCTCTTCTACGTCCTCACCACAAAAATCAGCGTTTGAACTTTGCAAATGAACATATAGTCAAGCCTGATGCATTTTGGAAACAAGTTCTGTGGACCGATGAGGTTAAAATTGAACTTTTTGGCCGGAAGGAGCAAAGGTACGTTTGGAGAAGAAGGGGAACAGAATTTAATGAAAAGAAACTGTAACACTCACGTTTCAGAAGACAGGAACTCCAGTGTATGTGGATCCGCTGGACCTGTGTGGCAGATGACTCGGGCCGTGCCAGGGAACGGAGTCTAAGGTGCCGCTGGTCTTCACCAGAGCCCGCCACAAAGCAGGATGGGCTTGCTTCTGCAGACGACACCCAGGTCGTAACCCCCGGCAACGGCTCCACCACACAGGCGGCTGAGGAGATGCGAAGCACAGGAGGGATGAGACAACTCGTAGTCAGGATAGCTGTAGGTCAGGGCAGGCAGCACAGTAGCATAGTCGGGACATAGCAGAAGTTCAGTAGGCAGGCGGCAGAGAAGCAAGGTCAAGGTCAAAAGAGCAGGAGATCTGGTACACGGCAGGACAATACAAAGGAACGCTTTCTCTAGGGCACAAGGCAACAAAGATCTGGCAGAGAACTGAGGAGGGAGGAGGAATTTAACAACAAGACACAGCTGGTTACACTAATGAGCGTACTGGCCCTTTAAATCTTAAAGCTTCGGCGCGCGCACGCCCTAAGGGATGGGGACATGTGCGCCGGAGCAGAGAGGTGGAAGCAGAGGCAGGGGAAACACCCGGAGAGTGACGGACTGGGGCTCGCATGCGGGTGCGTCCTGCAGTGCGAGTCCCAGCCCCGTCGGCAGCAGAAGGTAAGGGGGCCATGCGCTCACGGCCAGCGTGTGAGGCCGGAGCGCATAGCGTAACAGAAACTCTCTCCAACTGTTAAGCATGGGGGTGGATCAATCATGCTTTGGGGTTGTATTGCAGCCAGTGGCACAGGGAACATCTCACGAGTAGAAGGAAAAATGGATTCAATAAAATTTCAGCAAATTTTGGATGCTAACTTGATGCCATCTGTGAAAAAGCTGAAGTTAAAGAGAGGATGGCTTCTACAAATGGATAATGATCCTGAACACACCTCAAAATCCACGGGGGATTACATCAAGAGGCGTAAACTGAAGGTTTTGCCATGGCCTTCACAATCTCCTGACCTCAACATAATTGAAAATCTATGGACAGACCTTAAAAGAGCAGTGCGTGACAGACAGCCCAGAAATCTCAAAGAACTGGAAGACTTTTGTAAGGAAGAATGGGCAAAGATACCTCAAACAAGAATTGAAAGACTCTTGGCTGGCTACAAAAAGCGTTTACAAGCTGTGATACTTGCCAAAGGGGGCAGTACAAGATATTAACTCTGCAGGGTGCCCAAGCTTTTGCAGACGCCATTTTTTTGTTTTCTGTTATTTTGAAAGTGTAAATGATGGAAATAAAATCTAACTTTTGTTGACATTGTGGTAGCCCTTGGGGGGTGTATGGTAGGGATGGTATGATGTTGGTATATGAGGGGTTAGTATTAACCCAGTCACTCGTGACGCCAGGGTGAGGGCTGGTATGCTCAATCTATGTTCCGGCCTATCGCCGCCCTTCCCAGAAGTGATAGTGCAATGAAATGACTGAAGGTCCACAAGCAGATTTAACTTGAACTTGAATAACTTTACTGCAGTGCTTGCAATATCCAATGCGTAGTAACAGTCTCATATAACAGTTCTTATGTTGCTTAGCGACTGGCAGAAGTTGCGGACCTTGCATTAAACTTATAGTCTCTGAATTTAGGGAGTGATGTGCAGATCCGTCCGGATTTAGGGGAAATATTGGGTCCGGTGATACTGCAGAGTGCTTAGGGGATGACACACTCTATAATTTAGAACATTCAGCCGTTGTCGCAAGGCTCAGGCCTAACTCACTGCGATTACTGCTATATAGGTCTTGCTTGCTTGCTATCCCAGGAACAAGAGAGAGCTAAGATGGCCGCCGCTCCCTTATATGGGCAGGGGGCGTGGGGATTTTGATTGGTCCGAACATCTGCCACTCACTTTACATGGTATCATGGGATTGCTTACATCACAGGATCTATATACATTGCAAAAACCCAAAATGAGGCTAGAGATACCAAAGTGAGGCCTGGAACGCATCCAGAATGAGGCTTGGAACGCATCACATGACCCAAAGGCCCTGCGACACTATGGAAACAAGTAATTAACCATTTATATGCAGAAATAATATTATATACATTATTCTATGGATAAATTAGGAATCTATACACTATAATAGAGGCGACTAGGGGCGGACTGACTAACAGATATTACTAAGTCCTAGGGACTCTGGCTACGGGGACCCATAGATAAATAAGTGCCGAATGAAATGCGGTAATGGGACACCACAACATATTATAAGAATGTCTAATCTGTATTTTGATGCCTCTTTGAGATTTTTCCATCTTTCCTTGGCTTCTTTATGCACATTAATACAAATTTTTACCTGGGGTGCCCGGGCGGGGATTATGAAATGTGACATCTGCATACAGTAGCAGGCGGGCAGCACAGTGTAGCTGCATGTGCCACCGGGTTTTACAGTTAATAAATACGGATCGCAGCGGGTCCCTGGAGAATGACCTGCTGCGGTCTGCCCCTCAGCCCCTAGACTATAACTCCCATCATTGACTGAGTCTGTCCATGATGGGAGTAGTAGTCCTAAAAGTCCCACAGCCGGTGGATGTGCAAGTGCCATCCCTTAGCACTGCAGGACTACAACTACTCCCATCATGGGACAGACTCTGTCCATGATTGGTGTTATAGTATAGGGGCTGAGGGGCAGATCGCAACAGGTCATTCTCCAGAAACCCGATTATTAACTGTCCAAGCTGGCGGCACATGCGACTCCACTGTGACCCCTGTCGGCTCCTGTAAACAGCTGTCACATTTCATAATAAGGAGCTCTGATTGGTGAATAGCTTTTCACCAATCAGAGCTCCCGTCTCCCCGCGGCGGGGATTATGAAAGCTGTATACAGTATTCCCCGCCGGAGCGCAGTGTAGCCGCATGTGCTGCCGGCTTTTACAGTTAATTAATGCGGATCGCAGCGGGTTTCTGGAGAATGACCCGGTGCGATATGCCCCTCAGCCCCTGGACTATAACTCCCATAATGGGCAGAGTCTGTCCATGATGGGAGTAGTAGTCCTAACTGTCCCAAAATAGCTAATATATTATGTTTCCAAAATACAAAAGGGAACACAAGTTTCACATTCTCAGATGCTTTATGACACTTTGGTACGTGTCCTCCGAGATGGTGTTTATTTGTGCAAGAAAAGTGCTTTTGCCCATTTTTTTGCATTTAAAAAAAAAAAAAATGTTAATAAATTCGATTCTACAGTAGAATGGGCTCTATGGTGCACTTAACCGTAGACATGTCTATGAAGAATTCGATCAGATTTTGTGCAAAAATAAAAACGCTTGCACAAATTTTTGCATTGAAAAATACACAAACAAAAGCTCTAAATACACTGATAAATTCCCCTCTAAGACATCTAGCTTTACCTGTGTCTCCTATAATGACACCAAGAAGGAGCTGCATCAGACATTTTAACAGAATTTTTTATTTTTTTGGGAGATCACACTATAGCTGGTCGGTTGCTGATAGACACTATCTACACTGAAAATGAATGGATATGTAGTGGTGGCTATATTGCAGCTTAGCTCTAAGCTAGAGATTGATAATGATACACTGTTTGTATGCAGCGCTGTCATTAATAATTTGGAGGTTTAAAGGTTACCAAGTTGGCCAGCATACCGTCACAAACACTTACATTTGTTATAGTTAAATGCATTTGATGCTGAGAAACACAGAAAAAAGATGTTTTATTACCAACAGTTTCTACTTCTTTTAGTTTTTGATGATCTAATGGGGCTAAAAGGAACATCTAATCTAATAGGGACATCGATGCTCATCTGTTCTAATCAGCATTCTCATTTCTCAGTGACAACTCTCCTAAAGACAACCTCTTTGAGGAGAACACCCTCTTTTCCAGACCAGATTTCCTGGGACAGTTTTTTAGTTACAGCATTCATTATGTATTCTTTGATCAGCGCATAACTCCTATATACTGCATGTACACTGCAGGTCCATGCAGCCAGTACATCATATTGTAATATTATGAGATTGGGTGAACCCAATACCCTATACCCTAGGAGATTATCGCACCATAATTTTAAACGTTTGTGTTTGAAAAGTTTGCATTATAGCTTATGGGTTTAAATATATGGAAAATAATGGTGATATATAGCTGTTTATATTCTTTTAGAACACTACACCCCTAAAAGTACTACACCAATTTTTTGTGCAATTTTACGTGGTTGTCCTAAAGAAACTTCAACACCACTCCCCACGGGCATCTTATTATGATGTCTGACTGTTCCCGCCTAGGGCAGAAAGGTCTGGTGATTCTTTCTCTTTGGTTTCTATAAGCCTTGAAGGGGTACTCTGCCCCTAGACATCTTATCCCCTATCCAAAGACTACGGGATAAGATGTCTGATCGTGGGGGTCCCGCCGCTGGGTACCCCTGCAATCTCTGATGCAGCCCCCCCCCCCCCCCCCCCCCCCGTCATCAGCTGTATGGAGCAAAGTTTGCTCCATGCCTGATGACTCACAAAACAGGGGCCGGAGGATCGTGACTTCACAGCCCTGCCCCCTTGTGATGTCTCGCCCCACCCCCTCAATGCAAGCCTATGGGAAGGGGCATGGTGTCACGATCCTCCAGCCCATGTATTATGAGTATCCTTTGGAAAGAGGATAAGATGTCTAGGGGCGGAGTACCCCTTTAAATCCAAATCCTAATCTATTTTGTTAACAATGTAGTTTCCTTAGAAAAGGAATCCTGCACAGTTTCTACAGTAGCAAAACAAATGGCACCAACCAGGCCTGAGCCCCCTTTCTCCAAGCGCCACATGGGAATTCCATTGTCTGTCTGTATGGTAGATAGGCCCTTGTGTTTCAGTTATTTGGGCCAATGTGTATTGGATCAAGCTTTAATACAAGACAAAGTTCACAAATTATGACCAAGAAGAAAACAGACACATTTTTATTAACTCCAAATATGGCATCAGAATAAATGCCTGGATCAACATTCTATCCCTTTAACCCCTCAGGACTCAGGGTTTTTCCGTTTTTGCACTTTCGTTTTTTCCTCCTTACCTTTTAAAAATCATAACCCTTTCAATTTTCCACCTAAAAATCCATATTATGGCTTATTGTTTGCGTCGCCAATTCTACTTTGCAGTGACATTAGTCATTTTACCCCACAATGCATGGCGAAACGGAAAAAAAAATCATTGTGCTACAAAATCGAAAAAAAAACGCCATTTTGTAACTTTTGGGGGCTTCCGTTTCTACGCAGTGCATATTTCGGTAAAAATTACACCTTATCATTATTCTGTAGGTCCATACGGTTAAAATGATACCCTACTTATATAGGTTTGATTTTGTCGCACTTCTGGAAAAAATCATAACTGCATGCAGGAAAATTTCTACGTTTAAAAATGTCATCTTCTTACCCCTATAACTTTTTTATTTTTCCACGTACGGGGCGGTATGAGGACTCATTTTTTGCGCCGTGATTTGAAGTTTTTATTGGTAGGATTTTTGTTTTGATCTGACTTTTTGATCACTTTTTATTCATTTTTTAATGTTATAAAAAGTTACCAAAATACGCTTTTTTGGACTTTGGAATTTTTTTGCGCGTACGCCATTGACCGTACGGCTTAATTAATGTTATTTTTTAATTAATTTTTATAGTTCGGACATTTACGCACGCGGAGATACCACATATGTTTATTTATTTATTTTTTTACACTGTTTTATTTTTTTTATGGGAAAAGGGGGGTGATTCAAACTTTTATTAGGGAAGGGGTTAAATGATCTTTATTAACACTTTTTTTTTTACTTTTTTTTGCAGTGTTATAGGTCCCATAGGGACCTATAACACTGCACACACTGATCTCTCATCCTGATCACAGGCGTGTATTAACACGCCTGTGATCAGCATTATCGGCGCTTGACTGCTCCTGCCTGGATCTCAGCCACGGAGCAGTCATTCGTCGATCGGACACCGAGGAGGCAGGTAAGAGCCCTCCCGGTGTCCGATCAGCTGTTCGGGACGCCGCGATTTCACCGCGGCGGTCCCGAACAGCCCGACTGAGCAGCCGGGATACTTTCAGTTTCACTTTAGAAGCGGCGGTCAGCTTTGACCGCCGCTTCTAAAGGGTTAATACCGCACATCGCCGCGATCGGCGATGTGTGGTATTAGCCGCAGGTCCCGGCCGTTGATTAGCGCCGGGACCCACGCGATATGATGCGGGATCGCGGCGCGATCCCGCTTCATATCGCGGGAGCCGGCGCAGGACGTAAATATACGTCCTGCGTCGTTAAGGGGTTAAATATGTTATCCATAATCTGTAATATTATTACTAGAGATGAGCAAATTTTTCAAAAATTTGATTTGGCCGATTCGCCGAATTTTTCCCAAAAAATTGGTTCGATCCGAATATATTTGCGGCAAATCGCTATTAAAAACGGCTATTTCCAGGCTACATAGGGGTGAAGAACACTTTGCCTTGCCGTAACACGTATAGGGAGTGTGCTGGGGTAGTGAAATAATACTGTTATTCAGTATGACATGCAGATCACAGGTGTCGCTATTAGAATCACTGCCGCAGAGCGGATCAACGACAGAGTCTGGATGTAGCAGCAGAGTAGGGAGACCATATGGCATCATAATGGTTGCTTGCAGTCTTTGGGGAGTGTTTCCTGTGATGATCTCAATTGGCAGACTATGAAACGACTTCTAAACTCTTCCTGCCTGCCTACAGTGATACAGGCTTGAGGTCAATGGATTTCCCCTGTGCTGATCTGTATTGTCAGTAATGCTGATTAGTGACCCCACAGTGTCTGCTCTCTCTCTAGCCAGAACGAATGCGTGCTTGAGGTGAATGGATTCGCTGCTGTAAAGATCAGTATTGTGTAACGGTGATTTGTGAGCATACACAGTCTCTGCTCTCTCAGCAAAACAGGAAATACCGTCTTTGGCAATGGCTGCCGAATATATTGGGCTGTGACTTCACAGGGTTGGCTGGCTGCTGATAGGCTTCCCAGACCTCCTTGCCCCATGTCCTCCCATGTGTAGCTGCCATTTTAGCCCCCAGGCCTGCACAAAATGTAGTGAATGAAGCGATTTGTTACCACGAAGCTCAAGGAAATACTGATTTGTTCAGAATTGAATTTTCATGAAATTCGGAACAAGTTATTACTCTTTAGAAATGTATCCAGGCCCCTTTTGAACTCTTTTATTTAGTTCACCATGACCACCTCCTCTGGCAGAGAGTTCATAGTCTCACTGCTGTTAGAATAAATTAAAAAAATACCTTTCTGTGCTGGTGTGGAAACCTTCTTCTTCTAGATGTAGAGGATGCCCCTCGTTATAAATACAGTCTTTGCTTTAAAAAGGTCATGTTGCAGGGATCCACTGGCCTAAGAGGACTCCACTGAAGTGACCACTGAGGCCAGAGATTGGCTGAGGCCAGAGAAATCCCCATTGGACAGCCTTGTTATAATATGATACCTAACCTTCTCGAGATGTTATCCAACAAATGATCCAATGACTATTCATGTACAGACCACTAGGCTACAATAGGAAGTGATTTGGAACATTTTCTTTTAGTGATGACCACATGAAACCGTTCATGAACAGCACTCCTTTACTGCTTGTTCTCTTCTTCAACAAACACTCTTCGGTTAGGCTTGCTATCCCCTGGTCAGTATGCATTATGGGAACTGAAAGGAGTTTTTTATGTTCACACAGACCAATCTTCAGTCAAAATGAACTGACTGGGACTAAAAGAAGTAAATTAATATGACCCGATTATATTACAAATGCAAATTATACTGTTGTACTAGTGAATGTTACAGTACGTTTGTTGACAACATTCTGATACAATTCAATGTGTCATGAAAGTATAAACTACAGATTACAATAATTGGTAATCATGAGATGAAAAGTGTAATAAGAAAAATTCTTACTAGTGAAAGAAATCCTGCCTACAGTGCTGAGTAATCTATTCTCTCACCCCAAGATGAATCACTTACCTTGGAATGAAGGCATCTTATTATATGAATAGTTACATGTTAAGTATTTTGGTCGGGTACATATGAGTCATGTTGTACATTTAGCAGTATGGTATTGACAGCATGGCGGTAGTTAAAGGTTTCAGAAGGTTCTATTGACTTGCTCGCTTTGTCAAAAGAAATATTTACTTAAAATGTATATATATATATATAGAGAGAGAGAGAGAGAGAGAGAGAGAGAGAGAGAGAGAGAGAGAGAGAGAGAGAGAGAGAGAGAGAGAGAGAGAGAGAGAGAGAGAGATGCAAATTAAAAAAGTGTTGCAGTATCTTGTAATACCTTTTTTATTGGACTAACATAATATAATTTTGTAGAGAAGCTTTCGGGATTCCTCCTTTTATCAAGTCCAAAGCAAATCTAAGCTCACAAGCAGAAGACACAGGTTACATATCACAAATATGCAGGGGTTAAGACAATAGATGTGGAGAATTCACACTAACATGGGCCATAAATTGTCCTGCTATGGGAACATAGGCCCAGATATGAATTCTCCACATCTATTGTCTTAACCCCTGCATATTTGTGAGATGTAACCTGTGTCTTCTGCTTGTGAGCTTAGATTCTTTGGACTTGATAAAGTGAGGAATCCCGAAAGCTTGTCTCTACAAAATGCTCTTAGTCCAATAAAAAAGGTATTACAAGATACTGCAACATTTTATGATTTGCATCTGCATCACTGGACTAATATGGCTACTAAAATTTACTATATATATATATATATATATATATATATATATATATATATATATATATACATACAGTCATGGCCATAAATGTTGGCACCCCTGAAATTTTTCAGGAAAATGAAGTATTTCTCACAGAAAAGGATTGCAGTAACACATGTTTTTCTATACACATGTTTATTCCCTTTGTGTGTATTGGAACTAAACCAAAAAAGGGAGGAAAAAAAAAGGAAATTGAACATAATGTCACACCAAACTCCAAAAATGGAATGGACAAAATTATTGGCACCCTTTCAAAATTGTGGATAAATTTGATTGTTTCAAGCATGTGATGCTCCTTTAAAGTCACCTGGGGCAAGTAACAGGTGTAGGCAATATAAAAATCACACCTGAAAGCAGATAAAAAGGAGAGAAGTTCACTTAGTCTTTACATTGTGTGTCTGTGTGTGCTAAACTAAGCATGGACAACAGAAAGAGGAGAAGAGAACTATCTGAGGACTTGAGAACCAAAATTGTGGAAAAATATCAACAATCTCAAGGTTACAAGTCCATCTCCAGAGATCTAGATTTGGCTTTGTCCACAATGCGCAACATTATCAAGAAGTTTGCAATCCATGGCACTGTAAACAACAAGAAGAGAAAAAAACGTGGTCTCAAAAAGCAGGAGGTGCTCAACCCCAAATGCAATTGTGCATTTATGCTGGGGGAGCAGATCCTGCCCTTGTGGTCCATTGCTAAGGGCGATCCCCAGTATAAAATGCATACAATGGGGGATGCCTGCAGCAGACTACAAGTGCCACAATGGCCTCCTACACCAGATGAAAGGTATGGATGTGTAACATATAGAGTAATACATAAATGTAGGTGCACTACTGTGGTAAATGTAGTGACATATGGCTAACCCTCAAACTGATGTTAAAATTGAAACATAAGCCAGTATATCCTTACATGAAGGACATACCTGAGCCCGCACACAAACGCCAAGGTTTCTCAAGTGGCACGGGACCTAACACTAAACCTACCTGTGCCGTATGGGCAATACCAGAGGCCAGTGGGCAATTACAGCAGCATTAGGTCCGACTCACAACCTGCTCCCAGTTACCTCCAGTGTGGCTGGGCACACATACAATGGGAGGAGGGAGGAAGGTTATAAGCCCCACCCAAGTTGGCTAATGTGTTTCCGGCCTCACAGGTGAACTTTAATGCTGCCTAGAAAGTGATCAAGGCACATTAAATGTGGAGTGCAGGCTCAGGTATGTCCTTCCTATAAGGATATTGTTACGCCTAGCGCTCCGGGTCCCCGCTCCTCCCCGGAGCGCTCACGGCGTCTTTCTCCCTGCAGCTCCCCGGTCGGTCCCGCTGACCGGGAGCGCTGCACTGTCATGGCCGTCGGGGATGCGATTCGCACAGCGGGACGCGCCCGCTCGCGAATCGCATCCCAGGTCACTTACCCGTCCCGGTCCCCTGCTGTCATGTGCTGGCGCGCGCGGCTCCGCTCTCTAGGGCGCGCGCGCGCCAGCTCTCTGAGACTTAAAGGGCCAGTGCACCAATGATTGGTGCCTGGCCCAATTAGCTTAATTGGCTTGAACCTGCTCCCTGGCTATATCTGATCTCCTCCCATGCACTCCCTTGCCGGATCTTGTTGCCTTGTGCCAGTGAAAGCGTTTAGTGTGTCCAAAGCCTGTGTACCTGAACTTCTGCCATCCATCCTGACTACGAACCTTGCCGCCTGCCCCCGACCTTCTGCTACGTCTGACCTTGCTTCTGTCTACTCCCTTGTACCGCGCCTATCTTCAGCAGCCAGAGAGGTTGAGCCGTTGCTAGTGGATACGACCTGGTCACTACCGCCGCAGCAAGACCATCCCGCTTTGCGGCGGGCTCTGGTGAAAACCAGTAGTGACTTAGAACCGGTCCACTAGCACGGTCCACGCCAATCCCTCTCTGGCACAGAGGATCCACCTCCTGCCAGCCGGCATCGTGACAGTAGATCCGGCCATGGATCCCGCTGTGGTGCCGCTGCCAAGTCTCGCTGACCTTACCACGGTGGTCGCTCAGCAATCGCAGCAAATTGCCCAACAAGGACAGCAGCTGTCGCAGTTGACCGCCACGTTACAGCAACTTCTGCCTCTGCTACAGCAGCAACCATCTCCTCCGCCAGCTCCTGCACCTCCTCCGCAGCGAGTGGCCGCTCCTAGCCTCCGCTTGTCCCTGCCGGACAAATTTGATGGGGACTCTAAACTCTGCCGTGGATTTTTGTCTCAGTGTTCCCTGCATATGGAGATGTTGTCGGACTTGTTTCCTTCAGAACGGTCTAAGGTGGCGTTCGTAGTAAGCCTTCTTTCAGGAAAGGCCTTGTCTTGGGCCACACCGCTCTGGGACCGCAATGATCCTGCCACAGCCACAGTCCAGGCCTTCTTCGCTGAACTCCGGAGTGTCTTCGAGGAGCCAGCCCGAGCTTCTTCTGCCGAGACTGCCCTGTTGAACCTGGTCCAGGGTAATTCTTCAGTGGGCGAGTACGCCATCCAATTTCATACTCTTGCTTCCGAGTTATCATGGAATAACGAGGCTCTCTGCGCGACCTTTAAAAAAGGCCTATCCAGTCGCATCAAGGATGTGCTGGCCGCACGAGAGATTCCTGCCAATCTGCAAGAACTCATCCATTTAGCTACCCGCATTGACATGCGTTTTTCTGAGCGACACCAAGAGCTCCGCCAGGAAAAAGACTTAGATCTCTGGGCACCTCTCCCACAGTATCCGTTGCAATCTACGCCTGGGCCTCCCGCCGAGGAGGCCATGCAAGTGGATAGGTCTCGCCTGACCCAGGAAGAGAGGAATCGCCGTAGGGAAGAAAATCTCTGTCTTTACTGTGCCAGTACCGAGCATTTCTTGGTGGATTGCCCTATCCGTCCTCCACGCACGCACCCAGCTCACGTCGGTGTGGCATCTCTTGGTTCCAAGTCTGCTCCTCCACGTCTCACGGTACCCGTGCGGATTTCTTCTTCAGCCAACTCCTCCCTCTCAGCCGTGGCCTGCTTGGACTCCGGTGCCTCTGGAAATTTTATTTTGGAGTCGTTTGTTAATAAATTCAGCATCCCGGTGACCCGTCTCGTCAAGCCGCTCTACATTTCCGCGGTCAACGGAGCCAGATTGGACTGCACCGTGCGTTACCGCACAGAACCCCTCCTCATGTCTATTGGACCCCACCTCGAGAGGATTGAGCTCTTCGTTCTCCCCGGCTGTACCTCTGAGGTCCTCCTCGGTCTGCCATGGCTCCGGCTTCATTCGCCCACCCTTGATTGGACCACCGGGGAGATCAAGTACTGGGACTCTGCCTGCCACAGGAAGTGCCTCTCCCCCCCTCCCAGTCCCGTCAGGCAAGCCTCTGTGCCTCCTCATGGCTCCCGTCCTTGTGTCTCCCTGCCCCGTGCCAAGCTTCACCCTCTGCCCTCCCTCCCCATTCCTACTCCTGCTGTACTGCCTGCCATTGAGGAAACCATCCATTCTTTCCCGGTGTCCTCATCCCAGGGGAGGCAGTCACCGGACAAAAAAAAGGGGAGACCTAAGGGGGGGGGGTACTGTTACGCCTAGCGCTCCGGGTCCCCGCTCCTCCCCGGAGCGCTCACGGCGTCTTTCTCCCTGCAGCTCCCCGGTCGGTCCCGCTGACCGGGAGCGCTGCACTGTCATGGCCGTCGGGGATGCGATTCGCACAGCGGGACGCGCCCGCTCGCGAATCGCATCCCAGGTCACTTACCCGTCCCGGTCCCCTGCTGTCATGTGCTGGCGCGCGGCTCCGCTCTCTAGGGCGCGCGCGCGCCAGCTCTCTGAGACTTAAAGGGCCAGTGCACCAATGATTGGTGCCTGGCCCAATTAGCTTAATTGGCTTCCACCTGCTCCCTGGCTATATCTGATCTCCTCCCATGCACTCCCTTGCCGGATCTTGTTGCCTTGTGCCAGTGAAAGCGTTTAGTGTGTCCAAAGCCTGTGTACCTGAACTTCTGCCATCCATCCTGACTACGAACCTTGCCGCCTGCCCCCGACCTTCTGCTACGTCTGACCTTGCTTCTGTCTACTCCCTTGTACCGCGCCTATCTTCAGCAGCCAGAGAGGTTGAGCCGTTGCTAGTGGATACGACCTGGTCACTACCGCCGCAGCAAGACCATCCCGCTTTGCGGCGGGCTCTGGTGAAAACCAGTAGTGACTTAGAACCGGTCCACTAGCACGGTCCACGCCAATCCCTCTCTGGCACAGAGGATCCACCTCCTGCCAGCCGGCATCGTGACAGATATACTGGCTAATGCCTCAATTTTAACATCAGTTTGAGGGTTAGCCAATGTCATTGTTACATCTACCACAGTAGTGCACCTAATTTATATGTATAACTCTATATATTACACATCCACACCTTTCATCTGGTGTAGGGTGCCATTGTGGCACTTGTAGTCTGCTGCAGGCATCCTCCATTGTATGCATTTTTTGCTGGGGATTCCCCTTAGCAATGGACCACAAGGACAGGATCTGCTCCCCCAGCATAAATGCACAACTGCATTTGGGGTTGAGCACCTCCTGCTTTTTGAGACCATGTTTTTTTCTCTTCTTGTTGTTTAAATCCTACATTTGGAGGTGTGTAAACTCCACATTAAATGAGCCTTGATCTTTTTTTTAGGCAGCATTATGGTTCCCCTGTGAGGCCAGCAACATATAGGCCAAATTGGGTGGAGCTTATAGCCTACCTCCCATTGTATGTGTGCCCAGCTAAACTCTAGGTAACTTGGAGCAGGCTGCAGTAATTGTCCACTGGCCTCTGGTATTGCCCATACGGCACAGGTAGGTTTCGTGTTAGGTCCTGTGCCACTTGAGAAACCTTGGCATTGGTGTGCAGGCTCAGGTATGTCCTTCACATAAGGATATCCTGGCTAATGTCTCAATTTTAACGTCAGTTTGAGGGTTAGCCATATGTCACTGTTTATATCTACCACAGTAGTGCACCTAAATAAATTTATGTATAACTCATGGCACTGTAGCTAATCGTCCTGGGCGTGGACTGAAGGGAAAAATTTATGAAAGGTGTCAACGCAGAATAGTTCGGATGGGGGATAAGCAGCCCCAAACAAGTACCAAAGATATTCAAGCTGTCCTGTAGGCTCAGGGAGCATCAGTGTCAGCACGAACTATCCGTTGACATTTAAATGAAATGAAACGCTATGGCAAGAGACCCAGGAGGACCCCACTGCTGACACAGAGAGATAAAAAAGCAAGACTACATTTTACCAAAAGGAGCTTTAGTACGCCAAAATCCTTCTGGGAAAATGTCTTGTGGAAAGATGAGACCAAGAGAGAGCTTTTTAATGCAAGGCATCATGAAATCTGAGGATTTTGGGTCGCACTGTACAGCCAGGTGTCAGAAAGCTGGGCTTGTGTCCGAGATCTTGTGTCTTCCAGCAGAAAAATGACCCCAAACATCAATAAAGCACTGGAGAGTTCTGAAGTGGCAGTAATGAGTCCAGATCTAAATGCCATTGAACACCTGTGTAGAGATCTTAAAATTACTGTTGGGAAAAGGCCCCTTCCAATAAGAGAGACCTGTAGCAGTTTGCAAAGGAAGAGTGGTCCAACATTCCGGCTGAGAGGTGTAAGAAGCTTATTGATGGTTATAGGAAGCAACTGATTTCAGTTATTTTTTCCAAAGGGTGTGCAACCAAATATTAAGTTAAGGGTGCCAATCATTTTGTCCAGCCCATTTTTGGAGTTTGGTGTGACATTATGTCCAATTTGCTTTTTTTCCTCCCTTTTTTGGTTTAATTCCAATGCACACAAAGGGAATAAACATGTATATAGCAAAACATGTGTTACTGCATTCCTTTTCTTTGAGAAATACTTAATTTTCTTGAAAAATTTCAGGGGTGCCAACATTTACGGCCATGACTATATATATATATATATATATATATATATATATATATATATATATATATTTATTTATAGTTTAGACACCCCTCCTCAAATTACATCTATATACATATAAAACTCAACGTGTGTGTGTGTGTGTATGTATGTATGTATGTATGTTCCACAAAAACTTTCAAACGGCTAAAGATATTAACATGAAACTTGGCACACATGTTACTTATATGTCAACAACAAACATAGGATAGGTAATTTAACCCTTACTCACCCCCATATGCCAGGGGCAGGGCTTATGTTTAAAGTCCCATGCAAGTCAATGGGAAATATATGTTACCGCATAACTTCCAAACGGCTGGAGATATTTCGATAATACTTAGTCACATGTTAATTATATGTCCACTTAAAATATAGGATAGTTAATTTAACTCTTGACTACCCCCATTTGTGAGGGTCAGGGTTTTTGTTTAAAGTCCCATGCAAATCAATGGGAAATGTATGTTCCCATATAATTTCCGTACGGCTGGAGCTATTTCAATACCTGGTACACATATTACGGGTCGGGATATGGGAGGTCGGGATGGGAGGTCGGGATAGGAGGATGGGATAGGAGGACAGGATAGGAGGTCTGTATAGGAGGTCGGTATAGGAGATCAGGATAGGAGGACGGGATAGGAGGTCAAGATAGGAGGTCAAGATATGAGGACGGGAAAGGAGGTTGGGATAGGAAGACAGGATAGGAGGTCAACATAGGAGGATGGGATAGGAGGTCGAGATAGGAGGACGGGATAGGAGGTCGGGATAGGAGGTCGGGATAGGAGGTCAGGATAGGAGGTCGGGATAGGAGGTCGGGATAGGAGGTCGGGATAGGAGCTCGAGATTGGAGGACAGGGTAGGAGGTCGGGATAGGAGGTCGAGATAGGAGGACTGGATAGGAGGACAGGATAGAAGGACTGGATAGGAGGACAGGATAGGAGGACGGGATAGGAGGTCAAGATAGGAGGTGTGGATAGGAGGACGGGATAGGAGGTCGGGATGTGGGGTTGGGATATGACAACAATATATGAGGACGGGATATGAAGTCAAAAGCTTCCTCCTTTGTTTATTTTCCTGCCCAACAAGGATTAGGAAGGAATAACTGGGCAACGCCAGGTACTCAGCTAGTTTTCTATAAATTTTAAGTGCCAAGAAATTGACACATTCTCTTCAGATAAGAAGCTTCACAGGTCAAACAGATTGTCTAGTTTCGCTAAAGTCCAAAAAAGAATAAAAACCACCTGCAAAAAGGAAAAGTTAAAACCAACATGGCGTTTTTCTTGGCGTTTTTGCTCTTCCATAGACTTCTATGGGAGGAAAACGCCACAATTTCAGGACAAAAAAAGCCAAGCTAGGTTTTGTCGGGTGTTTTGAAAATCCAGCCTCTGAGCCCGAAATTGCTGAAAAACGACAAAAGCATAAAAAAAAAACGCCAAGCTGAAAAATGGCAAGTGAAAAAACTTCCAGCACGGCATTAACCCCTTAAGGACCAAGTGTTTTTCTGTTTTTGTACTTTCATTCTTTCCTCCTTACCTTTTAAAAATCATAACCCTTTCAATTTTTCACCTAAGAAAACAAATGAGGCCTTTTTTTTTTGCACCACCAATTCGACTTTGTAATGACATCAGTCATTTTACCCAAAAATCTACGAAAAAAAAAATCATTGTACGACAAAATTGAAGAAAAAACGCCATTTTGTAAATTTTGGGGGCTTCCGTTTCTACGCAGTAAATTTTTCAGTAAAAATTACACTTTTTCTTCTTGGTGTAGGTCCATACGATTAAATTGATACTCTACTTATATAGGTTTGATTTGCCATACTTCTGGAAAAAATCATAACTACATGCACGAAAATGAATACAGTTAAAATTGTCCTCTTCTGACCCCTATAACGTTAAAAAATTTTTGCATATAGGGCTGTATGAGGGCTCATATTTTGTGCAGTGATCTGAAGTTTTTATCAGTACCATGATTGTTTTGATCGGACTCTTTGATCGCTTTTTATTCATTTTTTTATGGTATAAAAAGTTACCAAAAATACGCTATTTTGGACTTTGGAATTTTTTTGCACGTACGCCATTGACCGTGTGGTTTAACTAACAATATATGTCCAAACTATAAAAATATGTCATTAATTTAACCCCACGGTCAATGGCGTACACGTAAAAAACATTCCAAAGTCCAAAATAGCATATTTTTGGTCACTTTTCCGATCAAAACAAAAATGTTACCGATAAAAACTTCAGATCAGGGCGCAAAAAATGAGCCCTCATACATTCCCATATGTGGAAAAATAAAAAGTTATAGGGGTCAAAAGAGGAAATTTTTAAAATACGTTTACATTTTACTGCATGTATTTATGGTTTTTCCCAGAAGTATGACAAAATAAAATATATATATAAGTAGGGTATCATTTTAACTGTATGGACCTACAGAATAATGATAAGGTGTAATTTTTACCCAAAAATGCATTGTGTAAAGCCCCCAAAATTTACAAAATGGAGTTTTTTTCTTCAATTTTGTCGTACAATGATTTTTGGGTAAAATGACTAATGTCCCTGCAAAGTGGAATTGGTGGTGCAAAAAAGAAATAAGCCATAATATGTATTTTTAGGTGGAAAATTTAAATGGTTTTAATTTTTAAAAGTTAATGAGGAAAAAACGAAAAAGCAAAAACCGAAAAACGCTGAGTCCTTAAGGGGTGAAGATTTATGGTAGCTTGTGCTACCATAAAAGTTTGTAGGTAATGTCCCAGGCCCAGCAGTATCAGTAAACCATATAGTGGCTAAATGACACAGCCTGCAGCCCGTGGTAGCATGAGGAGACCATAGGGACTAACAATCCCTAAGATTAAAAGATGAATTTTAACATTTAAATTGAAGATTTATGGTAGCTAGTGCTACCGTGAAAATTTGTAGGTAATGTCCCAGGCCCTGCAGCATCATTAACCATATAGTGGCTGAATGGCACAGCCTGGAAGTGGCTGAAGCATGAAGAGACCATATAGTGGCTGAATGGCAGAGTCTGGAGTTGGCTGAAGCATGAGGAGACGATATAGTGGCTGAATGGCACAGCCTGAAGGTGGCTGAAGCATGAGGAAACCATATAGTGGCTGAATGGCAAAGCCTGGAGGTGGCAGCAGCATCAGGAGTCCTGAAAGCGACCCGGTGACAGAGTGAAGTGGTGGGTGGCATTACCGGTACCTGGTGACGAAGGTGGGTGAAAAAAGTTCTGATGTGGAGGAATGTTTGTATCTGGGGAGCAGCACCTTAAATCTGTTTGGCACTATCCATATTTGTGAAGTGTTGGTGTGACACCATGGTCAATCTACTCTGATGCATCAGGCGTTGGTGGCTTGACATCTTTGCTGATCCATGCCTGATTCATCTTCACAAAGGTCAGTCTCTCCACATTTTTTGTGGACAAACGAGTTCTCCTTAGGGTGACTATGGCCCCCGCTGCACTAAACACCGCTCTGATGGCACACTACTGGCTGGGCAGGACAGCTTTTCCAGGGCAAACACTGCTAGTTGCTGCCACAAATCAAATTTGGCTGCCCAGAAGTCCAGCATATCTTCAAGGTGTGGTGACATGGTCATGTCAAGGTATGCCACCACCTGTTGGTTCAGGTCCTGTTCCAGGTCTACCTGCTGCTGATGAGTTGCTTCACTATGTGGGTGAAGAAATGTACTCATCAGCGACTGCAGACTCAGGCTGCTGCTGATGGTGCTGGTACTGCTCCTGCCACCCCTCCCCAGCAGCCATGAAAGTGGAAGGTAAGCGCAGAGTGCCCCCCGAGTCAGACCTGCGAGAGGATGGATGATGGCACTCATAGGCACCAACTGACTTTGTGGAATGTCTCTGTAGTAGGTCAGTTTGTCCTACCTCTCAGTGGGTGTCAAAAAGGCCCCAATGGTCCAATAAGGTGGCAGTAGCAAGGGTCCAATAAGGTGGAGAGCCAGAAGTCATCTTACAGCTGAATAGTGACAATTTGGTAGTCACTACGCAAGCAACTTAGCATGCATCGTGCCATTTGTGCAAATGACTTGGAGGGACTCCCTTCCTCCATCTCCACTGCATACTGCCACGGTGTGTCTGGGTCCTCTGTCTCGCCTTCCTCATAACCCTCTAGCTCCTCTGGCTGCTCCTGCTCCTCCTCTCCTGTCAGTTGACTATAAAAACCACCCATTTGGCGAAACCTAAACTGTGCTCCACTGTCCCGTCCCCCCTCCTCCTCTTCCAGTTCAGCCCCCACAGGGCTCATGTGGCCGTGAGATGTAGGCAGTCTCCAGTGCCCTAACCAGCCATTGTTTCCAACACGTGTTGTAGGAAATGAAGCAGTGGAATGACGTCATTCATCCCGTAATCCTGGAGACTTAATAATAATGTGGCTTCCTCAAAGGGCCTGAGCAAACGTCAGGTTTCACATATGTGCTGCCACTGGTTGACATTGAAGTTACACAGAGGAGTCCCCCTATCCACTTGAATCATCAAGAAACCAGTGATGGCTTTTCTCTGTTCGTGTAGCTGGTCCAACATATGGAGGGTGGAATTCCAACATGTGACAACATCAGAAATCAGACTATGTTAGTGGATAACGTTCTGAGTCTGCAGCTTAAGGAGGGTGTGCTTTTCGGTGTTCTAGTGGCTGAAATGCATGCAAAGTTTCCTTCCCATTGTTAGGATGTCTTGCAAATGGGGAGAACACTTCAGGAACCGCTTGACAACCAGATTGAAGACATGTGCCATTTAGGTTGCATGGCTCAGCCTTCCCTGTCGCAACACATACAAGATGTTCTTCGCCTTGTCAGTCACCATGGTTCCCATTTCCAGTTTGTTTTTTGTTTTTTTCAAAGTTTATTGAAAAAATTTTCAGAATTGACGTATGATATCAGCAATACAAAGTAAAACAATGTATATGAGGCAGAGGATCAAATTCTAAATCAGCAACAGCTGGCAACAAGGTAAACAATGCATTGGTTTGACATTCCGGACTCAGTTGAGTCTCATCGCTAAGGTGTGTTCATGGGACATTAACACATGTCAGAACGTAACAAATGGAGGGAGGTAGATCCCCAGGAGGACCTCTCCACATCATTAATCATAAAAGAGTGTATAAATAGATCTCATCTAGCTAGGTGTCCTAGAAGGAATAACAACGGTTGGTGACAAAAACCTTAACCCGAGTCAGGCATACATGTGTGCATCAAGCCAAGTATAGGGAATAAGGAAACTGAAGGCATATGAAGGGAAAGAAAGGATAGAATGGGAAGAAGAAAGTGGGGGCAGAGGGAGAGAAGACATGGGGAGGCAAGGGAGAGCAGAGATTTAGTGAGTCAGAGTCTGTAGGATCACAAGGAACGAAGGAGAGTACCTGCGAGTAGGACCAGTTCCGGAACTCCACGATGAGCAGCATCATGTGGTAGATAAAGCATCTCTTACTAAAAGATTGTGTTAATGTCAGGGGGTAAGTAAGCTGTGGTGTCTGTTTCCTATGGGAGGCTCACTCCCAGTTCAATCATTGAGATGCAAGTCAGTGAAGCTCGGGGAGGTCAAGAAGGCATTCCATAGACGCCATGTCATAGTGTAGTACGATATTTGATTGTTAATGTCAGCAGTCAGTTCCTCCATCCTATGGATGTGGGATACTTCCTGAAACCACAAGGACATCATGGGAGGGGCAGTTGATTTCTACAGCCTCAAGATAACCCTTCTAGCGGCCATCAGAAGGAAGGTGAGGAGTCGGGAGGAATCTGTAGAAATGTGGTGGGTTAGTATGGAAAGGAAGGTGACCTCAGGAGTGGATGGGAGTCGAACTGAGGGGATGTGGTATATGACATCCAGGACTTTCGTCCAGAAGTGAAACAGGAGTTGACAGGAGAACCATATGTGTAGCATAGTGCCTTTAGCTGAGTTACAATACCAACAGGTGTCCGGTACTCCTGGGTAGAAGGTCGTTAGCATGGTAGGAGTTCTGTACCACTGTGTCAGGATTTTACATTTGGTCTCCTGGGTTTTGCATGATATGGACGATCTGTGGTATTTGACTATTGCTGTGTGCCAATCCTCATCTGAGATAGCGTGGCCCAAGTCCTTTTCCCAACCAGATTTGAAAGGAAGAGGTCAGTCAGAGGTGGAATTGAGTAGCAGATTATATATTGTACGTGACCCCGGGCTTGTGGCAGTACACAGCTTTTCAAAGTGTGATAGTCGCTGGTGAAGCTGCATTGTTTGTTTGTTAGTCTGATAAAAGTGCCTCAATTGTGCATATTGTAATAGTTGTGTGAAGGAGGGGGCGGGGTCATGGATCAATTCCAGTTTAAGTGAGGTTCGGTTCAGGAGATCATGAAAACTAGTTCCCCTGCCTCTTCGGTGAGATAAAAAGCTAGGGTTTGAGCGTGGCGGGGCAAAAAGGGGATTATCAAAGAGAGGCGTTAAGGGGGGAAGAGTTCCAGTCGGGACAGGTAAGATTTGCGCGCACGGTGGATTGAGTCCAGCACTGGAGGTAGAAATGAGGGAGGGACAAGAGGAGGAGCGGTGTGGGGGTTCCATATAAATGCCTTCAGGTCATAGCCAATCATCTGGCCCTCCACCGATACCCATTGCTTAGCAGTCTCATGATGGCAGCAGTCCAGTACTCTAGCCAATACAGATGCAGGGTACTAGGAAAGGAAGTCTGGGAGAGCTAAACCTCCCTCTCGTTTCCTCCTAATGAGGACATGTCTAGCAAGTCTGGAGTGTTTTTTTTTAGCCGAGATAAAGCTCGATAGAAGTGAAGTGAGTTTTCCAAAAAAGGTACGTGGCAGGTGTAGAGGGACACATGAGAAGAGATAAAGGAGGCGGGGGAGCGCATTCATCTTAAAGATGTTGATTCTGCCCAGCCAAGAGAAGTCCCTTCGCTTCCATCTGGCTAGATCTTGCTTCAGGGAATGTAAGAGAGGAGGGAAGTTGAGGCGGTAAGTATCAGTTAGTTAGTATCACCTAAGTATTTGAGGGAGGAGGCTTGCCATTTAAAGGGGTAGAAAGAGCGGGGAGCGGAGAATCCGCGAAACGGGACAGTCGTTCAACGAGCTCGGCCGAGCTCCATCTCCTTCCTCTTCTCGACTTGTTTCCCTGTGATCCATGTAATCCTGGAATAAAGATACCCCTTTTTTTTGCCATGAAACCAGGTGAGTGCGTAATATGTACTTTTCTCTTTGGCACAGGTTACAAGGGGTACCTGCATGCATCTTAATGGAGGGAATAAACAGGGAAGATTTCTTGAGTGCGGATGCAAGAAGCTTTTCAGATTTATTGCCCCATTGCCTCATAGAAAAGACAGCCAGTAAGTTGTTTATAGTACTTATGTTTTGAGGACAGTTGGTCTAAAAGTTTGCTAAAAACTTGAATGAGTTCCCGCAAGACATTGTCTTGCTGAGACTGCTTATGGCGCGACTCAAGGAGTTGCAGAGAATGGTAAAGGCTAGATATTTTCGCCAACACTTCCTTCTTCAGCCGGGAACCATGTTTGATCACCACACTTCTGAGGACACATTTCAATGCTTCCCATTTAGTCAGAGGGGAGGAATTGTCCGTGGCATGGTCAGCATGGAATATCCTGCAGGCACACATGGTCCCTAAGGAGGGATTCATTAAAGTGCCAGGTGAATTGCGGCCTCGAGAGAGAGGGAAGAGCCAACGTGCAGGAGACTGGGCGTGAACAGACAGTAGCCTCAGTCCGATGCTTGTGGATGTAACAGAGGGTAATAAGTGGTGGGGCAGAAGATGCAATCAATGCGGCTAGAGGTTTGTCTCAGGAAGGAGTAAAAAGTGCATTCTTTATCTTGTGGATGTTAGGATCCCCATGTGTCACTCAGTTGCATGGAGTGCAATCTTTTCCTCAAAGCCCTAAGCTTATTATGGGAGAGGGTCGAGGAGCCTGACGATGTATCAAATTTAGGAAATTGGGGAAGGTTGAGGTCTCCACATAGGAAAATAGGGCCAGAAGCAAATTCCAAAAGCGTATTAAGGGTCCGTAAGAGAAAGGGTATCTGATCTTTATTGGGGCATAGATGGATGCCACGGTGATGGGTTGGTTAGAGATATCACAGTTCACGAATATAGATCTAGCACATGGGTCTGGGAGAGGATTTATAGGGGGAGGGATTTGAGGTAAGGCCAATGAGACTCCTTTCGACCTGGAGTCTGGGTTAGTACTATGGACCGAGGGGGAAAAGTATTTGTTAGACAGTGTGGGGACATGGTTAGATTTGAAATGGGTTTCCTGTAGTGCAGCGATGTGCATTTTTTGTTCATGTAGCGTATAGAGTATTTGAGCGTGTTTTTTGGGAGTGTTTAATCCCTGAGCATTCAGGGTGACTAGTTTAATGTCAGTTGCCATAATGATGAGTAGGGGATGGGAGCGGCTGCATCGCGGAAGTCCAGAGCACCCAGGTTGCAGGTCGGTTGATCAAAACTAGAGAGGATCCTAAGAGTAAACAAAAAGAGAGTGGGAGTGAGCAAGAGAAGGTGAGGGATAGGGCAGGACAAGGTAAGAGGAAACCATAAGGGAATTGTAGCAAGGGGTCTAAGAAGAAGGACCATAAGGGCCAGTACTCAGATCGGGACCAGCCCAATCATAGCTCTAAGGAGACAAACCCGGAATCAGGGAAAGCAAATGTGGGTAGCATAGAAATAATTTGTAACATACAGTTACAGGGCCTAAAGAAATATCAGGGAGATGGGACTCTCCGCTAGGTATATAGCGAAGAGTAACCAGGATGAGGAGGCGTTATAACAATAGGAAAATAGGCATATTCTCATGGTAGCACTGAAGTGGGAGGCAGGAATTAAACGGTAGAAAAACAACAGTATGACAAACATGCAAATGCATAGCAGTGGGGGGGCACCTCTAATAGGTGCTACCAAGAGGAGACAAAATATACCACCGGACAGTAGTAAAGCAGGTTCTAGCATTCCAATCCAGATCGTGGGGAACAATACATCTGGCAGCAGCACTTGTGGGGTGTGTTGCAAATAGGGACCAGGGAGTCCCTCATGTCAGGAGAGTCAGGTCTTGTGGTGCTGGATTGGTGTCTTTGGGGCAGAGGGCGGGGGGTCCACTCTGGCAAGGCATTTTGGTTGCGCTGTCTTTGACGTGGTCCGTGGCCAGGTTGAAGGCAGGAACAATCCATCCCATTCAGGCAGAGGAACATATGGTAGCTTAAACAATGCTAGGAAGGCCGGTAAGTCTTCAGGACGTCTGAGTGACGCAGTCGTTCAGCCATATCTCGCCATTAGAGAGAAGGGAAAGTCCCACTTGTAGTTGATTTGGGTATTTTTAAGCATCAAAAGGAGTGGTTTGAGGGCCGCCCTCAGTTTGAGCGTTCTCAAGGAAAGATCAGGATACAGGTAGACAGGGGAGTCATTATAAGTAAGATGCTTCAGATTTCTGGCTTTGCGCATTATTTCGTCCTTCACTAGGAAATTGTGTACATTACAGATGACGTCTCACGGTTTAGACAGGTCCGGGCTCTTAGCTTTTAGGGCTTGGTGTGCTCTGTCCAATTCTATTGGAGCATCTGGTGGTTTCTGAAGGACTTAGTTGAACAGCGTTTGCAAGACATTAGCAGGGTTGGAGGAGGGACCAATTCACGTAGACCTTTGATCCTAATGTTTTCTCCCCTGTTTCTGTTCTCCAGATCGTCGAGTTTGTCTACCTTTGCGGATTGATGTATGGAGATAGATTTGGTACTGCCACTGAGAGAGTGTAGCTGTACAGCCACTGAGGAGCGGAATTCTTCCAGGTCACGAATAGAGATGTCGCGAATTGTTCGCCGGCAAACAGTTCCCGGCGAACTTAGCATGTTCGCGTCGCCGGACGAACAAATGTGAAGTTCGATTCGCCCCCTATATTTTAACATTGCGGTAAACTTTGACCCTGTGAGTCAGAGTCAGCAGACACATTACAGCCAATCAGCAGCAGTCCCTCCCTTCCAGACCCTCCTACCTTCTGCACGGACGACATTTTACCTTCATTCGGCATGCTGCAGGCTTAGAAAGTGGAGGAACAGAGAAGCTGCTCCTGCTGTAATAGGGAAAGCGATAGCTAGGTTGCTGCTAGGTGGTGTATTCAGGGTCCAGTTTACTTCTAAAGCACTAGTGTAACATCTGCTTTAAGGACAGCACCCAAAAATCCCTTTTTAGGGCTCAAATATCAGTCCGTGTGTCTTGCAACAGCTGGAGGCACCCTGGTAGGGAGGGAACCGCTGGTTAAAAGGGGTACTCCAGTGTAAAACTTAATTTCCTTCAAGCAACTAACTACAGTATTAAAAGGGCTATAAGTTCAGTTCGTGTGTCTTGCAACAGCTGGAGGCAGCCTGGTTGGGAGGGAACCGCTGGTTAAAAGGGGTACTCCGGTGTAAAACTTCATTTCCTTCAAGCAACTAACTACAGTATTAAAAGGGCTATAAGTTCAGTCTGTGTGTCTTGGTTGGGGACCTCTGCTTAAAAGGGGAACTCCGCTGGCAACCTTTTTTGCTGATTGTCACACTAGTGAAAATCACATTTGGTGTGAAATAAAACCAGTGCTGCCTAAAGGGGGGCTCTAACTATGTGCTGCCTAAAGGGGGACTCTAACTATGTGCTGCCTAATATGGGGGAATCTAAGTGCTGCCTAAAGGCTCATCTAAATATGTGCTGCCTAAAGGGGGATCTATGTGCTGCCTAAAGGGAGGCTCTAACTATGTGCTGCCTAATATGGGGGAAACTATGTGCTGCCTAAAGGGGGGCTCTATGTGCTGCCTAAAGGGGGGCTCTAACTATGTGCTGCCTAACATGGGGGAATCTATGTGCTGCCTAAAGGGGGGCTCTATGTGCTGCCTAAAGGTGGGCTCTAACTATGTGCTGCCTAATATGGGGGAATCTATGTGCTGCTTAAAGGGGGGCTCTATGTGCTGCCTAAAGGGCGGCACTAACTATGTGCTGCCTAACATGGGGGAATCTATGTGCTGCCTAAAGGGAGGCTCTACCTATGTGCTGCCTAAAGGGGGGCTCTAACTATGTGCTGCCTAATATGGGGGAATCTATGTGCTGCTTAAAGGGGGGCTCTATGTGCTGCCTAAAGGTGGGCTCTAACTATGTGCTGCCTAATATGGGGGAATCTATGTGCTGCCTAAAGGGGGGATCTAACTATGTGATGCCTAAAGGGGGGATCTAACTATGTGCTGCCTAAAGGGGGCTAAAGCACGTTATTCCAAATAATTTAGGAATAATAGGTGATTTATGCCCTTTATGGATTAAAACCAGACTCTGCATCAACTATGTAATTTTCCATGGGAGTTTTGCCATGGATCTCCCTCCGGCACGCCACAGTCCAGGTATTAGTCCCCTTGAAACAACTTTTAAATCACTATTGTGGCCAGAAAGAGTCCCTATGGGTTTTAAAATTCACCTGCCCTTTGAAGTCAATGGCGGTTCGCCCGATTCGCGAACATTTGAGGAAGTTCGCGTTCTGCCATTTGCAAACCGAAAATTTTATGTTCGCGACATCACTAGTCACGAACTCTATGCTTCAGTTGTGACACATCCTCTTTGACATGCTTAAGATCTTGCCTCCAGGCTGTTCAGAGGACAGAGGAGAGCATCTGCAGGTCAGATTTAGTAGGTAGCAAAGCCAGTAAGGCTTGAAGTTCAGGAAAGTTCTTGAGAGTATTTGTGGCCACCTCAGGCGTAGGCAAACTTGGATCCAGCACCAGGCCGGGCTGGTCATACAGGTGATCCACGTTGCGGCCTCCTATTTTCTGTTGGGGTGTCATCAGAGGAGGAGTGCCCCATTCTGGATAAATGAGAGGAAGTCGATTTGTGCGGTGTTTTAAACAGGGTCTTCTTAGCAGGAGGGCTAGCTCCCCAGTAGTCAGGGGGGTCGCTGTCTGCAGCAGAGTCCTGGGAACCCCTAGGAGAGTCAGAGTCCATTTCTACTGACCAGTCAGTCACATCCTGGGCCGGGGGGCCCTGAACTTGAGCAGGTGTAATGACATTAAAAGCATATGCAGCTGATTGCTGAGTTAAGGAGGCAGAGTGAGAGGGATGGTTGGAGCTAGAAGGGGTCTCCCTGGGTCTCTTTTAAGGCAGCAATGGTGATGCTGCAGCAGCATAGTAGGGCATGGAGATATGCTGCACTTATAGATGGTGTGAGGAGGGAGGTCAAACATCATGGGCTGAGATGCAGTGCCCAAGGAGGTATGGGGGGCATTCATGGTGTCTGAGCCTCCTCTGAATTCCCCTACATGTTGTGGATTCTCTGTGGGAAGTGGGGACAAGGTCTGTGGTGCAGAGGAGGAGGATATCCCCAAGGCTGCCCTCTGCGCTACAGAGGGGCCTCCATTCCCATGCTGTGATGGTAAGAGCAGGGAGGAGGCCACACTCTGCGTCATCGCACCATACATGGAGGTGTCAGTGGTGAGGTGCACGTGGCCACCGGGGTTCGGTATGTCTGAGGCATCCCTCCGCAGGAGTTGTTCAGTGGCAGCCGCCAGGTGAGGCCAGTCATCGTAGCATCTCCTGTTGTGACACATGTGAAGATTGTTCAGCTTTCGCCGTGGGCAGGAGGAAGGATGCGGGTTGTTCCGGGGCTAAAATCGGCCGCGTGCTGGAGGGCCGTGTTGTCTGCAGCGGGCCCGGGAGAGCTCTGAATAATGCTGCAATGTTTTCAGGAGGGTGCTCAGGGGCTGTGACAGCAGGTTTGCGGGCTTTATTACTTCATCTGCCTCCCATAGCAGAGTGGACCACCTCGGTAATTGTAGGCCCTGCAGGAGCTCCTACGCCGCGCTGCACATGCCTCGTGAGCCAAGCCACACACCCCCATTTCCAGATTTTATGGAGTAAGCCATGCTACAATTTCTTTATGAATGACTTCTAGCAGTTCCTCCCCTGTGTGACTCTGCTTGCCAAGGCAAACCATGTGAAGAACAGCGTGGCACCGCCGTGCCCTTCACACATGGTATGCTGTAGGGGCACTGAGACTTGTCTGGGTAGTGGAGGCTGAGGACACGGTGGAGGATGAGGAGGCGGAGTTGCATATTGTCACAGGACCAATGGCTTGAGAGCGTGGAGGAGGAAGCGGCGTGACGTGTCCAAGTTGGTGTTGTGGCTGTGCAGGAACCACATTCACCCAGTGAGCCGTAAAGGACATGTATTGTCCCTGACCATAGTTACAGCTTCAGATGTCTGTGCTGCCATGCCCTTTGGTACACACCGACCGGCTCAAGGACTGGCTCACCTTCTCTTCCAAAAAAAGTGTGCTGGGCTGTTACTGCCTTCTTCGCAAATAAATGACGGCTTGGCACTCTCCACCTCGGCTCGGCACAAGCCATCAGTTCTCTGAAAGGTGCAAAAGGAGGGACTGCAGCACCAGCAACATGGACAGGAGCACATTCAGCTTCTGCGCCGTTGGATGAGTGGGTGCATACTGTTGTCTCTTGGACATGGCTTTGCCGATGGATTGATGACTGACTAAAAGTAGGAGGAGCATCTGGAGCGACAGAAGGAGGGTATGACACACAGCTCCCTTCAGCTGAGGTGGTGGAGCCTTGGCTGGCTGAAAGAGGGAGCGGCGGGCTACTGGGTGATTCAGCAGTCTGGACTACTACATCGGAGCCATGGTTCTCCCAGGCCGCTTTATGGTGGTGCAGTATATGTTAACGCAGGGCCGTGGTGCCGACATTGGGCCCCTGGCCATGCTTCACCTTCTGCCGACACATTTTGCATGTGACTATGTTAACCTCCTCCGGATGCTTGATGAAAAACCGCCACACCGTCGAGTAGCTGATTTTCCCACCAACAGTCCGCACTAATTGACTGCTACTGCCACTGTCTCCAGGAACCCCTGTTTCACTACCTTCCGGGAAGGTAGGCTGCTGCGAAGCGAGTGGTCTACCCTGGGCATGTTTGGGTCCAGAATTTCCACTTCTGCCACCATGCTGACTGCCAACCATGCTACCACCTTGCTGGCTTAGCTGCTGCCTCATGGGCAACCTGCAACCCTCTTCTCCTGATGATGATGAAGCCCCTTCTGCACCCGGCTCCCAAATGTGATTGACTTCATCATCATCAACCAGTGTCTGCACGTCACTGATGTCCTCCTCAGGTTCCTCAACAGTGTCTGCTTCAGGACCCTGAACCCTGGCAACACTGCCTCCCATGTCACTCTTCTCATCACTACTTGCCCGCCTAGCGTAAGAAGCGAAGGATGTCTCCTCCACTTCTTGGCTGGGCAGTAGCTGCTGACTGTCCTCTATTAGATCGCCCTCACTAACTTGTGGAGCTGAACCCACAGCATAAGATACTTCTGTGGGGGATTGAACAGCATGGAACAGAGGCAATAGGAGCATAGGGAATGCTCCCGGGCAATGCCAACTGAGGCTTGTGTCTGAGGTACCCACCGACTGTTGACAGGGGGTATCAGATGTCACTTGTGATGAAGTGGATGACCATGTTAACCAATCGATGATGGCAGATGGGTGCTGGTTGATACACGACTGCTAGCTGATACTGGGAGCTCAGTCCTCTCGCTGTCACTCTTGCTGCCACTTGCCCCTAGTTTGCTGCAACCTCTGCCTGCTCCTGATGAATTAAGGCCTCTGCCACTCCTCTGTGCACGTACTGGCACTTCTCTGCCTGACATACTTAGTGCAAGAGGGGAGTACAATACGCTTTACTATGCTTAAAACAGCATTTGTCTAGAACAGCAGCAGGAGATTACTTTTTGCTGTTCTTTCACAGTATCTAGGCCCTTGACGGATTAACAGGTACAAAATAGTACACTACTTAGATGTAGGTATGTGGTATGCACTTATGAGGGCAGACAAATGTACTACAGTATGCTTAAAAGACATATTTTTCCACAACACCAACAGTACAGAACAGTGCTGCAGCACACAGTCACTGTGTACTAAACCCAAAATTGCACTCTCTCAATGACTATTAGGAATGGACTGCTGGGTATTATACCGTCTACAGATTAGTATAACCAGCAGACCATTTGTTGTGGAACAAAGGCACAGAATTGCGCTGAAAATGTTTTCCTCCATCCTCTGCTAAGGTTTATGAAGCTGAGGCAACTTGTTCAAATGTATGAGGCAACACACAGCTATATGCCCCTTTCTGTAATACAATGCTGTAGAAAGGGACTGGGAGGTTAATGACTGCAGTAAAAATTATTTTCTGTGAAAAAAAGCAACGTTCTCTGTCCGCCAGAATACTGATGTGACTAGGAGGTAAAACGCTGCTGGAAGAAGCTTTTTTGTGTGACACACACACAGGCTAGCTGTCCTATCTCTCTGCAGTGTAATGAAAGAAGTGACTATCCGGAATATGACTGCCGATTATATAGGGCTGTGACATCACAGGGGTGACTGGCTACTGATAGGCTGCATTCTGCATGTAATTCAGGGCCATCCCGCCTACCCGCCTTGCCCTCCCGCCTTCCCAGAGTTCCTTGCCCCATGTCCTGACATGTGGATCCGCCATTTTAGATGCCCTGGAGCTTGGGCAGCACTAAATGGAGTTTAATGAACTGATTTGCGTGATAGAATTGCAGCGATATTCGCATTCTTTGATAATCCAATTTTTCCCGAAATTTGTAAGGAATTCGATCATTCTTCATCTTCAATTCGCTCATCTCTAGTAAATAGATGTGAAGCAATAAAGATAGAAAAAAAATCTTTTTTACACATTATAATTACAAGGCTTAAACATTTTATGTATGAAGCAGTACACATTTCAGTATAACATTACACACAAGCTTTATTGCATTTGCAACTTTTGCACAAGCCGATCTCCTATATCAGCCTATTGTAAGAAGCTTCAGGACAAGGAGCCTTTAGACAATTCTAGATCCTTTAGGTTTGTTTTACAAGGAATAGACATCGGTTAATGCTTCATAATTGCTGTCACATTATTATTATTATAAGGGAGATAAGTAATTTTTTGTGTTTTAACCTTTCTGTATTATAACAGTTTAAGTTACAATATATTGCCCATTAAAAGACTGACATCAAAGATATATTAGTCATAAAATATACAATTGATGTTCTCCTTCTCTTGTCAAACACTTCAAACAATAATCCGTCTTTGCCCTCCATATCTTATTCTGGAAAGCAATTTACACGAATGGATGCGTACCTTCCTCGTGGCGGCGTATTCATAAAACATGTTTATGACCTGTGATCCATAATTAAACCAGAGAATGCATCCTGTTGTTCCTGGGTTTGTTAATATTATTAACAATGACTGTGATAACAGTGAGATGAATACAGGAGTGCTACAATGTTCTGTGTAAAAGGCAGAAAAACAATGAAGGCAATGTTAGAAATGATGTTCCTGGTTTAATACAAGCGCAAGTGACTCATGTCTGCAACCCTATTAGCATATTCAGCATTACTTGGTTATAAAGATTTGATTTTCTTTGTTACTATTCATTTGAAACCTTATTTCTTAGTTGAGAGAAATTTCTACATGGATGCATGTGTGACGCTTGCTCTTTTGGTGCCCAAGGGAGAGTTTAAACATGTTGCCACATATGGGAAGGGACGGAGTGCACTATTCTCATCCACTCTCCTATGCCTGCCTACTTACGTACCCGACCTAGGCAAGGGGTCTGTCGCTAGCTACTGAAGTTGGACTCTTTCCCAGGCATTAAATGAGAGCAAACTGCCAGGTTAAATAGGCAACCCCACAGGTGCTCTCATCAAAAGGTCAGCTGACCAGCCAGACAGCTAAGTGTAACCCGGCAACAAAAACAAATAAAGAATCTGTCAGAACCTTTTAACCCTCTAGGTTCTGACATGTACCCCCCCCCCCCCCCTTTTAAGAGGAGCCACTGGACCCTTAAATTTGGGTTTAGGTTGGTCCGGATGAGAAACGTGGAACCTCCGGACCATAACCTTTCCAGTGAACCAAATACTGGACAGAATCTTGTACCCTCGACTGTCCAGTATTTTGGAGACCTCATACTCCAGTTCTCCGTATATCTCAACTGGAGGAAGTGGCACCGAGACTGGAGACTGAACAGGAACATACCATTTTAACAAAGAGCAGTAGTACGCATTATGAACCTTAAATGAAGAAGGTAATTTTAATTTGAAAGGACTAATTACTTCAATTATCTCATAAGGTCCAATGAACCTAGAAGCCAACTTTTTAGATGGAACCTAGAGACAAAGATTTTTTGTAGATAACCACACTTTATTACATTTTATGCCACAAGTGCGTCTCTTGTTGGCAGATCTTTTTTGTAGTTATTGGGCATTTCTCAAGTTCTTCTGAACCTGGGCCCAAACTGTGTACAGTTTACTCATGGTAGTCTTGACTTCAGGGTTATTATTATCAGTATTGGTAAAGGAAGAAAACTGTGTATTAAAAGAACGGTGACATACCAGTTGAAGAATTTTCTTGATTTTTCCAGGCAAACTCAGCAAGAGACAGAAAAGATACCCATTCATCCTGTCTATCTGCTACATAATATCTAAGGTACTGTTTTTGATTCATTCTTTCTGTTTGACCGTTAGATTGGGGATGAAAAGCGGATAAAAAAGACAACTCAACACCCAACTGTTTACAAAAATGCCAAAATTATGAAAGAAATTGTACCCCTCGATCAGATACAATATTTCACGGAACCTCATGTTACCTAACAACATGTCTTAAAAATAAATAAGCAAGAACTTTGGCCGAAGGGAGATTTTTCAAAGGAATGAGATGACACTGTTTACTGAACCTGTCCACCACCACCCATAGAACAGTCTTTCCCTCAGATGGAGGAAGATCAGTTATAAAATCCATAGAAATATGAGTCCAGGGCCTTTTAGGAATGGATAATGGACACAACTCTCTTGCAGGACGTGTCCGAGGAGTTTTTGCTCGAGCCCAAGTTTCACAAAAAGCAACAAAAGCCTCCACATTCCTGTTGAGAGTTGGCCACCAGAACTTCCTTGTACCTTGCAATTTCCTTGTACCCTGAATGCCAGGTTGACCTGCTAACGGGGAACAATGAGACTTCTCAATAATACAGAGGCGAAATTGACTTGTTACAAAGATCTTGCCTCTAGGAGTCTCTGGAGGGACCAAGCCTTGATTACTCAATATCTCAGAAGTTAAATCAGCAGACACTGCAGAAATAACCACACCTTCTGGAAGAATAGTCACTGGATTAGAATCTATAGGCTGAGAAGCACCAAAATTCCGAGATAAGGCATCAGCCTTGACATTCTTAGTACCCAGTCGGTAAGTAATAACAAAATCAAATGAGTAAAGAACAAGGCCCACCGGGCTTGAGGAGGATTGAGACGTTTGGCAGATTAAAAGAAGGTAACATTTTTATGGTCAGTGATTACTGTAGCCTGATGAACTGCCCCCTCAAGAAAATGTCTCCATTTCTCAAAAGACCGATTGGTTGCCAAAAGTTCTCAATTTCCTACGACATAGTTTTGTTCAGCTGCTGAAAACTTATGAGAGAAAAAGGCAAAAGGACGTAACTTGGTCAAAGAAGCAGTTCCCTGTGACAATACTGCTCCAGCACCAATTTCAGAAACATCAACTTCAACAATAAATGTTTGGTCTAATCTGATTGAACTAAAATCGGTGCTTAGATGAGGCATCCCTTAATATGTTGAAAAGCTGCCTCCACCTTCAGAGACCAGTTAACCAGATCTGCCCCTTTACGAGTCAAATCTGTCAATGGTCTGTGACAATAAAAACATTTTTAATACATTTTCTGTAGTAGTTCGCCATGCCCAAAAACCGTTGTAGTGCCTTTAAAGAAGTAGGACGCACCCAGTCAGAAACAGCCTTAACCTTCTCAGGATCCATTTTAAAATGTCCTGGAGTTAAGATGTACCCCAAAAATTGTACCTCTTTGACACCAAAGACACACTTCTCCTGTTTAACAAACAATTTGTTTTGACACAGTACCTGAAGAAAAGAATGTATTTGGTCAACATAAGATGACCAATCTCAAGAGAAAATCAGAATATCATCTAGATAAACTACAAGGAATTTACACAAAAATTTACGAAAAATATTGTTGACCAAATTCTGAAAAACTGCTGGTGCATTACTGAGACCAAAAGGCATTACCAGATACTCAAAATGACCCTCAGGGGTATTAAAAGCAGTTTTCCATTCATCACCCTCTTTTATTCTGATCAAGTTGTAAGCCCTTTGAAGGTCCAGTTTAGAGAACCAACATGCCCCCTGTATTTGATTAAACAAATCTGGAATTAGAGGCAATGGATATTGATTTTTGACTGTAATCTTGTTCAGACCCCGATAATCAAGACAAGTCCTTGGTAGTGTTGAGCGAAATAGGCCATATTCGAATTTGCGAATATTCGCGAATATATGAACGAATATTCGTCATATATTCGCGAATATTCGCATACTCGTAATATTCTCGTTTTATTTTCGCATATGCAAAAACTCGCGTATGCGAAAATTTGCATATGCGAAAATCAGCATATACAAAATTAACATATACAAAAATTCGCATATGCGAAAATTAGCAAATGCAAAATTTCGCATACGCGAAAATTCGCGCACCAGTCTCACACAGTAGTATTAGAGCCTTCTTTACACCACACAAGCTGGAAGCAGAGAGGGGGTGATCACTGTGATGTGTACTGTGAAAAAAAAAAAACGAATATTCGTAATTACGAATATATAGCGCTATATTCGCGAATATTCGCGAATTCGCGAATATGCGATATTCGCGAATAAAATTTGCATTGCGAATATTCATGAGCAACACTAGTCCTTGGCTCTCTGTCCTTCTTTGCCACAAAGAAGAACCCTGCTCCTATAGGAGATACAGAAGGATAAATATGACCCTTTTGCAAATTTGAGTGAATTTAATCCTTCATAGTTTTTACTCCGAATGGATCTTTTCTCCTGGGAGGACAACCTCCCTATCTGCATGGGTTCCTCAGAAGAGGCATGAGAGGTAGGAAAAGAGCAAAACATGGAGGAAGGAGAGTGAGAAAGAGAATAAACTGACTGTTTACGACTTCTCTCTCTCAAACATCTGTCAAGTCGTACTGCTAAAGTCATGGCCTGTTCTAATAAATCAGGTGATGGATAGCTCACCAGGACATCTTTAATAGCATCAGATAATCCCAGTCTGAACTGACACCTAAGGGCTGGATCATTCCACCCAGTCGCAGTACACCATTTCCAAAAATCAGCACAGTACTCCTCAGCCGTTCTTCGCCCCTGCTTCAGATTAACCAGCTGAGACATTGCAAAGGCTGCTCGGTCAGGTTCATCATAAAGAAGGCCCAAAGCAGAAAATAAAGCATCCACAGAACTTAATTCTGGAGCTGAGGAAATTAAAGAGAATGCCCTCTCCTGGGGATCCACTTGCAGCAATGACATTTCAAGTCCTACTCTCTGAACCTCTGTGCTAGTAGACTGTTGTCTTAGGTGAAAATACAGCTTACAACTCTCCCTTAAAACAGCAAATCTCTTTCGGTCAACAAAAAAGCGCTCAAGAGGACTGACCACTGGCTGAGTATTAGTTGTTTCCTGAGATTGAACCCTTTCAGCAAGGGACTGTACTAAATGTGTTAATCCCTGCATTTGCTCTACTAAAGCCGTCATTGCTTCCATCTTAGCAAATGCAGATATGTGGCCTGTGAAAATTTCATGTATGGGCAGGGAAGGAGTGCATACTATTCTTGCCCACTCCCCTATCCCAGCCTACTTACGTACCCGCACTAGGCGACATGTCCGTAACCACGGTGGCAGTCCCTCCCTAGACAAGTGAGGTACGTAATTTTCAAAATAAAATACAATATTACAGACTCAGGTCAAGGAACAGTAGGGAACAGACAGACTAACAAAGCAAAACTAACACACTCACACATCAAGTCAATGTCCACTAGCAGTGTCAAAAGCCACAAGTTGTCAGAGTACAAAATCGCTAAAACCAGAGAGAAGTCGAGAAGACAAGCCAAAAGTCAAAGAATAAACAGGGATAAATCGCTAGCTACTAAAGTTGTTCTCCTTTACAGGCATTGAATGAGAGCAACCCCACAGGTGGTCTCATCAAAATGTCAGCTCACCAGCCAGACAACTAAGCATAACCCAACAAAAACAAACAAAGAACCTGTCAGAAACTTTTAACCCTCTAGGTTCTGACATATGTACAGTGCTCCTAAGGCCTTGGTACATAAAGTTTATATACAATGGCTGTAAGTTAGGGGATTATGAAGTGAGCTCAGAAGCTGAGCTTACTTCACACCCAGTGACTACTGGCTGCTATTAGCAGCTGGGACTCACCATTAATGACAGATATCAGAGATCGCACCACCTAAAAGATGAAAATGACAGACACCTGGGCTTTGGGGGCTCTAATAAGAAACCTCATTAGTGAGATAGTTCTGATTAGCCAACATAAGCTACACCTTACCTCCATGCCAATATCACCAAACTTCTTATACAAGCAGCCTGTACAAGTTGATCGCTGATTGTACTGATCAGTGCCATTGCATACCACTGGACAGTACTAGCAATCAAATATCAAATAAATAATAATAAAAAAATATATAAAAAAAATATATATATATATATATATATATATATATATATATATAAGCCCCTCCCCTATGTAAACAACAACAAAAAAACATATATGGTATATCTGCATACAAAATTATCTGAACAAATAAAATAAAATGTTTATAATCCCACAAGTTGAACAGGGTAAACGTGAAAAAATACCAAATTCCAGAATTGACAATTTTTGGTAATTTCATATACCAGAAACAAAATAAATAGTGATCAAAAATCCTATCTAAACAAAAATTGTATTGATGAAAAATACAGATTGTGATATAAAAAAAGAATACAGCCATATATACAAAAAAAAACTAAAAAGTTATAGAAGTCCGAAAAGGACAATTTTAAGCATACTCATTTAAAAAAAAAGTAAAAAAGATTTAAAAGTAAAATAAAACAAATGCTATATGAATTTGGTGTTGATGTAATTATATTGATCTACAAAATAATGATGACAGGTCATCTTTACTGTAAAGGGCACTGGGTACAAAGAAAATCCTCAAAAGTAGAGAAATTGCGCCTACAAATATATATTTTTTTGTTTTGACGTTCATTTTGTGGTAAAATAAGGGAAGCCATTACAAAACATAATTGGTCTCTAATCCCACCCATGGCCCTGTAGATGGAAAAATAAAAGACCTATGGCCATTAGAATGTAAATAAAAATTGGCCTGGTTATTAAGGGTTTAATTTGATTACCTCATCCTTTTCCTAGTGTAAGGGCCATTTTAGACAATGTTCACACAATGCTTAAAGATGGTATTTTCAGCTGTAAAAAAGAACACTTGACTCATTTTCATGAAAAATTTCAAAAAGTCATTTTTTTTTTGGGCCAATATTTGTCCAAAACAGGAGGATGTCAATTAATTTTCTGGTTGTAAGAATGAATAGGAATCAATAGAACTAAATCGTAAAAAAAAAAAAAAAAAAAAAAAGGTTTTGAAAAGTAGAAAATACTGTTTTACAAGCATTTTACAACCTAAAACACTGGCAATAATACGTTGTTTTGAACATTCCCTTAATAGATTGCCAATCTCATAGATTGACACTTAATAAAAGAGCCTTTGCATGGCTCAACTATCATGTAGACAGGGATGCGCACACAACTGCTGGTTCAAAGAAATATAAAGACAGCACTTTTTTTTTTTTTAACATTGAGTACTATCCCCCAATGGCTCTATGATGATTTTTGCTCTGCCATCGCTTTTCCTGGTCCCTGTATAGAAGACTGTCTTATTATGACAATTTCTTTCCATATACCCTAAAATTCTTCATGGCACTTAAAAAAACAATACCTCTACCCAAAAAGGTAACACTTTCTGTGCCACTAAAATTCAGTTGGACCTTCAAGCTTACTCTCTAAACAGTTACAAATAAATACTATTTCTTTCAATAAAATATGATTTTGTATATGGACTTTATTTCTGGTTGATATTCATGGTTGTGATGGTAACAGAACTTCAAGCAGGTGACAGGACTGTAGATTGTTTGTGGTGAGGGAAGAGGTAAGACCTGTGATGGATTATGGCCCAGTGACACGTGATGGGCCTTAGCAGAGTTACACTTGAACACAATCACTCTAACAATCCATTTTTTTTGTAAAAAATTTGATAATGTGTGCATTTTTCCCCCATAGGAAAGGCAATACTTGAATGGTTGAAACCGGTTTTAAATGCACAATTTGTGGGGTTGCTCTCCCTTTAGCTCACAGTCTCTCAAATGGGCCATTGCTCTTTACTCACCTTGGCCAATGACCTTAAATAACAGTCTTTTAGTAGGCCACTACTCTGAGGACGGTCCTGTACACATGATTCCTGAAAGGGCAGCCAGTTGTAAAAAGTCTCTCTCTCAAGTATGTCAATTTCTCTGGTCTTCTGCCCAAAGGAGGTCTGGGGCATGATTTCCTTGGGTCCCCCACAAAAACAGAGCAACCTCAGCCCAAGCATCATCCTTGTTCCACATGGGGTGAAAGCAATCTGGAGCAGGGGCTGGTGAAACCAAATGAGCAAACTATTTTGGCACCTGAGTGCCCTCTCAGGAGCTGCAGCTGCAGTAGGCTATCTCTGGTCATGCCAACCTCATGCTCTATACAGTATATAAACTCAAAACCAGCTTGTAAGAGGCCACCTCCCCCTGAGAAGGGTGTATTACAAAGCCCAGCCGGAGATACCATTGGCCAACATAACAATAACTAAGATTAGACTTTTGGGCCCCCCTTAAATTCATAACCCAAAAATGTGCATTTATAAAGAATTCTATAGAACTGGGAGACATAAGAAATGAACAGCGTCTGATAAGCTGTATTTCAAGATATCCCCCAACGGATTGTAAATTTGTATGTGATAATCTTCAATTGTATATCTCTCTGCCCCGCCACAATGCACAGCAAGGGCACACAAGCTATTTTCTGTGACTTATGAGCTTTGGATAACACATGCTGTGACATGCAGCATTTGGTAGGAGCATTGTCATGCCTCAAGCAGCGCATATGATAATATTCTAGATGTCCACAATTCAGAATAAAAGTAATGAAATGCACACATGGCCCAGACTGCATTCATGGAACAAATAAACAATAAGCTGTTGTTGTGAAGCAAATATGATGCAGACGTAACTGCAATTACTGCCTTATTTTATGGTTACTGCTGCCTAAAGGGCCCGGATCCAGATTGAGCTCTTTGAGACAGCAGTTTACAAAGCATTAACATATTGGTGCCCAACATTCTATTAAAGTCAAGCTCACTGATTGCTTCTTTTGCCTAAAACATTGCCTAAAACATGTTGGGTTTTGGAGACTTTTTATAGAAATGTTAAGATACAACCTTCATAGATTATACAAAAACTGCCTAGGGGAAATTAAAATCTCTAGTTCCAGATGGTCCCTTCAATACACATCTACAAATAGAGAGGATCAGGAAGTAACTCATAATACATAAAACACAATATTCTACTTGTTTTTAACATGCACATTTTACATTTTTTCCTTGGAATCAATCAGTTGTGCTTTATATAATATGAGAAGTGGGCAATGCAGATGTTTATACAGTACATGCTCAAGTTATTCCCCACTTAATGGGTATAGACGTGTGTTTTATAGAGCTATACATTCTACATAACTCATATTTCAGACCCTTCAGAACTCTCTTCATTTTTTTGTTTTCTGTTATTTTGAAAGTGTAAATGATGGAAATAAAATCTAACTTTTGTTGACATATTATAAGAATGTCTAATCTGTAATTTGATGCCTTTTTCCATCTTTCCTTGGCTTCTTTATGCACATTAATACACATTTTTACCTGGGGTGCCCAAACTTTTGATCCCCACTGTATATATATATATATATATATATATATATATATATATATATATATATATATATATATATATATATATATACCGTTTATACTCAAGTATAAGCCGACCCGAGTATAAGCCGAGACCCCTAATTTCAACCCAAAATCCCAGGAAAAGTTATTGACTCGGGTATAAGCCTAGGGTGGGAAATACATCATCCCCCCCTGTCATCATCCAGACCCGTCATTAACATATATATATATATATATATATTTATATGGAGGAATTTTATGTTCTCTTATAAAGAAAAGAGTGGTCACGTTTAAAACCCTGGAGAACTGAGATCTGTTCACATTTGCCCTGTAGCTTCAGGGTACAACACTTTACATAATCTATTGTACAATGTAAACCAATGGTACCTCATGGATCTCATTGACTAAAAATATGTCAGTTGAGATTCTGTTCCGTAAAATATGGTGACATAGATAGTTATCTTTACTCTACCTCCACTGCCAACTATATTATAGCACCTTAAAATACTTGTGTATCCCAGTTTTGTTATCAATATGTAACTGATGTGTTAAGCTTGAAAGAGTATTATCACAGAGTTGGACTTTTTGTTGGAGCTTTCCTTCATACTATTTTTTACACTGTTTTCCTGTCTCTCTGACCGCCTCGTCTTTTTCTTTTTCTTTGCTGTTTCCTGGGTTCAGTTCTCAGGTCATTCCTTTTTTTCTCTACAAAGACCCTTTGGATCTGTAGACTTTAGTGCCATGTATATGATCATAACTGTTCTACCAAAACCTGATTTTTTCATTACTACCATGACTCCAAGGTAACGTGACCACTGCCTTAGGGTTATTTTTTATTTCTTACTGTGGGAAAGACAGAAATTCCTATTGCTGTTCCAATTCATTCTTGCCTTGAGTACTGTATTTCTTTACTTATTGATCTTCCCTTCTGAACACTGTTCGGTCACCAACCTATCCTGAATGGAGCAGCCAGGCTAATCTTTCTGTCCAATCACTACACCGATGGCTCAATGCTTCATGCCAGTCACTGCTCTGGTTACCTGTTCATTTTAGACATTAATCACTGACAAAACAGGACTCACTTTTCCAAATTAGCTACCTTCAAACCAAAGAATATTGCTAAAATGTATCACATCTTTATTGAAAAAGTCTCTAAAAACTATTACAAAACACTTAAATCACTAGATACTGGAGATAAAAGGGCTCCGATAAAATAACCCTATTGAGGGACAATCCCCCTATAACAACCCAGGGTTGTAGGGGATTGACCCTGGGTTGTTATAGGGGGATTGTCCCTCAATAGGGTTACTTTATCGGAGCCCTTTTTATCTCCAGTATCTAGTGATTTAAGTGTTTTGTAATAGTTTTTAGAGACTTTTCAAGAAAGATGGGATACATTTTAGCTATTTTTTTGAGTATTCTTTAATTTTAGACATTAGACTTATCACTCAGATACTCAAAGCTCTTCAAAGTGCTGCACCTCCCTACATCTCCTCCCACATTTCTGTATACCACCATACCTATGCTCTGTCCTGACATCAATCTCAGATTAACATCCTCTATAATCGAAATTTAACTTTTCTCATGATGCCCCAGTTCTCAGGATCGCACCAACCCAAATTATGAGATTAATTCCCAGAGTTTTAAGCATGTCCTTAAAAACTTTTTTAGGCATATTCATTAAATTGACACTTTCAGCACCATCATTACATCATTACACGGTGACAGATCTTAAACCTCTCCCCTCTTACTGAGGCCATGCCCCTTTTGCCGAGTCCATGATCCTTTTGTCTTACCTGACAAAAATTGTCTAAAACTGATAGCAAATGTGGTGAAAGTCAGGTGAGACCGTTTTTGTCACAAAGTGCGTCAATCTCTTTTAGAATTCTGGCACATTTGCAAAAGTAAATGTGTTGCCTTGCTATGCTTTAAAAAAAATTGTAGCTGAACTATATTGTTTCATGTATTCTGGAGAGAGAGCATAGTGATGGGACGTACTATATTAAAGCAGTCACAGTTCTAGTTTGGTCTTCTTTCCTGATTAGTGTTGAGCGCAAATATTGGAAATGCAAAGTTTCACCATGAATATCGGCACTTCGCGATTTCGCGAATATTTAGAATATAGTTATATATATTCGTAATGACGAATATGTGTTTTTAATGCGAATTTATGCGAATATTATGCGAATATCGGCACTTCCAGCCTGGACACTGATCCCTCCCTTCTTTTAGGTGAAATATATAATTGCGCATGCACACTATGCAAATTTCATGATGAATTTTCGCATGGAAAGAAAAAGAGAACGAACATAGGGAATATGTGAACATTCGCGAACATAGGATGAATATTCGTCCAAATATTTGCAAAATATCGCAAATTCAAATATGGCCCCTGCCACTCATCACTACTCCTGATCTGGTCGGTGCTCATCAATTTCAGTTTATTTCACGCTGTCCTGGCCCAAAACATGTATTAAAGGGCCTCATTACTCCATGTGTCAGTAGACCCTGGTATCTGGCCAGCTTTGCCAGGTGCAGACTCTAGCCCTGTTATCTAGGATAGTCTGCATTTCTATATATTTCTGTTTAGTAAACAGCCACTTTCTATGTTACATTCACTGTCCTTAATAAACGTAAGTAAAGCAAAAATATAATAAATAAATAAAGTAATTATACCTGTAATAATTAATACAAATAAAAGTAATTAGCATGCATGTGTTTGTAAAGGTGAAAACATTTTAAAGAGAGGGCACCATGTCCCCTAAACGTTTTTCCTAGACTCATGCCATCAGCTGAGGTCAAAAGTGCAGGTTTTAGAAAGTCAGGATACACATAATCGCAGCATAAAACGCAATCCCCACCTACCCACTGATAAATACACAATTTGGTGCAGGGCCACCTTTTTTGGGTGCCCAGTATGAACAGCACACCTGTTTGTAAGTTAGTTTCACGGCAGATGTGGCAGCCTGTATTAGGCCACTACATAGGCTACTCGGCAGTCAACTTTTTTGTTTATTTAGTACACCTATGTACAGTCTTGTTAACTGCCGATAAACTATTTATAATACTTTCATTACACATACCTATTGCATAGCTAGAAGTTTCTTAAACAACTAACAATGTTATCCGCTTTACAACTTGTAAAAAGGATTTATAGCTTTGGCAGGCAGGGGAACTACTATGCCAACATATTTGATGATTAAAATCTGGTGCCAAATGCAGATGCCAGCGCCGAACATTATAAAGTCCTTTTTTCTTCCTAAGAGACTCCAATCATGTTAATGTACTCATGTGCTTGTTAAATGCCATGTCTGCTTTGAGCAAAACATTACGCCATTAAACTAAACTAAAAAGCTATTTGTTGAACAAAAGTACAAAAAGTGCAGACTTTATATTTATAGGGACATTTTACAAAATTGAATTTTGCTGGCCAATGACAAACGTCACAGGCTAACAGAGTGCAAATGTTAATGATGTAGAGCCATCTAAAATATATATCTGTCCATTATGTAGAAAAATTATGGATAGGTTACAAAGATTAATTTTTCTGTTCATGCAGCCTAATAAATAAAATCTTTGGATCCAACCTGTTTTGCTTGTATAATGATTGCACCATCAACAGAGCATTATGTTCGACAAAACACTTTAGATGCCAAAGGGATTTAATTTTCATTGGCATTCAGATGCCATGTCAGGCAGGCAAACAAGAAAAATGATAAAGAACAAAGATTAAATGACAATTGGACCAGTTGTGCATATCTTAAACAGGACATCCAGTTTTTAGGCATATGCAGCCAAAGAGGAAAAAAAAAAAGTATACCACATAACTAGATATGTCTAGGCACACCCAGTGTTATACATAGAAAAGAGGGGGCCTCTTAGCTAAATAAAAATAGCTCCTCCCATTATGGTGCTGGGAGGGGGCCTGATGTTTGTTTCTCCATCCTTTCTCTATTATTTTCCAACGGAAAATTTTCCAATGCTTCTGTATGGTAAGACTGCAGTCCTGTAATAAAATTCCTGTGGCCTGAGCCATAAATTTTCCCCTCCCCCATTGAGACTAAAGGGACACTAAAGTGAAGTTCACCATGTGGAATAAGTAAGTGGAATAAATAAGGTTATATTTCAATACATGCAGCACATGGACAAGGCTGTATACGTCACTAGGCAACGGAGGGCCAGTGTCTAAGGCGGCACCTTGTGAGAGCAGTCAGCAGCAAACATGTAATCTTTATTAATTGTTTTACGACCTCCTCACTGGTCTTCTTCTCGAGTTACTGAAAAACCGGCATTATTTAGAAGGTAGAGGTTGTAAGTCATGGGTCACATAGCCGAGAGTCAGCAATGTATGTATGATTCCTAACATGTATGTAAATCTTTTCATTTACTAATAATGACTGTTTAAACAAATAAAACAGCTCTTAAGTCTTGACCACTTGGTATCTCCCTTACCTGCAAACTGCTGTTTACTGCCTGTTGTTAGGTTCAGAACTTTATTAAGAATGTGTACCTGCAAGCTGTGTCCATTCACCAGAGGATTTCTCTGTGTTTGGAACATAAATCAAGACTTCCCTCTCATCTCAACGACAGTAGCTTCAGTGTTGAGTGTAACCATATTATTGCTGTGTTGCTGCTGTATTTTTACATAGTACTGCCTCTGGTCTTTAATCTCCACTTCCTTCCTCCTTCTTGTGTGCAAACTTGTCTTTAGCAGCAGCTTAGAAATTAGTGTAAGCTCTTCCTTGCTGTAATGTTGCTGATTTTTCCCTCCCTGCCGATGTAACACCTTACAAAGCCAGTGCATCAGTAACCCCTTCTTCCTTCACGTGCCATTATAGTGTAAATTATCAGCAATGTGCAGTATGAGCCTGTTCAGTGCACTTTCACCGGAACTCTGTCATAGCATAACAGAAAGGAGTAGGTCCTCTGCTTTGAATGAACAGGCAACTAAGGGAGGAAGTAACTATGTGTGTACTACTGACAAATAGCTTTACTCTTGTCCTGCCTGGAAGCGTTCAGGCTCCTGAAGCAGACACTGTTGAGGAACCTGAGGAGGACATCAGTGAAGTGCAGAAACAACTTGAGGATGATGAAGCCGATCACACTTGGGAGCCGGGGTTCAGAAGGGGCTACATCATCATCAGGAGAAGAGGGTTGCAGGTTGTCCGTGAGGCAGCAGCTTAGCCAGCAAGGTGGTAGCATGGTTGGGAGTAAGCATGGTGGAAGAAGTGAAAAGTCCGGAGCCAAACATGCCCGGGATACACCATCTGCTTCGCGCAGCCTACCTTCCTGGGACTATGTGGAATGGGGGTTCCAGGAGTTGGTGGCAGTAGCAGTCAATCTGTGTGGACTGTTGGGGAGAAAGTCAGCTACTTGACGGTGTGGCAGTTTTTCATCAAGCATCCAGAGGATGTTAACTTGGCCACATGGAAGATGTGTCGGCAGAAGGTGACGAGTGGCCAGGGTCCCAATGTTGGCACCATGGCCCTGGGTCAACAGATGCAGCGTCACCATAAAGCGGCCTGGAAGAACCATGGCTCTGATGCCTGGTGCGATGGAGGTCCAGCCTGCTGCAGCACCCAGTGGCACACCGCTCCCTGTTTCAGCCAGCCAATGTTCCACCACCTCACCTGAAGGGAGCTGCCTGTTATAGCCATTTTCTGTCGATCCAGATACTCCTGCTCCTCCTACTTTGAGTCAGTCATTCCGCCAGCAATCCATCGGCGAAGCAATGTCCAAGAGATAACAGTAAGCGCCCACTCATCCAACGGCGCAGAAGCTGAATATGCTCCTGTCCAAGTTGCTGGTGCTGCAGTCCCTCCCTCTTCAAGTGGTGGACTCTGCACCTTTCTGAGTACTGATGGCTTGTGCCGAGCCGAAGTGGAGAGTTCCAAGCCGTCATGTCTTTGTGAAAAAAAAGGCAGTACCAGCCCGCACAATTTTGTGGAACAGAAGGTGGGCCAGTCCTTGAGCCTGTTGGTGTGTACCAAAGTGCACGGCAGTGCTGACATGTGGAGCTGTAACTACGGGCAGGGTCAATACATGTCCTTTATGGCCAACTGGGTAAATGTGGTTCCCGCACAGCCACAACAGCAACTTGGACAGGTTACGCCGTTTCCGCCTCCACGCTCTCAGGCCGTTGGTCCTGTCACAGTGTGCGACTTCGCCTCCTCATCCTCCAACGTGTCCTCAGCCTCCACTGCATTAACAAGTCTTAGTGCCCCTTTAGCATACCATGTGTGCAGGGCACGGCAGTGTCACGCTGTTCTTTACATGGTTTGCCTTGGTGAACGGAGTCACACAGGGGAGGAACTGCTAAAAGTCATTCATCAAGAAATCGAATCATGGCTTTCTCCATAAAAACTGTAAATAGGAACCATAGTGACCGACAACGGGAAGAACATCTTGTCTGTGCTGCGAAAAGGAAGCCAGAGCCATGCGGCCTGCATGGCACACATGTTCTTTTCGTCAAGTGCTTCCTGAATTGGAATTCCTCCCTCCATATGTTGGACTGACTATATGAACAGAGAAAAGCCGTGACTGATTTTTTGATGATCCAAGCGGACAGGGGGACTCCCCTGTGTAACTTCAATGTGAACCAGTGGCAGCTCATACGTGACACCTAACGTTTGCTCAGGCCCTTTGAGGAAGCCACATTATTGTTCAGTTGCCAGGATTACGGGATGAATTACATCATTCCACTGCTTCATTTACTACAACACGTGTTGGAAACGATGGCTGGTCGGGGCACTGGAGACGTGGCGCCTACATCTCACTGCCACATGAGCCCTTTGGGGGCTGAACTGAAATGGGAGGGGGACAGTGGAGCATAATTTAGGTTTCACGTAATGAGCGCTTTTATTGTAATCTGACAGGAGAGGAGGAGCAGGAGCAGCCAGAGGAGCTAGACGGTTATGAGGAAGACGAGACAGAGGACCAAGACACACCGTGGCAGTATGCAGTGGAGATGGAGGCAGGGAGGCCCTCCGAACCACTTGCACAAAAGGTACGATGCATGCTCACTTGCTTGAGTAGTGACCCACGAATTGTCACCATTCCGCAGTGGGATGACTACTGACTCTCCACCATATTGGACCCTCGCTACCCACACAACATGGGGGCTTTTTTTACACCCACTGGGAGGGAGGACAAACTGATCTACTACAGAGACATCTTACGTAATCAGTTGGCCGATGCCTATCTGCGCCATCATCCATTCTCTTGCAGGTCTGACTCAAGGGGCCCTCTGTGCTTACCTTCCACCACCATGGCTGCTGGGAGGGGTGCGGTGGCAGGAGCAGTACCAGTTCCATCAGCAGCAGCTTGAGTTTACAGTCGCTAATGAGTAGCTTTCTTCACTCGCATAGTGAAGCAACTCATGAGCAGCAGGTAGACCTGGAGCAGGACCTGAACCAGCAGGTGGTGGCATACTTGACATGACCCTGCCAACACACTTCGAAGATCCACTGGACTTCTGACAGCAAAACTTGATTTGTGGCCACAACTAGCAGAGTTTTCCCTGGAAAAGCTGTCCTGCCCGGCCAGTAGTGTGCCATCAGAGAGGGTGTTTAATGCGCCGGGGGGCATAGTAACCCCAAGGAGAACTCATCAGTCCACGAAAAAGGTGGAGAGACTGACCTTTGTGAAGATGAATCAGGCATGAATCAGCCAGGATTTCCACCCACCAATGCCTGATGCATCAGAGTAGATTGACGGTGCCACACCAACACTACACAAATATGGATAGTGCAAAACATATTTAAGGTGTTGCTCCCCAGTTACAGAAATTCCTCCACATCAGACCACAAGTAAGTATTGAGGATATGCATTAACTAAAACTTAACTTTTCTGAGGATAAAATATATGGACCCCATTTTTTATTATATCTAAGAAAAGGAAAGATGTGCAAAAAACGCCATGTGCCACCTACACCACTAAGTATTGATGTGATGCAAAGAACTCTAAAAGGTGTAAGGGAACAATGTATGGTCAATTGTAACCGGTGGGTTAAAAACTTCCCCTGTAAGGCCCTACTCTCGCATTGATAATTTCCTTCTTGGCAAGTGTTACCCACCCAAAAAAATGCAGCCCCACACAGGAACCCCTCCCTATTTCCACCCACTAACACTACGATTTCCCAGGGTTTTTAAGTAGAAATAGGGAGAGTTTCCTGTGTGGGGCTGCTCTTTTTAGGGTGAGTAACACTTGCCAAGAAAGGAATTAATAGGGCGAGAGCAGGGCCTTACAGGGGAAGTTTTTACCCCCACCTGCTACAATGGACAATACGTTGTTCCCTTCCACCTTTTCGAGGAAAGTGTTGCTCGTCTTAAAAAGGGTGGCCCCACACAGGAACCTTTCTCTATTTCCACCTAAAAACCCTGGGAAATGGCAGTGCTTTTAGGTGCTTGAAATAAGGAGAGGTTCCTGTGTGGGGACACCCTTTTTAGAGCGAGTAACACTTGCCAAGAAGGTAATTAATAGCGCAAGACTAGTGTTTACAGGAGAAGTTTTTACCCCCATGAGTTACAATGGACCATGCACTGTTTCCTTCCACCTTTTAGAGGTCTTTGCATCACATCAATACTTGGTGGTGTAGGTGGCACATGGAGTTTTTTGCACAGCTTTCCTTTTGTTAAATAAAAAAAAAAATATTGTGTACATATATTTTATCCTAAGAATATTATTCAAAGTTAAATTTTACATAATGCATGTCCTCAATACTTACTTGTGCACACTAACACTTTTAAAAAAGAGACCGTTTTCTTCTGCCTACCTGCCTCAGCTACTATTGTGATCCTGCCTCCTGCCTGATGCCACACATTTGATGTCAAGTTCTCCTTTTTTCACCCACTTTCGTCACCGGGTACTGGTATTGCCACCCACCGCCCCACTCTGTCACCGGGTCACTTCCAGGCTGCTGATGCCCCCACAAGGCTGTCTTATTCTGCCACCATATGTTCTCCTCATGCTGATGTCAGCTCCAGGCTGTCTCATACTGCCACCATATGTTCTCATCCTGCTGATGCCAACTCCAGGCTGTCTCATTCATCCACCATATATTCTCCTCATGCTGATGCCACCTCAAGGCTGTCTCATTCTGCCACCATATGTTCTCCTCATTCTGATGCCAGCTCCAGGCTGTCTCATACTGCCACCATATGTTCTCCTCATGCTGATGCAAGCTTCAGGCTGTCTCATACTGCCACTAGTGTTGCTCGCGAATATTCGCAATGCTAATTTTATTCGCGAATATCGCAAATTCGCGAATTCGCGAATATTCGCGAATATAGCACTATATATTCGTAATTACGAATATTCGTTTTTTTTTTTTTTTTTCACAGTACACATCACAGTGATCATTCCTCTCTGCTTCCAGCTTGTGTGGTGTAAAGAAGGCTCTAATACTACTGTGTGAGACTGGTGCGCGCATTTTCGCATATACGAAAATTAGCATATGCTAATTTTCGCATATGCGAATTTTTCGCTTATACTAATTTTGTATATGCAAATTTTCACATATGTTAATTTTCGCATTCGCGAATGTTCGCTTATGCGAAAATAAAACGAAAATATTATGAATATGCGAATATTCGCGAATATATGACGAATATTCATCCATATATTCGCGAATATTCGCGAATTCGAATATGGCCTATGCCGCTCAACACTAACTGCCACCATATGTTCTCCTCATGCTGATGCCAGCTCCAGGCTGTCTCATACTGCCACCATATGTTCTCCTCATGCTGATGCCAGCTCCGGGCTGACTCATTCTGCCACCATATGTTCTCATGCTGATGCCAACTCCAGGCTGTCTCATTCATCCGCCATATGTTCTCCTCATGTTAATGCCAGCTCCAGGCAGTGTCATTCAGCCACTATATGGTCTCCTCTTGCTGCCTCCAACTCCAGGCTGTGCCATTCAGCCACTATATGTCTCCTCATGCTTCCGCCACCTACAGGCTGTGTCATTCAGCCACTATATGGTCTCCTCTTGCTGCCACCACCTCCAATGCTGTATTATTTAGCCAAAATATGGTCTCATACTTCCGCCACCTCCAGGCTGTGTCATTCAGACACTATATGGTCTCCTCTTGCTTCTGCCACCTCCAGGCTGTGTCATTCTGCCAGATTATGGTTTCCTCATGCTGCTGCCACTTCCAGGCTGTGTCACTGTGCTGCCATGTGGTCTCCTTATGATGCTGGCACATTAAATAAAACTTTTTAGGTTCATCTATTTGAAATCTTTAATTGAAATGTTAAAAATATCTTTAATCTATTCAATTGTGAGGCCCTATGGTCTCATCAGGCTGTTGCCCCCTCCAGGCTGGGTCATTCTGCCACTATATGATCTCCTCATGCTGCCCCCACTTCCACACTGTGTCATTCAGCCACTATATGGTCTCATCTTCCTGACGCCAACTCCAGGCTGTGTCATTCAGCCACTATATCTATATGGTCTCCGCATGCTGCTGCCACCTTCACGCTGTGTCATTCAGCCACTAAATGGTCTCCACATGCTGCCACCACCTCCACGCTGTGTCATTCACCCACTATATTGTCTCCTCTTGCTGACGCCAACTCCAGGCTGTGTTATTCTGTCAGATTATGGTCTCCTCATGCTTCCGCCACCTCTAGGCTGTGTCATTCAGCCACTATATGGTCTTCTCATGCTGCTGCCAACTCCATGCCGTGTCATTTGGGCACTATATGGTTTCCTCATGCTGCCGCCACCTCTACGCTGTGTCATTCAGCCACTATATGGTCTCCTCATACTGATGCCACCTCCCGGCTGTGTCATTGTGCCACTTTGCCACAGTAATTCTAATAGCGATGCCTCTAATCTGCATGTCATACTGAATAACAGTATTATTTCACTAACACAGGACACTACCTATGCGTGTTACGGCAAGGCAAAGTGTTCTACACCCCTATTGATGCTCTCCGTAGCCCAGAAATAGACCGAACCAAATTTTTTCGGAAAATTTGCTTATCTATATTATTAGTAATCAATACAGTAATCCAGGTTATTTCAAAGAGTTCACTTTCTTTTTCTTGCATAGTTGCATCTTTCAATAATACCTTGAGCAAGGCTAAAGAAACATTGTCCCATTAGGTTACTGTTGTTGTAGTGTCGCCCAACTGTCATAAATGTATTGCTTTACCTCAGATGACATTGGAACAACAGTGTCTCTCCTTACTGCCTGCGCCAGATTTATCTCTTTCATACTGGTAATGATATTGACTGATTTGTGTATGCTGTAATGTGGGATTTTATCTCTTTGAAAATAAATAACATATTGCTTGAACTTTAAGAAACATTTCATAACAGCAGGAAAACAGAAGCGGGGTGAGTGACTCTTTTTTAGAGTGTTTCAAAAATCATACTATATCACATTGCAAAGGGAGGATAGTCATTTTCTCCAGCTAAGGTTTATATTTGGCACACGGAAAGACACATTTTCAGAATGTGCGTCATCAGTATAGTGTATAAAAATGCAGTGTTAGTTTCATATGTATACAGTATCTTATGGCCAAAGTACATAGAAGAGAGTAAATTCATCCTACATATCCAGAGATAGTTTAAAGGGAGGGCAAAAGGGGGCAATTGGCCAGGATCCTCCACTAAAAGCTCTCAGACATTCCTGTCTGCAAGACATATGAGCCTGGGCTCCTCATTGTTTGATGTTCTGTTACTGTATATGGATGTGCAGATAACCCGAAGAAATACCCTAGTTGAATTATCCTATTTATTTCCATAGTATGAGAACGTGGCTCATAGATATCTCATACATGAATTATAACATGTCCTATTCTTACCTAGATGCCTCCCTACATATTATATGGTCATTCGATTCAACATTGATGGGATCTGCAAATAATTATCCAAGCAACCACATGTCATACTGTATGAAGTTATAACACATGGTATGTTTTGCCCACTAACCTTGTTCTGACAATTTGTATATCTATAAGATACCATGTTTGTTTCAAACCAACTCTTCTACCGTATTTTCTAACAATCTATAGTTCAGATAAATTGCACATAGGTCCTATATAGTATGTACATTACAATCAGGCATGTAAAACAGTGTTCTGTACGGATATCATTAGAACAGTGAATCAGCCATTTCTTTAGGCTTGTTGACTAGAATAGTCAGTTGGCCTCTTGGCCTTCAACCCACGGGGTGATATTAACCCCTTCATGACCCAGAGATTTTTTAAGTTGTATTAGTGCTTCTTTTTTGTGGGACAAGTTGTAATTCTCATTTGCACATTTTATTTTTATCATATAATGTATTACGGTGCCAGAAAAAAAAATATATGTAATGCAAACTTAAATTTTTGGGGGGGAATTGTGCAATTTTGTGGGGCAATAATTTTTTCAAGGTTAACAATACAGTAAATCTGACAGGTTATTTTTATTCTATTGGTCAGTACGATTCCGAGAACACCAAACTTGGGTAATTTTTATTTCGTTTTAACCCCTTAAGGACCAATGCAAATAAACCTGTACGCCCCTGAAAGACCAGGCCTGTTTTTTCAAATTGGGGATGTCTGTCTTTATTAGAGAATAACTCTGGTAATGTTTTGCCAATCACGATAATTCTGACATTGTTTTTTTGTCACAAGTTGTTCTTCATGTACATACTAAAAGTAAGCCGATATCATTTGTAGTTTTTTTTTACAATGCAAAAAATCATGAAATTTTTATAAAAAAAATTACGATTTTTTGCTATTTTAACACTAATTGGTTGCATATATTTATACATACTGACCAAATAGTTTATGAAACTTATACTTTCAGATGTCTACTTTATTTTGACGTCATTTTTTAGTTTTTAATTAACATTTTAAATTAGTTAGAAGCCTAACAATTTAACTTGAAATTTTGAAAATTTTGAACATTTGAAAAGTACATCTTTTTTTATGTGCTATGCAAGGTTTGCAGAAATTAAAAGGTAGTAGAACATAGGAACACCCCCCAAATGACCCCATTTTAAAAACTAGACCCCTCAAGGTATTCGCTAGGGGGTACAGTGAGTATTTTAACACCATAGTTTTTTGGCAGGAATTATTTCAAAGTCAGTGTTAAAAATTCGAAATTAGCAATTTTTCACAAATGCATCATTTGGGGGGCATATTTTTTGTACATCACTTCTGATATTGAAAGAAATGCACCCTATATTTTATTTAGCTGCTTGTCCCATGTTCGGAAATACCCCCGCTTTGGCCATATATGGTTCCTTGGCCGCGTGGTAGGACTCAGAAGGAGAGGAGCGCCATTTGGCTTTCAGGGCAGAACAGTACCCCCACCCCCACAAGTGACCCCATATATATACTGCACCCCTACAAGTTATTGGCTGGACCAGGGACCTCTCTGATTGGTCCTTGGTCGGCTGGCAGTATAACGCGTCTGTCTGTGACAGTTAAGGCTCCTGATGGATATATCCGCCATGTTGTGGGAATAAGCACCCGCTCATGGCGAATATATCCATTACTGCTGCTGCTGGGTAGCTCAGTGTGTCCGCTCATGACTGACGGCGGGAAATCCGCCGCTATGAGTGGACACACAAAGCTACCCAGCTGCAGCAGCGAGCTCATTACCGTGACTGCTGCATAATTTGTAGGATCACGTGGCGGACATCCGCAGCATATTACATGCTGCGGATGTCCACCAATGCGATCCTACACATTATGCATTTTTTTTATTAGATTCATTTAATAAATGTATTTTTCATATTTTTTTTTTTACACTTTTATTAAATTTTTATTTATTTTTACACTTTTATTTTATTTATTTATTTTTACACTTTTTAATACTTTGAAATACTTAGTATTCCAAAGCATTGCAGTTATATGCTGCCTGCCAGTTTTCACTAGCAGGCAGCATATCAGGACGTGCCTCTGGCACGTCCTACAGGCAATACCCAGGGCAGACCTGGGGGCCTTTGTAGGACCCCCAGCTGCCCAGGTATGCAGCAGCACCCCGCGATGCTCTGGGGGGCTGCAGGAGAGACAGAGGGAGCCCCCTCCCTCTGTCAGAACTCCTTACAGCGCGCGGTCACTTCTGACCGTGGCTGTAAGGGGTAAACTGTCGGGAGTGAAGTGAACTTCACTCCCGGCAGTGCGGCCACACTCAGCACCCCGCGATCGCGATGCGGGGTGCTGCAGAGGAGACAGAGGGAGCCCCCTCCCTCTGTCAGAACTCCTTACAGCGCGCGGTCACTTCTGACCGTGGCTGTAAGGGTTAAACTGTCGGGAGTGAAGTGAACTTCACTCCCGGCAGTGCGGCAGGCCCCGGCCAGCCGCGTATTACACGCAGCACATGCAGCACATGCAGAGAAGACAGAGGGAGCTCCCTCCCTCTGTCATAACACTTACAGCCCGCGGTCACTTCCGACCGCGGCTGTAAGGGTTAAAACTGCCGGGACTGAAGTTTACTTCGGTCCTGGCAGTGCAGCAGGGTCCTGGCTGTGTGATACAGCCGAGTCCCTGCCGCGATCTTGTGGGTGCACTGGGCAGCACCCACGAGAATAATGGACGAGTATAGACGTCCAGGTGCGGGAACGCCCGCCAACCTGGACGTCTATACTCGTCCATGGTCGTTATCGGGTTAAGGTAAAAAAAAATTTAACCTTGAAAAACAATTAAAAAAGTTTTTTACTGCCATGTTCTGACCCCTATAACTTTTTTATTTTTCCCCCTACAGAGCTATGTTAGAGTTTATTATTTGCACCATGAGCTGTAGTTTTAACTGTACCACTGATGTGTATACATGACTTGTTGATCGGCATCAGGAACATCATAATTTAATAGTTCGGACAATTACACATGCGGAGATACCAAATATGTTTTTGGTCTTTTTTGTGTATTATTTGAAAAAATTTTGTTCCCTCCCCAGGGGCCTATCATAAGCCATTATTAGATGGCTTACCTAGATCAATGTCATGCTATTGCTTTACATTGATCCATGTTTTTGGTGCTTGATTGTAGAGATGAGCGAATTTTTGAAAAATTTGATTCGGCCGATTCGGCCAATTTTCCAAATAAATTTGTTTCAGTCCGAATTTATTCACTGTGAATCGCTAATAAAAATGGCTATTTCTGGCCTACAGTGGGCCTGAAAATGGGTGTAGAACACTTTGCCTTGCTGTAACACACATAGGTTGTGTGCTGGGTTAATTAAATAATACTGTTATTCAGTGTGACATGCAGATCAGATGAGTCGCTATTAGAATCACTGTCACAGAGTGGCACAATGACAGAGCCTGGAGGTGGCATCAGTATGACCCAGCGTGGAGGTGGTGGCAGCATGAGGAGACCATATAGTGGCTGAATGACACAGCGTGGAGGTTGCAGCAGCATGAGGAGACCATATAGTGGCTGAATTATACAGCCTGGAGTTGGTAGCAGCATGAGGAGATCATATAGTGGCTTAAAGACCCTGCGTGGAGGTGGTGGCAGCATGAGTAGACCATATAGTGGCTGAATGACACAGTGTGGAGGTGGCGGCAGCATGAGGAGACCATATAGTGGTTGAATGAACCAGTGTGGAGGTGCAGGCAGCATGAGGAGACCATATAGTGGCAGAAAGACACAGCCTGGACTTGGCGGAAGCATGAGGAGACCATATAATGGCTGAATGGCAGAGCCTGGAGTTGGCGGCAGCATGTGGAGACCATATAATGGCTTAATGACACAGCCTGGAGTTGGCGGCAGCATGTAGTGGCTGAATGACACAGCCGGGAGTTTGCGGCACCATGAGGAGAACATATAGTGGCTGAATGACCCAGGGTGGAGGTGGCGGCAGCATGAGGAGACCATATAGTGGCTGAATGACACAGCCTGGAATTGGCGGCAGCATGAGGAGACCATACCATGGCTTATTGACACAGCTTGGAGTTGTACATAGCATGAGAAGACCATATAATGGCTTAATGACACAGCCTGGAGTTGGTGGCAGCATATAGTGGCTGATGACACAGCCTGGAGTTTGGGGTACCATGAGGAGAACTTATAGTGGCTTAATGACACAGCCTGGAGGTGGTGGAAGCATGAGGAGACCATATAGTGACTGAATGACACAGCGTGGAGGTGGCGGCAGCATGAGGAGACCATATAGTGCCTGAATGACATAGTGCAAGAAAACGGCCTCTTTTGTTAAAGTGTTAGTGGGCACTAGTACGTATATTACATAAAACTTATCTTTTAATAATGTGCTTAGGATAAAATATATGGACCCAATTTTTTTTTTCAAACAAATGGTGTGCAAAAAACACCATGTGCCACCCACACCACCAAGTATTGATGTGATGCATAGACCTCTAAAAGGTGGAAGGGAACTAGTGTTGAGCGGCATAGGCCATATTCGAATTCGCGAATATTCGCGAATATATGGACGAATATTCGTCTTATATTCGCGTTTTATTTTCGCATATGCAAATATTCGCGTGTGCGAAAAATTTACATTTGCGAAAATTTGCATATACAAAAATTCGTATATGCAAAAATTAGCATATGCAAATATTCGCATATGCGAAAATTTGCACACCAGTCTCACACAGTAGTATTAGAGCCTTCTTTACACTATACAAGCTGGAAGCAGAGAGGGATGATCACTGTTATGTGTACTGTGAAAAAAAAATATTAATAAAAAAAAAAATAAACGAATATTCGTAATTACGAATATACAGTGCTATATTCGCGAATATTCGCGAATTCGCGAATATGCGATATTCGCGAATAAAATTCGTATTGCGAATATTCGCGAGCAACACTAAAGGGAACAACGTATAGTCCATTGTTGAAGGTGGTGTAAAAACTTCCCCTGTAAGGCCCTACTCTCGCATTATTAATTTTCTTCTTGGCAAGTGTTACTCCCCCTAAAAAGGGGAGCCCCACACAGGAAACTCTCCCTATTTCAACCTAAAAACACTGCCATTTCCCAGGGTTTTTAGGTTGAAACAGGGATTGGTTCCTGTGTGGGGCCGCCCTTTTTAAGACGAGTAACACTTTCCTCGAAAAGGTGGAAGGGAACAATGTATTGTCCATTGTAAGGCCATATATTCTTGCCCTATGAATTCCCTTCTTGGCAAGTGTTACTTACCCTAAAAAGGGTAGCCCCACACAGGAAACTCTCTCTATTTCCACATAAAAACCCTGGGAAATGGCAGTGTTTGTAGGGGGAAATAGGGAGAGGTTCCTGTGTGGGGCTGCCCTTTTAAGGGCGAGTAACACTTGCCAAGAAGGGAATTAATAATGCGAGAGTAGGGCCTTAAAGGGGAGTTTTGTACCCCCGCCGGTTACAATGGACCATTCGTTGTTCCCTTCCACCTTTTAGAGGTCTTTGCATCACATCAATACTTGGTGGTGTAGGTGGCACAGGGTGTTTTTTGCACACCTTTCCTTTTATTTGATTGAAAAAAAAATTTGGGAACATATATTTTATCCTAAGAAAAGTCAAGTTTTAGCTAATGCTTATCCTCAATACTTACTTGTGATTTGGTGCTGAGGAATGTCTGTAACTGGGGAGCAACACCTTAAAGGGGTACTCCGGCCCCAAGTCATCTTATCCTAGGGGTCCCGCCGCTGGGGACCCCCGTTATCTAGCATGCAGCACCCACTTGTAAGTACTGCCGGCAGAGCTGGAGATTCGCAGTCTGTTGCCCCCTGACTACGGGGACGGATTATCGTGACGTCACGACTCTGTCACGACTATGCCTTTAAATCTGTTTAGCACTATCCATATTTGTGAGGTATTGGTATGGCACCATGGTCAATCTACTTTGATGCATCAGGCATTCGTGGATGGAAATCCTGGCCGATCCATACCTGATTCATCTTCACAAAGGTCAGTCTCTCCACATTTTTTGTGGACAGAGTTCTCCTTGGGGTTACTATGGCCCCCGCAGCACTAAACACCCCCTCTGATGGCACACTACTGGCCGGCGGGACAGCTTTTCCAGGGCAAATTCTGCCCAGAAGTCCAGCAGATCTTCAAGGTGTGTTGGCATGGTCATGTCAAGGTATGCCACCACCTGCTGGTTCAGGTCCTGCTCCAGGCCTACCTGCTGCTGATGAGTTGCTTCCCTATGCGAGTGAAGAAAGCTACTCATCAGCGACTGTAGACTCAGGCTTCTGCTGATGGAGCTGGTACTGCTCCTGCCACCCCACCCCTCCCCAGCAGCCATGGCAGTGGAAAGTGAGCGCAGAGGGCCCCCCGAGTCAGACCTGCGAGAGGATAGATGATGGCGCAGCTAGGCATTGGCCAACTGACTATGTAGGATGTCTCTGTAGTAGGTCAATTTGTCCTCCCTCTCAGTGGGTGTAAAAACAGCCCCCAATAAGGTGGAGAGCCAGAAGTCATCCCGCTGCTGAATGGTGACAATACGGCGGTCACTACACAAGCAAGTGAGCATGCATCGTACCACTTGTGCAATTGACTTGGAGGGAGACCCTGCCTACATTTCCACTGCATACTGCCATGGTGTCTGGGTCCTTTGTCTCACCTTCCTCATAATTCTCTAGCTCTTCTAGCTGCTTCTGTTTCTCCTCGCCTTTCAGATGACTAGAAAAACCACACATCTCGTGAAACCTAAACTTTGCTCTCCTGTGCCCCTCCCCCTCCTCTTCCAGTTCAGCCCCCACAGGGCTCGTGTGGCCGTGAGATGTAGGCGCCATGTCTCCAGTGCCCTGACCAGCCATTGTTTCCAACACGTGTTGTAGTAGATGAAGCAGTGGAATGATGTTGTTCATCCCGTAATCCTGGCAACTGACTAATAATGTGGCTTCCTCAAAAGGCCTGAGTAAACGGCAGGTGTCACGTATGAGCTGCCACTGGTTGACATTGAAGTTACACAGGGGAGTCCCCCTATACACTTGGATCATCAAGAAATCGGTGGTGGCTTTTCTCTGTTCGTATAGTTGGTCCAACATATGGAGGGTGGAATTCCAACGTGTGGCAATATCGCAAAACAGACTATGTTGGGGATACTGTTCTGACGCTGCAGATAAAGGAGGGTGTGCTTTGCGGTGTATGAGTGGATGAAGTGCATGCACAGTTTCATTCACACTGTTAGGATGTCTTGCAAATGGGGGGAAGACTTCAGGAACCGCTTGACAACCAGATTGAACATGTGTGCCATGGAGACTCCGTTCTCCAAGGCAAACCATGTGAAGAACAGTGTGACACCGCCGTGCCCTGTACACATGGTATGCTGGAGGGGCACTGAGACTTGTCTGTGCAGTGGAGGCTGAGGACACAGTGGAGGATGAGGAGGTGGAGTCGCACACTGTCAGAGGACCAAAGGCCTGAGAGCATGGAGGCAGAAGCAGCATGACCTGTCCAAGTTGCTGTTGTGGTTGTGCAGGAACCATATTAACCCAGTGGGCAGTAAAGAACATGTATTGTCCCTGAACATAGCTACAGCTCCACACGTCGGCGCTGCCGTGCACTTTGGTACACACCGACAGGCTCAAGGACTGGCCCACCTTCTGTTCCACAAGATTGTGCAGGGCTAGTACTGCCTTCTTTGCAAATAAATGACAGCTTGGGACTCTCCACCTCAGCTCGGCATGAGCCATCAGTTCTCTGAAAGGTGCAGAGTCCACCACTTGAACAAGGAGGGACTGCAGCAACAGCAACTTGGTCAGGAGTACATTCAGCTTCTGCACCATTGGATGAGTGGGCGCATCCTGTTGTCTCTTGGACATAGCTTCGCCAATGGATTGTTGGCAGAATGACTGACTCAAAGTTGGAGGAGCAGGAGCATCTGGAGCGACAGAAGATGGGTATGACACACAGCTCCCTTTGGCTGAGGTGGTGGAGCTCTGGCTGGCTGAAACAGGAAGTGGATTGCCACTTGGTGATGCAGCAGGCTGGACCACTACATCGGAGCCATGGTTTTCCCAGGCCACTTTATGTTGACTCTGCATATGTTGATGCAGGGCTGTGGTGCCATGGCCATGCTTCACCTTCTGCCAACACATCCTGCATTGGCCAGGTAACATCCTCCTGATGCTGCATGAAAAATTGCCACACCGCCGAGTAGCTGATTTTCCCACCAACAGTCCGCACTGATTAACTGCTACTGCCGCCGACTCCATGAACCACTGTTTCAACACCTCACGGGAAGATAGGGTGCCGCAAACAGATAGTCTACCCGGGCACGCTTGGCTTAAGACTTTCCACTTTTGCCACCATGCCGATTGCCAACCATGCTTCCACCTTGCTGGCTCAGCTGCTGCCTCATGGACAACCTGCAACCATCTTCTCCTGATGATGATTAAGTTATAGATACTTCTGTGGGGAGGGAACAGCATAGGACAGAGGCAATGGAAGGGCAGGGACTGCCCCCGGGCCTTGCCAACTGAGGGTTTTGTCTAAGGAACCCACTGACTGTGGGGTACACACTTTTGAGTGGAGGACAATTTGCTCCAGTACGCTTAAAACAGTATTTGTCTACAACACCAGCAGGTGTGTACTTTTGCCTGGCCTTTCAGTATCTAGGCCCTTAAGACTTTAACAGGAACAAAAGAGTACACCACTTAGATGTACGTATGTGGTATGTACTTATGAGGGGAGGACAATGCAATCCACTATGCTTAAAACAGCATTTGTCTACAACACCAGCAGATGTGTACTATTGGCTGGCCTTTCACACTATCTAGACCCTTAAGACTTTAACAGTAACAAAATAGTACACCACTTAGATGTATGTATGTTGTATGCACTTATGAGGGGAGGAGAATGTGCTCCACTACGCTTAAAACAGTATTTGTCTACAACACCAGTAGGTGTGTACTTTTGCCTGGCCTTTCACAGTATCTAGGCCCTCAAGACTTTAACAGGAACAAAATGATACACTACTTAGATGAAAGCACAGGTTACACTTAAATGGGCACTGTCAGATGTAAAAACCTTTGATATGTTGTAAAGCATGCAAAACCAATAGGTTTTGCAATTGCTTTCATTAGAAAATGTTCAGTATTTCATACTGAAAAAGCCAGTCAAACAACTGCCCCCTCGCCTGCTTGGACACATACTAGTCCTGCTGTGTCCATGCATCATCACATATGTCATGGACACACTTCCTTGATTGACAGCTGTGAGTGCAGGGCTCGCAGCTGGAGGAAAAATCCTCCCACTGTCAGCTTGTGTCCCGCTACTGTCAGTGAGGACAAGCTGGGAGTTGTAGTTTTTCTAATGCTAGGGGAGATGTGAGCAGACAGCATTCTGTGGGAGGGGCGGAGACCTGCACATTGAGGCCACGCACCCTCCCTTTGAGAGCAATTCAGACTAGTGAGCTAAATTTAAAATGTAATAAAAAATAAATAAAGGTGCTAGACACATAAAAATTAGATGTACATGGTTAGGATTAGGTACTGAGTGATATATATATATATATATATATATATATATATATATATATAAATTTGTTGGATCTGACGGGTACGCATTAATGTAGGACATTATGTTTTTAGTGCTCTGCTCTCCCTAACTTGCTGGCTTTTATTAGCTTTTAAGTTGTTGTACACACCAGTGCTGCAGCACACAGATGCTGTGTACTACACCCAAAATGTCACTTTCTCTCTCAATCTCACTCCCTTCCCTATCAGTGCTTCTAGGCTGTGTTTGGGCTTGAGGTGATTCGCTGCTGTTAAAAAGCTTTTCTGTGCAACACACTGTTCTCTGTCCCTCTCTGCAATAGAACACTGATGTGACTGGGAGGTGAATCACTGCTGTAAAAATGCTTTTCTGTGCAACACACACTGCTGTCTGTCCCTCTCTCTCTCTCTCTGCAATAAAAGGCTGAAATGACTGGCCACAAAATGGCTGCTGATTATATAGGGCTGTGACATCACAGGGGTAACTGGCTGCTGATAGGCTGCATGCTGCATGCGATTCAGGGTCATCCCGCCTACACTTGTTCCCGCCTCCCCAGGATTCCTTGCCCCATGTCCTCACATATAGATCCGCCATTTTAGATGCCCTGGAGCCTGAACCGCACTAAATGGAGTTTAATGAAACAATTCACACAATCAAATCACAGCGATATTCAGATTCATTGCAAATCAAATTTTTCCTGAAATTCGTAACAAATTCGGATTCGTCAGATTCGATTCGTTCATCTCTACTTGATTGCTTAGGGCTGCCAAAGGCAGCCTTAAGTAATTGTTCCCGTTCTTCCCCAACAACCCATCTGCAGCTCGCAATTACATCACGGAGCAGCTGAGGGATCCCCAAGACCCCAGGGATTACCAGCATTTAATGTTTAAATGCTGTGATCGCTATTGAAAAGTCCCATTTTTAATATTTTAGCCAAATAGTGGCTAGGTTATTGTAAATGTTATTTATTTATTATTTGTTTTATGGTTTTCAATCTCAATCTTTAATGCCATTATCTAGGGACCAGAAAAAAAAATTCCAAATGGTATGGAATTTACTTACATAGTCCCCCTGGCTTGTTTCTGGCACCAGTTACTGCTCCCAAATGGTCATCCTCCTTTGCCCACTGCTTCATTTTGTCTTTGCTCCTTCCTTCTGCACACCCTATTAAAACTACATTTCCCAGCAGTCTTCATTGCTGAAAGAGGTAGAAAGGGGGTGTGACTTGCAGATATGATGTCAGAAGGGTATGTGGCTTAATAAGCTATGATAGAGAGGGAGAAGAGGCTTGGCTTGCCAGTAAGACAACAGAAAGTGGCATAACATACAAGACACAAGTCATATGATCTCTGTCTCTATTTGGAGAGGGGGGGGGGCAAAGTGGTAAGAGGATGGCAGGGTTTTTTTCATCTCCTGCCTGTCACAGCATATTCAAACAGTTAAAACGACCTAGTACACTTAATAAGTGTATGTTAATACAGTTGGTCTGGCCATGAGGGCACAATAAATGAATACTTTTTTTTTGCTATTCAGAGTACCCCTTTAATATAGGTCTCCATAGTTAATACACATTTGTCTCTGAAAGAAATGAATACAGAGTTCATATAAAAAAAAGAAACTATTTGTAAAAACAAGCTTTTTGTCAAAGACAAAAGGGGGACCTTGAGAAGTTACTTAATCTATTCAGACATTCTGTTCAGTCTTCTAAATTCTAAACAATTTATTCTGAATGTTGCATGATTGATGAAACAGATTAAGAAGATTTGGGTGTGGACTGTATAACTGATGGCGGACAACATTTCTCTTTGAGATTAGTTTATGAGCCATGTTCCAGAGGAGCACTGCTCAATCCTAGCGCATCAATTATCATTCATGGCAAAAGTTCAGTACTCATCTATAGTCTATATTTTAATAATCACCATATTCTCCATAGGATTTATGGAAAAACAATATAATAAACTACATTAACTGTGCCTGCGTAATGGTATTTCCAGACTATTTGTTAATCATATAGAGAAAGAAATATTGAAATTTAAAGAAGATTTAGAGATACAGGGTTTTAATACTTATTGATGTGCATTTCTAAATTATGGGTTATTCAAAAGAACAAAAATGGTTGGACTTAAATGGCAAAATAATTTGTATAAGGATAGTGCCTAAAATGTCACTTTTATTAGTGTTTTATTAAAAACACACCCAAAATTTTTTTTTTATCGTGTGCCTGTCACCATTAAAATGATACAAATACCAGGCTATTAATGAACACCTGAGCCCACAGCACTCAGGATTTACACATTAATCCAATCTCTCAAAAAGGGGCAATAGTGCCATACAAAGTGATTCACTCCAAAGATAATAATATTACTTGCGCCTTCAACGCGTTTCTGCTGGTCTGTTTATTGACCAACTTCATCAGGATGGCGATGGGCCGTTATGGAGATTTAGTATAGACTTATGGTGTAAAGTATGCAATATAGTCATTTACAGTTACCTATGGTGTAGCATCAGTTTGGTTTCACTATAATATGTCACCAGTAACCTGTAAAGTGAAAAGACCAAGGCAAAAAAGGTATCCACAGAAAATCATTCCTATTATGGCACTTATTTTAGTTTGACTTTTCATGCCCATTAGGATAACCTGTGAATAAAGTAAACTTTTTTTCACCTGAAAAGAGAAAAAGTAGGAGCAACATCTCTCCCTGGTCACCAGAGGTGTTCATAGCATATATCCTCCTCGGATGCTCGTTCCGCACCTAGGGATAAAAAGAGCATACATTTTGCTCATATTGTGTCACTCCCACAGCCTGCAAAGAAACGTTTATACAGCAAAGCTGTTACTCACTGGACCGCTGCTCCTTCAAAGAGTCCAGGACGCCGAGCAGAACCTGCAGGGAGCCTTGACTTATTGGTTACTGCTGCTCTTGCTCTCCTGTTCTGGCGTCTTGCCTCATATCCGGTTCCAGACCCTGTACATCAGTAGTGTGCCGCCCCCTGTCTGACGTCAACAGAGGCGCGCGCACTGGGGATACCGTGTTAACACATAGGGATTCCCCACTGACGTCAGATTGAGTCCATGGCCGGAGAGGAGGCTGTTCATAATTGTTTGCACTTGGTTTCTTGTATATGTCTGTTATAGAGCAACACGGTATACCATTCCTATATGTTTTTTTGGCTATTCTTAGCTTATGAAGATTTACAGGTATGCACATATACACAACTTTATAACACATCCATGGTTAGTACTTACAAAGAGATATAAATATACCCCCAAATATGGATAAGCAATCTTTCCATTGTATATAGTCATGGAGAAATCACTTATCAACCAGAACTACATGGGTGATATCAATATAATTATTAACCCTATCCTGGGCTTCATAACTTAACAATAGTTTTAGTCCTATAGGAACATACAAGAGCCGACAATTATACAGAGGGAGGTACCTGGCATTCTAATTGATGTTTCGGATATTGTATTCAACATGTTTATTATTGAACAAAATTATCCGTACCTGTCCTATATTGGATTGGGTGGACGGTATAGGGGGAGGGCCTACTTAACACTAGATGAAGTGATCGACGGTCACCTTTTCAGATGAAAGGGAAACATTTAGTGATCTTACTGAGGTCTGGGTCCGCTTCATTGATGATGTGTTTATCATATGGAGCGGATCCAGGGATGAATTTGATCAATTTGTGCGATCTCTGAATAGGAATGAGGTTGGCCTATTCTTCACGTATGAAATACATTCTTCTGAACTAGCATTTTTAGATGTAAAGATAACCAAAGGTCCGGATGGATCTCAACAGAGTACAGTGTATCGTAAAAAAACATCTACTAACAGCCTCCTGAGGTGGGAGAGCTGCCACCCAGGGCCCCTAAAAAAGGGGATACCCAGGGGGCAGTACCTCCGCCTCAGGAGGAACTGCTCTGAAGTAAACAAATGCAAGGTACAAGCAGAAGATATGAGACAGAGATTTAGGGCAAGGGGCTACCCGGAGTATGTACTAAATCGGGCATATAAACATGCAACAGGCACCCCACGAGAAGAACTTCTGATCCCTAGACCAAATAACAAAGAGAGTGGACCCCTGAGAATCATAGGAACATATGATGAAGCAAGTGAACAAATTAGAACAGTACGGAATAAATACTGGCATATTCTCAGTATGGATAAAGACCTGATAGATGCAATAGGGGAGAGGCCTCAGATATCATACAGGAGAGGCAAAAGTGTGAGAGACTATCTGGTAAAGAGTCATCTGCCGACGGAAACAGGGGGAGGCACGTGGCTGGATAACCCCCCCCCGAAAGGATGTTTTGCGTGCGGGCAGCTTCATTCATAGGACAAACAGGATACCCAACACGAATAGATTTATAAAATGTTTTATCAAGTGCTCTACTAAACAAGTCATTTATGTAGGATTTTGCACGTGTCCAATGCTATACGTTGGAAAAACTATACGAGAGTTCCGTAAACGCATCTTGGAACACATTGGAGATGTGCGAAATTCTCGGGATACCCCCATAGCTGATCATATCAACACATATCATAGTGGAGAGGTGTCATCACTATGATTTGTAGGAATTGAAGCACTGCATAGACATCCAAGGGGTGGTGACATAGATCGACTGCTTCAACAACAGGAAAGTAGATGGATCTATGACCTGGGTACCACCTCCCCGCGGGGGTTGAATGAGCAATTAAATTTTGGTTGTTTTCTGTAGTGTAACTGATTGGGTGAGGAGATGATGGCTAGGTGGACAGGGAGGACTGTAGCCAGTCCGAAGGAGTCAGCTCATCTCCTAGTGGGAGGGATTAATAGGGCTATTGTAGGAGGTTCCTGAGTGGGACCGCCCTTTTTAGGGCAGCCACCCCGCCTAGGTATAGGGCCATTTAAAACAGGGAAAATAGGGCTCAGTTAGAACCCCCTTAGCGCCATGCTATAATCCCTTCATCTAGTGTTAAGTAGGACCTCCCCCTATACCGTCCACCCAATCCAATATAGGACAGGTACGGATAATTTTGTTCAATAATAAACATGTTGAATACAATATCCGAAACATCAATTAGAATGCCAGCTCTTGTATAATCGTCGGCTCTTGTATGTTCCTATAGGACTAAAACTATTGTTAAGTTATGAAGCCCAGAATAGGGTTAATAATTATATTGATATCACCCATGTAGTTCTGGTTGATAAGTGATTTCTCCATGACTATATACAATGGGAAGATCGCTTATCCATATTTGGGGGTATATTTATATCTCCTTGTAAGTACTAACCATGGATGTGTTATAAAGTTGTGTATATGTGCATACCTGTAAATCTTCATAAGCTAAAAATAGCCAAAAAACATATAGGAATGGTATATCGTGTTGCTCTATAACAGACATATACAAGAAACCAAGTGCAAGCAATTATAAACAGCCTCCTCTCCGGCCACGGACTCGATCTGACGTCAGTGGGGAATCCCTATGTGTTAACACGGTATCCCCAGTGCGCGCGCCTCTGTTGACGTCAGACAGGGGGCGTAACACTACTAACGTACAGGGTCCGTAACCGGATATGAGGCAAGACGCCAGAACAGGAGAGCGCGAGCAGCAGTAGCCGATAAGTCACGGCTCCCTGCGCTACTGCAGGTTCTGCTCGGCGTCCTGGACTCTTTGAAGGAGCAGCGGTCCCGTGAGTAACAGCTTTGCTGTATAAACGTTTCTTTGCAGGCTGTGGGAGTGACACAATATGAGCAAAATGTATGCTCTTTTTTTCCCTAGGTGCGGAACGAGCATCCGAGGAGGATATATGCTATGAACACCTCCGGTGACCAGGGATAGATGTTGCTACTACTTTTTCTCTTTTCAGGCGAAAAAAGTTTACTTTATTCACAGGTTATCCTAATGGGCATGAAAAGTCAAGCTAAAATAAGTGCCATAATAGGAATGATTTTCTGTGGATAACTTTTTTGCCTTGGTCTTTTCACTTTACAGGTTACTGGGGACATATTATAGTGATTCTACACCATAAGTAACTGTAAATGACTATATTGCATACTTTAAACCATAAGTCTATACTAAATCTCCATAACAGCTCATCGCCATCCTGATGAAGTTGGTCAATAAACAGACCAGCAGAAAGGCGTTGAAGGCGCGAGTAATATTATTATCTTTGGAGTGAATCACTTTGTATGGCACTATTGCCCCTTTTTGAGAGATTGGATTAATGTGTAAATCCGGAGCGGTGTGGGCTCAGGTGTTCATTAATAGCCTGGTATTTGTATCATTTTAATGGTGACAGGCTCACGATAAAAACATTTTTTGGGTGTGTTTTTAATAAAAACTAATAAAAGTGACATTTTAGGCACTATCCTTATACAAATTATTTTTCTATTTCTATGCCGGATAGCAACCACCTAGTGGGGTATTAGATGAAAAGAAGGTAGCAGAGCACTCACCAGGTCAGTAGAAAGCTTCTTTATTGATCAAATGCAATCAATCAGTTGGGATGCATGCAGGGGAGGATGGAACATGACGCGGGGGTACAAGGAGCGGCGACGGACCGTTTACGCGCCGAGGCGCTTTGTCAGGCCGGTGCTTGATACAGGAAAGAGAAGGGCGTGTTATATACCAGGTGAGGGATGGGACATGTGTGTATTAACCCCATACATACCATAGTGAATATAAAAAGCACAAACATTGTACAACACTAAACAAGATCTTCCTGGCAATGCGAGCAAGAAAATAATTAAATAAATAAAACAGGAGAGGCAAAGAGGATCTGTGTATTGTAATTAAATAATCACACTGATAAAAACTACTATGCAAAAATATGTATGGAGAGAAGGTACCACTCCTTCCCCATAACTTATAATAGTGCACTAGTTTCAAATTTAACATTAAGACCAAGTGGTCCTGTGGCTTCGGTACAAAGTATCCAAAGAGCCTCTCTCCTCAAAAGTTCCTGTTCTTTTGTATAGCCCTGTACTGAATATTCTACACGTTCAATCGCAAAAAACTGTAAGGCCCCAGGATCATTTGAATGAACTTCTGCCATATGGGAGACCAAATGAGGGACCCCTATTCCAGTTCTGAGATACCTAAAGTGTTCCCTAACTCTATGGAACAGGGGTCGTATGGTCACACGTGCAAAGCAGACAATAGACAACAAAAGAAGTTCTGCAAGTAAAAAATTGTGTGATCTTAATATCCACACCTCCCAGTGTTGCTCATTTATTTTTACCATTAAAATGACAGAATGAACACGTGCCACATGCGAAGTTTCCTATTGGACGACTGTCACTCAACCAGTTTTGTGATTTTTTTTTCTTATTCCTTCTTTTCTGTTTATTTAAATAATCAGCTATAGTAATGTTTTTTCTATATGTGATTATAGGTTTATCTCTGGTAGTCTCACTTAGATCAGGGTCTTGCTGCAACATATACCAAAATGTATTGATAGATTTCCTTATATTATCATTCATAGGGGTGTTCCTGAATGCAAAGGCAAATCTATCAATATTTTTGCGTTGTACTTTCTTTTTCAATAAATTTGGTCTAGGAATGTCATTTACCTTTGTTTGGGCTTCCCTCACTACCGGCAAAGGATATCCACGTTGTAAGAGTCTACGTTCCAAATCTGCAGCTTGTGCAGTATAGTTATCAGGGTCATTGTTTATTCTTTTTAAACGAATAAACTGTCCTAATGGGACAGCATTCTTTGTGTGTATGGGATGGGAGGAGGAAAAATGAAGCAAAGTATTTCTTGAAGTAGGTTTCCTAAAACCAGAAGTAATAATATTGTTCTCTTTAATGTCTATCCTGGCATCTAAAAATTCTAGTGATTGACTACCAAAAACATGAGTAAAAACCATGTTCATGGTGTTGACTTCATTGAGATGAGAAACAAAACTAGAAAACTCCTTCTCCGTCCCATCCCATACCACAAAGACATCATCAACAAATCGAAGAAAGGCCCTAATATGTTTGTGGAAAGGGTTGGACAGGGAAAAAACATATTCCCTTTCAAACACCGCCAAATAAATATTGGCGAAAGCGCAGGAAATGGGCATGCCAATGGCTGTTCCGTGGCGCTGCCTATACCACTGGTTGTTATATTGGAAGCAGTTATTCTGTAATATATCGGCGATAGACTCAGAAACAAACTCAACAAACTCAACTGATTTGTCTATGCTCTCCAAGAACTCCCTGACAGCCTGCACACCCGCATCCTGAGGGATGCGGGTGTACAGGCTCTCGACGTCTATGGAGGCAAGGGTTAAGTATTCTACCAATGAAATTGTTCCCAAAAAAGTAGTAAATCTCCTGTGTCCTTCAGAAGTGATGGAATGTGAGGTAGTAGTGGTGATAATAACCAGTCAGTATAGCCAGAAAGTAAGGAAGTGGATGATCCTATTCCGGCTATAATTGGACAGCCAGGAGGGGGTCTCTGAAGTTTATGAATTTTTGGTAAACTATACCATTTGGGATGTGACGGATTGTGAGGTAACAATTGCTCTGCTGTTTTCTCTTCAATAATTATTTTTTCCACATAGGAGGGTTCTTAGATTATTCATTATTCTTTTAGTAGGATTTTCTTTTAATTTCTCATACACTATTACATTATCCAGTTGTTTTATGGTTTCTTTTTCATAATCATCTTTGTGCCATATGACTATTGAGCCTCCCTTATCTGTTTTGGAGACCACTAGGTCCTCCCTATCAGCTAGCCATTTCAGGGCTTCTTTTTCTTTAGCTGAAATATTATTCCTGGGTTTAGGATATAATAAAGCTTTAACCTCAGAACAGACCGCCCTGTGGAAAAGGTCCACAGAGCTGCCCGGAGAAACCGGAGGGTAAAATCTAGAGGGGTTCTGCCCACTGAAGGGTGTATCAATGTCATCTGGCACGGATGGTGCTGGTATGGTATCATCTGCTATTGTAATTAGTAAATTAACATTAAGTTCATCCTGTTCATCAAATTCCTTGACTATTTTAAATTCTAAGGAGCCTATTTTGCAAGGTATATTCTCTTCCCTCCGTTGTTGTGGTGTATTGTTACTGTTAGAGAATTTAGTTGCTGCAAAGAATTTCTTTAATGATAGTTCACGAATAGCTTTATGCATATCCACTTCAAAACTCGTATAGTCAAAAGCCTCACAAAGCCCAAAGTTTAACCCTTTGTTTAACACAGAAACACAATCCTCACTAAGAACAACATCAGTAAAATTGACTATGAGGTTCTGAGTCTCTACTGTCTCCACGTCACGATTTTCCTTTTTAATTGACGTTGCACAATGTCCACCTCTCCGCCTCCCGCCGATGCGGGTGCGCCGTCTAAAGGGAAACTCCGCTGTTCCCCCGGTTCCATAGTCTCATCAGATAAGCTCGATTCCGACTCAGTAGTGAGATAGTCCGTTTTCTTAGGGACTTTTCGTTTGGGTGTTTTATTATAAGATTATTATCACCACTACTACCTCATATTCCATCATTTCTGAAGGACACAGGAGATTTACTACTTTTTTTGGAACAATTTCATTGGCAGGATACTTATACCCTTGCCTCCATAGATGTCGAGAGCCTGTACACCCGCATCCCTCAGGATGCGGGTGTGCAGGCTGTCAGGGAGTTCTTGGAGAGCACAGACAAATCAGTTGAGTTTGTTGAGTTTGTTTCTGAGTCTATCGCCGTTATATTACAGAATAACTGCTTCCAATATAACAACCAGTGGTATAGGCAGCGCCACAGAACAGCCATGGGCACACCCATTTCCTGCGCCTTCGCCAATATTTATTTGGCGGTGTTTGAAAGGGAATATGTTTTTTCCCTGTCCAATCCTTTCCACAAACATATTAAGGCCTTTCTTCGATTTGTTGATGATGTCTTTGTGGTATGGGATGGAACGGAGGAGGAGTTTTCTAGTTTTGTTCCTCATCTCAATGAAGTCAACACCATGAACATGGTTTTTACTCATGTTTTTGTTGGTCAATCACTAGAATTTTTAGATGCCAGGATAGACATTAAAGAGAAAAATATTATTACTTCTGGTTTTAGGAAACCTACTTCAAGAAATGCTTTGCTTCATTTTTCCTCCTCCCATCCCATACACACAAAGAATGCTGTCCCATTAGGACAGTTTATACGTTTAAAAAGAATAAACAATGACCCTGATAACTATACTGCACAAGCTGCAGATTTGGAACGTAGACTCTTACAATGCGGATATCCTTTGCCGGTAGTGAGGGAAGCCCAAACAAAGGTAAATGACATTCCTAGACCAAATTTATTGAAAAAGAAAGTACAACGCAAAAATATTGATAGATTTGCCTTTGCATTCAGGAACACCCCTATGAATGATAATATAAGGAAATCTATCAATACATTTTGGTATATGTTGCAGCAAGACCCTGATCTAAGTGAGACTACCAGAGATAAACCTATAATCACATATAGAAAAAACATTACTATAGCTGATTATTTAAATAAACAGAAAAGAAGGAATAAGAAGAAAAAATAACAAAACTGGTTGAGTGACAGTCGTTCAATAGGAAACTTCCCATGTGGCACGTGTTCATTCTGTAATTTTAACGGTAAAAATAAATCAGCAACACTGGGAGGTGTGGATATTAAGATCACACAATGTTTTACTTGCAGAACTTCTTTTGTTGTCTATTGTCTGCTTTGCACGTGTGGCTTCTTTTACATAGTGAAGACCATACGACCCTTGTTCCATAGAGTTAGGGAACACTTTAGGTCCCTCAGAACTGGAATAGAGGTCCCTCGTTTGGTCTCCCATTTGGCAGAAGTTCATTCAAATGATCCTAGGGCCTTACAGTTTTTTGCGATTGAACGTGTAGAATATTCAGTACAGGGCTATACAAAAGAACAGGAACTTTTGAGGAGAGAGGCTCTTTGGATACTTTGTACCGAAGCCACAGGACCACTTGGTCTTAATGTTAAATTTGAAACTAGTGCACTATTATAAGTTATGGGGAAGGAGTGGTACCTTCTCTCCATACATATTTTTGCATAGTAGTTTTTATCAGTGTGATTATTTAATTACAATACACAGATCCTCTCTGCCTCTCCTGTTCTATTTATTTAATTATTTTCTTGCTCGCATGGCCAGGAAGATCTTGTTTAGTGTTGTACAAAGTTTGTGCTTTTTATATTCACTATGGTATGTATGGGGTTAATACACAACTGTCCCATCCCTCACCTGGTATATAACACGCCCTTCTCCTTCCTGTATCAAGCACCGGCCTGACGAAGCGCTTCGGCGCATAAACGGTCCGTCGCCGCTCCTTGTACCCCCGCGTCTTGTTGCATCCTCCCTTGCATGTATCCCGACTGATCGATTGCATTTGATCAATAAAGAAGCTTTCTACTGACCTGGTGAGTGCTCCGCTACCTTCTTTTCATCTCATATAATCTGCTGTTCATGTTCGGCATGTAGCACCAAAGAGGTCAAAATTTCTGGCTTCCAGGGACTGTGTGGATCAGGTGTCCATTTATTGCTGTTCTATGCAACTTGTGGGAAGGTGCTGAGACCTTTCTCCTATGTCTATGTGCACCTAGTGGGGTAGATGAGGCCAAAACAATAATCATCAAAACAGTGGACTTAAATGGCCAAGTATTTAGCATGAGGAATTTTTAATATTTTTTTTAACCTTAGATGACAGTTAAAGGGGTACTCCACTGACCAGCATTCAAAACATTTAGTTCCGAACATTTTGTGCACGCTCCGGAGGTTGTGACGTCACACAATGCCCCCTCAATGCAAGTCTATGGGATGGGATGTAACAGCCATCATGCCCCCTCCCATAGACTTGCATTGAGGGGGCATGGTGAGACGCCACTAGGGGGTGTGGCCGACCCCCGCAATGCACACACAACATTCAGAACTAAATGTTACGAACGCTGGCCAGTGGAGTACCCCTTCAACTGTAATCTAAGGTTCAAAAAAATATTAATAATTACTCATGCTAAATACTTGGCCATTTAAGTCCAACCATTTAACTTGACTGTCACTGTGTTTCCTTCTTTTATCTTCAGATACTTAAAAAAAAAAAGATAGGAGACATTTATTTGTTGCTCATTTGGCTGTGTCTTTGTACATTGCAAGTAAAGGGTTTGGATCTCTGCTTTTATAGGTCAAAACCAAGTGTTAAGATATGTTTACACAACTAAAATCTACACTGATTTTGATGGAGAATCGGCTTTGACTGTCTGCACAATGCTGAAAAATGCCCTTGCTTTTTTAGAATGTGATAAAGGGATTTTATCACGCTAAACTGATGCATTATGTAAAATTAAACATATTTCAAATGTACAGTTGAAACATTTCTGAAAAGTTCCTGTTTGAGGATGAATTGACACCTCGGATTGTGTAAACAGTTTGCATAGGGTTTAGGTATATTAAAACTGTATGGGAAAAACACATATAAAACTGTATACACACACGTTTTTATACGGGTCTCATTGACAACAATATATTAAAAAAGGTAAATGGTAAATATATGTTTTTTTTTTCGGCAAAAGGACATACTGAACTGCCACCGTGCCAAGCTGTACAAACTGGATTCACTTTTCAGTATGGTTTCATTCAGTGTCATTCTATGGATATATATTGACAAATATGTCTCTATAAGGCTCTATAATATAAAATGTATAAAGTCACTGTATACATGTGGTGTGAATGTTCCTTGAGATATATTTTCATCCCTATTCCTTTTGGTTACTACTGTCTTAGAAGCTTCCGTGCACTTCTCTCCTAGCTCTGTGTCTATGTGGGCTGAATGGTCCCATGGACTTATGTTATGAGCCCATCCTGTTTATGTGACACATTGCACTATGCACACACTTCTCCCAGTTAATTCTACTGATCAGTCAGGGTCTGACAACTCAGACCCTTTGCTATCTCTTATGCTGAGTTGCAGCATCAAGTCCAAGAGTCTGTCTGGAGTCTGGAGTCCTCAACTCAGTCCAGCAGCCACAAGTCTTCAAGTAAGCTACAATTGGGGTATAATCTGTCCCATTCAAGTCAGTCAAGTCAAAGTCATTTGTCTTCAGTCAGCGTCCCAGCAAGTCCCAACAAGATCTAAAGTCTCTGCAGTCTCTGGTCACCTCTGTGGGCCTGGCTAAGCTGTATAGACTGTTCCATCTGTCACTCAGTAAAGCTACTGTTGTCTGTAACTTGACATTGGAGTCATTATTGCCCCTGTGCCCAGCCCAGGATCCAGCGGTATACCTTCAGGTGGTATTGAGGATAAACCATGCTCTGGCGTCAGAAACACAAGGGGTTAATGCCACTAGGGTGATACCATCTGCCCTGCATCACACCCTCTACCACAGCGAGATCAAAGCCTTTTTGTCAATATTTAAATAAGGTTTAAGTAGCCAGGGGACATTCCCCAAGAAGCATGAGCCCAGGAAAGTTCAGACCTTGTCCTCTGTATACAGTGGCTTTCAGTGGAATGGTGGTAGGGATGCAAGTGGGCCAGAGGGTGATGATGCATAGGACATGGGCTATACTTAAAGTTTAAATGTAAAAAAAAAAAGTCCTAGTGACATGTCAAAGGTCCTTAATCAGTGAGTGTTTTCTAGAAGGAGCAAAGAAAGAAGCATGCATCTGCCGCTTCTTCCCCTGCTTTATATCTTTGTGAGCCAGATGGTCCCATAGACTTGCATTATGAGATTGTCTTGATCACAGCTGAGAGAGAATGTCCTAAGTGCCCACTTCTTCCTCCTCATTCTAGTGATCGGTTAGGGTCTGAAAACTTAGATCTCAACCAGTCAAAATTTTTGATATGTCTCCACAACATACCAAGAATGTCTTGTAATCACAGTGCCCCATGCATGCCAGGCACGTCAGCCTCATTTGGATAACAATGGAACATACAAATTTCACTTATGGAGAGACCTATTAAAATAGAAAAGGTATGCCCAGAATCTTGATGACTAGCCCAATCTAGCCATGATCTTATTTACACCCCTGTTCTTCTGCTGACAGGTCCCCTTTAATCTCTTGAAATCTCAACCATGTCACATGCCTGGTAAGTGTACAGGTATATGTGACCATTGGTGTCTCTTTGCTTCTTTGTTTTTGTTTAGACCAGTTCTGCATTTCCATTATATATTTTTGGATAAAAACATATTTGTCTACCTATTGGTTGCTTTCAATGCACAGTGCAGCTGAGGGGAAGTATGTGATGTTCCTAGCAGAAGTTAGAATAAGTCTCAATGTGTTCCATTATTATGACTTTTTATGGGATGTCTACAGGTGGTTTTCTATCTCCCAGGAAGCCTTTCTAAACTTTTGTGTTTTCAAAGTTGTTCTTCTAATTAAAGCATTTAGTAGAGGTAGCGGATTGTCTGGGAAGACTCCAGGATTCTCAGCAGGAGACATCCTTATTATCCTTAATAAAACACATAGGCATAGAAAACCAACAGACAGATAATTACGCTTCAATGATCAAAGCAGCAACAGTAAGGTCTCTTTACTGTTACAGGTATTCACTAGGAAGAAAACAGGATAACATAGCTATAATAGGTTTGTAAAGTACCTATGACTCCTGCAGAGGAAAGAACTTTGAAATTAGTTCTCATCATAATTCAAAAATAGAAACATTTCTACCAGCAAACATGCGGAAAACCTTAACCCCTTAAGGACCGTTTTTTTTTTCCGTTTTTGCATCTTCGTTTTTTGCTCCTTGCCTTTAAAAAATCATAACTCCATATGATGGCTTATTTTTTGCGCCACCAATTCTACTTTGTAATGACAGTCATTTTGCACAAAAATCTACGGTGAAACGGAAAAAAAAATCTTTGTGAGACAAAATTGAAAAAAAAACGCTGTTTTGTAATTTTCGGGGGCTTCCGTTTCTAAGTAGTACATTTTTCGGTAAAAATGATACCTGATATTTATTCTGTAGGTCCATACGGTTAAAATGATACAATACTTATATAGGTTTGATTTTGTCGTACTTCTGGAAAAAATCATAACTACATGCAGGAAAAGTTATACATTTAAAATTGTCATTTCTGAGGGGAACAAATATAAACGATGGAAACTAAATCCTACATGGCTGACACATGATGTTAAAAGAGCAATAAACAGCAAAAAAATAGCCTTCAAAAAATACAAATCTGATGGGTCAGCGATAACATTTAAACAGTACAAGGAGCTTAATAAAATCTGTAAAAATGTAATAAAAACAGCAAAAATTCAAAATGAGAGACAGGTGGCCAAAGAAAGCAAAACTAATCCTAAATATTTTTTTAGATATATAAATGCAAAAAAACCAAGGACAGAGCATGTAGGACCCCTTAATAATGATAATGGGGAGGTTGTCACAGGCGATCAAGAGAAGGCGGAGCTACTGAATGGGTTCTTTAGTTCTGTATACACTATGGAAGAAGGAGCTGACATTGGCCAGGTCAGTGCTGGTAACACATCATGTAATGTACTGAACTGGCTTAATGTAGAGATGGTACAAGGTAAGTTAAGTGATATAAATGTAAGCAAATCCCCAGGACCGGATGGACTACACCCAAGAGTTCTTAGAGAGGTAAGTTCAGTAATATCTGTACCCCTGTTCATGATATTTAGAGATTCTCTGGTGTCTGGCATTGTGCCAAGGGACTGGCGCAAGGCGAATGTGGTGCCAATCTTCAAAAAGGGCTCTAGGTCTTCCCCAGGAAACTATAGACCGGTAAGTTTAACGTGCATTGTGGGTAAATTGTTTGAAGGACTTATAAGGGATTACATACAGGAATACATAGGGGATAATAGTATTATAAGTGATAACCAGCATGGGTTTACTAAGGATAGAAGTTGTCAAACCAATCTAATTTGCTTTTATGAAGAGGTGAGTAGAAGCCTTGACAGAGGAATGGCTGTGGATATAGTGTTTCTGGATTTTGCTAAAGCATTTGATACTGTCCCTCATAGACGTCTGACAGGTAAGTTAAGGTCTTTGGGTTTGGAAATTTTAGTTTGTAACTGGATTGAACACTGGCTCATGGATCGTACCCAGAGAGTGGTGGTCAATGATTCGTACTCTGATTGGTCCCCGGTTATTAGTGGTGTACCCCAAGGTTCAGTACTGGGACCGCTGTTGTTTAATTTATTTATCAATGATATAGAGGATGGTATTAACAGCTCTGTTTCTATCTTTGCAGATGACACCAAGCTTTGTAGCACAGTACAGTCTATAGAGGATGTGCATAAGTTACAAGATGACTTGGATAGACTAAGTGTCTGGGCATCCACTTGGCAAATGAGGTTCAATGTGGATAAATGTAAAGTTATGCATCTGGGTACTAATAACCTGCATGCATCGTATGTCTTAGGGGGGATTAAACTGGCAGAGTCACTGGTAGAGAAGGATCTGGGTGTACTTGTAGATCACAGACTACAGAATAGCATGCAATGTCAGGCTGCTGCTTCCAAAGCCGGCAGGATATTGTCATGTATCAAAAGAGGCATGGACTCAAGGGACAGGGACATAATACTCCCCCTTTATAAAGCATTGGTACGGCCTCACCTGGAATATGCTGTTCAGTTTTGGTCACCTGTCCATAAAAGGGACACTGCGGAGTTGGAAAGGGTGCAGAGACGCGCGACTAAACTAATATGGGGCATGGAACATCTTAGCTATGAGGAGCGATTAAAGGAGTTACAATTGTTTAGTCTTGAGAAGAGACGTTTAAGGGGGGATATGATAAACGTATATAAGTATATTAATGGCCCATACAAAAAATATGGAGAAAAACTGTTCCAGGTTAAACCCCCCCAAAGGACGAGGGGGCACTCCCTCCGTCTGGAGAAAAAAAAGTTTAGTCTCAAGGGGCGACACGCCTTCTTTACCGTGAGGACTGTGAATTTATGGAACGGTCTACCTCAGGAACTGGTCACAGCAGGAACAATTAACAGCTTTAAAACAGGATTAGATACATTCCTGGAACAAAATAAGATTAATGCTTATGAAGAAATATAAAATCTCATCCCTTCCCCAATATCGCGCCACACCCCTACCCCTTAATTCCCTGGTTGAACTTGATGGACATATGTCTTTTTTCGACCGTACTAACTATGTAACTATGTAACTATGTAACTATGACCCCTATAACTTTTATATTTTTCCGTGTATGGGGTGGTATGAGGGCTAATTTTTTGCGCCGTGATCTGAAGTTTTTAGCGGTACCATTTTTGCATTGATAGGACTTATTGATCGCTTTTTATTCAATTTTTTTGCGCGCACGCCATTGACCATGCGGTTTAATTAACAATATATTTTTATAATTCGGACATTTCCGCATGCGGCGATACCATATGTGTTTATTTTTATTTTTATTTACACTGTATTTTTTTTTTTTATGGGAAAAGGGGGGTGATTCAAACTTTTAATAGGGAAGGGGTTAAATGATCTTTATTCACTTTTTTTTTCACTTTTTTTTTGCAGTGTTATAGGTCCCATAAGACCCAGGGTGTCGGGATGTACCGTTACGTCATGGGTCCTGAACGGGTTAAGGACACATGACGTTCTCATACGTCTCTATTTCCGAGTCCTTAAGGACACATGACGTATGAGAACGTCATGTGCTTTACCGGCCCCCCGCATCCATCTGGAGCAGAGCCGGTGCCCGATGCCTGCTGAAATCGTTCAGCAGGCATCGGGGCATATCGCCCAGGGGGGTCATGATGACCCCCCATGTCGGCGATGGCCGCAGATCGCTGGACAATTCAGTCCAGCGATCTGCAGCGGATTCCGGGTCAATCAGGTCTCCAGTGACCCGGTGACCCGGAATTACTGGCTGATCAGAGACGGCCCCGAACAGCCATAGCCAGCAGGGATGAGGTGACACTGGTGCCACCTCACGATCGCCCTGATTCGTCGGCCGGATTACCGTCCGACCAATCAGGGCGCCTGCTGCGGGTGTCACTCCCGCAACCCGCTCCGCCCCTCTTCCGGAGGACGTGAGCGGGTGCGGGAAGAAGACCCCGGGTGCTGGGGACCCCGATCCCCTGCGTTTATGTTGGGATCGGGGCGCCAGGAGCGGCGGCGGCGGCGACGAAGGACTGACCTGTGTGCCGGCAGCAGCAGGAGGTGAGTTACAGCCTCCTGCTGTTGCTTAGCAACAGCATGCAAAAAGGGCATGCTGGGAGCTGTAGTTATGCAACAGCAGGAGGCAGACCACCACAACTCCCAGCATTCCCTTATGGGCATTCTGGGACTTATAGTTTTGCAACAGCTGGAGGCACATTTTTTCTATGGAAAAGTGTACCTTCAGCTGTTGTATAACTACAACTCCCAGCTTGCACAATCAGCTAAAGTGCATGCTTGGAGTTGTAGTGGTGCATCTGCTGGTTGCATAACTACAACTCCCAGCATGCCCGTTGGCTGTCGGTGACTGCTGAGAGTTGTAGTTTTGCAACAGCTGAAGGCACACTGAGTTAAATAGCAAACCAGTGTGTCTCCAGCTGTTGCATAGCTACAATCCCCAGCATCCCCAGCCAAAGTAGTATGCCTCCAGCTGTTGCATAGCTACAAGACCCAGCATGCCCTTCCGCTGTCCGTACATGCTGGGGGTCTTAGCTTTTGCAACAGGTGAAGGCACACTGGTTGCAAAACACTGAGTTTGTTACCAAACTCGATGTTTCCCAACCAGTGTGCCTCCAGCTGTTGCAAAACTACAACTCCCAGCATGCATTGATAGACTGTACATGCTGGGAGTTGTAGTTTTGCAACAGCTAGATGTTTCTCCCCCCCCCCCCCCCCCCCCAATGTGAATGTATACTCACATGGGCGGAGGTTTACAGTAAGTATCTGGCTGCAAGTTTGAGCTGCGGCAAATTTTCTGCCGCAGCTCAAACTGCCTGCGAGAAACTACTGTGAACCCCCACCCGTGCGACTGTACCTTAAAAACACTACACTACACTAACACAAAATAAAATAAAAAGTAAAAAACACTACATATACACATGCCCCTACACAGCCCCCCTCCCCAATAAAAATGAAAAACGTCTGTTTTCCAAAACGGAGCCTCCAGCTGTTGCAAAACAACTACTTCCAATATTGCCAGATAGCCACTGACTGTCTAGGCATGCTGGGAGTTTTATAACAGCTGGAGGCACCCTGTTTGGGAACCACTGGCATAGAATACCCCTATGTCCACCCCTATGCAAGTCCCTAATTTAGGCCTCAAATGCGCATGGCGCTCTCACTTTGGAGCCCTGTCGTATTTCAAGGCAACAGTTTAGGGTCACATATGGGGTATCGCTGTACTCGGGAGAAACTGTGTTACAAATTTTGGGGGGTATTTTCTGCTATTACCCTTTTTAAAAATGTAAAATTTTTTGGGAAAACAAGCATTTTAGGTAAAAAAAATTTTTTTTTTTTACATATACAAAAGTCGTGAAACACCTGTGGGGTATAAAGGTTCACATGTTACATTCCCCGAGGGGTCTAGTTTCCAAAATGGTATGCCATGTGTTTTTTTTTTTTTTGCTGTTCTGGCACCATAGGGGCTTTCTAAATGCGGCATGCCCCCAAAGCAAAATTTGCTTTCAAAAAGCCAAATGTGACTCCTTCTCTTCTGAGACCTGTAGTGCACCAGCAGAGCACTTTTCACCCGCATATGGGGTGTTTTCTGAATCGGGAGAAATTGGGCTTCAAATTTTGGGGAGAATTTTCTGCTATTATCATTTTTAAAAATGTAAAAATGTTGGGAAACCAAGCATTTAAGGTAAAAAAAAAAAAAAAAAAGAAATTTCACATATGCAAAAGTTGTGAAACACCTGTAGGGCATTAAGGTTCACATTACCCCTTGTTACGTTCCCCGAGGGGTCTAGTTTCCAAAATGGTATGCCATGTGTTTTATTTTGCTGTTCTGGTACCATAGGGGCTTCCTAAATGCGGCATGCCCCCAGAGCAAAATTTGCTTTCAAAAAGCCAAATGTGACTCCTTCTCTTCTGAGACCTGTAGTGCGCCAGCGAAGCACTTTTCACCCCCATATGGGGTGTTTTCTGAATCGGGAGAAATTGGGCTTCAAATTGTGGGGGATATTTTCTGCTATTACCCTTTTTGAAAATGTAAACATTTTGGGAAACCAAGCATTTTAGGTAAAAAATTTTTTTTTTTTTACATATGCAAAAGTCGTGAAACACCTGTAAGGTATTAAAGGTTCACATTAAACCTTGTTACGTTCCCTGAGGGGTCTAGTTTCCAAAATGGTATGCCATGTGTTTTTTTTTGCTGTTCTGGCACCATAGGGGCTTCCTAAAGGTGACATGCCCCCCAAAAACCATTTGTCGCACCTTCCCTTCTGAGCCCTCTACTGCGCCCGATGAACAATTAACATAGACATATGAGGTATGTCCTTACTCAAGAGAAATTGAGCTACAAATACAAGTAAAAATTTTCTACTCTTTACCCCTTGCAAAAATTTTAAAATTGGGTCTACAAGAACATGCGAGTGTAAAAAATTAAAATTTTGAATTTTCTCCTTCACTTTGCTGCTATTCCTGTGAAACACATAAAGGGTTAATACACTTACTAACTGTCATTTTGAATACTTTGGGGGGGTGTAGGTTTTATAATGGGGTCTTTTATGGGGTATTTCTAATATGAAGACCCTTCAAATCAACTTCAAAACTGCTGAAAAATTTCAAAATTGCTGCTGAACTTTGAAGCCCTCTGGTGTCTTCCAAAAGTAGAAACTCATAAATTTTATGATGCAAACATAAAGTAGACATATTGTATATGTGAACCCAAAAAAATATATTTTGAATATCCATTTTCCTTACAAGCAGAGAGCTTCAAAGTTAGAAAAATGCTAAATTTTCATTTTTTTCATCAAATTTTGGGATTTTTCACCAAGAAAGGATGCAAGTTACCATAAAATTTTACAACTAAGTTAAATTAGAATATGTCACGAAAAAATGATCTCGGAATCAGAATGATAACTAAAAGCATTCCAGAGTTATTAATGTTTAAAGTGACAGTGGTCAGATTTGCAAAAAACGCTCTGGTCCTTAAGGTGTAAAATGGCCTGGTCCTTAAGGGGTTAAAGCTTCATTGTTCATGGTGAGTGCAGTCTCCTTGCTTCTTTTTGCATATACTGTACAATACCTCGTAGTTACTAGTTAAATAGAATCTGTCAACTCTATATCATGTTTAGAGGGGCAAGTAAAGGTTGTTGGTGTGTAGCATTCATGCCTGCTCCCACCCTTCCCCTCCTTAATTCATTGACATACAGGGCTCAGTGCTGAAAATCAAGCAAGTGGGGGGGGGGGGGTGCATGCTGCAGCTCATCATGGCTCTAGGACACTTAAGCTTGAAAGAAAAATTATATTTTATAACAAGCAAGCAGCCATCAGGTAAGAGATTATCTGGCTATGTCTGCAGCACTGATAGAGAGCTGACAGATGCCTTTTAGGATACGTTCACATATACATAATCGGCTGCTGAAAATGCGTAGAAGATTTTATTGCAGACCACCTGAACGTGTCAACTTACAGTAGCCTTAAAGAACATTTGATAGCTGCATTACCTGCATTAACCAGAATATTCAGGGTAATAGTGTGGCTGATGCAAATTAAAACTCAGTTTACCTTATAAAAATCTTATCACCTCTGGTGCCTATTCATACCCTCCTCTTGATCACCCCTATGCCACTTCATTCCCCCCTTGATCCACCCTGTGCCATTTCATCACCCCCTGTGCCATTTCATCACCCCTTAATTCCCCCCATGCCATTTCATGCTCCCCTGTGCCATTTCATCACCCCTTCATCACCCACTGTGCCATTTCATGTCCTCCCTTGATCCCTCTCTGTGCAATTGTATCACCCCCATTCATCACCCCCTGTGCCAGTTCATTGCCCCTTCATCATCCCCTGTGCCAATCCATTCCCCTCTTTATCACCCCCTGGGGCATTTCATTAACCCCCTCATTACTTTATCATCACACACATGGTCTGTGTCTCTCCAACCAGATCCAGCAGGCCCACTTTGATATAAATAGACCCATGAAGACATTTTCAATACAATGTCAAGACAAACAGCTTTTACACAAAGCAGGAAGACCAAAGTCCAACCTAAAGGTTGCCTAAATGTCAGTTTTTCTGACTCAGCACTCTATCATTCATGTCTCTATAATACATGTCTATAGGAAGATGTGATGTCCCAGTACGGAATATTGTCCTGTACAGTACCTTAGCCCTGTCAGGTTGAGTCCCTCTGTGTCGTAGGGGCTCTCCTGCAGTGTCTCCCCCATAGTAATATATATTATGTATAGTGTTATGCATGTTATATATAAAAGACCTTTGAGTTAGTCACATGATAATGTGTTCACATGATGTGTTTGTTACAAAGAGAGCCCCAGCTAACCAGGTGACCTGCAGCTTGACCTATGGGCTTCTGGCTCAGCCCCCCTTTATAAGAGGGGCAGCCATTACAATCTCTCTCTTACACCATCTCTTCCTTCTGAGGCACAGTAAAGACCAAACACCTCAGGCGTCACCACAAAGAGTTCTGTTTGACAGTTAAAAAAGAGTCAATTACCACTTGAAAAATCTTGTACATTTCACAAGGTTATGGAAAGGGTTAAAGCGTACCCATCAGATAAAAAAAAAAAAAAAATAATAATAATATATCACTCAGTACCTAATCCTGACCATTTTTATGTGTCTAGCACCTTTTTTTTTTATTACACTTTTAAAGGGGTACTCCGGTGAAAAACATATTTTTTTTTAAATCAACCGGAGCCAGAAAGTTAACCCCTTAAGGACTCAGGGTTTTTCCGTTTTTGCACTTTCGTTTTTTCCTCCTTACCTTTTAAAAATCATAACCCTTTAAATTTTCCACCTAAAAATCCATATTATGGCTTATTTTTTGCATCGCCAATTCTACTTTGCAGTGACATTAGTCATTTTACCCAAAAATGCACAGCGAAACGGAAAAAAAAATCATTGTGCGACAAAATCGAAAAAAAACGCCATTTTGTAACTTTTGGGGGCTTTCGTTTCTACGCAGTGCATATTTCGGTAAAAATTACACCTTATCATTATTCTGTAGGTCCATACGGTTAAAATGATACCCTACTTATATAGGTTTGATTTTGTCACACTTCTGGAAAAAATCATAACTACATGCAGGAAAATTTATACGTTTAAAAATGTCATCTTCTGACCCCTATAACTTTTTTATTTTTCCACGTATGGGGTGGTATGAGGACTCATTTTTTGCGCCGTGATCTGAAGTTTTTATCGGTATGATTTTTGTTTTGATCGGACTTTTTGATCACTTTTTATTCATTTTTTAATGATATAAAAAGTGACCAAAATACGCTTTTTTGGACTTTGGAATTTTTTTGCGCGTACACCATTGACCGTACGCTTAATTAATGATATATTTTTATAGTTCGGACATTTACGCACGCGGCAATACCACATATGTTTATTTTTTATTTTTTTTACACTGTTTTATTTTTTTTATGGGAAAAGGGGGGTGATTCAAACTTTTATTAGGGAAGGGGTTAAATGACCTTTATTAACACTTTTTTTTTACATTTTTTTTGCAGTGTTATAGGTCCCATAGGGACCTATAACACTGCACACACTGATCTCTAATGCTGATCACTGGAGTGCATTAACACGCCTGTGATCAGCATTATCGGCGCTTGACTGCTCCTGCCTGGATCTCAGGCACGGAGCAGTCATTCGTCGATCGGACACCGGGGAGGCAGGTAAGAGCCCTCCCGGTGTCCGATCAGCTGTTCGGGACGCCGCGATTTCACCGCGGCGGTCCCAAACAGCCCGACTGAGCAGCCGGGTCACTTTCACTTTCACTTTAGAAGCGGCGGTCAGCTTTGACCGCCGCTTCTAAATGGTTAATACCGCACATCGCGGCGCGATCCCGCTTCATATCGCGGGAGCCGGCGCAGGACGTAAATATACGTCCTGCGTCGTTAAAGGGTTAAACAGATTTGGAAATTACTTCTATTAAAAAAATCTTAATCCTTCCTGTACTTATTAGCTGCTGAATACTACAGTGGAAATTATTTTCCATTTGAAACACAGAGCTCTCTGCTGACATCATGAGCACAATGCTCTCTGCTGACATCTCTGTCCATTTTAGGAACTTCCAGGGTAAAGGGAAATCCCCATAGCAAACATATGCTATTCAGGACAGTTCCTAAAATGGACAGAGATGTCAGCAGAGAGCACTATGCTCGTGATGTCAGCAGAGAGAACTGTGTTTCAAAAAGAAAAGAATTTCCGCTGTAGTACTCAGCAGCTAATAAGTACAGGAAGGATTAAGATTTTTTAATAGAAGAAATTTACAAATCTGTTTAGCTTTCCGGCACCAGTTGATTTAAAAAAAGAAAGTTTTTCACCGGAGTACCCCTTTAATTTAGCTCACTAGTCTGAATTCCTCTCAAAAGGAGGGGGCGGGGCCTCACTGTGCAGGTCTCCCCCCCCCCTCCTTCAGCATGCTGTCTGCTCACATCTTCCCTAGCATTAGCAAAACAACAACTCCCAGCTTGTCCTCACTGACAGTAGCGGGACACAAGCTGACAGTGCTGCGCTCACAACTGTCAATCAAGGAAGTGTGTCCATGACATAGGTGATGACGCATGGACACAGCAGGACTAGTATGTGTCCAAGCAGGGGGGGGGAGTTGTTTGACTGGCTTCTTCAGTATGAAATACTGAAAATGTTCTAGTGAAAGCAATTGCAAAACCTATTGGCTTTGTATGCTTTTCAACATATAAAAATATTTTTTATCTGACAGTGCCCCTTTAAGAGGACCTGTAGCCACCCCTCAAAATTAGATTGCTAATCATCAAATAGCTCAGGGTACCGGAGGGGTAAATCAAGAAACTGTATAAAGGTGGGTGATCAGGGCACCCAATGTAATAATAGAGTGTCCTAGCCACAGGTCCTCTTTAATCTTGAAAAATACAAAATGAGCTCTATATTTAGTACCTTTTGCTTATTTAACACCAACCTACAGTATTGCGTAGCACTGATTTACTTCTTAATGGTCTATTCACACGTACAGTATTCAGTGCAGATTTAATGCGCAGATTTGATGGGCAGGATTTTCTGCTGTAAATTTCAATGTAAACTGAACACAGCTTGAAATCCTGTGCATCAAATCTGCACAGAATACTGTATGTGTGAATAGACCCTAAGGTTCTATTCAAACGCACAATATCCTGTGCATATTTGATGGCAGGATTTGAAGCTGCATATTTTAATGTAAAGTAATTGACACAGTCTACATCTGCAGCTTCAAAATGTGCAGGATACTGTACGTGTGAATATACCCTTAAAGGGGTACTCCGCCCCTAGACATCTTATCCTCTATCCAAAGGATAGGGGATAAGATGTCAGATCGCCGCGGTCCCACTGCTGGGGAGCCCCGGGATCACCGCTGCAGCACCCCGTTATCATTACAGCACAGAGCGAGTTCGCTCTGTGGGTAATGACGGGTGATACAGGGGACGGAGCAGCGTGACGTCATGGCTCCGCCCCTCGTGACTTCACGGCCCATCCCCTTAATGCAAGTCTATGGGAGGTGACGACCGCCACGCCCCCTCCCATAGACTTGTATTGAAAGGGGCGGGCCGTGACGTCACAAGGGGCGGGTCGTGACATCACAAGGGGCGGAGCCGTGACATAACGATGCTCTGGACCCTGTATTGCCCGTCATTACGTGCAGAGCGAACTCACTCTGTGCAGTAATGATAGTGGGGTGCCGCAGCGGGGATCCCGGGGCTCCCCAGCAGCGGTACCGCGGCGATCTGACATCTTATCCCCTATCCTTTGGATAGGGGATAAGATGTCTAAGGGTGGAGTACCCCTTTAATGAGGTTGTACCAACATTAAACATGGCTGCTTTCTTTTAGAAAACAGCACCAAACCTGTTTACATGTCTTGTGAGTCCCTACTTACTTCAATGGAGTTCAGCTGCGATTTCTTCACAACCTACTGCAAAGACAGTGTTTTTCTAATTCTGGATAATCCTTTTAACAGTAACATTATTTAATCTGACAACGAAATATGTGTCAAAAAGTGAGAGCAGTGCGATGACCCATATAGAAAATTGTCTTTTTTACTACATTTTTTCTACCCACACTCTGATGAAAGTCCTTTGTGCATAGGCCATTAACCTTATTCCTCATACTTTGCTTCTGAAGACACTTATAGGTTCTAGCAACCTATTCCTATGAAAAACAAATTGACTGTGCACTTACTGAATCTATGTGATTCCTACTTGTAAAGGAGTACACCAGTACCCTAAAAATGTTAGAGTTTACTGAGGGTGCAGTTATAAATAAATACATATTTATTTATTTTATTAAAAAATGTATAAATGATACTCTCCTACCCAGATCCCCTTATTTTCCTATTGAATCCTTAAGGGAAATCCTGTTTTGTATATATCCTTTACATTTACATTCATTTTGGTTATTTTCCAATTTGTGTTGTATTATATATATATTTTTAACAATAAGAACAGTGAAAATGCTTTCCTGTATCCTTTTCCCAAATCTAGTATGGCCTCCATGTTGGAAAAGGCAGTCCAGTGTGCATCTTGCACAATGTATGCAATCCTTGAACAGCAGTTTGAGGGTTCATATTGTTGTGCGAGATGTGTGCGAGTTGTTCATTTGTAAGCCCAGATCCTGGATCTAGAGGAGCGCCTGGCAACATTGAGATGCATTGACAACCTGGAGAGGAGTCTCCTGCTCTGTGAGCAAGTACTCTCTGGGGTAGAGGTGGGGGAGGATAGTGGGACCGAGGTGCAGGACAGTCAGGCAGTTAGCTGGGTTACAGTTAGAAAATGGGGTAGACGGAAAAGTGTCAGGGAGGCTAGTCCTGAACTGGCACACCCTAACAAGTTTGCCCGGTTAGCAGATGAGGGGGATGCCATTTCAGAGCTAGCAGTACTGCAGCAGGACTCTGCCTCTGACCGCCGGGGGGGGGGGGGGTCTGCTTCAGTAAGGAGGGAGGGAGGAGTACAGGACAGGCTAGACAGGTACTGGTAGTGGGGGACTCAATTATTAGGGGGACAGACAGGGCGATCTGTTACAAAGACCGGGATTGCTGAACAGTGTGTTGTCTTCCTGGCGTTTGAGATCGGCACATCGTGGATCGGGTTGACAGGTTACTGGGTGGGGCTGGAGAGGATCCAGTGGTCATGGTACATATTGGCAACAATGACAAAGTAAGAGGTAGATGGAGTGTCCTTAAAAATTATTTCAGGGACTTAGGCTGCAAGCCTAAGGCAAGGACCAACAAGGTGATATTTTCTGAAATATTACCTTTACCATGAGCCACACCAGAGAGGCAGCAGGAGATTATGGAGGTAAACAAGTGGCTCGGAAGCTGGTGTAGGCAGGAGGGGTTTGGGTTCATGGAGAACTGGGCTGACTTCGCTGTTGGATACCGGCTCTATCATAAAATAAAATGCCAGGTGAAATACAGCGAGATAAGGTAAACTCCCCAGAACAGGTCACCTGTGTAACCCAGGAAGAAGCACAGTGCCGCCGACAAAAAATCTAAATAGACAAATCACCAGGTCCAGATGGCATTCACCCCCGTGTTCTAAAGGAATTAAGTAATGTAACAGACAGACCCCTATTTTTAATATTCAGGAACTCTATAGCAACAGGGACTGTTCCTCAGGACTGGCGCATGGCAAATGTGGTGCCAATATTTAAAAAAGGGGTCAAAAAGTGACCCCGGGAATAATAGACCTATTAGTTTAACCTCCGTTGTACGTAAATTGTTTGAGGGTTTTCTATGAGATGCTATTTTGGAGTATCTTGATAAAAATACATGTATGAGCTCCAGATTGGACCAGGGGCAATTGCTGGATGTCGTATATCTGGATTTTTCCAAAGCATTTGATACAGTTCCACATAAAAGGTTGGTGCATAAAATGAGAGGGATAAATGAGAGAGGCAGTCAGCTTCTCCTAAACCAAGCGCCCGGCAATCTCCACAGATATGTAGAAAAGAAGGCAAGAGCCAGCGCTGAATCTTCAGATTTATTCAAGGTAAAAGCAAGGAACAGGATATACACACATACCGGCACACCGGGAAGACAGTGACGCGTTTCAGGTCATGTGACCCTGACTCTTGCCTTCTTTTCTATATAAAATGAGAGGGGTTGGGCTGGTGGAGAATGTGTGTCAGTCGGTAAGTAACTGGCTCAGTGATAGGAAACAGAGGGTTGTTATTAATGGTACTTATTCTGATTGGGTGACTGTTACTAGTGGGGTACCACAGGGGTCCGTCTTGGGTCCTGTACTATTTAATATATTCATTAATGACCTTGTAGAGGGGTTAAATAGTAAAGTAGCAATCTTTGCAGATGAAACTAAACTCTGTAAAGCGGTAAACACTATAGAGGACAGTGCACTGTTACAAATGGATCTGGATAGATTGGAGGTTTGGGCTGGGATGTGGCAGATGAGGTTCAACACTGATAAATTTAAGGTAATGCACATGGGGAAGAAAAATCCGGGCTGGGGTTATGTGTTAAATGGGAGAACACTTGGGACGACTGATGTGGAAATGGACTTGGGAGTCTTAGTTAACAGTAAATTTAGCTGTAGTGACCAGTGTCGGGCAGCTGCTGCCAAGGCAAATAAAATCATGGGGTGCATCAATAGGGGCATAGATGCCCACGACTAGTGTTGCTCGCGAATATTCGCAATGCAAATTTTATTTGTGAATATCGCATATTCGCGAATATTCGCGAATATAGCACTCTATATTTTTTTCCACAGTACACATCACGGTGATCATCCCTCTCTGCTTCCAGCTTGTGTGGTCTAAAGAAGGCTCCAATACTAATGAGACTGGCGTACGAATTTTCGCATATGGGAAAATTTGCATATGCTAATTTTAGCATATGCAAATTTGTCGCTTATGCAAATTTTCGCATATGCTAATTTTCGCACATGCAAATTTTCGTTTATACAAATTTTTGCACATGCAAATTTTCTCATATGCGAAAATATAACACGAATATTACAAGTATGCGAATTTAGCGAATATATGACGAATATTCGTCCATATAGTCAGACCACACATGGAATACTGTGTACAGTACTGGGCACCAGTGTACAAGAAAGATATAGTGGAGCGGGAGAATGTTCAAAGACGGACAACCAGAGTAAAACGGGGAATAATAGGACTACAGTACCCAGAAAGATTATCAGAATTAGGGTTATTTAGTTTAGAAAAAAGAAGGCTTAGGGGAGACCTAATAACTATGTATAAATATGTCAGGGGACAGTACAGAGATCTCTCCCATGATCTATTTATACCCAGGACTGTATCTATAACAAGGGGCATCCTCTATGTTTAGAGGAAAGAAGGTTTCTACACCAGCACAGACGGGGGTTCTTTACTGTAAGAGCAGTGAGACTGTGGAATTCTCTCCTGGAGGAGGTGGTCATGGTGAACTCTGTAAAAGAGTTCAAAAAGGGGCTGGATGCATTTTTGGAGAATAATAACATCGCTGGTTATGTATACTAGATTTATAGGGACAGAATGTTGATCCAGGGATTTATTCTGACTGCCATATTTGGAGTCAGGAAGGAATTTTTACCTCTAGTATGAGGGTTTTTTGCCTTCCTCTGGATCAACTTAACTCAGTAGAGACTCATTAGGGTTATAGGTTGAACTTAATGGACTCTGAACTTTTTTCAACCTTATGAACTATGGTACTATGTATATATCACTATAAATGATGACATGTTTACATTTAGATCTTTATGTGTGCATTTTATCTAGTTGTATATGTGTTTTAGAGACAGGTATATCGGAGTCAGTACCCTTTTAGATTGGTGAACCAGCCAGGACAGTAAGATCCTTTACAAAATGTAATGACTATAATGATGGATCATATAATATGTGTTAAAGGGGTACTCAGCTGCTCAGCATTTGAAACAAACTGTTCCGAACGCTGGAGCCGCGCCAGGGGGCTTGTGACATCATAGCCCCACCCCCTCATGACATCACACCCTGCCCCCTCAATGCAAGTCTATTGGAGGGGGAGTGACAGTGGAGTACCCCTTTAAATCTCAATGTGCTTCTTCTCTTTCAGTAGATTTCGCTGGCTTTTATCATTTATTACACAAAATTTCCCAGTTTTTCTGGACCAGCACCCCTGTCATTCCCTGTTCATGTTACTGTTACATTTCCACATGCAAGATGGCTTTAAAGACTCATTTCCACAGAGGCATTCAGGCAGACACAATCACTTTTAGTAACGGACAGGCGGAATAATCATGCTACACTTGTTTTTGTAACTTAAAGCTGCCATTCCTTGTTCACATTCTTGCTTTGTATAGTTCTAGCATAAACAGTTTACGAAAAGGCATTTGAAGGCATTTTGTTACAGGCGATGAGTTATACAAACACATTTCATCTAGTAATTCGAGACAGAGGGAAGAGAAAAGAATAAAAAGAAATAATTTTCCCAAGATGAAACAGTACAGTACAAATTCATATATCTTTATTAGAGACGAACGAGCCGAATTCGGCAAACCCGGATTCAATCCGAACTTTAAGATTTTTCCGGCTTGGCGAACTCCCAAGCTTTTACCGGTTGAGCCTGTAAATATCAAGAAAAAACCTGAAAGCATGTTTTTTTGGCGGATGGAAGAAGCAGGGTGGGCAGGGGGGCGGTGAGATGACGTAGGGGAAAGCAGCAGATCACATGATAACCCAGGTCTATCATGTGATTGGCTGTTTACATGTGTCAATCAGCACAAAGGCCAATAGGACCCCGCCAGGGACACAGTTAAAAGGCCAGTGTCGTCACCCACGGTATTCACAAGTTGTTGGGGAGTTGTGCAGTGAGCAGGCACAGAGAGGGAGAGAGACAGACATAGGGGCAGTTAGTGGTTAGAAAGAGAAGATACAGATAGCTAGTGGATAGAAATAAGGACAGTTAGTGATTAGACAGAGAGTCCTTGTGTGTGTGTGTGTGTGTGTGTGCGCGTGTGAACAGGGTTCAATCCCCATACAAGAAGAAACCTATAGGGGCTCCTATACACCAACACAGCATATGGGAACATTTTTATCACAGCCTCTGAAGGGCTCATATGTTGATACCACAAATCCACAGTGTTTTTAAAGGCTCATACCTGCATATACCTGAATTGAATAGTGTTCCTGAACCAGCCAGTGAGGTGCATTGATCTGTGCCACCCACCCACAAAGCGTAGTCAAGTGGCGCCTATATATGCCTAAAAGGCCTGTCTAGACAGTAGTGATTTTTGACTATAATAGTGTTGCCTAACAGTGTTAGGATTTTTTTTTTAATATTTTACATTCCTCCTCACCTTTTAAAATCCATAACTCTTTTATAATTCGGTCCCCAGACCCATATGAGGGCTTGATTTTTGCGTCACTAATTGTAATAAATATATATATATATATATATATATATATATATATATATATATATATATATATATATATAGCTCAACGTGTGTGTGTATGTCCCAGCATCATGTCAACTTGGCACACATGTTACTTATATGTCAACAACAAACATAGGATAGGTGATTTAATCCTTACTCACCCCTATTTGCCAGGGGCGGGGCTTATGTTTAAAGTCCCATACAAGTCAATGGGAAATACATGTTACAGCATAACTTCCAAACGGCTGGAGATATTTTGATAATACTTGGTCACATGTTACTTATATGTCAACTTAAAATATAGGATAGTTAATTTAACCCTTAACTACCCCCATTTGTGAGGGTCTGGGTTTTTGTTTAAAGTCCCATGCAAATCAATGGGAAATGTTTGTTCCCACAGATATTTCAATACCTGGTACAAATATTACTGGTCGGGATAGGAGGTCGGGATAGGAGGTCGGGATATGAGGATGAGATAGGAGGACAGGATAGGAGGTCGGGATAGGAGGTCGGGATAGGAGGACAGGATAGGAGGTCGGGATAAGAGGTCGGGATAGGAGGACGGGATAGGAGGAGGGGATAGGAGAAGGGCGATAGGAGGTCGGGATAGGAGGTCAGGATAGGAGGACAGGATAGGAGGACGGGATAGGAGGTCGAGATAGGAGGACAGAATAGGAGGTCGAGATAGCAGGTCGAGATAGGAGGACGAGATATGAGGACGGGATAGGAGGTCGGGATAGGAGGTTGATATAGGAGGTCGAGATAGGAGGACGGGATAGGAGGTCGGGATAGGAGGACGGGATATGAGGACGGGATAGGAGGTCAGGATAAGAGGTCGGGATAGGAGGTCAGGATAGGAGGTCGAGATAGGAGGACGGGATAGGAGGTCGGGATAGGAGGTCAAGATAGGAGGACGGGATATGAGGACGGGATAGGAGGTCAAGATAGGAGGTCAGGATAGGAGATTGAGATAGGAGGTTGAGATAGGAGGTCAAGATAGGAGGACAGGTAAGGAGGTTGGGATAGGAGGTCGGGATAAGAGGTTGAGATAGGTGGTCGGGATAGATGGACTGGATAGGAGGACAGGATAGGAGGTCGGGATAGGAGGTCAGGATAGGAGGTCGGGATAGGAGGTCAAGATTGGAGGTCGAGATAGGAGGACGGGATAGGAGGTCAGGATAGGAGGTTGAGATAGGAGGTTGAGATAGGAGGTCAAGATAGGAGGAAGGGTAAGGAGGTTGGGATAGGAGGTCGGGATATGAGGATGGGATATAAAGACGGGATGTGAGGAGGGGATATGAGGTCAAGATATGATGACGGGATAGGAGGTCGGGATATGAGGACGGGATATGAGGTTGGGATATGTCAACAATATATGAGGATGGGATATGAAGTCAAAAGCTTCCCCCTTTGTTTATTTTCCTCCCCAACAAGCATTAGGAAGGAAAAACCGGGCAAGGATAGGAGGTCGGGATAGGAGGTTGAGATAGGAGGTCGGGATAGGAGGTCAAGATTGGAGGTCGAGATAGGAGGACGGGATAGGAGGTCAGGATAGGAGGTTGAGATAGGAGGTTGAGATAGGAGGTCAAGATAGGAGGACAGGTAAGGAGGTTGGGATAGGAGGTCGAGATATGAGGATGGGATATGAAGACGGGATGTGAGGATGGGATATGAGGTCAAGATATGATGACGGTATAGGAGGTCAGGATATGAGGACGGGATATGGGGTTGGGATATGACAACAATATATGAGGATGGGATATGAAGTCAAAAGCTTCCCTCTTTGTTTATTTTCCTCCCCAACAATATTTCAATACCTGGTACACATATTACTGGTCAGGATAGGAGGTAAGGATAGGAGGTCGAGATAGGAGGAAGGGATATGAGGTTGAGATAGGAGGACGGGATAAGAGGTGGGGATAGGAGGTCAGAATAGGAGGTTGGGATAGGAGGATGGAATAGGAGGTTGAGATAGGAGGTTGAGATTGGAGGTTGGGATAGGAGGTCGAGATAGGAGGACGGGATAGGAGGACGGGATAGGAGGTCGAGATAGGAGGACAGGCTAGGAGGTCGAGATAGGAGGACGGGATAGGAGGTCGAGATAGGAGGACAGGATAGGAGAACGGGATAGGAGTATGGGATAGAAGGTCGGGATAGGAGTTCGAGATAGGAGGTCGAGAAAGGAGGACGGGATAGGAGGTCAGGATAGGAGGTCATGGTAGGAGGTCGAGATAGGAGGTCGAGATAGGAGGACCAGATATGAGGACGGGATAGGAGGTCAGGATAGGAGGTCGGGATAGGAGGTCGAGATAGGAGGACGGGATAGGAGGTCGGGATAGGAGGTTGTGATAGGAGGTCGAGATAAGAGGTTGAGATAGGAGGACAGGATAGGAGGTCAGGATAGGAGGTCGAGATAGGAGGACGGGATAGGAGGTCGAGATAGGAGGACGGGATAGGAGGTCCAGATAGGAGGACCAGATAGGAGGTAGAGATAGGAGATCGGGATAGGAGGTCGGCATAAGAGGTCAAGATAGGAGGTCGAGATAGGAGGACGGGATAGGAGGACGGGAAAGGAGGTCGGGATAGGAGGACGGGATAGGTCGAGATAGGAGGTCGAGATAGGAGGACGGGATAGGAGGTCGAGATGGAAGGACGGGATAGGAGGTCGGGATAGGAGGTCATGATAGGAGGTCAAGATATGAGGACGGGAAAGGAGGTCGGGATAGGAGGTAGAGATAGGAGATCGGGATAGGAGGTCGAGATAGGAGGTCGAGATAGGAGGGCGGGATAGGAGGACGGAAAAGGAGGTCGGGATAGGAGGTCGGGATAGGTCGAGATAGGAGGTCGGGATAGGTGGTCGTGATAGGAGGTCAAGATATGAGGACAGGAAAGGAGGTCGGGATAGGAGGTCGAGATATGAGGACGGGAAAGGAGGTCGGGATAGGAGGTCGGGATAGGAGGTTGGGATAGGAGGTCAAGATAGGAGGTCAGGATAGGTCGGGATAGGAGGTCGGGATAGAAGGTTGAGACATGAGGTCGGGATATGGGGTTGGGATAGGAGATCGGAATATGAGGTCGGGATATGGGGTTGGTATAGGAGATCGGGATATGAGGATGGAATATGAGGTCGGGATATGAGGACAGGATATGGGGTTGGGATATAACAACAATATATGAGGATGAGATGTGAATTAAAAAAGCTTCCTTTGTTGATTTTCCTACACAACAAGGATTAGGAAGGAAAAAACGTGCAACGCCGGGTACTCAGCTAGTTACCTTTATTTTTGGGGTTTAAAGGGAAACTGACAGTGGGTGGTTCCCTGTGGTTCACTCATACTAAATCAAATACACATATACAGGGTTGTGGTGCGGGTGAACCTGATAACATTGAGGTATCACTTACCTGGATCTACTGTTTGGTTCCAGAGATATCCATTGTATTCAGCATTGCTAATCTGGAAATAGCAATCTTTGCAATATGGAGGCAGGATCCAGCACTGTGAGCGGACATATCGGTGCAAAGGGGATGGAGACAGGGAAGCTGGGTATGCCGGGTTCTGCACCTGCATCTTACACAAAGCCGTTTATTTCCAGATTAGCAATGCAACGCGTAAACAAGCAAAAGTTGTCAATTTCTTCTAGGGGTTGTGTTGTTTAGAAGGATAGGGCAATTTTGGACTGGTTGGCTCGTTCTCGGTCATCCCAGTAGGAGGAAGAGTCAGCCAATATGACGTTGAGTCAGGTGTTAGTAAACTCTCTAAGTGGTTAACACTTGGTTAATACATAATTGCAGCTTGGATTTTTCCTCCCCATGTGCATAACCTTACATTTATCAGTGTTGAACCCCATCTGCTACTTTCTAGTCCAAGCCTCCAACCTATCCTGATCCATTTGTAACAGAGCACTGTCCAGTATTGTGTTAACCACTTAGAGATCTTAGCATTACCTGCAAAGATGGACAGTTTACTGTTAGGTCACTTAGCTTTATATCTATGTACTTCTTATAAGGCGAAGTTAATTTCAAATTACGGCAACATGCATAGCTATGGGTAAATGGATGGTGTCTAGTGGTAACTATCAGTTTGAATAGAAACACTGCACTAGCAGATTTTATATACTTTTTAAATTAATGTCCAAACATAATCCTTTTTTGGAGGCAAGTGCCTGCCTGTGTTTATATGCCCACAGAGATATCAGAAGCAGCAATGGCAAAATGGAGGCGGGATCCAGCATTCCATTTCCAGATTAGCAATGCAACGGGTAATGTTGTCCATTTATTCCAGGGGTTGTGTTGTTTCGAAGGATAGGGCCATTTTGGATTGGTGGGTTGTACTCGGTCATCCCAAGAGGAGGAAGAGTCAGACAATATGAAGATTCCTCATCATCTACAGATACATGGCTCGGTGGAAGTAGCCTTTATAGACGGTCTTCTCCATCAGCTCTGTCTTTTCTTCCTTCCCTCTAGTGCTAAAGAGAAGGATAGCAGTAGCCACAAGGAGGAGTTGTGTGAGGACAGTGAGACTTTGGAGTGTGTTGTAGAGGTGATGGAGGTGGAAGCAATGGCCAGGTATATCATTAGGGGGATTGGTATGGGTAAGCATGGTGGTGATATTGTAAGGCATCATGGCAGATATTCTGAGGGGGAGCAAGGAATCCATGATCAGACATCAGAAGTTTATGCTGAAAGGAGTGGCAGGGATGATGATGTAGTTTTGGACAAGATGTGGGAACCAGGTGATAAGGAGGTGATGTGTTCAGTGCAGAAGCAGGTATAACAGAGACTTGGTTGGATGATACCTGTGACTGGCCGGTCAACATACAGGGTTATAGTCTATTTAGGAAGGATCGGACAAAACGGAAAGGGGGAGGAGTTTGTCTGTATGTGAAATCAAGTCTGAAGGCCGCACTGCGGGAGGATATATGGGAGGGGGACGATAATGTGCAGTCGTTATGGGTATAAATATATGGAGATAAAAATAAAAAAAATTCTGATAGGGGTTTGCTATAAGCCACCAAACATAATGGAAGAGCCAGAAGATCAATTATTGGGCAAATAAACAAGGCAGCAAATCAAAATGATGTGGTAATAATGGGGGACTTTAACTTTCCTGATATAAACTGGGAGACTTAGACCTGTCAATCTCATAAAGGAAACAGATTTCTGACTATAACTAAAGACAATTATCTGTCCCAAATGGTACAGAGCCCGACCAGAGGGGGCGCCCCACTGGACTTAATATTAACCAACACACCTGACAGAATAACTAATGTGCAGGTAAAAGGACACCTGGGAAATAGTGATCATAATATAATACATTATAACTTGTTCTTCAATAAGGGAATCTCTCGAGGGGCCACAAAAACAATGAACTTTAGGAAGGCAAAGTTTGATCAGCTCAGAGAAGCCCTTAACAATATAAAATGGGATATTGTCCTCAAAGACAGGAATACTGACACTAAATGGGAGACTTTTAAAGATATCTTAAATTATTACTGTAATAAATATTTACCTTATGGAAATAAAAGGGTCAGAAATAAAGGAAAACCAATATGGATGATAAAAACATTAAAGGGGCAATAAATGACAAAAATAAAGCATTTAAAATACTAAAACAGGACGGCAGTGAAGTAGCATTAAAAAGCTATAGAGAAAAATGTAAAATATGTAAAAAAACAAATAAAACAGCAAAAATAAATACAGAAAGACTAATTTCCAAAGAGAGTAAAACTAACCCCAAAATGTTCTTTAACTATATTAATAGCAAATAGGTCAAAAATGAAAGTGTGGGCCCCTTAAAAAATTATGAGGAAGAAATTATAAACGGGGATCAGGAAAAAGCAAATATATTAAACAAATTCTTCTCCACTGTATTCACCGAGGAAAATAAAATGCCAGGTGAAATACAATGTGATAAGGTAAAATCCCCAGTACAGGTCACCTGTCTAACCCAGGAAGAAGTACAGTGCCGCCTACAATAAATCAAAACAGACAAATCACCAGGGCCGGATGGCATTCACCCCTGTGATCTAAAGGAATTAAGTAATGTTATAGACAGACCCCTATTTTTAATATTCCGGGACTCTATAGCAACAGGGACTGTTCCCCTGGACTGGCGCATAGCAAATGTGGTACCAATATTTAAAAAGGGAACAATAGGTGACCCCGGGAATCATAGACCTGTTAGTTTAACCTCTGTTGTATGTAAATTGTTTGAGGGTTTTCTAAGAGATGCTATTTTGGAATATCTTGATACAAATAAATGTATGACTCCATATCAGCATGGCTTTAAGAGGGATCGGTCCTTTCAAACCAACCTGATCAGCTTCTATGAGGAGGTGAGCTCCAGACTGGACCAGGGGGAATCGCTGGATGTTGTATATCTGGATTTTTCCAAAGCATTTGATACGGTGCCACATAAAAGGTTGGTGCATAAAATGAGAAGGATCAGGCTGGGGGACAATGTGTGTAAGTGGGTAAGTAACTGGCTCAGTGATAGAAAACAGAGGGTGGTTATTAATGGTACTTATTCTGATTGGGTGATTGTTACTAGTGGGGTACCACAGGGGTCCGTCTTGGGTCCTGTTCTGTTTAATATATTTATTAATGACCTTGCATAGGGGTTGAATAGTAAAGTAACAATCTTTGCAGATGATACTAAACTCTGTAAAGCAGTAAACACAATAGAGGACAAATGGATCTGGATAGGTTAGAAGTTTGGGCTGGGAAGTGGCAAATGAGGTTCAACACTGATAAATGTAAGGTAATGCACATGGGGAGGAAAAATCCGGGCTGGGATTATATATTAAACTAGCTGAGTACCCGGCGTTGCCCGGTTTTTCCTTCTTAATCCTTTTTGGGAAGGAAAATAAACTAAAGAGGAAGCTTTCGACTTCATATACAGTCCTCATATATTGTTGTCATATCCCGACCCCACATCCCGACCTCCTATCTCGACCTCCTGTCCCAACCTCCTATACCGTCCTCCGATCTCGTCCTGCTATCCCGTCCTCGACCTCCTTTCCCGTCCTCCTATCTCGACCTCCTAACCCGACCTCCTATCCCGTTCTCCAATCTCGAGCTCCTATCCCGACCTCCTATCCTGACGTCCTATCCCGACCTCCTATCCCGACCTCCTACCCCGTCCTCCTATCCCGACCTCCTATCCCGACCTCCTTTCCCGTCCTCATATCTCGACCTCCTATCTTGACCTCCTATCCCATCCTCCTATCTCGACCTCCTATCCTGACCTCCTATCCAGACTTCCTATCCCGTCCTCCTATCCCGACCTCCTTTCCCGTCCTCATATCTCGACCTCCTATCTTGACCTCCTATCCCGTCCTCCTATATCGACCTCCTATCCCAACTTCCTATCCAGACATCCTATCCCGACCTCCTATCCCGTCCTCCTATCCCGACCTCCTATCCCGACTTCCTTTCCCGTCCTCATATCTCGACCTCCTATCTTGACCTCCTATCCCATCCTCCTATCTCGACCTCCTATCCTGATCTCCTATCCAGACCTCCAATCCCGTCCTCATATCCCGACCTCCTTTCCCGTCCTCATATCTCGACCTCCTATCTTGAACTCCTATCCTGTCCTCCTATCTCGACCTCCTATCCCAACCTCCTATCCCGTCCTCATATCCTGTCCTCCTATCTTGTCCTCCTATCTTGTCCTCCTATCCTGACCTCCTATCCCGACATCCTATCCCGACCTCCTACCCGACCTCCTATCCCGACCTCATATCTCGTCCTCATATCCCGTCCTCCTATCCCGACCTCCCATCCCATCCTCATATCCTGACTCGTAATATGTGTACCAGGTAATGAAATAGCTCCAGCCTAATGGAAATTAGATGGGAACTACATTTCCCATTGATTTGCATGGGACTTTAATAAAAAAAAAAAAAACCTGACCCTCACAAATGGGGGTAGTTAAGGGTTAAATTAACTATCCTATATTTTAAGTGGACATATAAGTGACATGTGACTAAGTATTTTCGAAATATCTCCAGCCGTTTGGAAGTTATGCAGTAACATATATTTCCCATTGACTTGCATGGGACTTTAAACATAAGCCCCGCCCCTGGCAAATGGGGGTGAGTAAGGGTTAAATTACCTATCCTATGTTTGTTGTTGACATATAACTAACATGTGTGCCAAGTTTCATGTTAATATCTTTAGCCGTTTGAAAGTTTTTGTGGAACATACATACATACATACATACATACATATATACATACATACATACATTCATACATACAAACATACACACACACACACACACGTTGAGTTTTATATATATATATAGATGGGAGAACACTTGGGATGACTGACATAGAAAAGGACTTAGGAGTCTTAGTGAACAGTAAATTTAGCTGTAGTGACCAGTGTCGGGAAGCTGCTGCCAAGGCTAATAAAATCACGGGGTGCATCAATAGGGGCATAGACGCCCACGACAAGGAAATAATTCTATCGCTGTACAAATCACTAGTCAGACCACACATGGAATAATGTGTACAGTACTGGGCACCAGTGTACAAGAAAGATATAGTGGAGCTGGAGAGGGTTCAAAGATGGGCAACCAGGGTAATACGGGGAATGGGAGGACTACAGTACCCAGAAAGATTATCAGAATTGTGTTTATTTAGTTTAGAAAAAAGAAGGCTTAGGGGAGACCTAATAACTATTTATAAATATATCAGGGGGCCATACAGAGATCTCTCCCATGATCTATTTATACCCAGGACTGTATCTATAACAAGGGGGCATTCTCTACGTCTAGAGGAAAGAAGGTTTCTACACCAGCACAGACGGGGATTCTTTACTGTAAGAGCAGTGAGACTGTGGAATTCTCTGCCGGAGGAGATGGTCATGGTGAACTCTGTAAAAGAGTTCAAAACGGGTCTGGATGCATTTTTGGAGAGTAATAACATCGCTGGTTATGTATACTAGATTTATAGTGACAGAACGTTGATCCAGGGATTTATTCTGACTGCCATATTTGGAGTCAGGAAGGAATTTTTACCTCTAGTATGAGGGTTTTTTGCCTTCCTCTGGATCAACTCAGTAGGGACTCAGTAGAGATATAGGTTGAACTTGATGGACTCTGGTCTTTTTTTCAACCTCATGAACTATGTTACTATGTTACTGTCATCAATAAAGAGCAGAGAAGAGGAAGGGCCAGAACATCTGTCAAACATGCCAGACGATGGCCTGCAGGCATGATTAGCTCAATAGCAGGTAACGACAATACTGGTGAATCTATAGGCTCATGACAAAAGCCTTCCAGAGGAGGGGCATTGTCAGGTGGTGCAGTATTCTGCAGTATTCTGTTGTGTGAAAATTATTTTCCACCTTACCAGATTCAGAAAGCTTAGCCTTGTGACGTAGCTTCACCAACCCTGCCTGCTGGCCACTAAATACAGCTATGACTAGTCCACCACTACCTGCTCTCCACTGGCTACTACAGCTACAGCCAGTCCAACAAAGCATTTTATTCGCTGACTACAACTATTACTAGTCCAACAGTGCTGTCTGCTGTCTGCGTGCTACTTCTACTACTACCAGTTTACCATTGCCTGCTGTCCACTAGTTACCATGACAACCATCATTCCACCACTGCCTGCTGTTACTACCAACCAGGTCTACATAAATACATGTTTCACAAAAATGATTAATTATTTTGGCTTTTCCCACAAAAGCTATTTATTCTGCACTATTTTGCACATGAATCCTGTTGTAACTCCCAAAGGGGAGAATTTTGAAACTCTTGGAAAAAGCCATTGCCAGACTTAAAACCTGTTCTTTTTGCCAAAAAGGGAGAATTTTTGGAATGGTTGGAAAAAGCCATTGCATCTTCTGATACCTCAATTTGCATTTTAACAAACAAAAAAAGGAAACTTTGTGCACTTTTTTGATGTTGAAAATCATAGAAAATCTGCTAGTACAGTGTATTTTAAAACAAGCTGCTTGTTACCATGTGCTTATTAATATCATAATAATTTTGACATTAACTTAGTCTTTAAACCACTTTAAAACAGCTTGATCTAGCTTTCAACTGTTTCTGCTGTGACCAGTTCCTGAGGTAGACTGTTCCATAAATTCTCAGTTCTTATGGTAAAGAAGGCGTGTCGCCCCTTGAGACCAAACCTTTTCTTCTCCAGTTTAAACTGGAACAGTTTTTCCCCATGAAAGGTACCAAAGCAGTGTGGACCTGCCATGGTACCAAACCAGCTTGGCTTTGGGCCACACCTTGGAGTGGAGTGTAAGTTATCTTTAGGTTTTCACCCTTTGTTCCAATCCCTGATTTAGAAGCTGGACTTCTAATGTTAGATGGTATCAGGTTGTTCCACAAGCATGGTCTCTGGGCATGGCAGATAAACGTAGCCAGCAAGTTGTGTCACTCAATGGATAGTCAGAACAGTACAAGGGATAAGGAAGAGAAATTGCCCAGTACAGGCAGATGGTCAAAGTGTGCGGCACAAGTTCTGTTCAGCAACAGGAGAGTCATAATAGTATAGAAAAAGTCCCCAATGGGAAGTTCACAAGAAGAAGCATCACAGTGGGGTGGGGGGGAGGGGTAGCCAGGAGCTGAGCAGAGGCCAGCAGATGGAGCAGATCACGGATGGAAACCACCAATGACAGAAAAGCAAGGGACAGGCAGCAGTAAGTGCCAGAGCCAGAGAAGTATTTTTGGGCACTGTCACATATAGGCAGCAATTCAACAACTGATTTAACAACTAAAGGCAGAACTGATGGAAAAGTGCATCAGTTGCCTATAGCTATGTGCCCAGCTTTTTCTGTAAGCTAGATGGGGAAAGCAAAAAAAAAAATCTGTCTACCTCTGAAATAATTTTCCATGTCAGTCGTTCCCAGTGTTTTACAATTTAACCCCTTAACGACGCAGGACGTATATTTCGCGTTGGTCCCGGCGCTCATCAATGGCCGGGACCCGCTGCTAATACCACACATCGCCGATCGCGGCGATGTGCGGTATTAACCCTTTAGAAGCGGCGGTCAAAGCTGACCGCCGCTTCTAAAGTGAAAGTGAAAGTGACCCGGCTGCTCAGTCGGGCTGTTCGGGACAGCTGACCGGACACCGGGAGGGCCCTTACCTGCCTCCTCGGTGTCCGATCGACGAATGACTGCTCCGTGCCTGAGATCCAGGCAGGAGCAGTCATGCACCGATAACACTGATCACAGGCGTGTTAATACACGCCTGTGATCAGGATGAGAGATCAGTGTGTGCAGTGTTATAGGTCCCTATGGGACCTATAACACTGCAAAGAAAAGTTAAAAAAAGTGTTAATAAAGGTCATTTAACCCCTTCCCTAATAAAAGTTTGAATCACCCCCCTTTTCCCAGAAAAAAATAAAACAGTGTAAAAAAATAAATAAAATAAACATATGTGGTATTGCCACGTGCGTAAATGTCCGAAATATAAAAATATATCATTAATTAAACCGTACGGTCAATGGCGTATGCGCAAAAAAATTCCAAAGTCCAAAAAAGCGTATTTTGCTCACTTTTTATACCATTAAAAAATGAATAAAAAGTGATCAAAAAGTCCGATCAAAACAAAATCATACCGATAAAAACTTCAGATCACGGCGCAAAAATTTAGTCCTCATACCACCCTGTACGTGGAAAAATAAAAAAGTTATAGGGGTCAGAAGATTACATTTTTAAACGTATAAATTTTCCTGCATGTAATTATGATTTTTTCCAGAAGTGCGACAAAATCAAACCTATATAAGTAGGGTATAATTTTAACCATATGGACCTACAGAATAATTATAAGGTGTAATTTTTACCGAAATATGCACTGCGTAGAAACGGAAGCCCCCCAAAGTTACAAAATGGTGTTTTTTTTTCGATTTTGTCGCACAATGATTTTTTTTTCTGTTTTGCCGTGCATTTTTGGGTAAAATGACTAATGTCACTGCAAAGTAGAATTGGCGACGCAAAAAATAAGCCATAATATGGATTTTTAGGTGGAAAATTGAAAGGGTTATGATTTTTAAAAGGTAAGGAGGAAAAAACGAAAGTGCAAAAACGGAAAAACCCTGAGTCCTTAAGGGGTTAATACATAATCACAGCCTGGATTTTTCCTCCCCATGTGCATAACCTTACATTTATTTGTGTTGAACCCCATCTGCCACTTTCTAGTCCAAGCCTCCAACCTATCCTAATCCATTTGTAACAGAGCACTGTCCTCTATTGTGTTAACCACTTAGAGAGCTTAGCATTATCTGCAAAGATTGACAGTTTACTCTTAGGTCACCTAGCTGCATATCTATGAACTTCTTATAAGGCGAAGCTTATTTCAAATTACGGCAACATGTATAGCTATGGGTAAACGGATGATGTCTAGTGGTAGCTATCAGTTTCAATTGAAACAAACTGCACAAGCAGATTTTATATACTTTTTAAATTTATGTCCAAACATTATCCCTTTTTGAAGGCAAATGCCTGCCGGTGTTCATATGCCCACAAAGGTATCAGAAGCAGCAATGGCTTTTCCAAGTGGTCCAAAAACGATCTCTTTTTGAGAGTAGCAATAGGTTTTGTGCTTGAAAAGTAAAGAAGCAATAGCTTTTTAAAAACTGTGAAAAATGATTCCCATTTTGGATTAGCATGCTAAAGTGCACAAAAGGGACACAAACCCCTCTATGCACAGCTTAATACTTAATAAATTTAAAATGTACACTTAAGTTTCAATTAAAACAGATTTTGAACTGACAAATGAAATGCAGAACACCCTCTGCTGCTTTACTACAATTATTATATATGTGTGGTCCTACTCCTGTCTGTGTTGTTCACTACTTAGCATCCCTTACAGAGATATTCACCTAACACCTGCTATCTCTAAAATCTGCATAGGCTTTTATAAAGGCTTTGACATCCTCCCTTTACTGCCCCCTGATTGGAAGACATTATAGGATTTGCTGAGGTCATGTGATCCTTCCTCCTTTCTGCCATGTGGCTGATGCTATAATAGTGGGTTTTATGGGTCCAGTTTGCTCCTCTCTAGTCAATACCCAATTGGGGACATGTCATTAATGTATATATTGCACAGTAAATTCTAGAAGTGTCTAAATAAAGTAAAATAAAATTCCTTCTTGCATCAATGTTGGCTTCATGATGCTTTCTTTCTTATACTGGACACCTCCATAGTAAAAAGGTTTAGTTTCATGGGATAATTTGATATTTTATGGGGACAAAACAATCAAATGTTATTTCATTTAAGAATCTAGTTAAATGAATTTACAAGCATATTGTATTCATTCAGCAGAAGCGCCTAGGGAATCCCACTTGCAAATCGATAGTCTCTTTGAACGTTGTAAGCTCAGAACAAACGGTGACTTTAGAAAAACCATCTCCACAGTTAAATTAAACTCTTGTCACATGACATGTAAAAACATCTAAACATTTGCCACACCACAAAATAAAACGCCAAGCTTTATCCATTTATCCATGATTAGAAATGATCCTTCTTGAATTGCTTGGAGATTATCCTACAAATTAACATTTACAATTATCTAAGTGAGTTCTTGTGGATTTTGTACATGAGGATGAAATTACTACGGTAATATACTATAGATGTGCTGGGATTGTTTCTGGCAGTATAGACAGTATACTCTCTATAGGGGAATTCTTTTTATTCTTGAGTGCCAATTTTTCCATTGCCTTGTGGTTTTAACATAGCTTAAGTCAGAAATCTACTTAAAGGAGTACTCCGGCACGCACTTTTTTCCTTTTATCCCGTCCGGGCTGCAAAATATAAGAAAACACACTTTCTCTTACCTGCCAACGAGCCCCCGGAGCTCCGGTACACTCCGGTACAGGTGTTCGGTCCCCTGGCTGTATTCTTCTTACTTCCTCTTAGCCTGGCACGTCACACGGAGCTTCAGCCTATCACCGGCCGCAGCGATGTCCCGCCTCGGCCAGTGATAGGCTGAAGCTCCGTGTGACGTGTCGGGCTAACAGGAAGTAAGAAGAATACAGCCCGGGGACCGAACACCTGTACCGGAGTGTACCAGAGCTCCGGGGGCTCGTTGGCAGGTAAGAGAAAGTGTGCTTTCTTCTATATTGCAGCCCGGACGGGATAAAAGAAAAAAAGTGCGCGCCGGAGTACTCCTTTAAGGTAATTGCTGGAGAAAAATGTAAAATCTAAGGCCATGTTCACACAATGGAGTCTCTGAATTCTACATAAGATTCTACATAAGATTGATTTCAATGGGATTCTACTGCACTGTGCACACAGCCAAATTTCTGTGGCAGATGTTTCTGCCACAGAAATCATAAATCCGGATTCTGCATGGAAATGCATTGCCGTCTTTGAGATGGTGCATTTCCGAGCAGTCTTAGAACCAGCATGTTTTGCCGGTGCTTCGCTGTTGGAGCAATGTCCGCATGGAATTTTTGTATTCGCCCATGTGAATATAGCCTAACACCTAGGGAGTGAGAAATGTATTAAGAGCCTGTTAATAAATAAGATGCAGCCTTTACCAGCAAATTCTTTAAAAAAATAAATAAATAAATAAACAGCACCACACCTGTCCTCAGACTGTGTGTGAAATTACAACTAGCCTCCTTTCACTTTAATAAGCTGCAATACCAAATACAAACTGAGCACAGGTGTGGTGCTGTTTTTTTTTTTTTAAAGAAAGAAGCCTTTTTTTTAAAAATCCTGGATAACCCTTTTATTAATTGTCCCATGTATGTTTTTCCACAAACTCTCCACACTCTTTCAAAAATTCTGTAGTCGACCTACATAGTGTCTGATTTAAGCCCTGAAGTTTGGGATATTGCCCCTTTCATCACCATTGAAAAGCGAGATGCTACAACACTTCAAGGTGACTAATTTTAATATAAGGTCCTAACATTCATATTATTTTAGTAGGTTCTATGTTGTTTCTTAGAATACACAGCTCATTTACTGCAAAAACCCTTTTTTTGAAGAGCAAAGGAATGTTTCCTGTCAATTTACTAACTGATTGATATGAAAAACCATTATCCATTTAATAAACAACGTCCGCAGCAGCTAGGGCACATTACTGCATAATATATGATGAAACTTCTGAAGAACATTTTCTTAACCCCTTGGGGATGGAGCCCATTATGACCCTAAGGACGGGAGGATTTGTTTTCGGGATGCTTTTACTTTTTTTTTTTTTTTTTTTCCCCTAACTTTGAAGCTCTCTGCTTGTAAAGAAAATGGACATGTAAAATAAATTATATATTGATTCCCGTATACAATATGTCTACTTTATGATTGCATCATAAAGTTGACATGTTTTTACTTTTGAAGACATCAGAGGGCTTCAAAGTATAGCAGCAATTTTCCAATTTTTCACAAAAATGTCAAGATCAGAATTTTTCAAGGACCAGTTAAGTTTAGAAGTGAATTTGAGGGTCTTTATGTTGGAAATCCCCAATCATGGAACCCATTATGAAAACTACACCCCTCAAAGTATTCAAAATGACATTCAAAAAGTTTGTTAACCCTTTAGATGTTTTACAGGAATAGCAGCAAAATGGAGGAGAAAAATCAAAATCTCAATTTTTTACACTAACATGTTATTGTAGCCCCATTGTTTTCATTTTTATAAGGAGTAAAAGGTAAAAAGGCCCGCCAAAACTTTTGATTCATTTTCTCTCGAGTAAGGAACACCTCATATTTGGATATAAAGTGCTCTGTGGGTGCACTAGAGGGCTCAGAAGGGAAGGAACGACAATGGGATTTTGGAGAGCGAATTTTGCTGAAATGGTTTTTGGGGGGCATGTCGCATTTAGAAACCCCCCATGATGTCAGAACAGTAAAAAAAAAAAATACACATGGCATACTATTTTGGAAACTACACCACACAAGGAACGTAACAAGGGGAAAATTTAGTAGTTATACCCCACAGGTGATTGACGAACTTTCGTTAAAGTGGGACGTGAAAATGAAAAATTAGATTTTTAACACTAAAATGTTGGTGTTACCCCAAACTTTTCATTTTCACAAGGAGTAATAGGAGAAAATGCCCCCCCCCCCAAATTTGCAACCCCATTTCTCTCGAGTAAGGAAATACTTCATATGTGTATGTAAAGTGCTCTGTGGGTGCAGTAGAGGGCTCAGAAGGGAAAGAGAGACAATGGGATTTTGGAGAGCGAATTTTGCTGAAATGGTTTTTGGGGGGCATGTCGCATTTAGAAACCCCCCATGATGTCAGAACAGTAAAAAAAAAAAAAAATACACATGGCATACTATTTTGGAAACTACACCACACAAGGAACGTAACAAGGGGAAAATTTAGTAGTTATACCCCACAGGTGATTGACGAACTTTCGTTAAAGTGGGACGTGAAAATGAAAAATTAGATTTTTAACACTAAAATGTTGGTGTTACCCCAAACTTTTCATTTTCACAAGGAGTAATAGGAGAAAATGCCCCCCCCCCCCAAATTTGCAACCCCATTTCTCTCGAGTAAGGAAATACTTCATATGTGTATGTAAAGTGCTCTGTGGGTGCAGTAGAGGGCTCAGAAGGGAAGGAGCGAGATTTGTCTTTTGGAGAGCGAATCTTGCTGAAATGGTTTTTGGGGGGGCATGTCACATTTAGTAAGCCCCCATGATGCCAGAACAGTAACAAAATAAACACATGGCATACTATTTTGGAAACTACACCCCTCAAGAAAGGTAACAAGGGGTGAAGTGAGCCTTAACACCCCACAGGTGATTGACAAACTTTCGTTAAAATGGGACGTAAAAAAAAAAAATTTTCAATAAAATGCTGCTGTTACCCCAAATTTTTCATTTTCACAAGGGGTAATAGGAGAAAAAGCCCCCAAAAATTTGTAACCCCATTTCTTATGAATATGGAAATACCCCATATGTGGATGTTAAGTGCTCTGCAGGCACACTACAATGCTCAGAAGAGAAGCAGCGCCATTGGGCTTTTGAAGAGAGAATTTGGTTGGAATGGAAGTCGGGGGCCATGTGCGATTACAAAGCCCCCATGGTGTCAGAACAGTGGACATGTGACCCCATTTTGGAAACTACATGCCTCATGGAATGTAATAAGGGGTGCAGTGAGCAATTACACCCCACTGGCATTTGACAGATCTTTGGAACGGTGGGCTGTGCAAATGAAAAATTTAATTTTTCATTTTCACGGACCACTGTTCCAAAAATCTGTCAGACATCTGTGGGGCGTAAATGCTCACTGTACCCCTTATATTGCGTGAGGGATGTAGTTTCCACAATGGGGTCGCATGCGGGGGGTCCACTGCTCTGGCAGCATGGGAGCTTTGTAAACGCACATGGCCTTCAATTCCAGCCTAATTCTCTCTACAAAATCCCAATGGAGCTCCTTCTCTTCTGAGCATTGTAGTTCACCAGCAGAGCACTTTACATCCAAATATGGGGTATTTCCATACTCAGAAGAGATGTGGTTACAAATTTTGGGAGGCTTTTTTTCCTATTACTCCTATTTCCTACAACCCGTGTGCCTCCAGCTGTTGCAAAACTACAACTCCCAGCATGTACGGTCTGCCAGGGATGCTGGGCGATGTAGTTCTGCAATATCTGGCCCTTCAGATGTTGCAGAACTACAACACCCAGCATGCCTTGACAGTCTGGGCATGCTAGGAGTTGTAGTTATGAAACAACTGGGGAAGAACAGTTTGGAGACCGCTAAGTAGGGCTCAGAAGGGAAAGAGCGTCAAATGGTTTTTGGGGGCATGTCACATTTAGGAAGCCCCTGTGGTGCCAGAACAGCAAAAAACCCCACATGGCATACCATTTTGGAAACTAGACCCCTCGGGGAACGCAACAAGGGGTAAAGTGAACCTTAATACCCTAAAGGTGTTTCACGACTTTTGCATATGTAAAAAAAAATAAAAAAATTTACCTAAAATGCTTGGTTTCCCAAAAAATTTACATTTATACAAAGGATTAAAGCAGAAATACTCCCCAAAATTTGAAGCCCAATTTCTCCCGATTCAGAAAACACCCCATATGGGGGTGAAAAGTGCTCTGTTGGCGCACTACAGGTCTCAGAAGAGAAGGAGTCACATTTGGCTTTTTGAAAGCAAATTTTGCTCTGGGGGCATGCCGCATTTAGGAAGCCCCTATGGTGCCAGGACAGCAAAAAAAAAACCCACATGGCATACCATTTTGGAAACTAGACCCCTCGGGGAACGTAACAAGGGGTTAAGTGAACCTTAATACCCCACAGGCGTTTCACGACTATTGCATATGTAAAAAAAAAAAAAAAAAATATTACCTAAAATGCTTCTTTTCCCAAAAACTTTACATTTTTAAAAAGGGTAAAAGCAGAAAATACCCCCCAAAATTTGTAACACAATTTCTCCCGAGTACGGCGATACCCCATATGTGACCCTTAACTGTTGCCTTGAAATACGACAGGGCTCCAAAGTGAGAGCGCCATGTGCATTTGAGGCCTAAATTAGGGATTGCATAGGGGTGGACATAGGGGTATTCTACGCCAGTGATTCCCAAACAGGGTGCCTCCAGCTGTTGTAAAACTCCCAGCATGCCTGGACAGTCAACGGCTGTCCGACAATACTGGGAGTTGTTGTTTTGCAACAGCTGGAGGCTCCGTTTTGGAAACCGTGGGGTACCAGACGTTTTTCATTTTTATTGGGGAGGGGAGGGGGGCTGTGTAGGGGTATGTGTATATGTAGTGTTTTTTACTTTTTATTTTATTTTTTGTGGTAGTGTAGTGTAGTGTTTTTAGGGTACAGTCGCACGGACGGGGGTTCACAGTAGTTTCTCGCTGGCAGTTTGAGCTGTTGCAGAAAATTTGCTGCAGCTCAAACTTGCAGCCCGATACTTACTGTAAGCCTCCGCCCATGTGAGTGTACCCTGTACATTCACATTGGGGGGGACATCCAGCTGTTGCAAAACTACAACTCCCAGCATGCTGAGAGTTTTAGTTTTGCAACAGCTGTAGGCACACTGGTTATGTATCACTGAGTTTGTGACCTTACTCAGTGTTTCAAAACCAGTGTGCCTCCAGCTGTTGCAAAACTACAACTCCCAGCATGTACGGTGCATGGTGTAAGGTGACTGCTGGGAGTTGTAGTTTGCAACAGCTGGAGGCACACCGGTCGTGAAACACTGAGTTAGGTAAAAAAAAAAAAAAAAACTCTAAGTTTCACAACCAGTGTGCCTTCAGCTGTTGCAAAACTACAACTCTCAGCAGTCACCGACAGCCAACGGGCATGCTGGGAGTTGTAGTTATGCAACCAGCAGATGCACCACTACAACTCCCAGCATCCACTTTAGCTGTTTGTGCAAGCTGGGAGTTGTAGTTATACAACAGCTGAAGGTACACTTTTCCATAGAAAAAATGTGCCTCCAGCTGTTGCAAAACCATAAGTCCCAGCATGCCCATAAGGGAATGCTGGGAGTTGTGGTGGTCTGCCTCCTGCTATTGCATAACTACAGCTCCCAGCATGCCCTTTTTGCATGCTGGGAGCTGTTGCTAAGCAACAGCAGGAGGCTGTAACTCACCTCCTGCTGCTGCTCCATCGCAGGAAAGTCCCGCCGCCGCCGTCGCTCCTGGGGCCCCGATCCCAACATGGACGCCGGGGATCGGGGTCCCCAGCACCCGGGGTCGTCTTCCCGCACCCGCTCACGCCCTCCGGAAGAGGGGCGGAGTGGGTGCGGGAGTGACACCCGCAGCAGGCGCCCTGATTGGTCGGCCGGTAATCCGGCCGACGAATCAGGGCGATCGTGAGGTGGCACCAGTGCCACCTCACCCCTGCAGGCTCTGGCTGTTTGGGGCCGTCAGAGACGGCCCCAAACAGCCAGTAATTCCGGGTCACCGGGTTACTGGACACCCGATTGACCCAGAATCGCCGCAGATCGCTGGACTGAATTGTCCAGTGATCTGCGGCGATCGCCGACATGGGGGGGCATAATGACCCCCCTGGGCGATATGCCGGGATGCCTGCCGAACGATTTCAGTAGGCATCCGGCTCCGGTCCCCAACCGGCTAGCAGTGGGGACCGGAATTCTCACGGGTGTATGGATACGCCCTGCGTCCTTAAGGACTCGGAATGCAGGGCGTATCCATACGCCCTGCGTCCTTAAGAGGTTAAAGAAAGGGAGCGCTACATGTCAGTCAATCAGTGCTTGCAAATGGTGAAGGACCTTCCTGCAGAAACAGTCTGTGACAGATCAGGAAGATACTGTTAGCAGCAGCTTATATATAGTGCCTTATCTCTGTATAATCGCCAGGGTCTGATATCAGTATGTGATGTTTAAGTTATTAACATGTATTATATAAACTATCAGCATCTGTTAACCCCCAAAGGAAATGTCCTCCTAAGGCTAAAGGGCTACAAATTCTTAATTTTCTTTTTCCTCATAATTGAACACTATTCCTAGCAATGAGACTGGGATACAATATGTTACCAGTTTAATAGCTCGCACCACATCATCTGTGCCTACAATCTGTCTCTTTCCACCTTGGCTCAGTGATAGTCGCCAATTTCTCACACGTAATTAACTATTTTGATCTGATGTTGTTAAACATCTATCATGTTTTTACTCCTATACTATATAATACTATTTCTAAGGGAAGCAGCACATTTGAGGGCTGATATTTTTATGTTTAATTCCTTATGTTTGATACATCCTTATAGTTGATCAATTTAGCAGCAAAATATTATATCCTCTTTTAAATGTAGTAATATAAATAAAAGCTACAGTTGCATTAAAGGGGAATTCCCATCAGCGACACTTAGATTCCTACTCTGCATTGCTTCTTCTTCACAGTGCCAACTGTGGGGCGGGATACGGGGGCTTGATTGACAGTTCAGTCAAGCCTCCTGTTGGTGATGGCTGGCGCTTGCCTGAACGTAATCCTGAACGTAATCTCTAATTAGTGGAAATCTGCATCAGAAGTGTATGGCCGTATATACGTAGAAATTGATCTCCAGCTTGAGACAACAGAGATGATACCTTTATTATGCTTCCTATTAGATAGAATAGTGCACATTGATAACATGGTGCATGATAAACAAATATGCACTGTAAATAGAAGTGTTGCAAAGTTATCTGTATATACCGTATTTATCGGCGTATAACACGCACTTTTTAGGCTAAAATTTTTTGCCTAAAGTCTGTGTGCGTGTTATACGCCGATACACCCCCAGGAAAGGCAGGGGGAGAGAGGCCGTCGCTGCCCGCTTCTCTCCCCCTGCCTTCCCTGGGGTCTACAGCACTGCTGTCGGCCCTTCTGGCCCCCTGGTTATCGGAGCCAGGGGGAGAGAAGGGGCAGCGGCACCCATTGCCGGCGCCGCTGCCCCGTTGCCTCCCCCCATCCCCGGTGGCATAATTACCTGAGTCGGGTCCGCGCTACTCCAGGCCTCCGGCGTGCGTCCCCGGCGTCGTTGCTATGCGCTGAACGGCGTGGCGCATGACGTCAGTGCGCCGCGCCGTGCATAGCAACGACGCTGGGGACGCACGACGGAGGCCTGCAGCAGCGCGGACCCGACTCAGGTAATTATGTCACCGGGGATGGGGGGAGGCAACGGGGCAGCGGCGCCGGCAATGGGTGCCACTGCCCCTTCTCTACCCCTGGCTGTCGGCGCCACTTCTCTCCCCCTGGCTATCGGCGCCGGCACCGATAGTCAGGGGGACAGAACGGGCAGCGGCGCCGATAACCAGGGGGTGAGAAGGGCCGACAGCAGCGCTCTAGACCCCAGGAAAGGCAGGGGGAGAGAAGCTGGCAGCGACGGCCTCTCTCCCCCTGCCTTTCCTGGGGGTGTATCGGGTTATACACGCGCACACACGCACCCTCATTTTACCATGGATATTTGGGTAAAAAACTTTTTTTACCCAAATATCCTTGGTAAAATGAGGGTGCGTGGTATAGGCCGGTGCGTGGTATACCCCGATAAATACGGTAAGTATTGTGGTATCCCAGTACCGAAGTGGGTCCTGTCAGGTAAACATTGTTTCAGGTGCCTGCGATTGGCCCTGCTGCTCAGGTGATGCCTTAATGTTCATTTTAGTATCTGGCTGTTGATTTGCCATATTTTGACCTACATCTTTAAAGGGGGACTCTATTTAAAATTCTTAATCCTTCAAGTACTTATCAGCTGCTATATGTTCCACAGGAAGTTCTTTTCTTTTTGAATTTCCTTTCTGTCTGACCACAGGGCTTTCTGCTGACACCTCTTTCCATTTTAGGCACTGTCCAGAGTAGGAGCAAATCCCCATAGCAAACCTATCCTGCTCTGGACAGTTCCTAAAATGGACATAGGTGTCAACAGAGAGCACTGTGGTAAGACAGAATGGAAATTCAAAAAATGGAACATACAGCAGCTGATAAGTACTAGAAGGATTAAGATTTTTAAATAGAAGTTATTTACAAATCTGTTTAACTTTCTGGCACCAGTTGATTTTAAAAAAAATGTATTCCAGTGGAGTACACCTTTACGAGATGTACAGGATATCTGTTAGAAGTTATGATGCAGAGTACCCATGTGCCCTATTGGAGGCCCCCTAGATAGGCCATATATAGTGTAGGGGGAGGATCTATTCAGTAATGTTAGGATTTGGAGTGTCTTAGTGCAGAGCTCAGTGTGGAGAGGAGTCAGCAGTCTTCAATCTTCAAGCAAGCCACCACGCCATTCTACAAGTGTTCCCTGTCCAGGAGGAGCTGGAAATCACTTGCTGTGGGTACAGGATCACAGGATCAAGTGAGTTGACGGGCCACACAGTGCTAGTTCATACCCTGGTGGTGTAGCGTTAATTGGACACTATCAGAACCCTAGTCAGCGCGGGAAGCCTCAAAACTAAGTCTAAAGTCTCAAGTGTGCAACAATTAATGTCAAGTGGGTGTAAAACACCACAAGTCCCAGCAAGTCTACAGGGCTCCCAGGGTCACTCTGCATCTCCTCTACTCTAATTTGCGCGGTCAGGATTGTAATAACTACTCCGGCCTCAGTAAAGACAGTTATCTGTAATGTGGCATCGGTTTATTTATTATCATGCAGCTGGCCCAGGAGAAGCTGTCAGAACCTTAGACCGTGTACGTCAATGGTGCCCTGGCATCACATAGTGATACATCTAACCACCCCGAGTCATGTACCACCATCTGTCTAACTCCCCGTGGCTGCCACAAATCTTGGGTGTCACGCAGAGGATCTATACACCCTGCATCACAGACAGTACGACTAGTGCGCCACAATATATTCAGATAACTTACAATGAATGAGTGGCACAGGTGGCAGCAGGACTCACAGATCCAATGTGAAGGCTCCAGGGTTAAGGCGCATGCCCTGTAGCCGTCACTATGTAAGAAGGGAATGGACGGGGTCAATAGCTGGTGCACATGTGCCTAAATCCGCGCTCCCATGAATTTATACATTATAAACAGAAAAATAAGAATGGGCTATGCAGTGGCCATTACTGCAATATCACAAGGAAGATAAGATAAGCAAAAGAATGGCTCATTTAGGATAAAACAAGCCAATTAGTGTTTTATTTCTTGATTTAGAGTCCAATACCCCTTTAAGTTGTTATTTTAACAAACTGTAAAGTATCCTATCTTTACTAGTATAATTGAAATGTAAAGAGTTTATTTAACAAAGAATAATCCAAGGGACTTGGAAAACTATATGAACCAACTTGGTTATTCCTACCCCCCCCCCCCCCCCACCACCAACAGTACAATCAATGACATGATACGGCTGGTGACATCAAAGAGGTGATGGCTTTAGATATATATGCAACCGATCTATCCCCTTTATGGCCTTAGACTGGGTAGAGAAATCATAGGTGATGACATCACAGGCAATGACATCATAAGGAATATTGACACTATGAATTGAGTGTTGGGATTCCCAGCTTCCAAGCAAGCATGGTGACGTTACAAGCAAGAATGATTAACCCATGCTGGAGCTGTGAAACTTCCAATTTCCAGCTCTAAACAAGGTAAATATGAGGGATTAATTTCACTGACAAGTTGAAGTTTTCAGGACCATAAACAGAGGGTCTCCATGTCATAATAGTGTCATAAGGATAGTGGCATCATAGGGTGAAGAAGTCGCAAAGGGGATAATGCTATAATCTATATAAATAAAACTCAATGGGGGAGATTTATCAAAACCTGTCCATAGCAAAAAAGTTGCTGAGTTGCCCATAGTAACCAATCAGATCGCTTCTTTCATTTTTCAGAGGCCTTTTCAAAAATTAAAGAAGTGATCTGATTAGTTGCTATGGGCAACTCAGCAACTTTTTCTCCAGACAGGTTTTAATAAATCTCCCGCAATGTGTGTGTGTATGTATGTATGTATGTATGTATGTATGTGTGTATATGTTCCATCATCACTTGTGATGGAGATATTTTGATAAAACTTGGTACACATGTTACAAACATAGGATAGATAAAGTAACCCTTCCCTCCCCATTTGCGAGGGTCAGGATTTTTGTTTAAAGTCCCATGCAAGTCTATGGGAAATGTATGTTCCCGCATAACTTCCAAATGGCTGGGGATATTTTGATGAAATTGAGTACACGTGTTACTTTTATGTCAAATAAAAATATATGATAGTTTAATTAACGTAAGGGATGGGTTTTTTGTCTTAAGTCCCATGCAAGTATATAGGACTTCCAGTACCTTACTCCAAACTTTGCTCTGCATCTCCTGGTGAGTGCATCAGTCCGGCCACAACCCTCCCGGGGTTCATGCCCAATCTCACAAAGCCACACCCACCATTTAAGCCACACACCTTTCATTTTCTACCCTTTTTTGTGCATTGGTCTGGCTGGCAAGTCATCCCCACTTTTATAAAACCACGCCTCCTTATATTTTCGGCCTACAATCCATTCATCACAACTCAGTCCCACCTAAGAACAAGATATGAGGATGAGATATAGTTACATAGTTACATAGTCAGTACGGTCGAAAAAAGACATATGTCCATCAAGTTCAACCAGGGAATTAAGGGGTAGGGGTGTGGCGCGATATTGGGAAGGGATGAGATTTTATATTTCTTCATAAGCATTAATGTTATTTTGTTCCAGGAATGTATCTAATCCTGTTTTAAAGCTGTAAATTGTTCCAGCTGTGACCAGTTCCTGAGGTAGACCATTCCATAAATTCACAGTCCTCACGGTAAAGAAGGCGTGTCGCCCCTTGAGACTAAACTTTTTCTTCTCCAGATGGAGGGAGCGCCCCCTCGTCCTTTGGGGGGGTTTAACCTGGAACAGTTTTTCTCCATATTTTTTGTATGGGCCATTAATATACTTATATACGTTTATCATATCCCCCCTTAAACGTCTCTTCTCAAGACTAAACAATTGTAACTCCTTTAATCGCTCCTCATAGCTAAGATGTTCCATGCCCCATATTAGTTTAGTCGCGCGTCTCTGCACCCTTTCCAACTCCGCAGTGTCCCTTTTATGGACAGGTGCCCAAAACTGAACAGCATATTCCAGGTGAGGCCGTACCAATGATTTATAAAGGGGGAGTATTATGTCCCTGTCCCTTGAGTCCATGCCTCTTTTGATACATGACAATATCCTGCCGGCTTTGGAAGCAGCAGCCTGACATTGCATGCTATTCTGTAGTCTGTGATCTACAAGTACACCCAGATCCTTCTCTACCAGTGACTCTGACAGTTTAATCCCCCCTAAGACATACGATGCATGCAGGTTATTAGTACCCAGATGCATAACTTTACATTTATCCACATTGAACCTCATTTGCCAAGTGGATGCCCAGACACTTAGTCTATCCAAGTCATCTTGTAACTTATGCACATCCTCTATAGACTGTACTGTGCTACAAAGCTTGGTGTCATCTGCAAAGATAGAAACAGAGCTGTTAATACCATCCTCTATATCATTGATAAATAAATTAAACAACAGCGGCCCAGTACTGAACCTTGGGGTACACCACTAATAACCGGGGACCAATCAGAGTACGAATCATTGACCACCACTATCTGGGTACGATCCATGAGCCAGTGTTCAATCCAGTTACAAACTAAAATTTTCAAACCCAAAGACCTTAACTTACCTGTCAGACGTCTATGAGGGACAGTATCAAACGCTTTAGCAAAATCCAGAAACACTATATCCACAGCCATTCCTCTGTCAAGGCTTCTACTCACCTCTTCATAAAAGCAAATTAGATTGGTTTGACAACTTCTATCCTTAGTAAACCCATGCTGGCTATCACTTATAATACAATTATCCCCTATGTATTCCTGTATGTAATCCCTTATAAGTCCTTCAAACAATTTACCCACAATGCACGTTAAACTTACCGGGAGGTTGGGATATGAGGTTGGGATATGAGGTCCAGATATGAGGTCTGGATATGAGGACGGGATTCATGGACTGGATATGAGGATGGAATATGAGGATGGGATATGATAATGGGATATGAGGACAAAATATGAGGATGGGATATGAGGATGACATATGAGGATAGGATATGATGAGGTGATATGAGGTTGGGATATGAGTTCGGGATATAAGGACAGGATAGGAGGACGGAATATGAGGTTGGGATATGAGGACGGGATATGAGGTTGGATATGAGGACGGGATATGAGGATGGGATATGAGGATGGGATATGAGGTTGGATATGAGGTTGGAATATGAGGAAAGGATATGAGGACGGGATATGAGGATAGGATATAAGGTCGGGATATGAGGACAAGTACTTCCTCCTATGTTGCTTTTCCTCCCCCATAAGGATTAGGTAGAAAAAAACCAAGGCAATGCTGGGTACTCAGCTACTGTACAATATAGGTGACATTGTCTTATTTGTGCTATTTAAGGTTTACAAAACAAATAGTGACATCACAGATAATGAGGTCACAGCTGACAGTATGGTGGTTAGTGACATCACAAGGGGTTTTGTCCATAAAAAGTGCAGAGACCCACAGCTATTAGACAACTGTGGCTGCTGCACCAGGGAAAAGAGCTTCATAGCATGTCATGTTGCTGCTTTTACAATCATCTTGAAGTTCTTGAAGCTATCTTCTGTAGAACAACAGTGCTTTGGATGACCTCATGGTCATAATGGGTACTGGTAATGAAAAGTTTGCTATGACATTTTAAGCTCTACATTTCAATTTTACAGTCACACAAAAAGAACTGCTTCATACCACTGACACCCTGAAAGGGGCACTCCAACTTCCACGCTCTATCTCAATGCAAGTCTATTGGAGGTGGTGTGACGGCATAGACTTGCATTGATGTGGCGGGACGTGACATCACGAGGGGGTGTGGCCGATCCCCACAGCGCGCACAAGGTGTTTGGAACTAATGTTCCTAATGCTGGCCAGTGGAGTACTCCTTTAAACTTGCATTTTGACCTACACTATCCTGATGGGTATACAATTTGATGAGGAAAGGTCATTAGGAAAGGTGAGGAAAGGTCATGGGAGAAATCTAATCCATTCATCTTTATGTACTCCCCAGAACTGGAATTGACTACCTCTATAGTATATACAATTTTTAGCATTCACTGTATGTTGTGTTGTTGCTAGGGAGCAAATGAGATGCATGGACAGAATCTTGAACTAATGATTTATGGTTTGAATTTAGTAAAGTCTTGCATGTAAAGCGCTTCTATTTTGGAAGGGACATTTGTCTTGCACTATTTTTCCTTAAAGGGGTACTCCACCCCTGGCATCTTATACCCTATCCAAAGGATAGGGGATAAGATGTTAGATCGCCACGGTCCCACTGCTGGGGACCCCGGGTATCGCCGCTGTGGCACCCCACCATCATTACAGCACAGAGTGAGTTCGCTCTGTGCGTAATGACGGGCGATACAGGGGCCGGAGCAGCGTGACGTCATGGCTCCGCCCCTCATGACATCATGGCCCGTCCCCTTAATGCAAGTCTATGGCAGGGGGCGTGACGACCGCCACGCCCCCTCCCATAGACTTGTATTGACGGGGGCGGGTCGTGACATCACGAGGGGCGGAGCCGTGACGTAACGATGCTCCGGCCCCTGTATTGCCCGTCATTACGTGCAGAGCGATCTCGCACTGCTGCAGCGGCGATCCCGGGGTCCCCAGCAGCGGGACCCCGGCGATCTGACATCTTATCCCCTATCCTTTGGAAGGGGATAAGATGTCTAGGGGCGGAGTACCCCTTTAATGTCTAGCCCCAGAAAGGTCACTTAAATACCCGAGAAAACTATGGACAACCTGTTCTCTATTACATGTAGCAAAGGAGAGTTGAAAGTAAGTCATGCAACTTTTAGTAGAAGTCAATATACAGCACATTTCATATTGCAGTTCTATAAGATTTATACCTATATCTGTTGACCCTTGAGCAGCAGGGGCCATATTCGAATTCGTGATATTTTGCGTCTATATTGACAATTATCCGTCCTATGTTCTCGAAATTTGCATATTCGCTATGTCCATTCACTTTTTTTCCAAATGCGAAAATTTGCATAAAAATTTGCATGTCAAAAATATTACTAATATATAGCACTATATTCTAAATATTCGCGAAATCTCAAAGTGCCGATATTCGCAATTAAAATTCGCATTACAAATATTCGTGCTCAACACTTCTCAACTGTGTTATTCTGCTCAAAAACTGCAGTCAGCTGCTTATTCTGGAATCCACACTAAATCCCACACTGTGCCTGCCTAAGGGCTGTGTCTTTAGGTGTCCAGGAACAATGGATGGAATATATACCGTAATTTATCCAGGCATCTAAAATTACACAATCCGGATGCTGAGTATTGTTCAGGCAGGTACAATTTTGGGTATATCAACCTCTAATATAAGTACAGTATATACTGTAATTAGAATAAGACATCATAGAGAATTTGCCCTCGAATCTTTATTCTCTTCTTTAGAAATTTGATTTTGAAGGGGCTGTCCAGTAAAAAACAACAACTTATTCTCTCTCCACATTTGATTTCAATGGGATTCTGCTGCACTCTTCACGAAACAGAATTAATATACCACTGTCAGACACTTTGCCCCTAAATGTAACCCTTCCAGACACCACACCTTCTGAATATAAGCCTGCTAGAAAGTGTGCCCTCTAAATATACCCCTGCCAAACATTGTGCCAATTAAAATAATGCTGTCACACACTGTTTTTATTCTCAGCTTGACTGAATCCCACCCCTGTACTGTCCTTCACCTTCATACTTCTCTGTCCTCCCCCAAGACTCCTCTGTCCACGTCCCCAAGACCCCTTTTCTCCTCCAAACCCCTCATTCCCCTCCAAACTCCTCTGTTCTCCTCCTCCAGACCCCACTGTCCCCTCAGACTTCTCTGTGCCCCCCAGACCCCTTAAGTCTCTCTTTCCAAAGTCCTTTGTTCTCCTCCAGGCCCCTCTGTACTCCCAGATCCCTTTATCCTCCACCAGATCCCTCTGTCCTCCTCTAGACCCCTCTGTCCACCTGCAGACCTCTCTGTCATCCTCTATATCTATCTGTCTTTTTCCTTCTCCTGCAGATCTCTCTGTTCTATCCCAGACCCCTTTGCCCCCCTCCTCCTGCAGACCCATCTGTACCCCCAGACCCCTCTGTCCTCCTACTCCTATCCCAGACCACTCTGTGCCTCAAACCTCTCTGTCCTCCTCCAGACTTCTTTATTCCCTCCTCCAGACTCCTCTGTTCTACTCATCCAAACACCTCTGTCCCCTCCGGACTTCTCTGCACTTCCAGACTCCTTTGTCTCTATCCTCCAGACTCCTATTTCCCTCAGACCCTTCTGTCCCACTCACCTAGGCTCCTCTGCACTCCCAGATTCCTCTTTCCCTCTCCTCCAGGCTCCTCTGTCTCCCTTGACTCCCCTGTTCCACTCCTCCAGACTCCTCTGTCCTTCCTTCAAGGTCCTCTGCTCCCCTCCTCCAGGCTCCTCTGTACCCCCAGATTTCTCTGTTCTTTTCCTCCTCTGTCCTTCACCTGACCCTTCTGTCCCTGCAGTTCCCTCATTTCTTGGCTATGGCACCTTTATGGGAGGAATATGTGGAGCACTGTGCTGCAGTGGACAATCTGGACGGCCCGGATGTTAGTCACCAATGCAGTGCATGAGGTTTTCCTATTGCCCAGGGCAGCCAGGGCTTGGAAATGTGCATGAGATCATGGGGCCTCTTATAACAGACTTGCCTACATGCTGTACATCTGCCACCAGCAGACACTGCTGGTTTTAAAGGGACAGAGTTGACTGGGTGTCTATTTGTACCTGGGGCGGGATCAGCTCAAGCGGAGTCCCCTCCAGCGCAAGGCTCAGCCAGAACCAACAAGAGGACCAATTGCACAGGCCAGCAGAAGTGGAGTTAAAGGGGTATTCCAGGCCCAAACTTTTTTTTATATATATCAACTGGCTCCGGAAAGTTAAACAGATTTGTAAATTATTTCTATTAAAAAATCTTAATCCTTCCAATAGTTATTAGCTTCTGAAGTTGAGTTGTTGTTTTCTGTCTAACTGCTCTCTGATGACTCACGTCCCGGGAGCTGTGCAGTTCCTATGGGGATATTCTCCCATCAGGCACAGCTCCTGGGACGTGACATCATCATTGAGCAGTTAAACAGAAAACTTCAGAAGCTAATAACTATTGGAAGGATTAAGATTTTTTAATAGAAGTAATTTACAAATCTGTTTAACTTTCCGGAGCCAGTTGATATATATTAAAAAAGGTTTTGCCTGGAATACCCCTTTAATCGGCCCTGGTTAGAAACCACAATATTAATTAAACAGAAGCTTGTATGCCGGCTGCATTGTTATAAGTTTAAACTTATGGCCAATATTACTATTAAAGGTCACCATTTTTTTTTTTATATATTTATGTACTCTTATCCTAGAGTACATTGCCAGTAATGTAATATTCATGCAATGCTCAATAACAGTACATTGAGTAGATTTGGAGAACCGGCGACTCATATATTCAATTCAATTCATTGTCTCTTTGCTTCATAAAGCTTTATATATTTCACTTCAAAAGTATGAGTAAGACATATTGTTTGTAATTAATTTATATATAATTTAACCCAATAGCAGAAAAGGACAAGGAAAAAAATCACCTAGTCAGTTTTTTAAAATATTTTGGAATGAAAGGTATGCTTTAATATCTTTTACATTCTAATAACTTATTTATAATCAATACAGCATGTTAGTAACCAATATAAAAGAACAAAAATGCAATTTAATACCCAAATATAACCCGAAAATTATAGCCATGCTGAATGCTACATAAAATAATATTTTTATCTTCAAGAAATTGGTGGTGGCTGACATTCTTGGAAATTAAAAAATTGGTATTTTTGTTGGGAATCAAACAAAAAAAATTTGAAAATGTTTTCTGAGCATGTTAAAACATTCCAAATTTCTATACTTGATCCTACCTTGGCCATGCTCCTGTATACAGTATATAAACAATACCACCAAATCCAACAGCAGCTTAAGCATTTTGCGCTTTTGGATAGTAGTTAATTCGATGGCCCCGACATTTAAAAGGATCGTATGTCGATGCTGACATCGACATGGGATGGCCTCTGAGAGGCCATCGTATGTCTATTTGATCATATGTCGGGGCCATCGCATTAACTGCTATGCGACAGCGCAAAATGCTTAAGCTGCTGTCGGATAGCAGTTTAAGCATCCCGGACAGGTTCACATACCTATTCCTGCTGCTCCGGGTCCACTTTGCGATCCTCCAGCGTCTTCTGCATCTTCTCCGGGGTCCGGGCCTCGCTTTCCGGCATCTTTATTAGGTCACTACGCACGCCGTCCTGATGCAGCAACGTAATAACGTCACCAGAAAGCGAGGCCCGGACACCGGAGAAGATGCAGAAGAAGCCAGAGGATCCCAAAGAAGACGCCGGAGCATCGGGACAGCATCGGGAGCCCCTGGGACAGCATCGGGAGCGGTGAGGACACGGTCCGGAGCGGCGTGGACAGGTGAGTATTAAATGCACTTTTTACATTGCACAAATCCCTCGACATACGATGGATTCGACAAACGATGGGTCGTTTGGAACGAATTACCATCGTACGTTGAGGGACCACTGTATTTGCAAAACTTTCTAAAGCGTTTATATAAAGACCATGTTGTCGACCGCAAATCTTACCTTCACACAGTGCCAAAATATCTTATACATTGCTCACATAATACCACAATACAGTGCTTGAATGTTTCCATACAGTACCCTACAATACCACCATACATCAGTGTCATAGGGGGCCATATAGTGACCATATCATATCACCATACATTCTTCAAATTACACCAGTAAATGTTACTGCAAATAAGTGGTCGCATCCAGCTCACCCCCGCTATCACTGTGTCCCGGACCAGTGCAGTTCCTCTGGAGCATACAGCAGCTGATAAGTACTGAAAGGATTAAGATTTTTAAATAGAAGTAATTTACAAATCTGTTTAACTTTCTGGCACCAGTTGATTAAAAAACAAAAAACATTTTTTCCACCGGAGTACCCCTTTAACTCTTATACTGGATTCTAGACTTCACTGCAGAGAACCACCAGGCTGTTATCTTACATTACAGGCCAAGAGACCCTAGTGCAAGGCACTGGTACAAGGTCAGAATATAGGCCAAGGCAGGTAGCACATGTTCAATGGTCAGGAACAGGCAGGAGTATACAGTTTAACTAAGTACAGATCACCAGACAGAGACCAGTTCAGGTAATAAGTCAGTGTCAATACAGGAATGGATAAGCATACAATAGAAAACCTAGACAGGTGACTAGTTAGCTAGAAAACGTATTGGTAAGGCAGTGTTGCCAAGGGACACTGAATGATATAGCTGGCAATTGACAAGGATTGACTGGAGAAGGATTTGGAATAACACATTGGCCCTTTCTTATTATAAAGTATGGTCTTATTATAAAGTATGGTCTTATTGGAAAGTATGGTCTTGTTAGAAAGTATGGTCTTATTAGAAAGTATGGTCTTATTAGAAAGTATGGTCTTATTAGAAAGTATGGTCTTATTAGAAAGTATGGTCTTATTGGAAAGTATGGTCTTATTGGAAAGTATGGTCTTATTGGAAAGTATGGTCTTGTCTTGTTAGAAGGTATGGTCTTATTAGAAAGTATGGTCTTATTGCAAAGTATGGTCTTATTAGAAAGAATGGTCTTATTGGAAAGTATGGTCTTATTAGAAAGTATGGTCTTGTTAGAAAGTATGGTCTTATTGGAAAGTATGGTCTTGTTAGAAAATATGGTCTTATTGGAAAGTATGGTCTTGTTAGAAAGTATGGTCTTATTAGAAAGTATGGTCTTATTAGAAAGTATGGTCTTATTGGAAAGTATGGTCTTATTGGAAAGTATGGTCTTATTGGAAAGTATGGTCTTGTCTTGTTAGAAAGTATGGTCTTATTAGAAAGTATGGTCTTATTGGAAAGTATGGTCTTATTAGAAAGAATGGTCTTATTGGAAAGTATGGTCTTGTTAGAAAGTATGGTCTTATTGGAAAGTATGGTCTTGTTAGAAAGTATGGTCCTGTTAGAAAGTATGGTCTTATTGGAAAGTATGGTCTTATTAGAAAGTTTGGTCTTATTAGAAAGTATGGTCTTATTGGAAATTATGGTCTTATTAGAAAGTATGGTCTTATTAGAAAGTATGGTCTTATTAGAAAGTATGGTCTTATTGGAAAGTATGGTCTTGTTAGAAAGTACGGTCTTATTAGAAAGTATGGTCTTATTGGAAAGTATGGTCTTATTAGAAAGTATGGTCTTGTTAGAAAGTATGGTCTTATTATAAAGTATGGTCTTATTATAAAGTATGGTCTTATTATAAAGTATGGTCTTATTATAAAGTATGGTCTTGTTAGAAAGTATGGTCTTATTAGAAAGTATGGTCTTATTAGAAAGTATGTTCTTGTTAGAAAGTATGGTCTTATTGGAAAGTATGGTCTTGTTAGAAAGTATGGTCTTATTAGAAAGTATGGCCTTATTAGAAAGTATGGTCTTATTAGAAAGGACAGTGTTATTAAATCCTAAGCACTAAAATGCAAAGGTTTTCAAGGAATACCTAAAACAAGTCATGTAACAGCATAAAACCTAAAGCAGAGCTTTTACTGGTAAAAAATAAAACCAATGATTATTCAGGATTTTCTCATATTGGCCAGGGAATAGGTAACAAACTGCATAAACCTCCATCTGTCCACCAATTTTGAAGTCAGCTGACATTTTTCACCTGCAATAGGATAGGAAGCCAAACTATTTCTGACAACATATGGGTATAGAATTTTAATACAACATGTTAGGCAGGAGGTTTAAATAAAGGTCCTGAGACCAGAAAAGTGCAGCTCTACAGAATAAGACAATTATTAATGGCAGGGATGGGAACCTGTGAGCATTATATCTGGGAAATTTATTGTGAGATTCAAAAGTGAACATGTGGTAGAGATCTGAGATACTGTGATGGCAGTGCAGTCAGGTGCAGTGTGTAGACAATTGCATAGGTACCCATGTAGCACCCCTTCAGCCTCTACCAAAATATTCTGTCTAAGGCAGGTTTCACACAAGTCCATTACAGACACATTTTTGTACCCATATTATGGCAGCAAATCCCTGTCTAACTGCGGGTCTGATCACCCAAACTGACAGGTGTCTGTTTAGGTCATCATTAATGCAATTAGGACTTGTGTCAGTAATACACCTATGTATACACAAGATATACACTAAATACACATGACGTTCTCTTGCTTGCATGGATGAGAACAAAGATTCTAAATCAGCAGAATATTCTGCTGTACCCATACACAACAGTCAAGCCTAATAATTCTTCAAGTTGTTGTGAACCCATTTAACTAACCAAATTGTGTAAAAGCTGAACGCCTTAACCTCTGCTTTTGATTTATTACTGGATCTAGCATTAGTCAGGCTAAATTATGTCTGCTATTTAGACTTGACATGGCCATCTGAAACTCACTCACTCATTCTCAAAGAACATATAAACAGACATATGCAACTATACAGTGCAAGAAAAACTAAGTGAATTCTTCTTAATTAACTATCTCTCCTCCTGAGTGTAAGTAAAATCCATTGGACAGGGTTTTTGCTTTCCCTCTTCTTTATTTCATCATTAAATAGGCACTGTCACCAACATAGAATATTGATATCATACAGATATAGTAATTCTTACACCATGTCTAATATATGACTTTTAAAAATATTGGCCCTTATTTACTAAGAGTGTTGTGTAGGTTTCTTTGTGGGTTTTAATCCCCTACAATTTATTTTCCACGGTATTTACTAAGGTTTCCCTACATTTTCCACTTTCCCTACACTTTGCTTTTTTTTTTACACATGCTCTGATCTGTAGGGTTTTCCTCAGCTCAAATCCACCACATTTTCTGTGGAAACCTTAGTAAATCAAAAAGGGGGGGGGGGGGGGGAGAGGAGTGACTAAGACTTAACTTTTAATCAAGTAATCTTAAAAAATATATAAATTATATGTGAATGTACAGTGTGGGGTAGATCTGATAATGTCTCCCCACCATAAAGACGCAATAATTACACACTGTTAAATGACCACGAGTGTTTAGTATTGTAATTTTAGCATCATCAGTTATTTCCCTTAATGCCCGACGCTTATCGGTCACCATCCATGACCTCCTCAGGGACAGGTAGGGTGTTATTTCATATACCAGATGAGCCCTGCTTATAAGTGGTACAGTCCTAAGCCACGTCTACATATAGCAGGGAACAAAACCATCATCACAAGCAGGCAGTGATACAGTACCGCCTCTTGATATTACTTAAAATCCAGAGTCATAAATAGACAAATAGCAGACCCTGGAGCGCCTTGGATATGGTCAATCCCTGGAAAAAAGCACATATAGACACAAGCTGCTGTCAGGTCACGTCGCATAATCATTATTAACCTGAAAGAAAAAACAGCCGTGTTACTTACAGTTAGGCATCTAACGATAATCTCCATGTGCATACCCGCTTGGTTGCGGGGAGCCGTACAGTCCTGTCGGCTTCTACAGTGCACATGGAGAGACGCCGCGGCGTTCTGTGTAATATCCGATCGCCGGGCGGAAGGGAGGCGGGGCCCGGATGACGCAGCTTCCGGTTTACGCCGCCGATCCGGAAATGCGTAGCCGCTCTGTGTTAGAGAGCGGTGACTAGCACCAAAGCAGTCATCTACATAGCCGAGTGCTCATGTGGTCTGAAATACGTGGGAAAGACTATTCGTGAGCTCCGTAGACGAGTCCTCGAACATGTTGGCGATGTGAGGAACAAGAGAGACACAGCTATTTCCAGACATATCCATGAAGTCCATGGGGGCGACATTAAACACCTGCACTTCTATGGCATTGAGAATATGCGTCCATCTATACGCGGTGGAGATTTAGACCAACTATTATTACAACGCGAAACGCGTTGGATTTATACGCTTGACACCGTTACACCACACGGCATGAATGAAATGCTGTGTTTCACTAGTTTAATTGAGACACAGTGATGGGGAATAGGCAGGGGGATATTTTGGAGAGGTAGCTAGTGGGGGTTGTAGTCAACCCATGATGCAGTATATCCCCCCTTTTTTATTTCAGGGACTACTAGGGTTTGATAGACTAGGTTCCTGTGCGGGACCGCCCTTCTTAGGGCGGCCACCCCGCCTAGGTTTAGGGAATAGTATAGACTGCATCTAGGCTTCACACTAGGTCCCCTAGGCCCCTACCAACCCCCCCCCCTTCCTCTATATCTTTTAGGAGGTGACCCTTCTCTTTTCCCATTTGTCACTGTGTCTTGATGACTCCTCTCGCCTGATCTCCCCATGCGTGTCTCTATGCCTGTGCCCATCCGTCATAAAATAAAATGTCCCTATATCATATGGATAATTATATAAGCCCCTCCAATTTTCTCCACACATGTCCCAAATAGTTTCTGATTTATTCTTCACTTTTGACCTACAGTAACACGTTGACAAGTAAGGCTACATTGTTGCAGTATGAGCTAGTCTAAAAACCTTTGGTTCTACTCATTTCTGTAAACCTTGTCCTTTTGTCCGGGCACAGTGGAGTTAATCGGGTTGCCTAGTCACCGCTCTCTAACACAGAGCGGCTACGCATTTCCGGATCGGCGGCGTAAACCGGAAGCTGCGTCATCCGGGCCCCGCCTCCCTTCCGCCCGGCGATCGGATATTACACAGAACGCCGCGACATCTCTCCATGTGCACTGTAGAAGCCGACAGGACTGTACGGCTCCCCGCAACCAAGCGGGTATGCACATGGAGATTATCGTTAGACGCCTAACTGTAAGTAACACGGCTGTTTTTTCTTTCAGGTTAATAATGATTATGCCACGTGACCTGACAGCAGCTTGTGTCTATATGTGCTTTTTTCCAGGGATTGACCATATCCAAGGCGCTCCAGGGTCTGCTATTTGTCTATTTATGACTCTGGATTTTAAGTAATATCAAGAGGCGGTACTGTATCACTGCCTGCTTGTGATGAGTGTTTTGTTCCCTGCTATATGTAGACGTGGCTTAGGACTGTACCACTTATAAGCAGGGCTCATCTGGTATATGAAATAACACCCTACCTGTCCCTGAGGAGGTCATGGATGGTGACCGAAACGCGTCGGGCATTAAGGGAAATAACTGATGATGCTAAAATTACAATACTAAACACTCGTGGTCATTTAACAGTGTGTAATTATTGCGTCTTTATGGTGGGGAGACATTATCAGATCTACCCCACACTGTACATTCACATATAATTTATATATTTTTAAGATTACTTGATTAAAACTTAAGTCTTAGTCACTCCTCTCCCCCCCCCCCTTTTTGATTGCATAATTGACTGGGAGTATTGTTATTATTCGGTTGGGAGATACCTAAAATTCTCTATACTATTACTGAAACCTTAGTAAATATGTAGTTTTTTTGTGAAAATGTAGGGAACACGCCCCCATTTCCTGGGGCCATGGGGTTCCTGGGGTTTTCTTAGCAAAGTGGAGAGTTAGTCTGGGTTTTTTCAATTCTGGCGCAAATTCTGGCGTAAAATCTGGCGCAGACAGAATTTCTGGTGCAATGCGACAGAATCTGGCACACAACCTGACAAAACATGTTGGGTTTGCAATAGTTAATGAGGGTCATTGTGTTTTTTATTTTATATTTGGCTGTTATAATTCCAGCCACTAGATGTGCCCATACAGGCTACTTTTTAAGTCAGTCCATGGCTATGTATTCAGAGCACTTCATCTGGGTTTCCCCAGTAGGAACTGAGAGACACAGAGGCCCTCATTTACCATTCTAAACCCGACTTGTTTTGTCGGGTTTTTTTTGGCGCATCTTTGTCTGCGACATGTCGCAGACATCGTGCGCCAGTCTGCGACACGATGCAACATTTTTTCCCGACGGACCCGATGTGGATTCTCCCAAACCCGAAAAAGGGGCGTAATCCGACATTTCTGAGCTTTCCCACGTATTTATAAAGGTTTTCAACCCGAATTTGTTGAATTGTTGTGGATTTTTTCCCGACGACTCAGAGGAGTTGCAAACCAAAACCAACAAAACCCACGTGCGACAAACAGGATGCGCCATAATAATAAATACCCGGGAAAAAAGCAGTCGGGTAAGAAAGCAAGATAGACTTACAACCCAATTTTCTAAGTAAATGAGGGCCAGAGTCAGGAAATGAAATCTGCCACAGCTTTCTTAGGGACATGACCCCAGCTAGGGAGAGGAATGCAGGGGTATTGAGTCTTACAGAGCAGATATCTGGGCTGAACTAGACTGAAAACAAATAAAAAGGACATGAACAGGATGCTACTTGCATTGTGAGTAACATTCATTTATTTTATTTTATTTTTGCTCTGTTCTGTATTTCTTTTGTTGGTGACAGGAGTGTGGGGCATGCACAAAATGTGTACAGAGAGAAAGCAGAGCACCCACAGCCAACTGTAGACTCCTAAACACAAAATATATACATGTATTACTGGGAAAACACTCTCACGTGAGAAAACACTGAATCAATTTGTTGGCTGAAAACTGAATATTAACCCCTTAAGGACATTTTTAAATTTTTGTTTTTCCTCCTCGCCTTCAAAAAATCATAACTCTTTTATATTTTCATCCACAGACTAGTATGAGGGCTTGTATTTTGTACGACCAGTTTTTCGTTGTAATGCCATCACTAACTTTACCATAAAATGTATGGCACAATCAAAAAAATACTATTTGTGTGGGGGAATTAAAAAGAAAAACGCAATTTTGGAACGTTTTGTTTTCACGCCGTACAATTTACGGTAAAAATTACATGTGTTCTTTATTCTTTGGGTCAATACGATTAAAATTATAGCCATTATAATATACTTTTCTATTACTGTTGTGCTTTAAAAAAATCGCAAACTTTTTTTTACCAAATTAGTACGTTTAAAATCCCCCTATTTTGAAGACCTATAACTTTTTCATTTTTCCGTATAAGCGGCGGTATGAGGGCTCATATTTTGTGCCGTGATCTGTACTTTTAATTAATACCATATTTGCTTATATAAAACATTTAATCAATTTTTTCTAAAAAAAATTTGGAATAAAATTATATGAAAAAGCAGCTATTTTGAACTTTTTTTTTACGTTCACGCCGTTCCTCATACGATATTATTAACATTTTATTTTAATAGTTCAGATATTTATGCATGCAGTGATACCAAATATGTATATAAAATATTTTTTTAACACTTTTTGGGGATGAAATTGGGAAAATGGGACACATTCCATTTTTATTGGGGGAGGGGGTTTTTCAAATTTTTTTTACTTTTTTTTTTTTTACTTTTTTTACTTTTATTTTTACACTTTAATAGTCCCCATAGGGGACTATTTATAGCAATCATTCAATTGCTAATCCTGTTCAGTGCTATGTATAGGACACAGCACTGATCAGTGTTATTGGTCATCTTCTGCTCTGGTCTGCAGGAAGGCAGATCAGAGCAGAAGATGCTGGGAAGGCATAGAGGGCATCTGAGGGGACCTCCCTCTGCCGTGCTTGATGATCGGATTGCCGCGGCAGCTCTGCAGGCGATCCTCCATTTTAGTGACCGCGATGCTGCATAATACTGTGATCTGTATTGATGGAAAAAGGAAAGTGGGGGGGCTCAACCTGATCAAATAATCAAATGGGGTGCTACTCAGTGATGAAGGAAGCACAATGTAAATAGTAAGAGAAAGACATCACTGAAAAGCAGCAGTACACCCGGCAATACCAATTGAAATTAATTTATTAGTACACTTCAGTAAAAAAGACAAATTGCACATACAGGTTAAACAAATATTAAACACACACATTAAAAAACATTAAAAACCTGGCTGAAGGCCAGTGCACAACTAAGGGGAGGGGCCATGAACCCCCTCACCTATATAGACACCCATCCACTGTGGTCAAATAAATAGCAAGTCAGAGCCTAGCATATAACAAATCAATGTCACTGTATGGGCAAGGTGGCCAATGCTAAATATATGATATAAAAGGATTTATATATTAAACACACATGACCATACAGATATGAAAAGACATGATCAAAATAGTCAATGTGGAGTAACCAAGCCAGGGCAACACCTATACTTGCATGTCCTAAATGTGATGGCAGAAGCTGGCGTCCCCGACCAAATGAATAATGGAGGACGGGGTCACAAGAACCCCACGCGTTCCGTTGCTTGAAAGTGGCAACTTCCTCAGAGGTCCTGTATTGATCACGGCATCTGAGGGGTTAATGTCGGACATCTGCGGGATCTGCGGCAGCCGGCGGGTCCCTGGCTGCGATCATCAGCCGGGACCTGCCACGCATAATCCGGGCATCGCTCCGATGCTCGCGGTTATGCTTAGGACGTAAATGTATGTCCTGGTGCGTTAAGTACCAGCTCACCAGGACGTACATTTATGTCCGGCGTCATTAAGGGGTTAAAAGGTCTAATGATCAATAAAGAAATGGAGATAACAGACTGAAACTTGCTCAACATTTGTAAGGTAACTATTTTAGTGTTATATTTAAAAATCATTGTTTACATTAAGAAAGTGTCACAATTATAGACAAACACAATCTAAATAAACTAATAATAATACAAGAAATTTATTTATTAGCATTTACCTCTGTAGCTGCAAATAGGGTTTTATTTTAGACCCTTCCTCTCACCAATGTATTTGAGTTCAATAATATTGTTAAGATGTCTTGTGTGCACAGCTCTCTTCCGGTCATGCCACCACATTTTAATAGTTAAGGTCAAGAGTCTGACCTTAACCCATTTGAGATGTTATGGCATGACCTGAAGAGGGCTGAGTGCCCATTTGTTGTTAAATTGCTAAAACTCCAGGCTGATACTTTGTGGGTACCAGAGAGGTTTTATGCAGCTACTGTTGGTGTATTTAGCTCACAGAGCATTGTATAGAGTAGCTACAATGACATCTACTCAGCTGAAAACAGGACACACGTATGTTCCTGGTAGTGTAAATATGGCCCTGACCTAGAGTCATGGGGTGTCCTGTAGCAATATGTATATTAACCCTCGCCATGTAGATAAAGCATTATTTCCCTATAATTAAATGACATAGCCTTTTTGCCCTCCTTTTTTTCCAGATGAGAGATTCTTACTAGCTGCAATGTAAAATGAGTTTTCACATCCACTCAGTATTTCCCAAATATTGATTCCCAATTTTATCTACTGTGAATGCAATCTATGGAAGACTCCAGTCCTTCTCACAATATTGATTTCCCTCGAACAATTACATTCCATCATTAGAATATGTCCCCATGGAATTATCTCTTTTAATTTTACGTTGGTGATTACAGCAATTTCATGAAGAGTTATTATGGGCACTAGGTTATACTATTGTAAAACATCTTTTTTGATGACAAATCGTAATAACTTCTAATTAAATCTGAATATTCTTTTATGTTTACACATGACAATAAAATCATTACCTGGAAACAGAATCATATACAAATAAAAAGTATACCAATATGTTAGAATAAATGTGGCACTCACTGCTCTGTTATAATAGAATTCATTTTATTTTCTTCCACAACGCATGGACAAGAGCAGATTTTATATTCTTTGTACATGAGGGGAAAGCTTTACTAGAATGTGAAATGGCCATAGACTTTAACCATTTACTACAATTGAACACCTGCACTAGTTAGAGATGAGCAAATTGAATCTGACAAATCCAAATTTGTTCCGAATTTCAGGAAAAATTTGATTCGCAACGAATGCGAATATCACCATAATTCAATCACGCGAATCGCTTCATTAACCCCTTAATGACGCAGGACGTAAATGTACGTCCTGGTGAGGTGGTAGTTAACGCAATAGGATGTATATTTACGTCGTATGCATAACCGCGAGCATCGGAGCGATGCTCGGGTCATGCGCGGCAGTTCCCGGCTGCTGATAGCAGCCAGGAACCCAACGGTAAGGGCGAACATCGGCAATCGCATGGATGTCCGCCATCAACCCCTCAGATGCCGTGATCAATACAGATGACGGCATCTGCAGCATTGCGGTCACTAAAATGGATGATTGGCTCACCCGCAGTGCTGCCGTGGGGATCCGATCATCCAGAACGGCCGACGGAGGTCCCCTCACCTGCCTCCGCTGCCTTCCACGGGTCTGACCAATAACACTGATCAGTGCTATGCCCTATGCATAGCACTGAACAGTATTAGCAATCGAATGGTTGCTATAAATAGTTCCCTATGGGGACTATTAAAGTGTAAAAATAAAAGTAAAAAAAAGTATTAAAAAAAGTAAAAAAAATTGAAAAAACCCCTCCCCCAATAAAAATGTAAATTGTCCCATTTTCCCGATTTCACCCCCAAAAAGTGTAAAAAAATTTAATAAAAATGAATATACAAATTTGGTATCGCCGCGTGCGTAAATATCCGAAATATTACAATGTAATGTTAATGATACCATACCTTGAACGACATGAACGTAAAAAAATAAATCCAAAAATTGTAGTTTTTTTTTATAACATTTTATTCCGCAAAAATTGATGTATTAAAATGTTATATACGCAAATATGGTATCGATAAAAAGTACAGATCACTGCGCAAAAAATGAGCCCTCATACCAACGCTTATACGGAAAAATGAAAAAGTTATAGGTCTTCAAAATTGGGTGATTTTAAACCTACTAATTTGGTTAAAAAGTTTGCAATTTTTTTAAAGCGCAACAGTAATAGAAAAGTATATTATCATGGGTATTATTTTAATCGTGTTGACCCAAAGAATAAAGAACACATGTCCTTTTTACCGTAAATTGTACAGCGTGGAAACAAAACCTTCCAAAATTTGCTAAATTGCGTTTTTCTTTTTAATTTCTCCACACAAATAGTATTTTTTTGGTGAGTGATGGCATTACAACAGACAACTGGTCACACAAAAAACAAGCCCTCATACTAGTCTGTGGATGAAAATATAAAATAGTCCTTAAGGGCCAAATGGGCTGAGTGCTTAAGGGGTTAAACTCCACTTAGTGCAGTCCAGGCTCCAGGGCATCTAAAATGGCGGATCCACATGTGAGGACGTGGGGCAAGGAATCCTGGATAGGCGGGAAGAAGGGTCGGCGGGAAGACCCTGAATCACATGCAGCATGCAGCCTTTCAGCAGTCAGCCAGCCCTGTGATGTCACAGCCCTATATAATCGGCAGCCATTGTCAGCGTCACATCAGCATTCTGTTGCAGAGAGAGGGACAGAGAAAAGTATATTGCACAGAAAACCTTTTTTACAGCAGCAATTTACCTCAAGCCCAAAACCAGCCTAGAAGCACTGATAGAGAAGGGAGAGAGATTGAGAGAGAAAGTTACCTTGCGGGTGTATTACAGCAGCGATTCACCTCAAGCCCAAATCCAGCCTGTAAGCACATATAGGGAAGGAGGGAGATTGAGATAAAGTGCAATTGTGGGTGTATTACAGCAGTGATTCACCTCAAGCCCAAATCAAGCCTAGAAGCACTGATAGGGAAGGGAGTGAGATTGAGAGAGAAATTTCAATTTTATGTGTAGTACACAACAACTGTGTGCTGCAGCACTGGTGTGTACAACTGAAAAGCTAATGGTAGCAGACAGTTAGGGTGAACCGAGCACTTAATGCGTATTGTTCTCTATTAAGTTTAACCTTTGCGTAGATCTAAGTGGTACACCATTTTGTTCATTTTAAAGTCTCAAGGGCCTAGTTACTGTGAAAGTCAAGCCAAATGTACACACATGCTGGTGTTGTACAAAAATACAGTTTTAAGCGTACTGGAGCACATTGTACTCCACTCATAAATGCACACCACATACATACGTCTAAGTGGTGTACCGTTTTGTTCCTGTTAAAGTCTTTAGGGCTTAGATAATGTAAAAGGCCAGCCAAAAGTACACACCTGCTGATGTTGTAGATAAAATACTGTTTTAAGCAAAGTGGAGCACATTGAACTCCCCTCATTAGTGCAGACCACATACGTACATCTAAGCGGTGTACCATTTTGTTCCTGTTAAAGTCTCAAGGGCCTAGTTACTGTGAAAGGCCAGCCAAATAGGAACATCTCCCTATTTCCCCCTAAAAACCCTGGGAAATGTCAGTGTTTGCAGGTGGAAATAGGTTGAGGTTCCTGTGGGGGCCACCCTTTTTATGGCGAGTAACACTTGCCAATAAGGGAATTAATAATGCGAGAATAGGGCCTTACAGGGGAAGTTTTTACTCCCACTGGTTACAATGAACCATACGTTGTTCCCTTCAATCTTTTAGAGGTCTTTGCATCACATCAATACTTGGTGTTGTAGGTGGCACATGGTGTTTTTTGCACACATTTCCTTTTGTTTGATTTAGAAAATGTTGGGTACATATATTTTATCCTAAGCATATTATTAAAAGTAAAATTTTACGTAATGCATATCCTCATTATGTACTAGTGCACACTAACACTTTTACAAAAGAGACCGTTTTCTTCTGCCTACCTGCCTCAGCTACTATTCTGATCCTGCCACCCACCTGATGCCACACATCTAATGCCAAGTCTTCCTTTTTTTTCCCACCTTCGACACCGGGTACTGGTATTGCCATCCACCGCCTCACTTTGTCACTAGGTCACTTTCAGGACTCCTGATGCTGCTGATGCCACCTCCAGGCTGTTTCATTCTGCCACCATATGTTCTCTTCATGCTAATGCCAGCTCCAGGCTGTCTCATACTGCCACCTTATGTTCTCCTCATGCTGATGCCAGCTCCAGGCTGTCTCATACTGCCACCATATGTTGTCCTCATGCTGATGCCACCTATAGGCTGTCTCATTCTGCAACTATATGGTCTCCTCATGCTGCTGCCAACTCCAGGCTGTGTCATTCAGCCACTATATCGTCTCCTCATGCTGCCTCCAACTCCAGGCTGTGTCATTCAGCCACTATATGGTCTCCTCTTTCTGCTGCCAACTCCAGTCTGTTTCATTCAGGCACTATATGGTCTCCTTATGCTGCCGCCAACTCCAGGCTGTGTCATTCAGCTACCATATGGTCTCCTAATGCTGCCACCAACTTAATGCTGTGTCATTTAGCCACTATATTGTTTCCTTTTGCTGCCGCCAACTCCAGGCTGTGTCATTGAGCCACTATATGGTCTCCTCATGCTGCCCCCACTGCCATGCTGTGTCATTCAGCCCCTATATGGTCTCTTCATGCTACCACCACCTCCACGCTGTGTCATTCAGCCACTATATGGTCTCCTCATGCTGCTGCCACTTCCAGGCTGTCATTCAGCGATTATATGGTCTCCTCATACTGATGCCACCTTCAGGCTCTGTCTTTGTGATTCTAATAGCGATGCCTCTAATCTGTATGTCATATTGGATAACAGTATTATTTCACTAACCCAGCACACACCCTATGCATGTCACAGCAAGGCAATGTGTTCTACACCCCTATTGAGGCTCTCTGTAGGCGAGAAATCGTCATTTTTAATACAGATTAGTCGCAAATAAATTCGGACCAAACTATTTTTTGGAAAATTCGGCGAATTGGCCGAATTGAGCTTTTCAAAATTTTGCTCAACTCTAGCACTAGTACATGCGTTGTGAAAGAAAATAAAGTGTCTTTTATTTTATTTAAAAAAGTTTTTGTTAAAATGTTTTTTTTTAAAGGGGTTATCCAGGAAAAAACTTTTTTTATATATATCAACTGGCTCCAGAAAGTTAAACAGATTTGTAAATTACTTCTATTAAAAAATCTTAATACTTTCAGTACTTATGAGCTTCTGAAGTTAAGGTTGTTCTTTTCTGTCTAAGTAATCTTTGATGACACATGTCTCGGGAACCACCCAGTTTAGAAGAGGTTTGCTATGGGAATTTGCTTCTAAACTGGGCTGTTCCCGAGACACGTGTCATCAGAGATTACTTAGACAGAAAAGAACAACCTTAACTTCAGAAGGTCATAAGTACTGAAAGGATTGAGATTTTTTAATAGAAGTAATTTACAAATCTGTTTAACTTTCTGGAGCCAGTTGATATATAATTTATTTTATTTTTTTTCCCTGCAATACCCTTTTAAATTTTTTTTAAATTGGGTTGAAGTCTATTACCAATTGTAACACCGAGCGCTCTGGGTCTCTCTCCTCCCCAGGAGCGCTCGCGGTGTTCGGCTCCTGTTTGCAGCACTCCGGTCAGACTCGCTAACCGGGAGCGCTGCTCTGATTCACCCGGCGGGGATGCGATCCGCGCGGCGGGACGTCCCTGCCCGCGGGTCGCATCCCGTTCTGTTCACCTGTCCCGTCCTCCATCTGCTCTCTAGGGCGCGCGCCGGGTCTCTCAGATTTAAAGGGCCAGTGCACCATTAATTGGAGTCTGGCCCAATCTGTTCCTAATCCCTCTCAAACACTTATAAACCCACTTCCCCTTCCTGTCCTTGCCGGATCTTGTTGCCTTGTGCCAGTGAAAGCGTTTTTGTGAGCCCATTGCCTGTCTATCCAGACCCTTGCTGTTGGCCCTTACTATGAACCATTGCCACCTGCCCTGACCTTCTGCTACGTCTGACCTTGCCTTTGCCTTGCCCTTGTGCCAGAGGCATTGAATCGCTACCGGGTGGAACGACCTGGGGTTACCTGCTGCAGCAAGTCCATCCCGCTTTGCGGCGGGTACTGGTGAAAACCAGTAATCCCTTAGATTCCGTTCCCCTGTTACGGCCCACGCCATCGCCTCTCTGGCACAGAGGATCCACTACCCGTGTCCTCCCCGCATATTAGTCCGGATCCTGACAGTAGATTTGGCCATGGATCCCGCAGAGGTGCCGCTGCCCAGTATTGCTGACCTAACCACCGTGGTCACCCAGCAATCTCAGCAGATTGCCCAACAAGGACAACAACTGACTCAGTTGACTGTCATGCTACAGCAGCTTCTGCCTCCACAGCAGCAACCATCTCCTCCGCCAGCTCCAGCTTCTCCTCCGCAGCGAGTTGCCGCTTCTAGACTACGCCTGTCCCTACCTGATAAGTTTGATGGGGACTCTAAGCTGTGCCATGGGTTCCTGTCCCAGTGTTCCCTAGACCTGGAGATGATGTCGGACCAGTTTCCCACAAAACGGTCTAAGGTGGTGTTCATGGTCAGCCTGCTGTCTGGAAAGGCCTTGTCCTGGGCCACACCGCTTTGGGACCGCAACGATCCTGCCACTGCTACTGTTCAGTCCTTCTTCTCTGAAGTACGCAGTGTCTTTGAGGAGCCAGCCCGGGCTTCCTCAGCCAAGACGGCTCTATTGAATCTCGTCCAAGGGAGCTCTTCAGTGAGTGAATACGCCATAGAGTTCCGCACCCTCGCCTCTGAGCTAGCCTGGAACAATGAGGCCCTCTGCGCGACCTTCAAGAAAGGTTTATCCAGCCACATGAAAGATGTTCTGGCCGCACGAGAGATTCCTGCTACCCTGTCTGGACTCGTCCATTTGGCCACCCACATTGACATGCGTTTATCAGAAAGACGCCTGGAGCTTCGCCAGGAAAAGGATCTTGTTCGCACCAGGCGGTTTCCTCACTTGGCACCTCTCTTCCAGTGTTGTTTGCAACCTGTTCCTGTGCCTTCCGCCGAGGAGGCTATGCAAGTGGTTCGGTCTCGCCTGACCCAACAAGAGAGGACTCGCCGCAGGAACGAAAATTTGTGCCGGTACTGTGCTAGTACCAAACATTTCCTGAGGGACTGTCCTATTTGTCCTCCATGTCAGGGAAACGCATGCACCTAGTTAATGTGGGAGAGGCGTTACTAGGTGTGAATTCATCCTCTCCACGACTGACTATACCTGTGTGGATTTCTCTACCCGCAAATACGAATTCTTCCTTCTCCGCTGTGGCCTTTCTGGATTCAGGTTCAGCAGGAAATTTCATTGAAACCTCTCTCGTCAACAGATTCAATCTTCCTGTTACCCGTCTCGTCAAACCTCTCTTCATTTCATCAGTGAATGTAGAAAAACTGGTCTGCACCGTGCGTTACCGCACAGAACCTCTGCTCATGAGCGTTGGAATTCTCCATCATGAAAATATAGAATTTTTTGTATTGCCCAACTGTACCTTTGAAATTCTTCTTGGCTTGCCCTGGCTCCAGCGTCACGCACCTACCCTCGACTGGGCCACTGAGGACATTAAAAGTTGGGGATCTTCCTGCCACAAGCGATGTCTCAAGTCTGTTCCTACCAGCCAAGTCTTCATCGCTACACCATTGCCAGGCCTTTATCAGGACTATTCTGATGTTTTTTGTAAAAAGTAAGTAGAGGTCTTACCACCACACAGACCGACTGCCCTATTGACTTGCTTCCTGGTACCACACCGCACCATGGCAGTATTTACCCACTCTCCGCTCCAGAAACGCAAGCCATGACTGAATACATTCAGGAAAACCTAAAAAGAGGTTTTATCCAGAAATCTTCTTCTCCAGCCGGAGCTGGATTCTTCTTCGTTGCCAAAAAAGACGGATTTCTACGCCCTTGTATAGACTACCGCGGTCTTAATAAAATCACAGTGAAAAACCGCTATCCTCTGCCACTTATCTCTGAACTGTTTGACCGACTGCGTGGAGAGCAAAAATTTTTACCAAACTTGATCTAAGGGGCGCATATAATCTCATTCGAATTCGTGAGGGTGACGAGTGGAAAACAGCATTTAACATTAGAGATGGACACTTTGAATATCTCGTCATGCCGTTTGGACTTTGCAATGCCCCTGCAATCTTTCAAGATTTTGTTAATGAAATTTTTCGGGACTTGCTGTATACCTGCATTGTAGTCTACTTAGATGACATTCTAATCTTTTCCTTCAACCTAGAGGAACATCGTCTCCATGTCCGTCAAGTGCTCCAGCGTCTTCGTGAAAATCATCTGTACGCCAAATTCGAAAAATTTCTTTTTGAACGCAGCAGCCTTCCTTTCCTGGGATACTTAGTCTCTGGTCAAGGTCTTCAAATGGATCCTGACAAACTCTCCACAGTATTGGATTGGCCACGCCCCTCTGGACTCCGTGCTATCCAACGCTTTCTTGGATTCGCAAGCTATTATCGTCAGTTCATTCCCCCCATCGTTGCTCCTATTGTGGCACTGACTAAGAAAAACGCGAATCCAAGATCTTGGCCTCCCCAAGCAGATGAAGCTTTTAACCGACTCAAGACCGCCTTCGCCTCGGCACCGGTCCTGTCCAGGCCTGATCCTATGAAGCCTTTTTTCCTTGAGGTTGACACCTCCTCGGTCAGAGCTGGAGCCATTCTTCTTCAAAAAAACGCTTCTGGGAAAAACATCACTTTTTTTTTCTCCAAAACCTTCTCTCGCAAAAAAAAACTATTCTATTGGAGAACGTGAACTTTTGGCCATTAAGTTGGCGCTTGAGGAGTGGAGACATCTCTTGGAAGGATCCATTCGCCCCATCACCATCTACACGGACCATAAAAATGTATCTTACCTCCAGTCCACCCAGCGGTTAAATCCTCGCCAGGCTAGATGGTCGTTGTTTTTTGCCCGCTTCAATTTTGAAATACAATTCCGTCCTGCTGACAAGAATCTCAGGGCTGATGCTCTATCACGTTCCACCGAAGCCTCCGAGTCTGAAGCTCCTCTTCAGCACATTATACCTCCTGAGTGCCTGATCTCCTCTGCCCTAGCCTCTCTGGTGCAAATTCCTCCTGGAAAGACTTTTGTCCCTCCACGTCTTCGACTCAAGATCCTCAAATGGGGTCACTCCTCTCTTTTTGCTGGCCACGCTGGAATAAAAAAATCCATTCAGTAAATTTCCCGACTATATTGGTGGTCTTCCCTGGAGAAGGTGGTGACTGATTTCGTTCGGGCTTGTACAGTTTGTGCCCGTGACAAAACTCCTCGCCAGAAGCCTGGCGGTCTTCTCCTTCCTCTACCAGTGCCCGAACAGCCATGGTCCCATATTGCTATGGACTTCATCACTGACCTTCCATCTTCTCACGGCAACACAGTCATTTGGGTGGTCGTGGATCGTTTTTCTAAAATGGCTCATTTTGTCCCTCTGCCATGTCGTCCTTCCGCGCCACAACTAGCGAAACAATTTTTTCTTCAAATTTTTCATCTCCACGGGCTTCCCACGCACATCGTCTCTGACAAAGGCGTTCAATTTGTTTCAAAATTCTGGAGGGCACTCTCCAGTCAATTAAAAATCAAATAAAATGTATCTTCTGCTTACCACCCACAATCCAGTGGAAAGAGTGAACCAGATACTTGGTGACTACCTGCGACATTTTGTTTCATCTCGTCAAGAGGATTGGGTCGACCTTCTGCCTTGGGCCGAATTTTCCTACAATTTTAAAAACTTTGAATCCTCTTCTAAGTCTACATTTTTTGTGGTGTACGGCCGTCACCCTCTTTCCCCCCTCCCCATGCCCACTTCTTCTGGAATTCCTGCTGTGGATGAACTAACTAAAAAACTTTTCCTCTATCTGGCGTGACACTCGAAAGTCTCTTCAAACGGCATCTTCCCGTATGAAGAGACACGCCGACAAGAAGAGAAGGGTTCCTCCTGTTTTTTCCCCCGGTGAAAAGGTATGTCTTTCTGCTAAGTACATACGATTCCGGGTACCCAGTTACAAGTTGAGCCCTCGATTTTTAGGCCCATTCAAAGTAAAAAAAACAAATTAACCCTGTCTCTTATCAACTTCATCTTCCCCCCTTTCTCCGTATCCCTAACTCTTTCCAAGTTTCTTTGCTCAAGCCTGTTGTTTTTAACCATTTTTCTCCCAAGGTCACTGTTCCTGCTCCTGTCTCTGGCTCCTCCGATGTATTCTCTGTGAAGGAGATCCTCGCCTCTAAAGTTGTCCGAGGTAAAAGATTTTTTCTAATTGACTGGAAGAATTGTGGTCCTGAAGAGAGGTCCTGGGAGCCTGAGGCCAATATTTTGGACAAGGAGCTTATCCACAAATTCCTTGGTTCCAAAAAGAGGGGGAGACCTAAGGGGGGGGTACTGTAACGCAGAGCACTCCGGGTCCCTCTCCTCCCCCGGATCGCTCACGGCGTTCGGCTCCTGTTCGCAGCGCCCCGGTCAGACTCGCTGACCGGGAGCGCTGCTCTGATTCCCCCAGCGGAGATGCGATCCGCGCGGCGGGATGTGCCTGCCCGCGGGTCGCATCCTGTTCTGTCCCGTCCTCCGTCTGCTCAGTCCCGGCGCGCGCGGTCCCGCTCTCTAGGGCGTGCGCACGCCAGGTCTCTCGGATTTAAAGGGCCAGTACACCATCAATTGGTGTCTGGCCCAATCTGTTCCTAATCATTCCCAAACACTTATAAACCCACTTCCCCTTCCTGTCCTCGCCGGATCTTGTGGCCTTGTGCTAGTGAAAGCGTTTTTGTGAGCCCATTGCCTGTGTATCCAGACCCTTGCTGTTGCCCCTGACTACGAACCGTTGCCACCTGCCCTGACCTTCTGCTACATCTGACCTTGCCTTTGCCTTGTCCTGTGTCCCACACCAGTCTCAGCCGCCAGAGGGGTTGAGTCGCAACCGCGTGGAACGACCTGGGGTTACCATCCCGCTTTGCGGCGGGCTCTGGTGAAAACCAGTAATCCATTAGATTCTGTTCCCCTGGTACGGCCCACGCCACCACCTCTCTGGCACAGAGGATCCACTACCCGTGTCCTCCCCGCACAGTGGCATAGCTATATAGGTCACAAAGGTAGCAATCGCGACCTGGCCCGACTGCCACTGCCCTATATTATACTTATATGCTGCAGCAGTAGGGCCCTGGGCGCAGCCCAACGTGTCATTGCACTATACAGTACTTATATGGGCCCGCCATTGCCAGCACTTTTTTTTATAAATTGCCCCTAAAACGGCAAGCGATACATGAACAGGCCAGGGGCTGATGGGAATAGACGTGCCCCGCGTAGGCACGCACGTCACTCCAAGCCCCTGACGTGTTACTGGCCTCTGACTCTCGCGATAGCTATGCCCGGCAGTGGAACAGTATCAGCAGCCGCCCCGGTCCCACAGCACTGCACCGCTGATCACCGCGGATCTCCGGGAAGGTGAGGAGACCAGGGATTGGGTGCGGGAGTGGTGTGATGAAAGGGGAATGAGGACGGTGTCCGGGGGGGAGGGGGGGGTGATTCCAATAATGAGGATGGGGTTCGGGGGGCTGATTCCAATAATAAGCATGGGGTCCGGGGGGAGGGGGGGTGATTCCAATAATGAGCATGGGGTCTGGGGGGTGATTCCAATAATAAGGATGGGGTCTGGGGGGAGGGGGGTGATTCCAATAATGAGCATGCGGTCCAGGGGGTGATTACAATAATGAGCATGGGGTCCGGGGGGAGGGGGGTGATTCATATAATGAGCATGGGGGGGCGGTGATTCATATAATGAGCATGGGGGGGGCGGTGATTCATATAATGAGCATGGGGTCCAGGGGGGAGGGGGGGGGGGGTGATTCATATAATGAGCATGGGGTCCGGGGAGAGGGGGGTGATTCATATAATGAGCATGGGGTCCGGGGAGAGGGGGGTGATTCATATAATGAGCATGGGGTCCGGGGGGGGGGGGGAATCCGATAAAGAGCATTGGGTCCGGGGGGGGGGGATTCATATAATGAGCATGGGGTCCGGGGGGAGGGTGGTGATTCCAATAATGAGCATGGGGTCCGGGAGGGGTGATTTCAATAATGAGCACAGGGTCCGGGGGGTGATTGCAATTACGAGCATGGGGTCCAGGGGGGTAATTGTAATAATGAGGAACGGGGTCCGGGGAGAAGAATTGCAATGATGAGCAGAACGAGGATGGGAATGGGGGGCAGAATTAATGATGAAGAGACTGAGGATGGTGTGCGGAGGGAAGGATGGAATGATGTGGAGACTTAGGATACCCCGGGGGGGGGGGGGGGGAAATAACAGGAAAATGAGGAGACCGAGGGTGGGGTGAGGGGGATATGGAGTGCAGGGGCGAGGAGACCAAGGATGGGTGGGGTGGGGGGGGGGGTGAGGGTATGGCAGTATTACATTCAAGGGGTACAGTTTGTAGCAGTATTATATTCAGAGGGTACAGTGTGTGGCAGTATTATATTCAGCAGCACAGTGGTTGGCAGTATTATATTCAGGGAGTACAGTGTGTGGCAGTATTATATTCAGGGGCACAGTGGTTGGCAGTATTGTATTCAGGGAGTACAGTGTGTGGCAGTATTATATTCAGGCAGTACATTGTGTGACTGTATTATATTCAGGGAGTACAGTGGGTGGCAGTATTATATTCAGGGGATACAGTGGGTGGCAGTATTATATTCAGGGGATACAGTGAGTGGCAGTATTATATTCAGGGGGTACAGTGGGTGGCAGTGTTATATTCAAGGGGTACAGTGGGTGGCAGTATTATATTCAGGGGTACAGTTGTTGCCAGTATTATATCCAGGGGGTAAAGTCTGTGGCAGTATTATATTCAGGGTACAGTTGTTGCCAGTATTATATCCAGGGGGAACAGTGTGCGGCAGTATTATATTCAGGGGGTACTGTGTGTGGCAGTATTACTGTATATTCGGGGGTACGGTGTGGGGCAATAATATATTTGGAGGGGACAGTGGTTGGCAGTATTATGTTCAGGGGGTACAGTATTATAATGATTATTGCTTCATACAGAGGATGAGGATCTGCTGACAAATTAAGAAACCAATGATGTTCTGGCATCAGACTCTGCAGAGAAGATGGAGCTGGAAGACGTCCTGGTGTCTGGACCAGATGGAGAAGAAAAGAAAAGACAACAGAGAAGACGTCACTCAGGTCAGTTATATCATTGTGTGTTCTGTCTGACCCAATCTGTGGCTCTCCAGCTGTTATAAAACGGCAAGATTCATAATGCCTGAGGCTCTCTAGACATGATGGGAGTTGTAGCTTTGCAACATCTGGAGAGCCACTTGAACCAAAGCGATTGGTGGGGGTCCCACATTATAAAAATGAGCTGCTTATTCTAAAATGTCTGGGTCTATTTTTTTTTGTCCTAGTCCAGCCCTGTCTGTAAGTGACTTACACTTTGTATTCTCCTGACTGGGTCTCATCAGTGCTGTGGTCACTGATCTTGTTGTGCGGCCGAGTAAGGGGTCGTCAGGGAGTAGGGGGGCCCAGGACAATTTTTTGCATCGGGGCCCTGTGGTTTCTAGCTACGCCCCTGTCCCTGTGATTATGCTGTAAAGAACTTTATCTCTTGAAAGTGACTGTCCAAAGGGTGAATGCAAGGCTATCCCTTGGGGCAGTAGAATTCCTTATAGTATTGAATGTACAAGATGTTTTGGACTCTGATACAAATTATCTATATATTTTGTATGTTATTTATTTAATATGTTTGTATGTTAGTTATTTAATATGCAATATGTTATGTTTCTGCTGCGGCTATTTTCCATTGTCACATCATGACATCCAGAGTTTGTGACGGGAAATGGGAAGGTAGAGATTTTGAATGTCATGACCTAGCTGATCTACAATAGTCATGGTAGGTGCCATTTTGCACAGTTTATAAGAATTTAGGTATATCTAAATATAGGCATCTCTACCAAAGTAGCAGGTATACTGGACGCTAGGGAGCCCATCTGTAGTCATAATTGTAGATAATAAAAGATGTGTATGACACAATAAGTGCAGATCAATAAAAGACCAATGAAAGGACATTGGAGGAAATAGATAAAAACTGAAAAACAAAAAACATTCTCGTTTTTCCCATAACAACCATTAACTTAAATGTTCTGGACTTTCTACTGAAAGTAGTCAAGGTTGTAGTTCCAGGATTCCTTGTTACACTAGGATTAAAAGGGTTTTCTAGAACATTTTAATTAACGGCCTATCCTCAGAATCTGATTGGGTGGGTGCTGACACTTTATTTCAATAGAAAATGAGCTATGGTAACTCAGGATGACCATTACACAATGTATGGACCTAAGGTTTCCAGCAGCATTTACAGTGTACATCAAGGCTTAGGGACTCAGTGCCAAACAGCCAATTGGCAAAGGGTGCCAGCCCTCAATTTAAGAGCACCTTTCACCAAACTTAACATCTAACATATTGTTCCTCATATAATTTTAAGACACTTTGCTATTCACTTGCTGTTAACATTCTCAACCTTTATATGTTTTTAATGTGATTGAAAAAACGGCCACTAGGTGGCTCTGTTCTGTTCACTGCACAAGTCAAATAGTTAGTTTGGTCCTCAGAGACCAAACTCAGGAAGTGCATGCTGGGCATGGCGAGGCACAGCTCTCACAGGCTTCAGTGACATCGTGCCTGCTGGGGAACGCCCACTTTCTCCTGCCGGGAGCTCACGCAATGTGAGCAAGGGGAAAGGTATGATACACAGCTTTTTAAAGCTCAGAAAAAAATTTAAGAGCAGGAGGGGTATTAGGAATAGTTAGGGAATATAATCTGAGTTAGTTTAGAAAATATGGTATAATTACAGGTACTCTTTAAAAAATCGCAAAAACCCCATTTAACCACAGTGATAGTTCACATCTTGGAATATGGTTATAGCTGTAGAAAACTTGGGGCTACTTGATAAATGTTATGAGGTTAGGTAGTTTAAAGTCAAAGGAGAACATTGACCTTGGTGTTCTAACTCAAAGATGAGTACAGGGGTCCCTCAAGTTACAATATTAATTGGTTCCAGGACGACCATTATATGTTGAAACCATTGTATGTAGAGACCATAACTCTATGGAAACCTGGTAATTGGTTCGAAAGGCCCAAAATGTCATCCAAAAATAGGAAAAAGTGAGGATTAAAGAAAAATAAGCAGATAACTAATACAGGTAAAGCAAGTTCTTAAGTATAAAAGTAATAAAGATCTGCTGGGAGCTGTAATCACTGTCTATTTCAGTGTTTCCCAAGCAGGGAGCCTCCAGCTGTTGCAAACCTACAACTCCCAGCATGCCCGAACAGCCAAAGGCTGTCCGGGGATGCTGGGAGTTGTAGTTTTGCAACAGCTGGGGGCACCCTGCTTGGGAAACACTGGTCCATGTAGAGGACAGGAGCTTCTTCGGGGTCCTGTACAGTATACAGTTTCCTAAAAAAGTAACATGGAGTCGCCCTCACCTGGTGTCCAACGGAGCAGGTAACCCTGGTACAGGTAAAGTGTACAGAACATGTAATACCTCCCTGTACTGTAGGGGGCGCTACCAGACATCAGTCAGTGCATACGCTTCAATAATACAGATGTTTTACCAGTGAAATGTCCATTCTGATTGGTCAGTTCTTGACATGTTTTGTAGATCTGGACTGTCCGTAGCATTGTATGTTGAGTCTGGTTTCAACTTACAATGGTCCAGAAAATACCATTGTATGTTGAAACTATTGTATGTTGAGGCCATTATAAGTTGAGGGATCACTTTCAATTTACAACTATTTGAACACCCACGAACCAACAAACCTATTTTAGCCTTTAACTTCTGTCTAGGCTTTAGTAAGACAACTGGTGTGGTCTTGCACATAATACTTTTTTTCTTCTTGTATATAAGTCTCATTCGGTATTTGTGGCTTTCAGGACCAAGGTTTCCTGATTCTAAGATTTCCTAGGGAAACAAATAACCTCCCCCAAAGAGGTATTTTCAAGCCCTTCCAAGCTCTCATTCACCATGTCCACCCATTAAATGTTTACTAACTCTACATTGATTTAAATTACATAAGCTACAGTGTTATATCTCTAAAAAAGGCATAGCAATGTGATGTGGCTTAGTACTCTAGAATACGAGTTTTGACAATGGTCACCAAAGTATGTTTGGCTATAGGTGTATATGTTTGGTATACATGTACAATACATATGCATGACACCAAAATTGGAAATACAATTTAACAGAAGTAATTCAGCGTGAGTTGGCTCTATTTATACATAGCATTGGAATACACACTTTAAAGAATTTAGCATCCAGAACTCCTTTTAAGGTACAGCCAACATTCAGGTCACAGTACATTGCAACATTATTATTAAATCTGCAGTAATCCTATAGTTAACACTTTCTCACATTCCTAGGGATTTACACTTCTGAATTGCTTATTTGACTCAGCAGTCATATTCACATAAATAATTTTTTTATGCGGCAACAATTTTAGTATTGAAAAGTTGAAACCACTTGTCTCCACATAATGAGCGCTTTTGTGATTAGCGAAAGAAAGACGACAAAATGAGCGCTAATGAGCATTGTCGCGGAAGAAACGGAAATACACTTTTCAAGCTGGTTTGTACAGAATGAGATCTCAAAGTGTTCTTTCATGAATGCCTTTCTATAATAAGATTTGTTACGCTTGTACTGTGGATTCAGGCTTTATGGTTGTTACTGGCAGATGGCATCATTCATCAGCAAGGGAAGAGTATGTGACCGGGCTGCATGACTTCTTTCTTCATCACAACTTTGGTGTGGTAGGTTCTTTCTTCACAATATGCTAAGATAGTTTTTATGTATTTTTCAATTTCAGGAAATATACAGAGTGAACAACACCATATATATCATTCAGATGTATCCCAGTGCAGGTATTTAAAGGGAATTTGTCATTACGTTCTTACTCCCAGTAGCAGAGGCTACGGGGAACACCCTAATGACTTGTTGTTCAGGCTGTATGAAAGTGCTGACAGATAACAATAACAAATAGCAATTTTATTATTTAGGTACAGAGTTTTTTAGAGAAAGGTGCATGCAAACAAATAATTTTGTGTACCTGTCAAAAATTAAAAAAATAAAAATAAAAATCTGCATACTCACCCAGTCTTGCTTGCAGCTTAGCTGAACATGCTTCAAATGATTTCTTCGGTCTTCTATATTCTTGTGTCCCCTCCATCTTTACAGTCCATAGTGGGGTTCAAGAGGAGTAACTTATGCTCTTACTCCAGCACTCCCTCTCAATGCAGGAAAAATGCTCTATGGGAAGGTTGATAGACAGCCTGGAGCACCAATCAGAGCGCTGCTTCTTATGCTTGTCCCACCCACATTTCCTGGATTTTCTTTCACTGGCTGGGACACTGATGATGGGGTCAATGAATATGACCGCATCCAAGCCAGAACGAGGACCACATGGCCAAAATTATGAATCAGTATATTTAAAAAACCTGTATATAAATATTTTTAAGGCATGTGAATTGTCCCTTTTTTTTGTGCTCTGCCACATATAATCAGTTTTGATATGTGAAAGAGCCCATTTAATCTCTTTAGGATTAAGGCTGTGCAGGTACGCCCTTGCATCCTGGTACTTAAGGACCTAGGGTGTACCTGTATGTCATGATCCCTTTACCAGTGTTTGAAGCATGCTCGTGAGCTGAGCACACTTCATATCTATTGAGTCCCGACTGCTATCAGCAGCCAGTACCCACAGGTACTAACGGGCATCGCTGATCGGGCTGATGCCCAGAATTAACCCTTTAGATGTCAGGATCAAGTTTGATTGTGGCGACCAAAATGCAGGGTTAACTGTGCTGGTTAGCTCAGCACAGCTGATCAGCCCTTATCTGCCTCCTTGCTGTCCAATCGATGCTCTGAGGCTCTGGCCAGCCATGGCGGGCTAGGAAAGAAGAGCACCGATAACCCTGATCAATGCTATGCTGTGGCATAGTATTGATCAGTGTATGCAATCTTAAGATTGAATGTTACAGCCTCCTATGGGGACTAAATAAAAATAACGCTTTGCTAATAAAAGTCTGAATCCCCCCCTTTTCCAAATTTTTTTAATAATGTAATATAAACATAATCATAATAATCATGTGTGGTACCGCCGCATACATAAAAGGTTGATGTCATTACAAAGTACAATTGGTGATGCAAAAAACAAGCCCTTATGTGGGTCTGTAGGTGCAAAATTAAAAGCGTTATGATTTTTAGAAGGGGAGGAGGTAAAAACGAAAGTGCAAAAACTAAAAATGACTTGGTCCTTAAGGTCAAAATGGGCTTGGTCCTTAAGGGGGTTAAACATCACCATCGGATTACTGCCTAAAAGTTTATCACAAAGTGCTCTGCAGCTGGGACCCTGAGGCATCAGCTATTATCTATAGATTTAAAGCATCATCACTTCCAAATGGCTAGAGATATTTTGATAAAACTTGATACACATATTACTTATATGCCAACTTAAAATATAGGATAGGTAAATCAACCCTAACTCCCCCCTCCCCTCCATTTACGGGGCTTTGGCTCAAGGCTGAACACTATTTTTGTCCAATACACCAACTCACTGAAAAGCGTAAAAAGGTTTAACCCCTTAAGGACATAGGGCGTATCCATACGCCCCCGTTTCCAAGTCCTTAACCCCTTAAGGACTGAGCCCTTTTTCACCTTAAGGACTCAGCCATTTTTTGCAATTCTGACCACTGTCACTTTAAACATTAATAACTCTGGAATGCTTTTAGTTATCAATCTGATTCCGAGATTGTTTTTTCATGACATATTCTACTTTAACATAGTGGTAAAATTTTGTGGTAACTTGCATCCTTTCTCCGTGAAAAATCCCAAAATTTGATGAAAAATTTGAAAATTTTGCATTTTTCTAACTTTGAAGCTCTCTGCTTGTAAGGAAAATGGATATTCAAAATAACTTTTGCATATGTAAAAAAAAAAAAAAATTACCTAAAATGCTTGGTTTCTCCAAAAATTTACATTTTTACAAAGAGTTAAAGCAGAAAATACCACCCAAAATTTGAAGCCCAATTTCTCCCAATTCAGAAAATACCCCATATGGGGGGAAAAGTGCTCTGCTGGCGCACTACAGGTCTCAGAAGAGAAGGAGTCACATTTGGCTTTTTGAAAGCAAATTTTGCTCTGGGGGCATGCCGCATTTAGGAAGCCCCTATGGTGCCAGGACAGCAAAAAAAAAAAACACATGGCATACCATTTTGGAAACTAGACCCCTCGGGGAACGTAACAAGGGGTTAAGTGAACCTTAATACCCCACAGGTGTTTCACGACTTTTGCATATGTAAAAAAAAATATTTTTTTTTACCTAAAATGCTTGTTTTCCCAAAAATTTCACATTTTTAAAAAGGGTAAAAGCAAAAAAGACCCCCCAAAATTTGTAACACAATTTCTCCCGAGTACGGCGATACCCCATATGTGGCCCTAAACTGTTGCCTTGAAATACGACAGGGCTCCAAAGTGAGAGCGCCATGCGCATTTGAGGCCTAAATTAGGGACTTGCATAGGGGTGGACATAGGGGTATTCTACGCCAGTGATTCCCAAACAGGTTGCATCCAGCTGTTGTAAAACTCCCAGCACACCTAGACAGTCAGTGGCTATCTGGTAATACTGGGAGTAGTTGTTTTGCAACAGCTGGAGGCTCCGTTTTGGAAACAGTGGCGTACCAGACGTTTTTCATTTTTATTGGGGAGGGGGGCTGTGTAGGGGTATGTGTATATGTAGTGTTTTTTACTTTTTATTTTATTTTGTGTTAGTGTAGTGTAGTGTATTTAGGGTACAGTCGCACGGGCGGGGGTTCACAGTAGTTTCTCGCTGGCAGTTTGAGCTGCAGCAGAAAATTTGCCGCAGCTCAAACTTGCAGCCGGATACTTACTGTAATCCTCCGCCCATGTGAGTGTGCCCTGTACGTTCACATTGGGGGGGGGGGGAACATCCAGCTGTTGCAAAACTACAACTCCCAGCATGTACGGTCTATCAGTGCATGCTGGGAGTTGTAGTTTTGCAACCGCTGGAGGCTCCGTTTTGGAAACAGTGGCGTACCAGACGTTTTTCATTTTTATTGGGGAGGGGAGGGGGGTTGTATAGGGGTATGTGTATACGTAGTGTTTTTTTTACTTTTTATTGTGTGTTAGTGTAGTGTTTTTAGGGTACAGTCGCACGGGCGGGGGTTCACAGTAGTTTCTCGCTGGCAGTTTGAGCTGCAGCAGAAAATTTGCTGCAGCTCAAACTTGCAGCTGGATACTTACTGTAATCCTCCGCCCATGTGAGTGTACCCTGTACGTTCACATTGGGGGGGGGGGGGGGAAGAAACATTCAGCTGTTGCAAAACTACAACTCCCAGCATGTACGGTCTATCAGTGCATGCTGGTAGTTGTAGTTTTGTAACAGCTGGAGGCACACTGGTTGTGAAACACCGAGTTTGGTGACAAACTCAGTGTTTTGCAACCAGTGGGCCTCCAGCTGTTGCAAAAGCTACAACCCCCAGCATGTACGGACAGCGGAAGGGCATGCTGGGTCTTGTAGTTATGCAACAGCTGGAGGCATACTACTTTGGTTGGGGATGCTGGGGACTGTAGTTATGCAACAGCTGGAGACACACTGGTTTGCTACATAACTCAGTGTGCCTTCAGCTGTTGCAAAACTACAACTCCCAGCAGTCACCGACAGCCAACGGGCATGCTGGGAGTTGTAGTTATGCAACCAGCAGATGCACTACTACAACTCCCAGCATGCACTTTAGCTGTTTGTGCAAGCTGGGAGTTGTAGTTACACAACAGCTGAAGGTACACTTTTCCATAGAAAAAGATGTGCCTCCAGCTGTTGCAAAACTACAAGTCCCAGCATGCCCATAAGGGCATGCTGGGAGTTGTGGTGGTCTGCCTCCTGCTGTTGCATAACACAGTCACTCACCTCCAACGATCCAGCCGCATCACATGAGTCCCTCGTCGTCGTCGCCGCCGCGGCCGTCGCTCCTGGGGCCCCGATCCCAACATTAACGCCGGGGATCGGGGTCCCCAGCACCGGAAGAGGGGCGGAGCGGGTTGCGGGAGTGACACCCGCAGCAGGCGCCCTGATTGGTCGGCCGGGAAACCAGCCGACGAATCATGGGGATCGTGAGGTGGCACCAGTGCCACCTCACCCCTGCAGGCTCTGGCTGTTCGGTACCGTCGGAGACGGCCCCGAACAGCCTGTAATTCCGGGTCACCGGGTCACTGGAGGCCCAATTGACCCGGAATCTGCCGCAGAACGCTGGACTGAATTGTCCAGCGATCTGCGGCCATCGCCGACATGGGGGGGCATAATGACCCCCCTGGGCGATATGCCCCGATGCCTGCTGAACGATTTAAGCAGGCATCAGGCACCGGCTCCCCTCCAGCTAGCGGCGGGGGGCCGGGATTTGACAGGACGTACTCAAACGTCCTGAGTCCTTAAGGACTCGGAAAAGGGGCCGTTTGAGTACGTCCTGCGTCCTTAAGGGGTTAAGGACCGAGGGCGTATGGATATGCCCTGAGCATTTCCGGCCCCTGCCGCTTGCCGGAGGGGAGCCGGGGCCGGATGCCTGCTGAAATCGTTCAGCAGGCATCCCGGCATATCGCCCAGGGGGGTCATTATGTTCCCCCATGTCGGCGATTGCCGCAGATCGCTGGAAAATTCAGTCCAGCGATCTGAGGCGGATTCCGGGTCAATCGGGTCTCCAGTGACCCGATGACCCGGAATTACTGGCTGATCGGGGCCGTCAGAGATGGCCCCGAACAGCCATTGCCAGCAGGGGTGAGGTGGCACTGGTGCCACCTCACGATCGCCCTGATTCGTTGGCCGGGAACCCAACGGGCGCCTGCTGCGGGTGTCATTCCCGCAACCCGCTCCGCCCCTCTTCCGGAGGACGTGAGCGGGTGCGGGCAGAAGACCCCGGGTGCTGGGGACCCCGATCCCCGGTGTCCCTGTTGGGATCGGGGCCCCAGGAGCGACGAGGTGGCGAGGGACTGACCTGTGCGTCGTGGAGCAGCAGCAGGAGGTGAGTGACAGCCTCCTGCTGTTGCTTAGCAACAGCTCCCAGCATGCAAAAAGGGCATGCTGGGAGCTGTAGTTATGCAAAAGCAGGAGGCAGACCACCACAACTCCCAGCATGCCCTTATGGGCATGCTGGGACTTGTAGTTTTGCAACAGCTGGAGGCACATTTTTCTATGGAAAAGTGTACCTTCAGCTGTTGTATAACTACAACTCCCATCTTGCACAATCAGCTAAAGTGCATGCTGGGAGTTGTAGTGGTGCATCTGCTGGTTGCATAACTACAACTCCCAGCATGCCCGTTGGCTGTCAGTGACTGCTGAGAGTTGTAGTTTTGCAACAGCTGAAGGCACACTGAGTTAAGTAGCAAACCAGTGTGTCTCCAGCTGTTGCATAACTACAATCCCCAGCATCCCCAGCCAAAGTAGTATGCCTCCAGCTTATGCATAGCTACAAGACCCAGCATGCCCTTCCGCTGTCCGTACATGCTGGGGGTTGTAGCTTTTGCAACAGCTGAAGGCACACTGGTTGCAAAACACTGAGTTTGTTACCAAACTCGGTGTTTCACAACCTGTGTGTCTCCAGCTGTTGCAAAACCACAACTCCCAGCATGCACTGATAGACCGTACATGCTGGGAGTTGTAGTTTTGCAACAGCTGGATGTTTCTCCCCCCCCCCCCCAATGTGAACGTACAGGGTACACTCACATGGGCGGAGGATTACAGTAAGTTTGAGCTGCGGCAAATTTTCTGCTGCAGCTCAAGCTGCCAGCGAGAAACTACTGTGAACCCCCGCCCATGTGACTGTACCCTAAATACACTACACTACACTAACACAAAATAAAATAAAAAGTAAAAAACACTACATATACACATACCCCTACACAGTACCCCTCTCCTCCCCAATAAAAATGAAAAACGTCTGGTACGCCACTGTTTCCAGAACGGAGCCTCCAGCTGTTGCAAAACAACTACTCCCAGTATTGCCAGATAGCCACTGACTGTCTAGGCATGCTGGGAGTTTTACAACAGCTGGAGGCAACCTGTTTGGGAATCACTGGCGTAGAATACCCCTATGTTCACCCCTATGCAAGTCCCTAATTTAGGCCTCAAATGCGCATGGCGTTCTCACTTTGGAGCCCTGTCGTATTTCAAGGCAACAGTTTAGGGCCACATATGGGGTATCGCTGTACTCGGGAGAAATTGTGTTACAAATTTTGGCGGGTATTTTCTGCTATTACCCTTTTTAAAAATGTAAAATTTTTGGGAAAACAAGCATTTTAGTTAAAAATTTTTTTTTTTTTTTTTACATATACAAAATACCTGTGGGGTATAAAAGTTCACTTAACCCCTTGTTACATTCCCCGAGGGGTCTAGTTTCCAAAATGGTATGCCATGTGTTTTTTTTTTGCTGTCCTGGCACCATAGGGGTTTCCTAAATGCGGCATGCCCCCATACCAAAATTTGCTTTCAAAAAGCCAAATGTGACTCCTTCTCTTCTGAGACCTGCAGTGCGCCAGCAGAGCAATTTTCACCCCTATATGGGGTGTTTTCTGAATAGTGAGAAATTGTGTTTCAAATTTTGGGGGGTATTTTCTGCTATTACCCTTTTTAAAAATGTTATTTTTTTGGGAAACCAAGCATTTTAGGTAAAAATTTTTTTTTTTTTTTTACATATGCAAAAGTCGTGAATCACCTGTAGGGTATTAAGGTTCACTTTACCCCTTGTTACGTTCCCTGAGGGGTCTAGGTTCCAAAATGGTATGCCATGTGTTTTTTTTTGCTGTCCTGACACCATAGGGGCTTCCTAAAAGTGACATGCCCCCCAAAAACCATTTGTCGCTCATTCCCTTCTGAGCCCTCTACTGCGCCCGCCGAACAATTAAAATAGACATATGAGGTATGTCCTTACTCGAGAGAAATTGGGTTTCAAACACAAGTAAAAATTTTCTCCTTTTTACCCCTTGCAAAAATTCAAAAATTGGGTCTACAAGAACATGCGAGTGTAAAAAATGAAGATTTTGAATTTTCTCCTTCACTTTGCTGCTATTCCTGTGAAACACCTAAAGGGTTAATACACTTACTGAATGTCATTTTGAATACTTTGGGGGTGTAGTTTTTATAATGGGGTCTTTTATGGGGTATTTCTAATATGAAGACCCTTCAAATCCACTTCAAAACTGAACTGGTCCCTGAAAAATAGTGAGTTTGAAAATTTTGTGAAAAATTTCAAAATTGCTGCTGAACTTTGAAGCCCTCTGGTGTCTTCCAAAAGTAAAAACTCATAAATTTTATGATGCAAACATAAAGTAGACATATTGTATATGTGAACCCCCCAAAAAATTATTTTGAATATCCATTTTCCTTACAAGCAGAGAGCTTCAAAGTTAGAAAAATGCAAAATTCTCATTTTTTTCATCAAATTTGGGGATTTTTTTCACCAAGAAAGGATGCAAGTTACCATAAAATTTTTCCACTAAGTTAAAGTAGAATATGTCACTAAAAAACAAACTCGGAATTAGAATGATAACTAAAAGCATTCCAGCGTTATTAATGTTTAAAGTGACAGTGGTCAGATGTTCAAAAAATGGCCTGGTCCTTAAGGTGAAAAAGGGCTCGGTCCTTAAGGGGTTAAAGGTGTCTACTTACCCAGATAAAGAAGAATGATCAAATTCAATGATCAAAAATCAAATGATGAAGGGGGGGGGGGGTGATATAAAACTTAGCTTTTAATTAGCTCATTTAAAAGAATAAACACACATAAAGAGTGAATAATTGGGAAAACAAGATAATGGTTCCCCGTCAGACTTCAAAGAAAGATGCCAAATACCATATAACTATCTGTTAAATATGCAGAAAGGGGGTTGCTTAAGTATAATTAGCACGGCATACAATGCAATATCTGTCACACCAAACCTCTCTTTGTCCTACGCGTTTCGGTGCACGAGTGTTTGTGACCGACCTCATCAGGGGCTGAACAAGGTGTGTAGACTAATATCAGATAGTGAAAAGATAATAATGTGTAGCTAACTTATGATATAGAGAGAGTATAGTGCTTGAGGTTAAAGGTGGTACCCCCACCCAAGGGGCCTAATCTAATATAAAATATATAAAAACCAGTCCTCTAAAGCACTAGGGGTATGAAAAAAGAAAATGAGTGAATAGAATGTGGATCCAATTGTTTTAGTGAAAATAAAATTGTGTTTATTATGTAGAATAATATAGTATACAGCCAATCACCTGGCAGGGCCCTGGCAGGTGAAAGGCAATAAAATGTTAAAATATTAATAAAAAATAGCACAAAAATACAAAAGATAAATTAAATTAATATCCGCTGTAAAGATAAAAAGTCTCTTTTCAATGATCACAAGTCTTCTTGAGAAGAAATAGAATCCATCAATGCTGTATGCTAAAAATCACAAATATAGCGCGGATGCCGGGAGTGTCACGAGTATCATATAGTCTTGCAGAGACTCAATAGTAACACTTATCAGGGGTAAATCAATTATAAGTCCTGCAACAGTGTTGTGGTCTTGGATGCAGTAGCAAGTAAGCTGAATCGGTAGGTATAATTGTAGCGAATGTATCGCGGTGCACAGCACCACTCACCCTCCTCAACAGCCGCGATGGATGCAGTGCCTGTCTGTATTCCGGTCGGGGTGAGTGGCTCTCCGGGGGCTCCTAATGTCCTGGGCTGGCACGGAGAGGCGTCCGGCCTAACGGAGTAGTGTCCAGGAGTGGTTTCCAGGAGCTCTGCCGTCCGGGGCTGCGAATGAGTAACCGACAACAGGTGCGTGTCCCAATGACGCCTGCGGTTTCGGGACCACCATTACGTGCGCACTGCTAGCGCATCATTGGGACACGCACCTGTTGTCGGTTACTCATTCGCAGCCCCGGACGGCAGAGCTCCTGGAAACCACTCCTGGACACTACTCCGTGTCCTCTCCGTGCCAGCCCAGGACATTCGGAGCCCCCGGAGAGCCACTCACCCCGACCGGAATACAGACAGGCACTGCATCCATCGCGGCTGTTGAGGAGGGTGCTGTGCACCGCTATACATTCGCTACAATTATACCTACCGATTCAGCTTATTTGCTACTGCATCCAAGACCACAACACTGTTGCAGGACTTATAATTGATTTACCCCTGATAAGTGTTACTATTGAGTCTCTGCAAGACTATATGATACTTGTGACACTCCCGGCATCCGCGCTATATTTGTGATTTTTAGCATACAGCATTGATGGATTCTGTTTCTTCTCAAGAAGACTTGTGATCATTGAAAAGAGACTTTTTATCTTTACAGCGGATATTAATTTAATTTATCTTTTGTATTTTTGTGCTATTTTTTATTAATATTTTAACATTTTATTGCCTTTCACCTGCCAGGGCCCTGCCAGGTGATTGGCTGTATACTATATTATTCTACATAATAAACACAATTTTATTTTCACTAAAACAATTGGATCCACATTCTATTCACTCATTTTCTTTTTTCATACCCCTAGTGCTTTAGAGGACTGGTTTTTATATATTTTATATATATATATATATATATTTTTCCTAATATCAGATAGCATTCATATATATAGGTGATACACAGAGGGCTACCAATACAGTCACAGCCCCCAGGTTATATGCAGTAGCAGCCCTGATACCTAAGCTCCAATTTGGTAAGGAGCAGGTACCTATAACAAAAGATTTCAACAAATGGAGCCGGGCATCGCCATCGGTTACAGCATCCGAGTACCTCCTGCTTGCACCCGTTGTCACTTTTCTGTGGTTCCAATAGAACGTATTCCCTCAACCAGCAACAGAAGATAGACGCAATTATGCAGAAGAGAAAGTCACAGGATCTTTCAGATGAAGACTTTAATTCCGAAGTGACTTAATGAATATATTGAATATATATAATAAAAAGATCCGTGCAATCAATATACAGTCATGGCTGTAAATGTTGACACCCGTGAAATTTTTCTAGGAAATTAAGTATTTCTCACAGAAAATGATGAACCTTGATGAAAGGTGTCAACGTAGGATAGTTCGGATGGTGGATAAGCAGCCCCAAACAAATTCCAAAGATATTCAAGCAGTCCTGCAGGCTCAGGGAGCATCAGTGTCAGTGCAAACTATCTGTCGATATTTAAATGAAATTAAACGCTATGGCAGGAGACCCAGGAGGATCCCACTGCTGACACAGAGACATAAAAAAGCAAGACTACATTTTGCCAAAATGAACTTGGTTGAGCCAAAATCCTTCTGGGAAAACATCTTGTGGACAGATTAGACCAAGATAGAGCTTTTTGGTAAAGCACATCATTCTACTGTTTACCGAAAATGGAAAGAGCCCTACAAAGAAAAGAACACAGTACCTACAGTGAAATATGGTGGAGGTACAATGATGTTTTGGGGTTGTTTTGCTGCCTCTGGCCTTGAATGTGTGTAAGACTTCATAAAATCTGAGGATTACCAACGGATTTTGGGTCGCCCTGTACAGCCCAGTGCCAGAAAACTGGGTTTGCGTCCGAGATCTTGGGTCTTCTAGCAGGACAATGATCCCAAACATACCTCAAAATGCACCCAGAAATGGATGGCAACAAAGCGCTGGAGAGTTCTGAAGTGGCCAGCAATGAGTCCAGATCTAAATCCCATTGTACACCTGTGGAGAGATCTTAAAATTGTTGTTGGAAAAAGGTGCCCTTCCAATAAGAGAGACCTGGAGCAGTTTGCAAAGGAAGAGTGGTCCAACATTCCGGCTGAGAGGTGTAAGAAGCTAATTGATGGTTATAGGAAGCGACTGATACCTCATACTCTTGAAAAAGCTAGGTCTAACTAGCGAAACGTTGAGCCAGAGGAGGAGATTTTAGCTCAGTCCCAGTGTTATAAAATGGATGGATCACGGTGCGCAGTGACACTATGTCTGTAGACGGTATCAGAGCAGAGCGCTGCAATCTGAGCTCCGTGATCAAGATCATCCTGCATAGAATGCACTAAAAATCATTACTAATAGGGACTGTAATTTTAAGCACATATTGCCACCTAGTGGAAATTTTTGAGCACCTTAATTATTATTTTGGAAATTATTAAAAGCTAAGTTTTAGACCGTAGAGGGTCTCTATTCAGGGTTTCCCTGAGGGGACATATATCCCCAAGGTTTTTGTTTAATATTACCACTGATGTAGCTGAACTCTGCTAAACTTTGTGGCATTAACTGCTGCTAATTGTTACTATAATTGCTGCCACAATTGTGCTAATTGTGACCATAGTTGCTGCTACCTGTCACCATTTCTATCTGTGACTGTGGTAATTTAGGCTGAATTGTGACCAATATTTGCTGTTTCTGGTCACTAGTATTTCTTTGCTTCTTTGCTGCTGTTGGTCAGTACAATAAGGTTTTATAGTATTTTTATAGATTCTATTTCTGCTTATATAGTATTTCTTTTATGGTGGTCTCATTGCAATAATTATAATTTTTTATTTATTGAGATAATATTTTATTAGTGAGTGCTGTGATCCCACAAGGGCCCTGTGGGTCACTGTCACCACCACATGTACATTGTTTAATATAATTAATGATTTATATTCATCTAATACATGGTGTCCATATATCCTTGACCTTGAGCCCCAATTATTCCTTTTTTAATTTTATTAATTTTGAACACCACAGGTATAGGTGTAGTTATTGGGCAGCCCAGGTCTTTAGTGGTCATGGTCAGAACAAGAGCCACTCAAATTCTTTTCATTTTTGATGCCACATACTGTCAAAGCAGCATTTTGAAATCCACCCCGGTAAACAGCAATTGATCGCTCACACACCATGTGACCGGCTCCACCAACATCAAAACAACTGACGTCACACTAGTATAATGAGCTGATTGGTCACTCTTTTTATAAATGATTCAGTGGGAAAATCCCTCTACAAATATTTTTTTTACAAAACCCAAGCCTCCAGTGGAAAATATCCATACTAAATTACACAAATAATGACATGGCAGCAATTTATTAATGTGAACAGATTACATAGTTACATAGTTAGTACGGTCGAAAAAAGACATATGTCCATCAAGTTCAACCAGGGAATTAAGGGGTAGGGGTGTGGCGCGATATTGGGGAAGGGATGAGATTTTATATTTCTTCATAAGCATTAATCTTATTTTGTTCCAGGAAGATTGATTTAGGAACAATGAAATGTTTTGTTTCTTGCTTTTACTCATTATATGTTCAAGCATTTTTTTTCAACCTGTACGACACTGATTCTTGGTGCCGCCCACTTTGACCTCCAACTTTTAGCAATTGATAAAAAGGGAGCATACCCTCAAAACGTGTCTTGCATTCTCTTGTAAAAGTTTCATGTGTGAAATAAAATACACTGTTTCTTTGTACTCGGACTCGACTTTCAATGTAAATCCACAAGGCAGAGACAACTTTTTTCTACTTGAATTTGCTTGTCATCACATAGGACGGTATGTACCACCATCATAATGAGGATCTATCTTTTTTCTAACATTTGCTCCTAGCGGCGGTGTGATGGTAAATGTTCCTTCGCTGCAGATTTGCACTGAACATTTTTCTCTTTCCTAATGAAAGGAAGCAATGAATTACAGAATAAATTCACCAATTTCGGTGCTAGCCGAGAGCAAGACAACATTGTAACTTATAAAGCTTCACAGCATGGTGTGACAGATAAAATGGATTTATTGAAGAACAAGCCAGTACACCTAACATGTGCTTTTTCTTCTAATTGAAAGGTTTCCGGTGACACAACTGGGTGTCTCGCTGCCTTTTTTTAAAGCTTTACGAACTGTTCTTTTTTAAGGCACCATGCCGTCAAATTCCTGCAGGATTTTAAGCTTCATATAGGGGAATTATAAGTGTTACATGTACAGTATCTTGCGGAAATATTTGTTTATGATCCCCAAACATGGGATCTCACCTTATTGTCTGTGAGTTTTATACATATTTTAGTACCCTTTTTGGGGGAAACTGGAACTTAATTCTGACCAAGAAAAACAGCACACAGCTCTTTGGTGTGTGGAAGTATATCATAACCAACTTTGCCAGTACTTCTTTATTTTACAGTGAACACACTAGTACATCCCCAAACATTCTTTCGCCCAATGGAAGGATACTTTCAGGACGTTGCTTTCTATATCATGTGTGCAAGCAACTTTAAACAAAGAAGCTACTATAGCCAATCACCTGTCCTACTAAATGAAACCAAAAAGTATTTAGAGGTAAATAGAACACAAAGAGTGGAATTATCATTATCTACTACACCAGTGTTTTCCAACCAGGGTGCCTCCAGCTGTTGCAAAACTACAACTTCCAGCATGACAATGGCTATCCGGGCATACCGGGAGTTGTCGTTTTGAAATAGCTGGAGACACCCTGATTGGAAAACACTGTACTATACACTATATTTATTAAAAAATAAAAATATATCCAGACAAGAAACCAGCAGCACACAGGCCTTGGTGCAAAAATTGGGAAAGGTTTATTGCATCATAGCAGTGTACATAGAATCGACGTTTCTGCGACCTCTCATCGCCGTTTTCAAGCTCAACTGACTGACCCACAGTGCAGCCTTAAATGTGCTCAGTAAATTACAAAATTGCTTAATTATATAATTGGTATAGAGTGTAAAAATAATAGTATACAATAAAAACAAAAAAAAACATATTCACAGGATCATAAAGCATTCCTGGGTTGTGTATTCATACTTCATAGTGATATGCCGTGATATTGCCGTGATTCACATTTGTGTTTCCCAGTGCATATAAATCATAGTGCCCATGTGCTTGATAATTCTTCTTATTCATTTACAATTTATATATACAGTACTGCACTTACCCAACAGAGCACCTGTACGGAGCGTGAGTACTGAATCGGTGTGCAACTGAGCGGAGTCTGCCAATCAGGCAGATGATTCCCCACTAGTGTTCAGCCAATGGGAGCGTGGATCTCTTGCACATGCGTAATGGTGCAACATGAAACCTGCGCCATCTTGCTTATGGGAAAACTGCCCATGCTCTGGCCACAGGTAATAAGATAATGTAAGTCAGCATTCCTGTGCTCTTCATAAGGGATTTAATCGCAGACAGAGCTGGCAGGGCTCTAGCACCATATGCCCTGAAGCAGGTTTCAGGTGTTCACATATCTGCACCCAACATACAAATATATCGGGTGTTGCATGCGGGAGACTAGGCAGACAAGCACCCATCAATGACAGGTGCTGTCACCTATATTCCTATCACCCTTCTGTTCTGGAGTGATCTGCACCCAGTAGAACAATTTAGACACACTGACCCATTGTATAGGCTGTAATAAATCTCCCGCATTCAAATTATAATGTAATTACACATAAAGAAATAACGAAAAACAAAAAAGAAGAAAAAGCTCCATTCCATGTACAGGACAATGTGGCTGCTCTGTTGGTGGCAACAAAATATACAGTCCATAATTATCTGCACTTAAAACAGAAAAAACATGGTATTAGTAAGGTCAATACAAACATATAAAACATACCAAGAGTTAACATACATCAGATAAGGGGCTACATCGCTTCTATGTGCACTGGTATGATGCAATAAACCTTCACCAATTTTGGCACCAAGGCCTATGTGCTGCTGGTTTCTTGTCTGGATATGAAGTTGTGCGCTATTTACCAAGGTCTACAACCAGCGTGCACCGATTTACATTTTTGCTTTGAAAGTTGTGCTGTGCTTTTTTTGGGGACTTTTTTGTTGCGGTTATGGAGCGTGCACCTGCCACAATCAACAACATGGATGGACATATTCCTATAGCGCCTACTTCTGGGTCTGTGAGTATGGCTTCCAATGCCTGTGTATTTAAACATATCGAGAATGACGTCACCAGAATCTTGGGGAATGCAGAAGGGGAAGCTACATTTTTGTACATTCCATCAACTCTTGACCTACAAACAAATTATGAATCTGAACCCAAAAAGATGTTGTTGACACAAAAATTACATCATACGATGCTCAGGGAATACTATAAAGCCTAGAGGGATGAGGGTACAACCCAGAGACTCTGTTTATTCACATGATGCTGATTATAGAAATCGCTTTGAAGGAATTACTAATCAGTATTCACTTGAGCTAATCCTACTCCAATTGGAATTTCTACAGAGGGATCTAAAAATCACTAAAAATAAGATCTTGGACTTGGAGACTGCATTAAAACAATGTATGCCTGGCGATGAATGTGGGACTTTTTTTTTGAGAAACAACAGACTTTTCTTGTTAAACTATGGTTGACACTTGAAGAAACTAAGAGACACAAATGGTTCAGGGACACTCAGGACTATTCTACTTTAAGAGTTTTCTTCCACTTACAGGCATAATAGAAAATAGAAGAATGTGACAAATGAACAATACATTTCTTCCAATCAGCTACTGGAGAATGTAGTTCGGCCTCAGGAATGTCTTCCAGCGATACCGGAGAGGGGGTCGTAAGCACAACTGGGGGTGTAAAAATAAGAAACCAAAACAGGACTCAGTCGACACCCAAGAGATATGGTAACAACCTCAACAACCAGCAGAAAAGAATATAACACAAATTGTGGTAAATATCTAATCTTTGTCTTTATCTGAAACACAACTACTTGTCTAGTCAAAAGGTTTAAAGGGGTATTCCAGGAAAAAACATTTTTTTATATCAATTGGCTCCAGAAAGTTAAACAGATTTATAAATTACTGCTATTAAAAAATCTTAATCCTTTCAATAATTATCAGCTGCTGAAGTTGAGTTGTTCTTTTCTGTCTGGCAACAGTGCTCTATGTTGACATCTCTGCTTGTCTCGGGAACTGCACAGAGTAGAAGAGGTTTGCTATGGGGATTTGTTTCTACTGTGACAGTTCCCGAGACAGGTGTCATCAGAGAGCACTTAGACAGAACTCAACTTCAGCAGCTCATAAGTACTGAAAAAAAATCTAGATTTTTTAATAGATGTAATTTACAATTCTGGAGCCAGTTGATATATATAGAAAAAGGTGTTTTTACTAGAAAAACCCTTTAAGCTTCTGTCCTAGTACATATGTCAACTAGTTTGAGCTAGAGCTTGATTTCTTACAGTTCATACGGAAATTAAAACTAAAATTGTAGTTCTCTATGCAACCCACTAAAAGTGGTGCTATCAGTGACACCGTGGGGGGGGGGGGGGGGGAGCCGAGTTGTCGTCCTCCTCCATGTTGACACTGAAGGAGTTCACATTCCAAGTGATTTCCAACCTCCTGTGGAGTCACATGCAATCAGTACATTTAGAAAACCCATGAATAAACAACAACGTCTTAACATCCTAATATGACACATGAGGAAATAGAGGCACTTAGTGAGCTTGTCCGTGACCACAGCCTGGTCATAAAACCAGCTGACAAGGGTGGGGCAATAGGGGTCATGGAAAAGCTCAAATATGTGCAAGAAGCAGAGAGACAGTTATATGACACTTCTGTGTATAAACCTTTATCCAGAGATCCCAGGAAGGAGATTATTTCTCAGATTACTGAAGTTGTGACAAGTGGTCACAAGGAGGGTCTGATTGATGACAATCTACAAAAATATCTTATTGCTGATTATCCCATTACTCCAATGCTTTATTTATTGACGAAATTACACTAAGAATGAGGTATAGAAAGTCACTCCGGGCGTGAGTCAGTGACTTCCCATATCTCAATTTTTTGGGATAAATTATTACGTACTTATGCCACCAGTGCCAAATCATACATCAGATATACTTTGGATTTCTTATCCAAAATTCGAGATGTTGTCGTTCCTGAACAGACCATCCATGTTACACTGGATGTATCCAGTCTGTACACTTCTATCAATCGCGATAGGGGGATACATGCCGTTGAGAATGATTTAATTTTATCTGATTTCACTCCTGAAAAAAATCTATTTTGTCGTCTCTGTTAAAAATTGTTTTGGAATGTAACTATTTTCTCTTCAACGTGCATTATATGCAGATAAGGGGGACGGCCATGGGAAGTAATGTGGCGCCTACGTACGCCAATACTTTCATGGGATACTTTGAGGTTGGAATTCGTGTATGTGTTGCTCCACTTCAGTCACTATATTTTTCTGCTGTGGACTGGCACAGAACAGGAACTTGGAGACTTCTATGATTTCCTAAACAAAATGGAGGCTGACATACATTTCCCTTTATCTTCTTCCAAAACAAGTGTGAACTTTCGAAATGTGACCATAGAAAAAGAGGGTGATAGACTAACCACAGACTCATATTATAAACCTACTGATAGCAATACCTTATTCAGATTTGACAGTGGACACCTAAGGCCCATGGTTAGGTCACTTCCCTACAGCCAGATGCTGAGGGCAGAACATATTACTGATAGTGACATTAAACTAGTACAGGCTCTAAATACGATGACTACAAACTTAATTGAGAGGCGTTATCCTTCTAGATTAATAGAGGAACATAAAACCTGGATTAGAAACCTATAACGGCATAAAATGAATCCGGCTATACAAGTGACACAAACCATTGATACACAAACTACTGATCAGACATAGACAGAAACATAATCACATTCCTTTTAATTCTACTTACAGTGAGTTCTCACACCAGATTTCCCCTTTTATATGTAAATACTGGCATGTATTACGTGATTGCCATGCACAAGTGGAGGAGTTTAGAGACACTCCCTTAACCCCTTAAGGACTGAGCTCTTTTTCACCTTAAAGACTGAGCCCTTTTTGCAATTCTGACCACTGTCATTTTATTCATTAATAACTCTGGGATGATTTTACCAATTAGTCTAAGACTGTTTTGCGTGACATATTCTACTTTAACACAGTGGTAAATTTTCGTCGTTACTTGCATCTTTTCTTGGTGAAAAATCCCAAAATTTCATGAAAATTTTGAAAATTTAGCATTTTTCTAACTTTGAAACTCTCTGCTTGTAAGGAAAATGGATATTCCAAATACATTTTATATTGATTCACATATACAATATGTCTACTTTATTTTTTTACCTTTTATTTGCATCATAAAGTTGACATGTTTTTACTTTTGGAAGACATCAGAGGGCTTCAAAGTTCAGCAGCAATTTTCCAATTTTTCACAAAATATTCAAAATTGGAATTTTTCAGGTACCAGTTCAGTTTTGAAGTGGATTTGAGGGGTCTTCATATTAGAAATACCCCATAAATGACCCAATTATAAAAACTGCACCCCCCCCCCCAAAGTATTCAAAATGACATTCAGAAAGTGTGTTTACCCTTTAGTTGTTTCACAGGAATAGCAGCAAGGTAAAGGAGAAAATTCAAAATCTTAATTTTTTATACTCGCATGTTCTTGTAGACCCAGTTTTTGAAATGTTGCTAGGGGTAAAAGGAGAAAAAGCCCCCCAAAATTTGTAACCCAAATTCTCTCGAGTAAGCAAATACCTCATATGTGTATGTCAAGTGCTCTGTGGGTGCATTAGAGGCCTCAGAAGGGAAGGAGCGACAATGGGATTTTGGAGAGTGAGTTTGGCTTTTTGGGGGGCATGTCCCATTTAGGAAGCCCCTATGGTGTCAGAACAGCAAAAAAAACCAACAACATGGCATGCCATTTTGAAAACTATACCCCTCAAGGAACTTAACAAGGGGTCCGCTGACCCTTAACACCCCACAGGTGTTTGACGATATTTCGTTAAATTTGGATGTGTAAATTAATTATTTTTTTTCACTAAAATGCTGGTTTTCCCCCAAATTTAAAATTTTTACAAGGGGTTATAGGATAAAATGCCTCCCAAAATTTGTAACCCCATCTCTTCTGAGTATGGAAATACCCCATGTGTGGACATCAAGTGCACTGCAGGCGCACTACAATGCTCAGAAGGGAAGAAGTCACATTTGGCTTTTGGAAAGCAAATTTTGCTGAAATGGTTTTTGGGAGGCATGTTGCATTTATGGTGCCAGAACAGCAAAAAAAAAAAAAACACATGGCATACTATTTTGGAAACTACACCCCTCAAGGAACATAACAAGGGGTACAGTGAGCCTTAACACCCCACAGGTGTTTGACAAATTTCCGCTAAAGTTGGACGTGAAAATGAAAAATTAGATTTTTTTCACTAAAATGCTGGTTTTACCTCAAATTTTTCATTTTCACAAGGGTTAATTGGAGAAAAAGCCTCCCAAAATTTGTAACCCCATTTCTTCTGAGTATGGAAATGCCCCATATATGGATGTAAAGTATTCTGCGGGCAAACTACAATGCTCAGAAGAGAAGGAGCACCATTGAGCTTTTGGTGAGGGAATTTGGTTGGAATAGAAGTGGGAGGCCATGTGCGTTTACAAAGCCCCCCGTGGTGCCAGAACAGTGGACCCCCCCACATGTGACCCTATTTTGGAAACTACACCCCTCAGAGAATTTAATAAGGGGTGCAGTGAACATTTACACCCCACTGGCGTTTGACAGATCTTTGGAACAGTGGGCTATGCAAATCCCCTCAAAATTTGTAACACAATTTCTCCCGAGTACGAAGATACCCCATATGTGGCCCTTAACTGTTTCCTTGAAATACGACAGGGCTCCGAAGTGAGAGAGCACCAAGCGCATTTGAGGACTAAATTGGGGATTTGAATCCGACACAAAAATACCCTACAGCAGTGTTTCCGAAACAGGGTGTCTCCGGCTGTTGCAAAACTCTTGGCATGCCTTGACAGTCAATGGCTGTCCGGCAATACTGTTGTTGTTTTTCAACAGCTGGAGGCTCTATTTTTGAAACACTGCCGTACAATATGTTTTCTTTTTTTGTATTGGGGGGGGGGGGGACTGTGTAGGGGTATGTGTATATGTAGTGTTTTCCCTTTATTATGTATTAGTGTAGTGTAGTGTTTTTAGGATACATTCACACGGGTGGAGGTTTACAATGAGTTTCTCGCTGGGAGTTTGAGCTGCGGCGGAAAATTTGCTGCATTTCAAACTTACAGTATAACTCACTGTAAATCCGCCCGTATGAATGTTCCCTGTACATTCACATGGGGGGCAAACCTCCAGCTGTTGCAAAACTACAACTCCCAGCATGCACGGACAGACCATACATGTTGGGAGTTGTAGTTATGCAACAGCTGGAGGCACATTGGTTGCAAAACACGGAGTTTGTAACTCAGTGTTTCGCAACCAGTGTGCCTCCAGCTGCTGCAAAACTAGAACTCCCAGCACTTACAGTCTCTCAGCGCATGCTGGGAATTGTTTATGTGCAGCAGCTGTAGGCACACTGGTTGCAAAACACTGAGCTAGGTAACAAACTCGGTTTCACAACCAATGTGTCTCCAGCTGTTGCAAAACTGCAACAATCAGCATGCATTGACAGTCAAATGGCATGCTGGTAGTTGTAGTTTTGCAATACCTGGAGGCACACTGCTACAACTCCCAGCATGCCCTTTGGTAGTCTGTGGATGCTGGGAGTTGTAGGTGTGCAGCCAGCTGTTGCATAACTACAACTCCCAGCATGCACAGACTACCAAAGGGCATACTGGTAGTTGTAGTTGGAACTCCAGCTATTGCAAAACTACAACTCCCGGCATGCCCTTTGGCTGTGCATGCTGCGAGTTGTTGCTAAGCAACAGCAGAAGGTGAACAGGCCTCACCTCCTGCTGTATCCTGCTGCCAGGACTGCCGCCTCTGCTAACGCCAATCCTGCTGCTCCTGTCGCCGCTGCCGATCCCGAGGGGACCCCCACCGGACCAGGGCAAGGTAGGAGACCCCTGACGGTGCCGATCTCAGCCATCTTCACCGTCCTGATCGATGCCCAGCAGGGTCATGATTGGTCGGTCGTTTTGACCGATCAATCACGTGATCGTGAATCGGCACCAGTGCCACCTCACTCCTGCTGGGTAAGGGTGAATGGGGCTTTCTCGGTCAGCCCCATTCACCCTTTTTTTCCATGTCACCGGATCACCAGAGACCCGATTGACCCGGTAAAGCCGTAAATCGTTGGTCTGAATTGAACGACGATTTCGGTGATCGCTGACATGGGGACCCCCCCAGGGGTTTGCACGGGGTGCCTGCTGATATTTGACTGAAATGCCCACGGGCGTATTCATACGCCCTCAGTCCTTAACCCCTTAAGGACTCAGCCCATTTTGGCCTTAAGGACTCAGACAATTAAATTTTTACGTTTTCATTTTTTCCTCCTGGCCTTCTAAAAATCATAACTCTTTTATATTTTCATCCACAGACTAGTATGAGGGCTTGTTTTTTGCGCGACCAGTTGTCCTTTGTAATGACATCACTCATTATATCATAAAATGTATGGCGCAACCAAAAAACACTATTTTTGTGGGGAAAATAAAACGAAAAACGCAATTTTGCTAATTTTGGAAGGTTTCGTTTTCACGCCGTACAATTTATGGTAAAAATGACGTGTGTTCTTTATGCTGAGGGTCAATACAATTAAAATGATATCCATTATTACATACTTTTATATTATTGTTGCGCTTAAAAAAAATCACAAACTTTTTAACCAAATTAGTATGTTTATAATCCCTTTATTTTGATGACCTCTAACCTTTTTATTTTTCCGTATAAGCGGCGGTATGGGGGCTCATTTTTTGCGCCATGATCTTTACTTTTTTTGATACCACATTTGCATATAAAAAACTTTGAATACATTTTTTATAATTTCTTTTTAATAAAATGTATTAAAAAAAGTAGGAATTTTGAACTTTTTTTTTCGTTCACGCCGTTCACCGTACGGGATCATTTACATTTTATTTTAATAGTTTGGACATTTACGCATGCGGCGATACCAAATATGTCTATAAAAAATTTTTTTACGCTTTTTGGGGGTAAAATAGGAAAAAACGGACGTTTTACTTTTTTATTGGGGGAGGGGATTTTTAACTTTTTTTTTTACTTTTACATTTTTTTAAATTTTTTTTTACACTTGAATAGTCCCCATAGGGGACTATTCATAGCAATACCATGATTGCTAATACTGATCTGTTCTATGTATAGGACATAGAACAGATCAGTGTTTTCGGTGATCTTCTGCTCTGGTCTGCTCGATCACAGACCAGAGCAGGAGACGCCGGGAGCCGGACGGAGGCAGGAGAGGGGACCTCCGTGCGGCGTTATGAATGATCGGATCCCCGCAGCAGCGATGCGGGCGTTCCGATCATTCATTCAAATCGCGCACTGAGGGGCCATTGCCGGCGGGTCCCTGGCTGCGATCAGCAGCCGGGATAAGCCGCGCATGACACGGGCATCGCTCCGATGCCCGCGGTTATGCACAGGACGTAAATGTACGTCCTGGTGCGTTAAGTACCACATCACCAGGACGTACATTTACGTCCTGCGTCCTTAAGGGGTTAAGGACTTTAAAACAGGGGCGTATGGTTACACCCGGCGTCCATAAGGGGTTAATGACATTCAGTAGGTCACCTAAACTTAGGGACAAAGTAGTTAGGACTGACATTTCGGACCAATCCATAACACTACAGAGGTATCTCACAGTCAAATGCAAGGGCTGTTTTCCGTGTCGCAGATGTGTAAACTGCTACCATATGGTGAAGGGCTCGAACTTTGTACACCCACAAACAAAATGGAAATATGAGATCAATTTTTATTGCAACTCAGACTTTGTGGTATATTTACTTTGGTGTCCATGTCAGAAGCTGTATGTTGGTGAGACGAGGCTCGATCTGAAGACTCGTCTCAACCAACATCGCTACACTATATGAAAAAAGAGACTGGATCTTCCAGTCTCAAAACATTTTTCAGAAGCTCATGATAAAGAGAGACCTTAAGTTCACTCATGAGAGGTGGTGATCGTGTCACACTTGTGAACTGAGGTGGATGTTCAGATTGGGCTCTCTGAGACCAGATGGACTCAATGCCGAATTTAAAGGGGTTCTCTGGTGCTTACAAATCTTATCCCCTATCCAAAGGATAGAGGATAAGATGCCTGATCGCGGGAGTCCCACTGCTGGTCCCGGGACGCCCGTGATCTTGCACGCGGCACCCCGTTTGTAATCAGTCCCCGGAGCGTGTTCAAACGGGGTGCCGCGTGGAAGATCCCGGGGGTCCCCAGCGGGGGGACTCCCGCGATCAGGCATCTTATCCCCTATCCTTTGGATAGGGGATAAGATGTGTAAGCACAAGAGAACCCCATTGAGACTATAGCAAATATGTGTACTGGGTAGCTTTTCCAATGTAGCCCCTTATCTGATGTATGTTAACTCTTGGTATGTTTTATATGTTTGTATTGAACTTACTAATACCATGTTTTTTCTGTTTGAATCGCAGATAATTATGGACTGTACATTTTGTTGCCACCAACAGCAGCCACATTGTCCTGTACATGGAATGGAGCTTTTTCTTCTTTTTTGTTTTTCATTATTACTTTATGTGTAATTACACTATAATTTGCATGCAGGAGATTTATTACAGCCTATACAATGGGTCAGTGTGTCTAAATTGCTCTACTGGTTGCAGATCACTCCAGAACAGCCTGCGGGCAAGGGTGATAGGAATATAGGTGAAAGCACCTGTCATTGATGGGTGCTTGTCTGCCTAGTCTCCCACATGCAACACCCGATATATTTGTATGTTGGGTGCAGATATGTGAACACCTGAAACCTACTACAGTGCATATGGAGTTAGAGCCATGCCAGCTCTGTCTGCGATTAAATCCCATATGAAGAGCACAGGACTGCTGACTTACATTACATTATCTTATTACCTGTGGCCAGAGCATGGGCAGTTTTCTCATAAGCAATATGGCGCAGGTTTCATGTTGCTCCATTACGCATGTGCAAGAGATCCACGCGCTGCACACTAGCAGGAATCATGCGCCTGATTGGCAGACTCCGAGCAGTTGGGCACTGATTCACTACCCATGCTCTGTACAGTGACACGTGAAATCAGGTGCTCTGTTGGGTAAGTGCAGTACTGTATATATGAATTGTAAATGCATAAAAAGAATTATCAAGCACATCGGCACTATGATTTATATGCACTGGGAATCACAAATGTGAATCACCGCAATATCACGGCATATCACTATGAAGTATGAACACACGGCGCTGGGATGCTTTATGATCCTGTGAGTATGTTTTATTGTTTTTATTGTATACAATAATTTTTTCACTGTATACCAATTATATAATTAAGCAATTTTTTTTATTTACTGAGCACATTTAAGGCTGCACTGTGGGTCAGTCAGTTGAACTTGAAAACGGCGTCACTTCTATGTACACTAGAATGATGCAATAAACCTTCACCAATTTTTGCACCAAGGCCTGTGTGCTGCTGGTTTCTTGTTTGGATATGAAGTTGTGAGCCATTTACCAAGGTCTACAACCAACAGCTTTGAAAGTTGTGCTGCTCTTCTGGCAATATATATATATATATATATATATATATATATATATATATATATATATATTTATATATAATCTTGTAAGGATTTCTCCCTGGGGATAGCTCTGGGATCGTCCTTGACACAGCCACAGGACACGTTTCCAATTCAATCAGCAGGAAAACAAAAGTACTTTATGCAAGTCCGGCCCCTCGCCAGCTTTATTAGACAGGTTGCATGATAAATAAAAACATAACACAGGAACAAACAAAACCTTACACCCTGACTAAACCATCCAGCGTGCCTGGCTATTAACTGGTGGGCTTTTCCCGGCCAGTTAAACTTATGCATCCTGCAACCTTCTACTCACTGTTCGCACACAGCGTTTGCGACCTCTGCTGTGTGTCTTGTCCACACCTGTGGCCACTCATAGCTCGGGCTGTGTGTTCCTCACCAGGACCCCTGCCTCCCCCCAAAGCCACTTTGCTGTATTCTGGGGAGAGCCCAGACTACACTGTCTAACTTCCTTTTAAACACACTTCCCCTTTCTGCTACCTCATTAGTTAGGCCACAGGTGGAGGTTTCTCCAGGGTTAGCTAGGGAAATATACCCTTTCCTTGCCACACTGTCACAATATATATAATATCTATCTATTTATCTATATATATATATATATATATATATATATATATATATACACACATATATACAGTACAGACCAAAAGTTTGGACACACCTTCTCATTCAGAGTTTTCTTTATTTTCATGACTGAAAATTGTAAATTCACACTGAAGGCATCAAGACTATGAATTATCACATGTGGAATTATATACATAACAAAAAAGTATGAAACAACTGAAGATATGTCATATTCTAGGTTATGTCATATTTTAGGTTCAAACTAGCCACCTTTTGCTTTGATTACTACTTTGCACACTCTTGGCATACTCTTGTTGAGCTTCAAAATGTAGTCACCTGAAATGGTTTTCACTTCACAGGTGTGCTGGTGTGGAGGAGGAGGTGTGATGGTGTGGGGGTGCTTTGCTGTTGACACTGTTGGGGATTTATTCAAAATTTAAAGCATACTGAACCAGCATGTCTACCACAGCATCTTGCAGCTGCATGCCATTCCATCCGGTTTGTGTTTAGTTGGACCATCATTTATTATTCAACAGGACAATGACCCCAAACACACCTCCAGGCTGTGTAAGGGCTATTTGACCAAGAAGAAGAGTGATGGGGTGCTGCTCCAGATGATCTGGCCTCCACAGTCACCGGACCTGAACCCAATCGAGATGGTTTGGGGTGAGCTGGACCGCAGAGTGAAGGCAAAAAGGGACAACAAGTGCTAAGCATCTCTGGGAACTCCTTCAAGTGTGTTGGAAGACCATTTCAGGTGACTACCTCTTGAAGTTAATTAAGAGAATGAGTGTGCAAAGCAGGAATCAAAGCAAAAGGTGGCTACTTTGAAGAACCTAGAATATGACATATTTTCAGTTGTTTCACACTTTTTTGTTATATATATAATTCCACATGTGTTAATTCATAGTTTTGATGCCTTCAATGTGAATCTACAATATTCATAGTCATCAAAATAAAGAAAACTCTGAATGAGAAGGTGTTTCCATACTTTTGGTCTGTACTGTATATATTACTGCAAGTTCTAGCTATTTAGATGTTTATTCTATATTTTGAAATATAAAATGAATCCTGTTGATCACAGCAGTTTAAAGGAGTACTTCGCCCCTAGACATGTTAGGGGATAACTTGTCTGATCGCGCGAGGTCTGGCGCTGCGGCTTTCGCGTTGATGTCACACCACGTCTCCTCCATTCATGTCTATGGTAGGGGGCATTACGGCTATACACAGCTGTCACGCCCCCTCCCATAGACATGAATAGAGGGGGTGTGAGAGCGGTGGTCTCCCATCATCCGGCACTGAGCGGGGTTCGCTCCGTGCACCGGATTACGGGGTGCCGCAATGGAGAACGTGGGGGGTCCAAGCAGCCGGACCCCCTGCAATTAGACATGTCATCCCATATCCTTTGGATAGGAGATAACATGTCAAGGGGTGGAGTACCCCTTTAAAGCTTTTTTGTCTCTGTTAAACAATTAATAAGAGCTTATGTGATGCATATATTATATTAAAGTGGGTCCTGCAAAAAAGACCCCTCTTCATATTCTTTTCATATTCTCTACTAGACAAAGGATATGCAAAGTAACTCTCTGATGTCACCTTTTGAAGGTTTACATTGTCACAACTAAATTTATCTCTACTAGTTTTTAAAGTTATACGAAGCCGTACTTTTTGAATGCACCATACTGTTAAATTCCTAGCTTCATATTGGGCACTTTTTTACATGTACAGTATATGTAGATCACTTGTCACAGTCATATATATTGTAATAAAGGGGGTTCTACCCCACTACATATTCTCTTTATATTCTCTACTAGAATAAGTAAATGTGATGTAGCTCTTGGATGTTACCTTTTGGTGATACATACCTACGTATACACATGCACATCATACATACATCTACCATACATCTAACATACATACAATTATCATATATACACACATCTATCTATCATACATACATATACTGTAAATAAATGCAGAGGGCCTGGTGGCATTTGGGTATGGGTCAGCATAGGGCAACACAAAACTAATATACAACACTGATGGGTTGGAAAATATTGGTTTACTGGGGGGGGACAGAGGAGCCTGGAGGAGGAGGACAGTGCAGGGGTGGGACTCATCTGAATTGAGAAGAAACAGTATGTGACAGTATTATTATTATTACAGGCACAGTGTGTGACAGGGTAATATTTAGAGGATACAGTGTGTGGCAGTGTAATATTCAGGGGTACAGCGTGTGGCAGTAATATATATTCATGAGACTCTGTGGTAGTGTTATATTCAGGGGGTACAGTGTGTTGCAGTGTTATATTCAGGGCGTACAATGTCTGGCAGGGTTAAAAGGATTCTAGCCTTCATACAGAGAATGAGTATCTACAACTTTTTTTTTTTTTTTTTACATGTTTACTTAAAGGGGTATTCCCCTTTAAGGTATTTTTATATATATATATATATATATATATATATATATATATATATATATATATATATATATATCAACCAGCTACATAAAGTTAAACAGATTTGTAACTCACTTCTATTAAAAAATCTTAATACTTCCAATAATTATCAGCTGCTGAAGTTGAGTTGTCCTTTCCTGTCTGGCAACAGTGCTCTCTGCTGACATCTCTGCTTGTCTCGGGACCTGCACAGAGTAGAAGAGGTTTGCTATGGGGATTTGCTTCTACTCTGGACAGTTCTGGAGACAGGTGTCATCAGAGAGCACTTAGACAGAAAAGAACAACTCAACTCAGCAGCTCATAAGTACTGAAAGGATAAAGATTTTTCAATGGAAGTAATTTACAAATCTGTTTATCTTTCTGTAGCCATTACTTAAAGGGGTATTCCAGGAAAAAAAAACTTTTTTATATATATCAACTGGCTCCAGAAAGTTAAACAGATTTGTAAATTACTTCTATTAAAAAATCTTAATCCTTTCAGTACTTATGAGTTTCTGAAATTAAGGTTGTTCTTTTCTAAGTGCTCTCTGATGACATGTGTCTCGGGAAACGCCCAGTTTAGAAGAGGTTTGCTATGGGGATTTGCTTCTAAACTGGGCGTTTCCCAAGATAGGTGTCATCAGAGAGCACTTAGACAGAAAGGAACAACCTTAAATTGTTACACTTTATTTCCTGGAAAATCTTGCTAACCATTCAATAATAATGCCACAGCAGTCAAAGTCTTGGTTCCACTTATGTCAAAGTGTTTTAACCTCCATGAGACCTTCCCAAGCTTTAAATTGTATCTGTCATTAATAATAAAAATGTATATATTATAGATTTTAATTATTTTTCTAATATACTTCTTAATAAAATTTTGTAACGCTTTGTGTTAAATTAACTAACTACTAAAAGTTTGGCCACTAGGGGTCCTCTTTCTGGTCCTGCCTGCAGTCCTGCTAGCAGATTGTCTCCTGCAGCAGCCTGGCAGAGACAAAAGTCAGGAGATGCAGGTGGGACATCAGCTCATCACAGTGTATACAGTGTATAGGGCTATATATATCAGCTTCATTTGAGCTGAGCTAGACTCATGTTGCCTTCAGTGCATAGTGCAAAATATTGTGCTGAATATCTCTGACCTGGCACACAGTAGAGTTTAGTGCTGAGAGCTGGGGGGGGGGGGGTGAGTTATCAGCCAATCACAGCCCAGCACACACAGAACTGCTCTCGGCCGTGTGTAGCAGAGTGAGAGAGGAACTCTTCCCCAGCAGGGCTTCAGATGATGTCACACCTGCCAGGGAATGCCCCTTTCCAGTCTGTGGAGCTGACTGCGACTGAGTAGAAGATACAGAACAATATCAAGGTAGAAAACTAAAGTAAAAATAAAGACAGGATGAGGTTTACCATGATGGGGGGAGTGAATTGGGAGGATTATAAATTGTATTAAGATCATGACAGCTACTCTTTAAAAAAAAGATCTCCTGGAGGTTGAGACATTGTACATTGGTACATATTTGTAACATTTAGACACTCCATATAAATGCATGAAAATGTTGTGTAGCAACTGCAAGTGACTGCCATTGGCACAATATTTCCTATTTACATTTACAGGTACAAATATTTACTGTAAACTTTCAAATACTTTATATGAAGGTTTTTAGAGTAATATTATGATAGACCAGTGGTCTTCAACCTTCGGACCTCCAGATGTTGCAAAACTACAACTCCCAGCATGCCCGGACAGCCAACGGCTGTCCGGGCATGCTGGGAGTTGTAGTTTTGCAACATCTGGAGGTCCGAAGGTTGAAGACCACTGTGATAGAGTATTGCAATTTTTTTTTTTTTTTTTTTTAAACCTTATTATGTATCGGGGTCAGAGAAGAACCCTCAATGATTCCAGACATTTAATCTACCTGGTTGACCTCCATGACTGTTATACACTTGTATTCTTGGTGGAAGTGACGGGTAATACATTCTATCTTATTTATAATAAAGAAATAGAATTTACAATGTGTACCACCTCTGTGTTCATGTTTCCTTGACATCACATATAACATCGATTTAATGAGTACATCAACTAGTGCATTTAGACCCCCCCCCACAGCCCACCACCAACTACTATTTCACCTACACATACGCCATCCAGGCTAGATTAGTTTTTTTTTATTTATAATTTGATTGAATGAATTAACATTCTGTTACAATCTGAATATTAGAATTGTGTCGCATTCTAAATTGTTACTTGTACCTGTTTCCATCAAGTCATTGTTCTCTAACCTGTGTCTTCCTTACCGCTCTTTATCTTCCTGTCACATCTCGCTATGGAAGGTTGAACATGCAAATTGACATTTACTACAGATAATATTGTCTTTAAGCTCGCAACATCAAGCATCCCTTTTATTCTTCGGTGTGCTGTACATTATATGGATGGAATGATATTGCAATCCATTAAATATATTACTTTGTTTTCAAATGGAAGAAAAATGTCTGAGGATTCTATATGGAAAATGTTCCACCTCCAGTTCATAGATTATTAAACCAATTATAATAATTAAGACTATTAAACTGGTACTAGGAAAATAACAGTCAATGAGGTCAACCTGGCCGATGAAATGTCTGGAATCATTTGAGGGTTCTTCTCTGACCCTGATATATAAAGTAGTAAAAAAAAAAAAAATACTCTATCCTAATATTACTCGAAAAACCTTTATATAAATAATGTAAAGGTTAACAGTAAATATTTGTACCTGTAAAAGTAAATAAGAAATATTGTGCCAATGGCCAATGGCCGTCCGGGCATGCTGTGAGTTGTAGTTTTGCAACAGCTGGAGGCACCCTGGTTGGGTAACACTGATCTAGTTAGGCCTCTTGCAAAAATGACACTCTGTCTGTAATTTGTACTTCCTGTAGTCAAAGGAAAATGTTTTAGGAATGTAGCGAAGAGCAGTTTGTCTCTGTATTATGTTTCTGCTGGTTCAACTCCTCCACATAGTCATTGAATTACTTAAATATTAAATTTAGGACTCTGACCACAAGATTTTAAACTGAAGTTAATATTGTCTCCCATTTAAAGTAATAAGAGGACACATAGACGTTGGACCCAGATCCCCAGAGCTGCAAGGTAAAAGCACTACACCAGAGATATAAATATTGGTTGTATTTCTCAGTATATATATATATATATATTTGTGATCGGGGCTCCATACGTGTACTAGTGACAGGAAAGATTGCCTACATACCTATACAAGATCTTACCCTAGCATAGCGGTCTGAGTTGTGCCATAACCGCGCAATGAGGGCACGCCTATAGAGGGCATGCACTATAGTGAAGGAATAAGATAAGGGAGGGTTGGGAGGGTTCCACAAACGACATGTGCTCCGCCCCTGTAGGAGAGGGGGAAGTTATATACACACGCCCCCACCTGTTCCCAATGAGCCCCACCTGGAAGTGCAGGGAGCGATAATTACTTCCGCCCCTCGCACAAACACAGCCCATCAGGCTTTATACTTGTGATCGGGGCTCCATACGTGTACTAGTGACAGGAAAGATTGCCTACATACCTATACAAGATCTTACCCTAGCATAGCGGTCTGAGTTGTGCCATAACCGCGCAATGAGGGCACGCCTATAGAGGGCAAAAAGCAACCATGCTAGGATGAATACAATTCCTGAAATAAAACATCCTACATCCAGCATCAATCTTCACATACCCGAAGTAGACTATACCTAATGTGCTGAAAGAGTAGCCCTGACCAACTAGTGACTACTAGAGGTGGTAACCATACTTTTGAAACCGTGGTAGTAACGTCCATCTGTAAAGAATCAACCTGAGAATAACCTTCCCTGCCAAATACTAACTGAACTATACCTATCACCATCCCTACTTGTGACATTACTTCAAATGGACACGGAAAGGCTAACTTCATGGCAGGTCTGACAAGCACCAATCCCCTGCTATTTAAGAGGCAAAAACTAAACTGACAGGTAAATGACAAGAAATACCTATCTACCTGATAGATCGTGTGGGTCATGTCGCATGACAAGGTTCACGAAGGCACCTTACCTGATTGAGACTGTAACAGACATACCTAACTAGCCACTGTACTGACCCAACTGGACTTGGAAGTGATGACCCATTGCAGATGACAGCTCCCTGCGAGAGCAACGTATCTGTAGACGTGACCTGTGTTTAGATGAACCATCATGTCTGTAGACCTGACAGGTCTTTGTGACACCGTCGTGCCTGAACCCGTCACAGGTCCCCGCGGAACCATCGAGCCTGTAGACATGACAGGTCTTTGTGAAATCATTGTGCCTGTAAACGTCACAGGTCTTTGTAAACCACTTTTTTTTTTTTTCTCAAATACGTAAGTGTGAAATGCCATATTGAGATTGTATACTATCTGAAACGTGTCAGATTACCTACATAACCATGTCAAATCAATTGCTCTGAAATGAGACAGCAGCAACCATGATTCAATCCCCGATCCTAAAGAAATGAGTCATGAAACTGTGTATTAAATGCAGAATATATCTGCAACTAAATGCTGGCCCTCCTTAAAAGAGAACGTGCAATTATGCCAGATAGTTGAATCTGTGTACTATAACGAAATTATAACGTCATCGAGAAATACAACAGACGAGGTTGTATCTGACCTGAAAACGTGTCAGGTCATAACAAATATAACACACGACAAAATTGCTCTGAAAACAAGTCAGTAGCAACTGGCATTACCCCTTTTAACCTGAAGAGGAGTCAGGCAACAGGGTAACAACATGAGTATTCATGACAAGATACCTGTATGAAGCTGGCGTGTTGTTCTGAAGGTGTGTCAGTAACAAAAATGACCAATTGTGTCCAATACCCTAAGCAAAGGATCTACCTCCCCTGTGTGCACCACATGAAACATGTTAACCGTATGTGCGGCATAACCTGCTAACAGTATACCCAACTACAAGTCGCTACTCAATATGTTATTGCTCTGAGACATGTCTAACAATAACCTATGTGGTGCATCCCCCCCTGCAGACGTAGGAGGTTTAAGAATATGTGCTCGATATATCTGCAATGAATGTAAGCACAATATGAATACTGTAATCGTGTCTTGTAAATATATGTACAGCCAGAGGTGCAACTGCTATTCAACACTAGGAACGAATGCACATAACCTACCCGCATACAACTATGGTAGTATGCAACAAATGCTGTGTACTGGTGCATGTATCATACACAAGCTGGGAGCGTAAGTACCGTGAAAACGTAAGGAACGTTATGAATTTATGCTCTAACACCATTATGAGTACCTCATACATGCCTAGAAAATAAAGTGTAAACATATATCTAAAAAGATAGACAACGTGCAACTATGCCGGATAGTTGAATATGTCTACTATAAGTAACTGATAACGTGGTCATGAAATACCACGGAGGAGGCTGTATCTGTCCTGAGAACGTCTCAGGTCGTGACAATGAACCACAATGTAATTGCTCTGAAAATTTGTCGGTAGCAACCGACATTAACTCCTTAAGCTGAAGGAGTCAGGCAAATAGGGCAACATCCTAACAAAGCTGTATAACCTTTCCGTATAAACATTATGCACGAATATGCAGTATGAAAGCTATGAGCATGAGTACAGTAAAGCTACGGGAGCATATGTGTAGTGTAGACTCTAAGGATGGAAATGCAGAAAAACTATTACCCATGTGCAGTACAACAAAATAAAGCTATGAACGTAACCAGACTATGAGCGTAACGTGCAACTATGCCAGAGAGTTGAATCTGTGTACTATAACGAAATAACATAATCGAGAAATACAACAGGAGGAGGTTGTATCTGACCTGAGAACGTGTCAGGTCATGACAATAAACAACAATGCGATTGCTCTGAACAAGTCAGTAGCAACCGACATTGACCCCTTAACCTGAAGAGGAGTCAGGCAATAGGGCTACATCCTGACAAACCTGAGTGAACTTTCCGTATAAAAGACTATGCACGAATACACAGAATGAATGCTATAAACATACGTACAGTAAAAGCTACGGGAGCATGTGTGTAGTGTAGACGCTATGGATGAACATGCAGAATAAATACCATTACCCATGTACAGTAAACGCTATGGATGTTAGTGCAGATAACATAACAGAATGAATGCTACATGTACGCAGAATAAGTACTACAACGTGTCAGCATAATAATTACTACCATCGTATGTACAGAATGAATGCTACGAATGTCCGTGTAGTGTATTGCTACAATTCTATGTGCAATATACATGACGTGAACATGTCTGTGGTATGAATACAACGAGCGTGTATGTGGTATAAATGCTATGAGCGTATAGTGATATGATACTATGAGCAGTATAATGCTATGAGAATACTTGCGATATCAATGCTAAGAGCGTATGTGCCTGATGTAGGCCATGTGTATGTGCAGTATAAACGCTACAAGTACATGTGCAGTATAAGCGTCGAGCATATGTGCTACGAATTAATATGTGGTATGACGCTATGAGGTATGAGTACTATGAGCAGTATAATGCTGTGAACATGCTATGAGCGCGTGGCCACAACTGCACGAAACAGCATGTCACTATGTGTGAGAACCATAGGAAACCTGCGTGTATGAATGCGGTGAACATGTGAACAACAAAACCATGACCGTGTAACCAATATAACTGCCATGAGTGTATGAACCCTGCATGTATGAATGCGGTGAACGTGTGAACAACAAAACAATGACCGTGTAACCAATATAACTGCCATGAGCGTATGAACTAGGCATGTATGAATGCGATGAACGTGTGAACAACAAAACAATGACCGTGTAACCAATATAACTGCCATGAGCGTATGAACCCTGCGTGTATGAATGTGATGAACGTGTGAACAACAAAACCATAACCGTGTGACCAATGTAACTGCCATGAGCGTATAAAACCTGCGTGTATGAATGCGGTGAACACGTGAACAACAAAACCATGACCGTGCAACCAATACAACCGCCATGAGCGTATGAACCGTATGAACCCTGCGGTGAACATGTGAACAACTTAAGAACCGTGAGAGTGTGACCACTATAACTGCCATGAGTGTATGAACCGTATAATTGCTATAGGCAGTATACTGCCGTAACCAGTATGAAATACCTTTAACATATGAACCGAATGATACTTTGAGCGTATGAACCAGTGATAATTACGAGGTGTTTGATTGCCATGAACGTAACATGGTAGAAAGAACGTAAGACCGTGAGCATGCCAAGAATATGTGAACAGCATTAATGCCAAGTTTGTGGACCGTGTAAAACACCAGTGAGTGAGAGAATAACCATGAGGTGAACAGCATAAACGAGTTTGCCCAGTATAAATGCTGTGAATGTATCGTCAGTGAGTATATGCACCGTATATAATGATATTAGCACATGAAACTGTATACATACTAAGCGCGTACGAGCAGTGTGCCATAAGCGTATGAATTAACCATGAGAGTACGGACAATAAGAAACTCATGGAGTTATCAAACCGTGAAGATGCTCTACTCGTGTGCACCTTGTACCAGTAGTGCGTGTATGCCCATAATAAACCAAGCGTATGAACCGTATGGATACCATGATCGTGCAAATAACACTGTGTATACTATGATTTATTTGGATGTAGCCTATGTTATATCTCTACAGAGCATTGCACCCTACTATATACTATATTGAAACAAGACAGTCTACAGAGCACTGTATCACCACACACAGCATATGCTACCCTGCAACGTGATCCTCTGCAGAGTATTACACCACACCAAACAGTAAATGCCACCCTGTGTTGCAACAAGACCCTTCGCAGAGCACTGCACCACACTGGACATGCTAACTGTAACGACCCTCTGCAGAGCATTGCACTATGCCCTATATAATATGTTGTATTGAAACCATCCCATCTGCAGAGCATTGCACTAACTGTATAAAGTTTGTTTATAATGAGACCATCTGCAGAGTATAGCACTATACTGTATATAGTATATATTATATTGTAACAAGACCATCTGCAGAGCATAGCACCATAGCTGTATATCATGAATACTATATTGTAATGAGACCATCTGCAGAGCATTGCACCTTAACTATATATCATGTATACTATATTGTAATGAGACCATCTGCAGAGCATTGCACCTTAACTGTATATCATGTATACTATATTGTAACGAGACCATCTGCAGATTATTGCACCATAACTGTATATCATGTATACTATATTGTAACGAGACCATCTGCAGAGCACTGCACTATACCGTTATACAGTACATGTTATATTGTAACGAGACCCTTTGCAGAGCATTACACTGTACCGTATACTGCAAGGGCACCGTATACCCCGCAGAGCACCGCACCACACAGCAAAAGTTATATTGAAACGACTCTTTGCAGAGCATTGCACCACACTGTATACAGCAAACTTTATATTGAAACAACCCTCCGCAGAGCATTACACTATACTTTAGATTAACGATAGCAGACAAGCTGACAGGACCGCCTAACGAGGACTGGGCAGCTGCCGCAACCTGTCCCAAGGGCATAGACAATTGTAGTTGTGTGGGTGGCGGGCGGTCCACATGTCGCCATGAGGCAGCTAGCGGGCTGCGCGAAATGCTGAGGCCGCACCACCCCCAGCACCGATTTAACTCACCTGCTTGCCGCTCCTGGCCCCCACTACCGCTGCGGGCAGAGCCAGCCAGAACCATACCTGCCCAATATTACCTTATAATCAGAGTGAGACAGCATCCCCAGATAAGACAGCCAGCGGAGCTGCCAGGATGCCGCGCCTGCACCACCCCAGACCCATGATCAGCGAGGCCTCCGCACCGTGAGCAGCAGCTCTGAAGATTTTTGTGGGAGATTCAAACACCAGCCTGCCACAGGAAGCAGAGATTCCACAAACGACACCTGCTCCGCCCCTGTAGGAGAGGGGGAAGTTATATACACACGCCCCCACCTGTTCCCAATGAGCCCCACCTGGAAGTGCAGGGAGCGATAATTACTTCCGCCCCTCGCACAAACACAGCCCATCAGGCTTTATACATATATATCAAATCCAGAAGAAGAAACATATAATAATACCTCCACACCAGGACGACATATTGCTACTGCAGTTACTAATCCCACTATACTGTTATTATATAAAAAAAACAACCACTATACAGACGTCGGTATCACCCCTATACATAGGTCAAATAATTGCACCACACCATGATCACTACTAGAGATGAGCGAATCGAAGTTGACGAACCCGAATTCGTTACGAATTTCAGGAAAAATTCAATTTGCAACGAATACGAATATCGCCGCGATTCTATCGCACAAATCGCTTCATTAAACTCCATTTTACAGTGTTCCAGGCTATTGGGGACCTAAGATGGCAGATCCACATGTGAGTACAAGGGGCAGGGGGTTATGGGAGGGCGGGAAACAGCGGCGGGAATGAAGGTAGGCGGGCTGACCCTGAATCACATGTGAGATGCAGCCTATCAGTGTTCACTGACCCCTGTGATGTCACAGCCCTATATAATCGGCGGCCATCTTGCCTCTCTTCATTTCATCTATGCACTCAGATAGAGAGGACGGGACTGTGTGTGTGTGAATAGCTCATACCACAGCGTTACACTGCAACTGCTAGTCACATCAGCATTAGGGAAAGACAGGAGTGCAGAGTGCTGTGCTGTTACACTGAGAAGGATCATTGATTGCTAAACCTCCTATTCACGTTATTGAGCATTGCAGCAGAGAGGGGCAGATACCTGTCAGCTGCCTCATACAGATCCCCAAGCTGCCTGAACTTTCTGAAGCATCTTATCTCCTCGATGTTCAGCCCAATTGAGTTTATTTTTATTTGCTCCACAAAACTTCTGCTGCTCAGAATTGTGTGACAGAGTGCAATTTAGGGTTTAATCCCTGGATTTTTTTTTTTTTTGTGGTGCTGCACTGTTGGGTCCTGCTTCTGTACAGAAATCTGTGATTGTTTAGTTTTTTTTTTTTAAACAGTTTTTTCTGCGTATAATTACGCATAAATAACTGCCCTCATCAGTGCATACCGCATAGGTACATGCAAGTATTGTACCATTTAGTACCTGTTAAGCTGTCAAGGTGCTCCATACCGTCAAAGTCCAAACAATAGTATCCACCGGCTGGTGTTTTACAAAAATACAGAGTTTTTTCTGCTAATAGGCATATTACTGCCCTCATCAGTGTATACCGCATACGTACATCCAAGTATTGTACCATTTAGTACCTGTTAAGCTGTCAAGGTGCTCCATACCGTCAAAGTCCAAACAATAGTATCCACCGGCTGGTGTATTACAAAAATACAGAGATTTTTCTGCTAATAGGCCCTCATCAGTGCATACCGCATAGGTACATCCAAGTATTGTACCATTTAGTATCTGTTAAGCTGTTAAGGTACTTCATAATGTCAAAGTCCAAACAATAGTATCCACCGGCTGGTTTATTACAAAAATAGAGAATATTTTCTGCTAATAGTTAGGCATATTACTCCCCCCATCAGTGCCTAGCGCATAGGTACATCCAAGTATTGTACCAAGCTGTCAAGGTGCTCCATACCGTCAAAGTCCAAACAATAGTATCCACCGGCTGGTGTTTTACAAAAATACAGAGTTTTTTTCTGCTAATAGGCATATTATTGCCCTCATCAGTGCATACCGCATACGTACATCCAAGTATTGTACCATTTAGTACCTGTTAAGCTGTCAAGGTGCTCCATACCGTCAAAGTCCAAACAATAGTATACACCGGCTGGTGTATTACAAAAATACAGAGATTTTCTGCTAATAGGCCCTCATCAGTGCATACCGCATAGGTACATCCAAGTATTGTACCATTTAGTACCTGTTAAGCTGTCAAGGTGCTCCATAATGTCAAAATCCAAAAATAGTATCCACCGGCAAGTGTATTACAAAAATACAGAGTTTTTTCTACTAATAGTTAGGCATATTACTGCCCCCATCAGTGCATACCGCATGGGTACATCCAAGTATTGTACCATTTAGTACGTGATAAGCTGTCAAGGTGCTCCATACCGTCAAAGTCCAAACAATAGTATCCACTGGCTGTGTATTACAAAAATACAGAGTTTTTTCTGCTAATAGTTAGGCATATTACTGCCCTCATCAGTGCATACCGCATACGTACATCCAAGAATTGTACCATTTAGTACCTGTTAATCTGTCAAGGTGCTCCAAACCGTCAAAGTCCAAACAATAGTATCCACCAGCTGGTGTTTTACAAAAATACTGAGTTTTTTCTGCTAATAGTTAGGCATATTACTACCCTCATCAGTGCATACCGCATAGGTACATCCAAGTATTGTACCATTTAGTACCTGTTAATCTGTCAAGGTGCTCCAAACCATCAAAGTCCAAACAATAGTATCCACCGGCTGGTGTTTTACAAAAATACAGAGTTTTTTCTGCTAATAGTTAGGCATATTACTGCCCTCATCAGTGCATACCTGTCACGATTCGGCTAGCTGGATGTGGATCCTCTGTGTCAGCGAGGGATTGGCGTGGACTGTGTCGGTGGACCGGTTCTAAGATGCTACTGGTATTCACCAGAGCCGCAAAGCGGGATGGTCTTGCTGCGGCGGTAGCAACCAGGTTGTATCCACAGGCAACGGCTCAACCTCGCTGACTGCTGAGAAGGCGTGGGACAGAAGGACTAGGCAGAGGCAAGGTCAGATGTAGCAGAAGGTCGGGGCAGGCGGCAAGGTTCGTAGTCAAATGGAATAGCAGGAGGTCTGGAACACAGGCTTTGGACAACACTAAACGCTTTCACTGGCACAAGGCAACAAGATCCGGCAGGGAAGTGCAGAGGAAGTGAGGTAATATAGCCAGGGAGCAGGTGGAAGCTAATTAGGCTGATTGGGCCAGGCACCAATCATTGGTGCACTGGCCCTTTAAATCTCAGAGAGCTTGGGCGCGCGCGCCCTAAGGAGCGGAGCCGCGCGCGCCAGGACATAACAGCCGGGGGCCGGGACAGGTGAGTGACTTGGGATGCGATTCGCGAGCGGGCGCGTCCCGCTATGCGAATCGCATCCCCGCCGGCAGTGTCAGTGCAGCGCTCCCGGTCAGCGGGTCTGACCGGGGTGCTGCAGAGAGAGAAACACTGCGAGCGCTCCAGGGAGGAGCAGGGACCCGGAGCGCTCGGCGTAACAATACCGCATAGGTACATCCAAGTATTGTACCATTTAGTACCTGTTAAGCTGTCAAGGTGCTCCATACCGTCAAAGTCCAAACAATAGTATCCATTGGCTGGTTTATTACAAAAATACGGAGTTTTTTCTGCTAATAGTTTGGCATATTACTGCCCTCATCAGTGCATACCGCATACGTACATCCAAGTATTGTACCATTTAGTACCTGTTAATCTATCAAGGTGCTACAAACCGTCAAAGTCCAAACAATAGTATCCACCGGGTGGTGTTTTACAAAAATACTGAGTTTTTTCTGCTAAAAGTTAGGCATATTACTGCCCTCATCAGTGCATACCACATAGGCACATCCAAGTATTGTACCATTTAGTACCTGTTAAGCTGTCAAAGTGCTCCAAACCGTCAAAGTCCAAACAATAGTATCCACCGGCTGGTGTATTACAAAAATACAGAGTTTTTTCTGCTAATAGTTAGGCATATTACTGCCCTCATCAGTGCATACCGCATAGGTACATCCAATATTGTACCATTTAGTACCTGTTAATCTGTCAAGGTGCTCCAAACCGTCAAAGTCCAAACAATAGTATCCACCGGCTGGTTTATTACAAAAATACGGAGTTTTTTCTGCTAATAGTTTGGCATATTACTGCCCTCATCAGTGCATACCGCATACGTACATCCAAGTATTGTACGATTTAGTACCTGTTAATCTGTCAAGGTGCTCCAAACCGTCAAAGTCCAAACAATAGTATCCACCGGCTGGTTTATTACAAAAATACGGAGTTTTTTCTGCTAATAGTTTGGCATATTACTGCCCTCATCAGTGCATACCGCATACGTACATCCAAGTATTGTACCATTTAGTACCTGTTAATCTATCAAGGTGCTACAAACCGTCAAAGTCCAAACAATAGTATCCACCGGGTGGTGTTTTACAAAAATACTGAGTTTTTTCTGCTAAAAGTTAGGCATATTACTGCCCTCATCAGTGCATACCAAATAGGCACATCCAAGTATTGTACCATTTAGTACCTGTTAAGCTGTCAAAGTGCTCCATACCGTCAAAGTCCAAACAATAGTATCCACCGGCTGGTGTTTTACAAAAATACAGAGTTTTTTCTGCTAATAGTTAAGCATATTACTGCCCTCATCAGTGAATACCGCATACGTACATCCAAGTATTGTACCATTTAGTACCTGTTAAGCTGTCAAGGTGCTCCATACCGTCAAAGTCCAAACAATAGTATACACCGGCTGGTGTATTACAAAAATACAGAGATTTTTCTGCTAATAGGCCCTCATCAGTGCATACCGCATAGGTACATCCAAGTATTGTACCATTTAGTACCTGTTAAGCTGTCAAGGTGCTCCATACCGTCATAGTCTAAACAATAGTATCCACCGGCTGGTTTATTACAAAAATACGGAGTTTTTTCTGCTAATAGTTTGGCATATTACTGCCCTCATCAGTGCATACCGCATACGTACATCCAAGTATTGTACCATTTAGTACCTGTTAATCTGTCAAGGTGCTCCAAACCATCAAAGTCCAAACAATAGTATCCATTGGCTGGTTTATTACAAAAATACGGAGTTTTTTCTGCTAATAGTTAGGCATATTACTGCCCTCATCAGTGAATACCGCATACGTACATCCAAGTATTGTACCATTTAGTACCTGTTAAGCTGTCAAGGTGCTCCATACCGTCAAAGTCCAAACAATAGTATCCACCGGCTGGTGTTTTACAAAAATACTGAGTTTTTTCTGCTAATAGTTAGGCATATTACTGCCCTCATCAGTGCATACTGCATATGTACATCCAAGTATTGTACCATTTAGTACCTGTTAAACTGTCAAGGTGCTCCAAACCGTCAAAGTCCAAACAATAGTATCCACCGGCTGGTGTTTTACAAAAATACAGAGTTTTTTCTGCTAATAGTTAGGCATATTACTGCCCTCATCAGTGAATACCGCATACGTACATCCAAGTATTGTACCATTTAGTACCTGTTAAGCTGTCAAGGTGCTCCATACCGTCAAAGTCCAAACAATAGTATCCACCGGCTGGTATATTACAAAAATACAGAGTTTTTTCTGCTAATAGGTAGGCATATTACTGCCCTCATCAGTGCATACCGCATAGGTACATCCAAGTATTGTACCATTTAGTACCTGTTAAGCTGTCAAGGTGCTCCAAACCGTCAAAGTCCAAACAATAGTATCCACCGGCTGGTGTTTTACAAAAATACAGAGTTTTTTCTGCTAATAGTTAGGCATATTACTGCCCTCATCAATGCATACCGCATAGGTACATCAAAGTATTGTACCATTTAGTACCTGTTAATCCATAAAGGTGCTCCAAACCGTCAAAGTCCAAACAATAGTATCCACCGGCTGGTGTTTTACAAAAATACAGAGTTTTTTCTGCTAATAGTTAGGCATATTACTGCCCTCATCAGTGCATACCACATACATACATCCAGGTATTTTACCATTTAGTACCTGTTAAGCTGTCAACGTGCTCCATACCGTCAAAGTCCAAACAATAGTATCCACCGGCTGGTGTATTACAAAAATACAGAGGTTTTTCTGCTAATAGTTAGGCATATTACTGCCCTCATCAGTGCATACCGCATACGTACATCCAAGTATTGTACCATTTATGTTACGCCTAGCGCTCCGGGTCCCCGCTCCTCCCCGGAGCGCTCACGGCGTCTTTCTCCCTGCAGCGCCCCGGTCAGTCCCGCTGACCGGGAGCGCTGCACTGTCATGGCCGTCGGGGATGCGATTCGCACAGCGGGACGCGCCCGCTCGCGAATCGCATCCCAGGTCACTTACCCGTCCCGGTCCCCTGCTGTCATGTGCTGGCGCGCGCGGCTCCGCTCTCTAGGGCGCGCGCGCGCGCCAGCTCTCTGAGACTTAAAGGGCCAGTGCACCAATGATTGGTGCCTGGCCCAATTAGCTTAATTGGCTTCCACCTGCTCCCTGGCTATATCTGATCTCCTCCCATGCACTCCCTTGCCGGATATTGTTGCCTTGTGCCAGTGAAAGCGTTTAGTGTGTCCAAAGCCTGTGTACCTGAACTTCTGCCATCCTTCCTGACTACGAACCTTGCCGCCTGCCCCCGACCTTCTGCTACGTCTGACCTTGCCTCTGTCTAGTCCTTCTGTCCCACGCCTTCTCAGCAGTCAGCGAGGTTGAGCCGTTGCTAGTGGATACGACCTGGTTGCTACTGCCGCAGCAAGACCATCCCGCTTTGCGGCGGGCTCTGGTGAAAACCAGTAGCCTCTTAGAACCGGTCCACTAGCACGGTCCACGCCAATCCCTCGCTGACACAGCGGATCCACAACCCGAAGCCGAATCGTGACAGTAGATCCGGCCATGGATCCCGCTGAGGTGCCACTGCCAAGTCTCGCTGACCTTACCACGGTGGTCGCTCAGCAATCGCAGCAAATTGCCCAACAAGGACAGCAGCTGTCGCAGTTGACCGCCACGTTACAGCAACTTCTGCCTCTGCTACAGCAGCAACCATCTCCTCCGCCAGCTCCTGCACCTCCTCCGCAGCAAGTGGCCGCTCCTAGCCTCCGCTTGTCCCTGCCGGACAAATTTGATGGGGACTCTAAACTCTGCCGTGGATTTTTGTCTCAGTCTTCCCTGCATATGGAGATGTTGTCGGACTTGTTTCCTTCAGAACGGTCTAAGGTGGCGTTCGTAGTAAGCCTTCTCTCAGGAAAGGCCTTGTCTTGGGCCACACCGCTCTGGGACCGCAATGATCCTGCCACAGCCACAGTCCAGGCCTTCTTCGCTGAACTCCGGAGTGTCTTCGAGAAGCCAGCCCGAGCTTCTTCTGCCGAGACTGCCCTGTTGAACCTGGTCCAGGGTGATTCTTCAGTGGGCGAGTACGCCATCCAATTTCGTACTCTTGCTTCCGAGTTATCATGGAATAACGAGGCTCTCTGCGCGACCTTTAAAAAAGGCCTATCCAGTCACATCAAGGATGTGCTGGCCGCACGAGAGATTCCTGCCAACCTGCAAGAACTCATCCATTTGGCTACCCGCATTGACATGCGTTTTTCTGAGCGACACCAAGAGCTCCGCCAGGAAAAAGACTTAGATCTCTGGGCACCTCTCCCACAGTATCCGTTGCAATCTACGCCTGGGCCTCCCGCCGAGGAGGCCATGCAAGTGGATAGGTCTCGCCTGACCCAGGAAGAGAGGAATCGCCGTAGGGAAGAAAATCTCTGTCTTTACTGTGCCAGTGCCGAGCATTTCTTGGTGGATTGCCCTATCCGTCCTCCACGCACGCACCCAGCTCACGTCGGTGTGGCGTCTCTTGGTTCCAAGTCTGCTCCTCCACGTCTCACGGTGCCCGTGCGGATTTCTTCTTCAGCCAACTCCTCCTTCTCAGCCGTGGCCTGCTTGGACTCTGGTGCCTCTGGGAATTTTATTTTGGAGTCCTTTGTTAATAAATTCCGCATCCCGGTGACCCGTCTCGTCAAGCCGCTCTACATTTCCGCGGTCAACGGAGCCAGATTGGATTGCACCGTGCATTACCGCACAGAACCCCTCCTGATGTCTATCGGACCCCACCACGAAAGGATTGAGTTCTTCATTCTCCCCAACTGTACCTCTGAGGTCCTCCTCGGTCTGCCATGGCTCCGGCTTCATTCCCCCACCCTTGATTGGACCACCGGGGAGATCAAGAACTGGGACTCTGCCTGCCACAGGAAGTGCCTCTCCCCCCCTCCCAGTCCCATCAGGCAAGCCTCTGTGTCCCCTCATGGCTCCCGTCCTTGTGTCTCCCTGCCCCGTGCCAAACTTCACCCTCTGCCCTCCCTCCCCATTCCAACTCCTGCTGTACTGCCTCCCGTTGAGGAAGCCCCCCATTCTTTCCCGGTGTCCTCATCCCAGGGGAGGCAGTTACCGGACAAAAAAAAGGGGAGACCTAAGGGGGGGGGTACTGTTACGCCTAGCGCTCCGGGTCCCCGCTCCTCCCCGGAGCGCTCACGGCGTCTTTCTCCCTGCAGCGCCCCGGTCAGTCCCGCTGACCGGGAGCGCTGCACTGTCATGGCCGTCGGGGATGCGATTCGCACAGCGGGACGCGCCCGCTCGCGAACCGCATCCCAGGTCACTTACCCGTCCCGGTCCCCTGCTGTCATGTGCTGGCGCGCGCGGCTCCGCTCTCTAGGGCGCGCGCGCGCGCCAGCTCTCTGAGACTTAAAGGGCCAGTGCACCAATGATTGGTGCCTGGCCCAATTAGCTTAATTGGCTTCCACCTGCTCCCTGGCTATATCTGATCTCCTCCCATGCACTCCCTTGCCGGATATTGTTGCCTTGTGCCAGTGAAAGCGTTTAGTGTGTCCAAAGCCTGTGTACCTGAACTTCTGCCATCCTTCCTGACTACGAACCTTGCCGCCTGTCCCCGACCTTCTGCTACGTCTGACCTTGCCTCTGTCTAGTCCTTCTGTCCCACGCCTTCTCAGCAGTCAGCGAGGTTGAGCCGTTGCTAGTGGATACGACCTGGTTGCTACTGCCGCAGCAAGACCATCCCGCTTTGCAGCGGGCTCTGGTAAAAACCAGTAGCCTCTTAGAACCGGTCCACTAGCACGGTCCACGCCAATCCCTCGCTGACACAGCGGATCCACAACCCGAAGCCGAATCGTGACAATTTAGTACCTGTTAAACTGTCAAGGTGCTCCAAACCGTCAAAGTCCAAACAATAGTATCCACCGGCTGGTGTTTTACAAAAATACAGAGTTTTTTCTGCTAATAGTTAGGCATATTACTGCCCTCATCAGTGAATACCGCATACGTACATCCAAGTATTGTACCATTTAGTACCTGTTAAGCTGTCAAGGTGCTCCATACCGTCAAAGTCCAAACAATAGTATCCACCGGCTGGTGTTTTACAAAAATACTGAGTTTTTTCTGCTAATAGTTAGGCATATTACTGCCCTCATCAGTGCATACTGCATACGTACATCCAAGTATTGTACCATTTAGTACCTGTTAAACTGTCAAGGTGCTCCAAACCGTCAAAGTCCAAACAATAGTATCCACCGGCTGGTGTTTTACAAAAATACAGAGTTTTTTCTGCTAATAGTTAGGCATATTACTGCCCTCATCAGTGCATGCCACATAGGCACATCCAAGTATTGTACCATTTAGTACCTGTTAATCTGTCAAGGTGCTCCAAACCGTCAAAGTCCAAACAATAGTATCCACCGGCAGGTGTTTTACAAAAATACTGAGTTTTTTCTGCTAATAGGGCCTCTTCAGTGCATACCGCATACGTACATCCAAGTATTGTACCATTTAGTACCTATTAATCTGTCAAGGTGCTCCAAACCGTTAAAGTCCAAACAATAGTATACAAAAATACATAGTTTTTTCTGCTAATAGTTAGGCATTTTACTGCCCTCATCAGTGCATACTGCATAGGTACATCCAAGTATTGTACCATCTAGTACCTGTTAATCTGTCAAGGGCCTACATACTGTTCAAGGACAGCTGTAAGTAATCACCTGCTGCTGTTCTAGATAAATACTGTTTAAAGAGTATTGTAGCGTATTGTAATACCCTCATAAACGCACTAAGTATGTCAGGCAGAGAAGTGCCAGGACATGCACAGAGGAGTGGCAGAGGCCTAAATACTTCAGGCAGAGTTGGCAGCAGACTTGGGGCGAGTGGCAGCAGGAGTTGCAGCGAGACGTCTGAGCTCCCGTTATCAGCCAGCGGTCATGTCTCCATCAGCAACCCATCTGCCGTCGTCAATTGGTGAACACGCTCATCCACATCATCACAATTGACATCTGACACCCCCCGTCAACAGTCGGTGGGTTCCTCAGACACAACCTTCTGTTGGCATGGCCCGGGAGCAGTCCGTGTCCTCCCATTGCCTTTGTGCTATGTTGTTCCCTCTCCTAAAGAAGTATCTTATGCTGTGGGTTCAGCTCCACTACTTACTGAGGACAATCCAATAGAGGACAGTCAGCAGCTACTGGACAGCCAAGAAGGGGAGGAGACATGCGCCGCTTGCTCCGCTAGGCGGACAAGTAGTGATGCGGAGAGTGACGTGGGAGGCGGTGTTGCAAGTGTTCAGGGTCCTGAAGCAGACACTGTTGGGGAACCTGAGGAGGACATCAGTGATGTGCACACAACTGTTGATGATGATGAAGCCGATCGCAATTGGGAGCCGGATGCAGAAGGGGCTTCATCATCATCAGGAGAAGAGAGTTGCAGGTTGCCCTAGAGGCAGCAAGGCGGTAGCACTGTTTTCAGTCAGCGTGGTGGCAGTAGTGGAAATTCAGGAGCCAAACGTGCCCGGGGGAGACCACCTGCTTCGCGGCAGCCTACCTTTCTGGGAGTGGAACAGGGGTTCCTGGAGACGGCACCAGTAGCAGTCAATTAGTGCGGACTGCGGGTGGGAAAATCAGCTACTCGGCGGTGTGGAAGTTTTTCATAAGGCATCCGGAGGAGGTTCACGTAGCCACATGCAAGATCTGTCGGCAGAAGGTGAAGCATGGCCAGGGTCCCAATGTCGGCACCACGGCCCTGCATCAAAACATGCTTCGCCACCATAAAGCGGCCTGGGAGAACCGTGGCTCCGATGTAGTGGTCCAGCCTGCTGCATCACCCAGTGGCCATCCGCTCCCTCCTTCATCCAGCCAAGGCTCCACCACCTCAGCCGAAGGGAGCTGTGTGTCAAACCCTCCTTCTGTCGCTCCTGTTCTCCCGCTTTTAGTCAGCCATTCCGCGAACAATCCATCGGCAAAGCCATGTCCAAGAGACAACAGTATGCGCCCACTCATCCAATGGTGCAGAAGTTGAATGTGCTCCTGTCCAAGTTGCTGATGTTGCAGTTCCTCCCTTTTCAAGTGAATTGATGGCTTGTGCTGAGCCGAGGTGGAAAGTCCCAAGCCGTCATTTCTTTGCGAAGAAGGCAGTACCAGCCCTGCATAAGTTTGTACAAGAGAAGGTGGGCCAGTCCTTGAGCCTGTCGGTGTGTTCAAAAGTGCACGGCAGCGCCGACGTGTGGAGCTGTAACTACGGGCAGGGACAATACATGTCTTTTACAGCTCACTGGGTAAATGTGGTTCCTGCACAGCCACAACAGCAACTTGGACAGGTCACACCGCTTCCTCCTCCATGCTCTCGCTCCCAGGCAGTTGGTCCTGTTACAGTGTGCGACGCCGCCTCCTCATGCTCCACCGTGTCCTCGGCCATCACTGCACGTCCAAATCTCGGTGGCCATTCATCGTACCATGTGTGTAGGGCACGGCGGTGTCAAGCTGTTCTTCACATGGCTTGCCTTGGCGAACGGAGTCACACAGGGGAGAAACTGCTAAAGTTCATTCATAAAGAAAGTATGGCTTACTCCACGAAATCTGGAAATGGGAACCATGGTGACAGACAACGGGAAGAACATCGTGTCCGCGCTGCGACAAGGAAGTGTGAAACATGCGCCCTGCATGGCACACGTGTTGAATCTGGTTGTCAAGCACTTCCTCAAGTCTTCACCCCATTTGCTAAACATCCTGAAAATGGCAAGGAAACTGTGCATGCACTTCAGCCACTCGTACACCGCCAAGCACACCTTCCTTGAGCTGCAGCGTCAGAACGGTATCCCACAACATAGTCTTATTTGTGACATTGCCACACGTTTGAATTCCACCCTCCATATGTTGGACAGACTATACGAACAAAGTAAAGCCATCACCGATTTCTTGATGATCCAAGCAGATAGGAGTACTCCCCTGTGTAACTTCAGTGTGAAACAGTGTTAGCTCATACGTGACACCTGCCGTTTGCTGAGGCCCTTTGAGGAAGCCACATTATTTGTGAGTCGCCTGGATTACACCATGAACGACGTAATTCCACTCCTACATTTCCTACAACAAATGATTGAAACCATGGCTGGTCACGGCAATGGAGATGTTGTGCCTACATCTCAAGGCTACATGAGCCCTGTGGGGGCTGAACTGAAGGAGGAGGATAATGAGGGGCAGAGCGGAGCACAGTTTAGGTTGGATGAGATGGCCGGTGTTTCTAGTCTTCGGACAGGAGAGGAGGAGCAGGAGCAGACAGAGGAGCTGGAGGGTTATGAGGAAGTTGAGACAGAGGACCCAGACACACCGTGGCAGTATGCAGTGGAGATGGAGGCAGGTAGACCCTCCGAGTCACCAGCACAAATGGCTCGATGCATGCTCAGTTGCTTGTGTAGTGACCCCCGAATTATCAAAATTCGTCAGCGGGATGACTTCTGGATCTCCACCTTATTAGACCCTCGCTATCGTCCCAAAATGGGGGGCTTTTTTACACCCACTGAGAGGGAGGACAAACTGACCTACTACAGAGACATTATACGTAGTCAGTTGGCTGATGCCTATCGGCCACATGGTCCATCCACTCGCAGGTCTGACTCGGGGGGGGGGGGGGGGGGGGGGGGGCCTCTGCGCTCACCTTCCACTGCCATGACTGCTGGGGAGGGGAGGGGTGGGAGGAGCAGTACCAGCTCAATCAGCAGCAGCCTGAGTCTACAGTTGCTGATGAGTAGCTTTCTTCACCCGCATTGTGAAGCAACTCATCAGCAGCAGGTAGACATGGAGCAGGACCTGAACCAGCAGGTGGTGGCATACCTTGACATGGCCATGCCAACAACCATTGAAGATCCGCTGGACTTCTGGGCAGCCAAACTTGATTTATGGCCACAACTAGCAGAGTTTGCCCTGAAAAAGCTGTCCTGCCCGGCCAGTAGTGTGCCATCAGAGCGGGTGTTTAGTGTGACCGGGGCCATAGTCACCCCAAGGCGAACTCGTATGTCCACCAAAAATGTGGAGAGACTGACGTATGTCAAGATGAATCAGGGATGGATCAGACAGGATTTCCAGCCACCAATGCCAGATGCCTCAGAATAGATTGACCAAGCTGCTACACCAACATTTCCCAATTATGGTTGGTTATGAAACCCTCTTGGGTTATCAATTAGGGTTATGGAACCCTCTTTGGTACTGCGATTGCCTGCTCCTGGCTCATCCTGTGTCTTTCAGGAACTACTTGCCTCACTGATGCTTCTGGCCTTGGGCCTTTCATTTTTGGATGTTTAGCAGTAGCTAAATATATGCTTAATGCAAATGTCAACATTGATCGTTAAATGTAAGGGGTTATGAAACCCTCTTGGGTACTGCGTATGCCTGCTCCATACTCATTCTGTGTCTTTCAGGAACTACTTGCCTCCCTGCCCTCAGGCCTTGGGCCTTCAATTTTTGGATGTTTAGCGGTAGCTTAATACATGCTTAATGCAAATTTCAACATTGACTTTTAAATGTAAGGGGTTGGTTATGTAATCCTCTTGGGTACTGCTCCTGACTGCTCCTGACTCATTCTGTGTCTTTCAGGAAATAATTGCCTCCCTGATGCCTCAGGCCTTGGGCCTGAAATTTTTGGAAGTTTAGCAGTAGCTAATACATGCTTAATGCTAATTTCAACAATGGTCTTTAAATTCTCGGCGCTCTGCTAGGGCCTTCTCCTACCCCGCCGGGGCCGATCCGAGGACCTCACTAAACCATCCAATCGGTAGTAGAGACATGTGGTGTGTACAAAGGGCAGGGACTTAATGAACCCGAGCTTATGACCGGCGCTTAGTTGTGATTCTTCTTTCCTGGCAAATAATTGCAATCCCTGATCCCTACCACGAAGGGGGTTCAGCGGGTTACCCGTACCTGTCGGTGAAAGATAGACACACGCTGGTCCGTTCAGTGTAGCGCGCGTGCAGCCCCGGACATCTGAGTGCATAACACACCTGTTATTGCTCGATCTCGCGAGTGATCGTGCAATGTAAGAGGTTATTAAAGCCTCTTGGGTACTGCTGATGCCTACTCCTGACTGCTCCTGTGTCTTTCAGGAAGTACTTGACTTCCTGATGCTTCTGGGCTTGGGCCTTTAATTTTAGGATTTGTGAAATACATACATACATGCTTAATTAAAATTTCAACATTTATGGTGCAATGTATGGGGTTATTGTCACGATGCCGGCTGGCAGGAGGTGGATCCTCTGTGCCAGAGAGGGATTGGCGTGGACCGTGCTAGTGGACCGGTTCTAAGTCACTACTGGTATTCACCAGAGCCCGCCGCAAAGCGGGATGGTCTTGCTGCGGCGGTAGTGACCAGGTCGTATCCACTAGCAACGGCTCAACCTCTCTGACTGCTGAAGATAGGCGCGGTACAAGGGAGTAGACAGAAGCAAGGTCGGACATAGCAGAAGGTCGGGGCAGGCAGCAAGGATCGTAGTCAGGGGCAACGGCAGGAGGTCTGGAACACAGGCTAGGAACACACAAGGGAACGCTTTCACTAGGCACAAGGGCAACAAGATCCGGCGAGGGAGTGCAGGGGAAGTGAGGTATATATATGGAGTGCACAGGTGAACACACTAATTAGAACCACTGCGCCAATCAGCGGCGCAGTGGCCCTTTAAATCGCAGAGACCCGGCGCGCGCGCGCCCTAGGGAGCGGGGCCGCGAGCGCCGGGACAGGACCGACGGAGAGCGAGTCAGGTACGGGAGCCGGGGTGCGCATCGCGAGCGGGCGCCACCCGCATTGCGAATCGCATCCCGGCTGGAGGCGGTATCGCAGCGCACCCGGTCAGTGGATCTGACCGGGGCGCTGCAGTAGCGAGAGTGTAGCGAGCGCTCCGGGGAGGAGCGGGGACCCGGAGCGCTCGGCGTAACAGTACCCCCCCCTTGGGTCTCCCCCTCTTCTTTGAGCCTGAGAACCTGAGGACCAGACTTTTATCTAGGATATTGTCCTCAGGTTCCCAGGATCTCTCTTCAGGACCACAGCCCTCCCAGTCAACCAGAAAAAAGGTTTTCCCTCTGACCTTTTTGGAGGCCAGTATCTCCTTTACAGGAAAGATGTCCGAAGAACCGGAGACAGGAGTGGGAGAAATAAGTTTAGGAGAGAAACGGTTGAGGATGAGTGGTTTAAGAAGAGAGACATGAAAGGCATTAGGAATACGAAGAGAAGGAGGAAGAAGAAGTTTGTAAGAGACAGGATTAATCTGGCACAAAACTTTGAAAGGACCAAGATAGCGTGGTCCCAATTTGTAGCTGGGAACACGGAAGCGGACATATTTAGCGGAGAGCCATACCTTGTCTCCGGGAGAAAAAATGGGGGGAGCTCTTCTTTTCTTATCAGCAAACTTCTTCATGCGTGATGAAGCCTGTAAGAGAGAATTTTGGGTCTCTTTCCATATGGTGGAAAGATCACGAGTTATTTCATCCACAGCGGGCAAACCAGAGGGCAAGGGAGTAGGGAGGGGGGGAAGAGGGTGACGGCCGTACACCACGAAAAATGGGGATTTGGAAGAAGATTCAGAGACTCTGAAGTTATACGAGAATTCGGCCCATGGTAGAAGATCTGCCCAGTCATCCTGGCGGGAGGAAACAAAATGCCGTAAATAATCACCCAGGACCTGGTTAATTCTTTCTACTTGCCCATTGGATTGAGGATGATAAGCAGAAGAAAAGTTTAATTTAATCTTGAGTTGTTTACAGAGAGCCCTCCAGAATTTTGACACGAATTGGACGCCTCTATCCGAGACGATCTGCGTGGGCAACCCGTGAAGACGAAAAATGTGTACAAAATATTGTTTTGCCAACTGAGGCGCTGAAGGAAGACCAGGAAGAGGAATAAAATGTGCCATCTTGGAAAATCGATCAACGACCACCCAAACAACAGTGTTGCCACGGGATGGGGGTAAGTCTGTAATAAAGTCCATACCAATCAGAGACCAAGGCTGTTCGGGGACAGGCAGAGGGTGAAGGAGACCAGCAGGCTTCTGGCGAGGAGTCTTGTCCCGGGCACAGACAGTGCAGGCCCGCACAAAATCAACAACATCCGTCTCCAGAGTCGGCCACCAATAGAAACGAGAGATGAGTTGCACGGATTTCTTGATGCCCGCATGGCCTGCGAGATGGGAGGAGTGACCCCATTTGAGGATTCCGAGGCGTTGGCGTGGAGAGACGAAGGTCTTCCCTGGAGGAGTTTGCCTGATGGAGGCTGGAGAAGTGGAGATCAGGCAGTCAGGAGGAATGATGTGTTGCGGAGAGAGCTCTACTTCCGAGGCATCCGAGGAACGAGAGAGAGCATCGGCCCTGATGTTCTTATCGGCAGGGCGAAAGTGAATTTCAAAATTAAACCGGGCAAAGAACAGAGACCACCTGGCCTGGCGAGGATTCAGCCGTTGGGCAGACTGGAGATAGGAGAGATTCTTGTGATCGGTGTAAATAATAACTGGAAATTTAGATCCCTCCAGCAGATGCCTCCATTCCTCAAGTGCTAATTTAATGGCCAGTAGCTCTCGATCCCCAATGGAGTAGTTCCTCTCCGCCGGAGAGAAGGTCCTAGAAAAAAAACCACAGGTAACAGCATGCCCGGAAGAATTTTTTTGTAGAAGAACCGCTCCAGCTCCTACTGAGGAGGCATCAACCTCCAATAGGAAGGGTTTAGATGGGTCAGGTCTGGAGAGCACGGGAGCAGAAGAAAAGGCCGACTTGAGCCGTTTAAAGGCGTCTTCCGCTTGAGGAGGCCAGGACTTAGGATTGGCATTCTTCTTGGTTAAAGCCACGATAGGAGCCACAATGGTGGAAAAATGTGGAATAAATTGTCTGTAATAATTGGCGAACCCCAAAAAACGTTGGATAGCACGGAGTCCGGAGGGGCGTGGCCAATCTAAGACGGCAGAGAGTTTGTCTGGATCCATTTGTAGTCCCTGGCCAGAGACCAAGTATCCTAGGAAAGGAAGAGATTGACATTCAAACAGACATTTCTCCATTTTGGCATAAAGTTGATTGTCACGAAGTCTCTGAAGAACCATGCGGACATGCTGGCGGTGTTCTTCTAGGTTGGCAGAAAAAATCAGAATATCGTCCAGATACACAACAACACAGGAATATAAGAGATCACGAAAAATTTCATTAACAAAGTCTTGGAAGACGGCAGGGGCGTTGCACAGGCCAAAGGGCATGACCAGATACTCAAAGTGTCCATCTCTAGTGTTAAATGCCGTTTTCCATTCATCCCCCTCCCTGATGCGGATGAGATTATAAGCACCTCTTAAGTCCAGTTTGGTAAAGATGTGGGCACCTTGGAGGCGATCAAAGAGTTCAGAGATAAGAGGTAGAGGGTAGCGGTTCTTTACCGTGATTTTATTAAGACCGCGGTAGTCAATGCAAGGACGTAGGGAGCCATCTTTTTTGGACACAAAGAAAAATCCAGCTCCGGCAGGAGAGGAGGATTTACGGATAAACCCCTTTTTTAAATTTTCCTGGATGTACTCAGACATAGCAAGAGTCTCTGGGGCGGACAGAGGATAAATTCTGCCCCGGGGTGGAGTAGTGCCCGGGAGGAGGTCAATAGGACAGTCATAAGGCCTGTGAGGAGGTAGAGTCTCAGCTTGTTTTTTGCAAAACACATCAGCAAAGTCCATATAGGCCTTAGGGAGACCGGTTACAGGGGGAACCACAGGGTCACGGCAGGGAGTACTGGGAACCGGTTTAAGGCAGTCCTTGAAACAAGAGATACCCCAGCTCTTGATCTCCCCTGTGGACCAATCCAGGGTTGGGGAATGGCGTTGTAGCCACGGTAGTCCAAGGAGAATTTCGGAAGTGCAATTGGGGAGGACCAAGAACTCAATTTTTTCTTGATGAGGTCCGATGCACATTAGAAGGGGCTCCGTGCGGTAACGTATGGAACAGTCCAATCTTTCATTGTTAACACAATTGATGTAGAGGGGCCTGGCGAGACTGGTTACCGGGATGTTGAACCTGTTGATGAGAGAGGCCAAAATAAAGTTTCCTGCAGATCCGGAATCCAAGAAGGCCATAGTAGAGAAGGAGAAGGTAGATGCAGATATCCGCACAGGCACAGTAAGACGTGGAGAAGCAGAGTTGACATCAAGGACTGTCTCACTTTTGTGCGGAGTCTGCGTGCGTCTTTCCAGGCGGGGAGGACGGATAGGACAATCCTTCAGGAAGTGTTCGGTACCGGCACAGTACAGGCAGAGATTCTCCATGCGGCGTCGTGTCCTCTCTTGAGGTGTCAGGCGAGACCGGTCAACTTGCATAGCCTCCACGGCGGGAGGCACAGGAACGGATTGCAGAGGACCAGAGGAGAGAGGAGCCGGGGAGAAAAAACGCCCCGTGCGAACAAAGTCCATATCCTGGCGGAGCTCCTGACGCCTTTCGGAAAAACGCATGTCAATGCGAGTGGCAAGATGAATGAGTTCATGTAGATTAGCAGGAATTTCTCGTGCCGCCAGAACATCTTTAATGTTGCTGGATAGGCCTTTTTTAAAGGTCGCGCAGAGGGCCTCATTATTCCAGGATAGTTCAGAAGCAAGAGTACGGAATTGTATGGCGTACTCGCCAACGGAAGAATTACCCTGGACCAGGTTCAGCAGGGCAGTCTCAGCAGAGGAGGCTCGGGCAGGTTCCTCAAAGACACTACGAATTTCCGAGAAGAAGGAGTGTACAGAGGCAGTGACGGGGTCATTGCGGTCCCAGAGCGGTGTGGCCCATGACAGAGCTTTTCCAGACAGAAGGCTGTCTACGAAAGCCACCTTAGACCTTTCAGTAGGAAACTGGTCCGACATCATCTCCAAGTACAGGGAACATTGTGAAAGAAAGCCACGGCAAAACTTAGAGTCCCCATCAAATTTATCCGGCAAGGATAGTCGTAGGCCTGAAGCGGCCACTCGCTGCGGAGGAGGTGCAGGAGCTGGCAGAGGAGATGATTGCTGAAGCTGTGGTAGTAGCTGCTGTAGCATCACGGTCAGTTGAGACAGCTGGTGGCCTTGTTGCGCTATCTGTTGTGACTGCTGGGCGACCACCGTGGTGAGGTCAGCGACAACTGGCAGAGGTACTTCAGCGGGATCCATGGCCGGATCTACTGTCACGATGCCGGCTGGCAGGAGGTGGATCCTCTGTGCCAGAGAGGGATTGGCGTGGACCGTGCTAGTGGACCGGTTCTAAGTCACTACTGGTATTCACCAGAGCCCGCCGCAAAGCGGGATGGTCTTGCTGCGGCGGTAGTGACCAGGTCGTATCCACTAGCAACGGCTCAACCTCTCTGACTGCTGAAGATAGGCGCGGTACAAGGGAGTAGACAGAAGCAAGGTCGGACGTAGCAGAAGGTCGGGGCAGGCAGCAAGGATCGTAGTCAGGGGCAACGGCAGGAGGTCTGGAACACAGGCTAGGAACACACAAGGGAACGCTTTCACTAGGCACAAGGGCAACAAGATCCGGCGAGGGAGTGCAGGGGAAGTGAGGTATATATATGGAGTGCACAGGTGAACACACTAATTAGAACCACTGCGCCAATCAGCGGCGCAGTGGCCCTTTAAATCGCAGAGACCCGGCGCGCGCGCGCCCTAGGGAGCGGGGCCGCGCGCGCCGGGACAGGACCGACGGAGAGCGAGTCAGGTACGGGAGCCGGGGTGCGCATCGCGAGCGGGCGCCACCCGCATCGCGAATCGCATCCCGGCTGGAGGCGGTATCGCAGCGCACCCGGTCAGTGGATCTGACCGGGGCACTGCAGTAGCGAGAGTGTAGCGAGCGCTCCGGGGAGGAGCGGGGACCCGGAGCGCTCGGCGTAACAGTTATTAAACACTACTACTACTGGGTAGTGTTTTTTTCAAATTTTCTGATAATTATCACAGTAATAAACTTGAATTTTCCTCAATAATAACCATTACACCATTGATTGATTGTTGCGTGTGATTTTTTAAGTAAAATTTTCAAAAAAAATACGCAGAAGAATGTCTTTTGGTGGTCCACCGTCCTGCATTATAGAGTCTTCTGGACTCTTGGATATGCGCTTGTTCTTAAACAAAGGTAAAAAAAAACAAAAATGGCCGGTCAGGGCTATGGAGACATTGTGCCTACATCTTACGGCCACATGAACCCTGTGGGTGCTTGTGAGATTAGGTCCTTTGTACCCACACGGCTGGGTCTGGGACACAAATTTTGATTTAAATTTAAAATAAAAAAAATAACACATTTCAATGGTCTCCTCATGCTGCAGCCAACTCCAGGCTGCGTCCTTCTGGTAATATATAGAGAGCACTCTCTGTCCTAAATTTTCGTTAAAATTTTTCGTAAAAAATGTTTGTCTTTTTTATTAGGGATTGTGAAGCTTTGGTGCGTACTCATTAATCAGCCAACTCCAGTCTGTGTCATTCAGGCAATATATGGTTTACTGATGGCGCTGCTGGGCCTGGGTCTGGGAATTTCAAATTTTCTCATAGGTAGCACCCACTATCCATGAGTCTTCTTCATAAATTTCTACAATTGTTGTGTTTTTTTTAGGGATTGTGAAGCCCTAGTGTGTACTCATGCATCAGCCAACTCCAGGGTATGCCATTCATGCAACATATAGGTAGCACCCGCTGTCCTAAATATTCTTAAAATTATTTTTAAAATGGTTGTTTTTTCTTTGGGATTCTGAAGCACTGGTGTGTACTGCTGCTTCCTGCTACACTCTGTCAGCCCGTTGGTCCTGCGACAGTGTGCTACTCCGCCTCCACATCCTCCTCTGTGTCTTAAGCCTCCACTGCCCGGACAAGTCTCAGTGGCCCTTCCATGTGTGCAGGTCACGGCGGTGTCACGCTGTTCTTCACATGGTTTTCCTTGGCGAGAAGTCTTGGAAACAAAGGCCGGTCAGGGCAATGGAGACGTTTCGCCTAAATCTCACGGCCACATGAGCCCTGTGGGGGCTTGTTGGATTTGGTCCTTGATACCCACACGCTGGGGTCTGGGACACGCAAAGGTTGTTTTAAATTTCAAATAAAAAAATGATAGCGCTGCTGGGCCTGGGTCTGTTAATTTCAAATTTTCTCATGGGCAGCACCCACTATCCAAAATCTTTTTCAAAAATTTCTAAAATTGTGGTGTTTTTTTGGAGGGATTTTGAAGCCCTGGTGTGTACTCGTGCATCAGCCAACTCCAGGCTGTGTCATTCAGGCAATATATGGGTTGCTGATGCCGCTGTGGGGCCTGGGTCTGTTCATTTCAAATTTTCTCATAGGTAGCATCCACTATCCAAAATCTTTTTCAAAAATGTCTAGAATTGTGGTGTTTTTTTGGAGGGATTGTGAAGTCCTGGTGTGTACTCGTGCATCAGCCAACTCCAGGAAGTGTCATTCAGGCAATATATGGGTTACTGATGCCGCTGTGGGGCCTGGGTCTGGTAATTTCATATTTTCTCATCAGTAGCACCTGCTATCCAAAATCTTTTTCAAACATTTCTAAAATGGTGGTGTTTTTTTGGGAGGGATTGTGAAGCCCTGTTGTGCACTCATGCATCAGCCAACTCCAGGCTGTGTCATTCAGGCAATATATGGGCTACTGATGCCGCTGTGGGGCCTGGGTCTGGTAATTTCAATTTTTCTCATAGGTAGCACCGGCTATCCAAAATCTTTTTCAAACATTTCTAAAATTGTGGTGTTTTTTTGGAGGGATTGTGAAGCCCTGGTGTGTACTCGTGCATCAGCCAACTCCAGGCTGTGTCATTCAGGCAATATATGGGTTGCTGATGCCGCTGTGGGGCCTGGGTCTGTTCATTTCAAATTTTCTCATAGGTAGCACCTGCTATTCAAAATTTTTTTCAAAAATTTCTAAAATTGTGGTGTTTTTTTGGAGGGATTGTGAAGCCCTGGTGTGTACTCGTGCATCAGCCAACTCCAGGCTGTGTCATTCAGGCAATATATGGGTTGCTGATGCCGCTGTGGGGCCTGGGTCTGTTAATTTTAAATTTTCTCATAGGTAGCACCCGCTATCCAAAATCTTTTTCAAAAATTTCTAAAATTGTGGTGTTTTTTTGGAGGGATTGTGAAGCCCTGGTGTGTACTCGTGCATCAGCCAACTCCAGGCTGTGTCATTCAGGCAATATATGGGTTGCTGATGCCGCTGTGGGGCCTGGGTCTGGTAATTTCAAATTTTCTCATAGGTAGCACCCACTATCCAAAATCTTTTTCAAACATTTCTAAAATTGTGGTGTTTTTTTGGAGGGATTGTGAAGCCCTGTTGTGTACTCGTGCATCAGCCAACTCCAGGCTGTGTCATTCAGGCAATATATGGGTTACTGATGCCGCTGTGGGGCCTGGGTCTGGTAATTTCTAATTTTCTCATCGGTAGCACCCGCTATCCAAAATCTTTTTCAAAAATTTCTAAAATTGTGGTGTTTTTTTGGAGAGATTGTGAAGCCCTGTTGTGTACTCGTGCATCAGCCAACTCCAGGCTGTGTCAATCAGGCAATATATGGGTTACTGATGCCGCTGTGGGGCCTGGGTCTGGTAATTTCAAATTTTCTCATAGGTAGCACCCGCTATCCAAAATCTTCGGTTTAAATTTCTTAATTCATCTTTTAATCTTAGGGATTGTGAAGACCTAGTGCCTACTCATGCTGCTGACAACTCTGGGCTGTGCCATTCATCCACTATATGGTCTCCTCATGCTGCCAACACCTCCATGCTGTGTCATTAAGCCACTATATGGTGTCCTCATGCTTCAACCTCATCCAAGCTGTGTCATTCAGCCACTATATGGTGTCCTCATGCTGCCAACATGTCCATGCTGTGTCATTAAGCCACTATATGGTCTCCTCATGCTGACAACACCTCCATGCTGTGTCATTCAGCCACTATAGCAGCCCCCTTTAGGTAGTAAAAGTTGCTCCCTTTATTAACCCCCATTAGGTTGTTGCAGTCAAGACACAAAAAAAAAAAATTAAAATAAACAAGAGACATGGCTTGGCTTCCCTTCTTCTCTGCCTTGTGCTCTGGAACATGGTGGCGTCACTCATGCGCCGGAGCACAGAGGAAGAGATGTGCAGCCTCTTGTGCCTGCCTGCATAATGCAAGTGGCCACAAGAGTGATTAACAGAGCAAGCAGCCAGTGGCTCTTCGCTAAATGCATCCTGGATTGGCTGGCCCTGCAGACAGCCCGGTGTTACCGATGGCCAGTCTGACCCTGGGCACACCCCTAGTGATGACACTGCAGAGTAGTGATGAGTGGTTTACATAGGGCGGGGGCGAGTTAGGAGGCTGCGAGGCCCCCTCGAGGGTTAGGCCTTTGGCGGCCCCCTAATTTTCCTAATGGAAGAGTCGCCTCTGATTAAATCTAACAACTATCTCTATCTTTATATTTGTGCCTTTCTCATAGACTGTAAACTCTCGCCTCATAGATTGTCAGCTTGTGTGAGCAGGGCCCTCACTCCTCTTGCTTAATTTTAAACAAACAGTGTTTACTATTGTAATGTCTCATTTTGTCCTTATTTGTACACTCAAAACTGTAATATGCCGCATAATTTGTTGATTCCATGTAAATAAGTATTTATAATGATGAATAATAATAATGTATTTCGAATGTGTTTTGTCAATTTTTGTAATCTATCTGTTCATTAACCTACAGAAGAAGAACTGCAGCACTGAATTGCCTAAAACATGAAGAACAAATTTAGTAGTAATACTATTTTTAGTATTGTTGTTATTGTGAATATTATTCCCCTCCTCTTGTCCATACATAATATATCTGTGCTCTGATTTGGGAATGTTACAAGGACAGCTGCATTGCCTCTCTTGTTCTCAGTGCCATAAATCTCCTTCCAGAACACTGCAGGTTGCTCGCTACTTGACATTTATGATGCTTCATTCTGGGTCCTGCTCTGTTTGTTTGTGTAGGCTTTTTTTTTCTTTTTCAGACAAGACACTTTGAATATTCTAGTTTAAGTCTCTTGTAAGCTCTACCCTTATATTGTAAGGTCTATGCTCACTTTGTTTCATTTGTACCAGGCTGCTGCTGAATGCTGTGTGTGATAAAGGCCTTAGAGATCCTAACTGCACGATAGCATTCAACTGGATAATAGGAATGACGTACTTGCTCTATCTCTACTGAACCTGAAATGATGTGCGGGCAGATGCAGATGCACTTCTGATCTCTACCAGTGCATTATAATCTACCAGTGAACCAGCCCAATAGGGTTTTTCACTGCTATCAATTCTAAGACAGAAACACAAGCATTCATTCACACATGATCTTCTTTCCAATAGCCTCAAGATCTGTATGCTGCTGAGCAATGAAACCCTATGTAAATGAAATTAATCTGTTGATATTGCTCAAGCTACAAAACATATAGATTATAAAGTGTTGGCCCATGTTTGCAATGGATGCCCCCCCCCCCCCCAATATTATTACTTATGGTTCTATCCTTATTCTTGTACTACCACTGACTCACAGCCTGTTTCTGACAGCTTTCACAGTTATGGGCTGCTCCTGATTATAGTTTTCTCTCATGGCTTTGACCTGGGATATGATACAGTGACCCCTCGACCTACGATGGCCCCGACATAGGATAATTTCAACATGCGATGGCCTCTCAGAGGCCATCGCATGTTAAAGGCAGCATCAACATACAATGCTTTTGTATGTCGGGGCCATCGCATAAACGGCTATCCGGCAGCGCAGACTGCTTCAGCTGCCACCGGATAGCCGATTACGGTGCCCCATGTGGTCCGCTGAGGATCACTTACCTGTCCTCGGGGCTCCGGCGTGTCCTCTTCGGGATCCCCTGCATCGTCGGTGCTCTCCATTGACGTCATCACGTCGCTGTGCACGCCGTCCCATCATCCAATAGGAGTGGCACGCATAGTGACGTGATGGCGGCGATGGAGAGCTTGGATGCCGGGGAAGCAGAGGCCTTGCCAGAGCGTCGGGGACACCTCGGGGACGCGGCGACAGCGATGGACGGCGACATCCCGGGCAGCAGTGGCGAGTGATGACGGTCCGGAGCGGCGGGGACAGGTGAGTACAACTTCCTCTAACAGTGGTCTACAACCTGCGGACCTCCAGATGTTGCAAAACTACAACACCCAGCATGCCCGGACAGCCAACGGCTGTCCGGGCATGCTGGATGTTGTAGTTTTGAAACATCTGGAGGTCCGCAGGTTGTAGACCACTGTCCTATACTTTACATTGCACGGATCCTTCAACATACGATGGGTTCAACAAACGATGGTCTGTTTGGAACGGATTACCATCGTATGTTGAGGGACCACTGTACTTACAGCAACTTTCATAACTACTTGTGGGGGTTAGAGGTTTGTTAGGGGTAAAACGTTAATGGAAAAAAATTGTATTATTGTCAGTCAGCATAAATAAAGGCAGTTGTGCATCTGTAAAAAGTAATATATTTAAACATAAACAATAACATGTATAATTCTAAGTGGACTCTATTTTGTTCATTGTTCATTAGGCTAGGTTCACACGGCCATTAAGGGTCCAATCAGCTCTCTTTTTTTTTGGAGCCAATCGTACCCTGAAACGGGTCACATGCAAATGGCTACTGCCTGGTGGGATTTTAGCGGAGAAAAAAAATAGAGCTTGCACTATTTTTTTCTCCGCTAAACTCCCATCCTCCTGGCCGGATTGCCGACGGAACTCCGAATAGTGGAGTCCGTCAGCAATGGGAACGAGGCCTTACCATGTGAGAAGATGAATGCGGCTGCGTCTAAGGGCCCATTTACATGATGTATTTTCCGGGCAAAATTCTACTCAGAAATGACAGTACAGCAGTCTCTAATTGTTTTCATAAGCATTCTGCTGCACCATTCCCACTATGGAATTTCTGCTATGTTCTACCTCGGAAATTCTGGATTCTAAACTTTGCGGAAAGAATGAACATGTTAATTTTTTAAGCAGAATTTGCTTTCAAATGCATTACCGTTTATTGAGATGGCGCATCTCCGAGCAGCCAAAGGAACAGCCTGTTTTGATGGCAGATGGAATCTCCAGACGGAATTTCTGTTGTAGACAAATTCTGGTGTGACTTGCTTATATCAACCAATACCTGCTCAGATTTTTTATATTTATTTATTTCTAAACTAATGCATGTTAAGATATGAAAGCTGAGCGATTATTGGTTGTTATGAGCAAATCCCACCAATATTTGTCTACAACAGATTGATTAATCTAGGCCTACGTGTAAACACAACCTAGGAATAATGTTAGCTTGTCATTTATATGCTTTTTGTTTTGTTTTCCCATTTTCCCCCTTTTTTTTTTTATTATGTACCCCTAAATGATGGCATTAAAATGCCAAGCCATTATTTAGCTATGCTGATAAAAAATGTTAAACTGTAAAGGTGTCCTCAAGACCCATAATAGCTGTGTTCTTAAGGGTTTAAACAGCAGTATGAATTCTAAGAAACCACCCTGCACACATAATGGTTAGTAGACAGAAATCATAAGGCTTAAAAACTGTAAATGCACATTAGTTTCCATTTGAATTGTTCCTTCGCCCTGGGATTTCTTCAGGAGGCGTAAGTGCAGATGTATGTTGCATTGCAATCACAAATGTATTTATATGTATGTTACATAGTTATTTCCTTTTCATCAGGGGTTTTAGTACACAGGATCCTATTGCCTAATGAACAGGAGATCATGCAATCAATAGGTAGGCTCATCTTCCAGAATTGTAGCCATTGATTGTAGGGTACATGGGGTGTGTCATGGATAGGAATTATATAGTTGACAGATATATTGCTGCTCTTTACCAGAAGCGGCTCTAGACTTTGTGAGGCCTTTGGCAAAACTTAAAAAGTACCTGTCACCAAATAAACTTTTCTAAGCTAACTCACTCCTCCCATCCTTAAAAAAAATTCAGAGCTTTAAAAAGCTCTGTATCTTACCATTCTTCTTGCTCACATAATGCAATTTTCCAGCAGGAGAAAGTGGGAGTTTCCCAGCAGGCATGATATCACTGAAGCCTGCTGGGGGACCTCTTCTGCCCTCACATGGTTGCAGTGCTGTGATGAATAGAAGACCTCAAGCTCTGTGCATGTTTCAGTCTGTGTTGCTATCAGTCGGGCTCTCCTTCAGGTTTCAGTCTGTGCAGCTTTCTGTGAGAATCTGTAGAGCTTTTACTTTCTGTGCAGCTGTCAATCAAGCTCAGTGCAGAGAAACACTTCCTGAGTTCGGACTCCTGCCAGGCCGGGAAGAGACCAAACTCACTGCATTAATTGTGGCAGGGAACAGAACAAAGCCACCTAGTGGCCGTTTTTTCTATTACATTTTAAACATATTACTGTTGATAATTTTAAAAGCAAGTGAATGGGAAAGTGTCTGCTAATTACACAAGGAATACTATATTTAAAGTTTTATTTGGGGACATGTACTTTTTAAACATGAGGCCCTCGCTGATGAGATGTTACAACATTGTGTAGGCTGGCAGAACCCGAGCCAAGGCACAGTATTTTGTAAAATACTGGGCAGCTGTCTGGGTACAGGTATTACTGGTGCCAAGTCACAGAGCAGGTCACTACAGCTGCTCCAGATTTATGGTTCTGCATTGCTTTTAAACCATTTTTGCACCCAATAAAAAAACTTTTCTAGTGGACTTTTGGGCCTTTACATAAAATGCAGTAAAATCCCAGAATCTACATAATCTACAAATATCTTCTATACTGATGTCAGACAACTGAGATGTCACTCTGGTGCCAGGAAGTGTAACAGGAGTACTCACCACTGTGTGTCTGGCCAGCAGATGCTGCGAGATGCAGAATGGGAGCAGCAGAAACTGGACCTGAAGGGACCTCTCGGTGAAAGACAAAGGCGCTCCCTAAGGCTCTGCTGCACTGTATGTCTTCCTCTGCCTGACCCACCCCTGAGGATCCTTCCCCTGTCTTGCAGCACTTCTCCTGAAAGCCACCCACTTCCCAGAGACTCCTTACCCACCCTCTGTTTAGACCCGTCCTCCTGATCTTCCTCTAATAGGTGCCCTTCCTGCACCTCCACATAGACTCTTTGGCCCCCCAGTATAAATGCTTTCCATCTCCCCTTCCCCCTTAAATACACCCCCTCTCCTTTTGTTCCCCTAATAAACCCTTCTACTCCTCCGGTTCCCCCAAAGATCAATCTTCTCCTCCTTTCCCTTCCGAAATACTCATCCTCTCCTCCGGTACCCACTTATATGGAGCTCACTTCTCCTCCTGTACCCCCTTATATAGAGCCCTTTTCCTTTCCTCTAATACCCCCTTATATAGAGCCCTCTTTTCCTGTACTCCTGTATATAGAGCCCTCTTCTCCTTTTGTATCCCCTTGTTTAGAGCCCTCTTTCTTCCCTTCTGTACCCTCTTATACACCCTGTTCCAAATTATTATGCAAATTCTATTTAAGTGTCACCAAGATTAAATATTTAGTTTTTCAGTTTAACTCATGGATGGCATTGTGTCCAAGGGCTCTTTTGATCACTGAAAACAATCTCAGACACCTGTGATAATTAGATTGCCAGGTGAGCCCAATTTAAGGAAATACTACCAAAGGTGGATGTTCCACATTATTAAGCAGAGCACCATTTTCAAGCAATATGGGGAAGAAAAAGGATCTCTCAAATGCCGAAAAGAGTGAAATAGTTCAATGTCTTGGACAAGGTATGCAAACATTAGATATTTCATGAAAACATAAGCATGATCATCACACTATTAAGAGATGTGTGGCTGATTCAGAGCACAGACAGTTTCGTGCAGATAAAGGCACATTGAGGAAGATTTCTGCCAGATCCATGCATTGGATCAAGAGAGCAGCTGCTAAAATACCAATACATAGCAACAAACAGATATTTTAAGCTGTGGGTGCCTCTGGAGTCCCATGGACATTAAGGTGTAGAGTCCTTCAGAGTCTTGCAACTGTGCATAAACCTTCCATTCGGCCACCACTAACCAATGCTCACAAGCAGAAATGGCTGCATTGGGCAAAAAAATACATGAAGACTAATTTTCAAACAGTCCTGTTCACTGATGAGTGCCATGTAACCCTGGATGGTCCAGATGGATGGAGTAGTGGATGGTTGGTGGACAGCCACCCTGTTCCAACAAGGCTGCAACGTCAGCAAGGCAATGGTGGAGTCATGTTTTGGGCCAGAATCATGGGAAGAGAGCTGGTCTGCCCCTTTAGGGTCACCAAAGGTGTAAAGATGACCTCTGCAAAGTATGTGGAGTTTCTGACTGAACACTTTCTTCCCTGATACAGAAGGAAGAACTATGCTTTCTGTAATAAAATCATCTTCATCTGTGACAATGCACCATCTCATGCTGCAAAGAATTCCTCTGCATCAATGGTATGGGGTTAAAAGGAGAGAAAGTCATGGTCTGGCCTCTATCCTCCCCTGACCTCAATCTTATTGAGAACCTTTGGAGCATCCTCAAGCAAAAGATCTATGAGGGTGGGAGGCAGTTTACATCCAAACAGCAGCTATGGGAGGCTATTCTGATGTCTTGCAAACAAATTCAAGCAGAAACTGTCCAAAAACTCAAAAACATTTTCAATGGATGCAAGACTTGTGAAGCTGCTATCAAATAAGGTGTCCTATGTTAAAATGTAACATGACCTGTTAAAATGTTTAAAAAGATAAAATGTTGTTAAAAGATTGATTGAAATAGCTTTTGATTTTAATAAATATGCTGCAAACACAGCAAATAAAAATTTTCAGTTCTTTACAACCTGTAAAGTGTTTTGAAACTTACTGTGCGTAATAATTTGGAACAGTGCATTGTAAGTTTTTTTTATGATTGAAAAAAATCCTGTTATCATTACGAGGTTTGTTCAATTAAATTTGAATTTGAATTGTACTCTTAATAGTGGATAATAGTGACCCTGCTCCCTTTACTATTTCTCCTGTCTCCCACTTTCTTTATTTCTGTTCCCCACTGTTATTGTCCTCTCCCCTGCTGTCAAGTGTCAGTGCTCTCTGTTGCAGCAGCGCGCAGTCTCAGGACTGCCCGTCCTCCCAGGCATGAGTCTGTTCTTGTGCAGGCCGCGCATGATGAGATTACGATCGGCCTTTACAGTAAGAGTTGCGGAGCTGTGATAAAGTACAGGAGCAGGGATTTCTGTTCCCTGCTCTTGTACAATACTGAGTGGCGCTACATACATTGTACGCATTGCCACTCATTTTACTTTCTTATGGGGTCAAGCTAGGTGGCTGTGAGGCCCCCTGCAAATGTGAGGCCTAAGGCGGCCACCTAATTTGCTTAATGGTAAAGCTGCCTCTCCTCTTTACAACACAATGTATTCTGGGAGACAATGAGAAAGATGTATTAATACTGACATTGTACCAGTCTGTCCCCCAGTGCACCTCCTGCTGAAGACTGTGCCATGGACCTAAAACTATGTCTGTTCATATCTGGTGGGGTTTTCCATTCAGTTGTGTTGAAAAACTGTCGTTCAGGGGCCTTATAAATATGACGGGGTTGGAGAGCTGTGTACTAGCCATGTAAAATGTGTGCGCCATTATTTCTCTATAACCCCTTGCCATGGTTATCTAGGTCTGCAGAATGTGTGAGATCCCATTAAAGAGGAGGGGAGGGGCGAACATCAAATACTTACTAACATTGCAGGTTCCATGAACTTACCACCAGTAAACAAGCAGACACAGCGCATGTCTGTCCCTTAAACATTACATCACCAGCAGTATAATTTCACAGCAGCAGGGACTCAATCTTCCTTGAGTCATTCCAGACCCAGTTGCTCAGCTCCACAGCTTCTGACTGTCCGTGGAACTCAAGCCAAGTTAGATCCTTCAAGCACCCTCCTGAGCTCCACTCTTGTCTGTCAATGCACACGTAAAGGAGTCACGAACAAGTAAAACAAAAATTTGATTAAAGATGATGTATATATGTATTCACGACACTACATAAATATGAAAACCAAGCCTTGTATTTTGTGTGTTTCTTTAACCTGGTGAAGCCTTAATCTTGTAAAATGATCTACACACAGCTGTCTTCTGCTCTTAGTTAGAGCAACTTGGAAAGAAAAAGACCAGCCAGAGGAATTTGGTTTCCCTAAAAATAGAATCAATATACAGCCTGTGACTTGCCACTTTTCAGATTACTCTAGTGTGAACTGCGTTCAGCTGATGACCCCGGTAATTGCTCTTGACATCGATCCCCTATTTAATCAACTTACTTTTGTGGATAATATTAGGAACAAGCAGTCACACAAGGGATTGTCTGGGACCCGTCCTTCAGAACAATATTGAGAGGTTCCATTGTGTATTCCTGGCTACATGGTGTATTCAGTTGGAAAATACTGACGGATCACAATCAGGTAAGTACAAAGCTTAACTTTTCTTGCTTCCATTGTTACTCTGGATCCTGTCTATCTATCTATCTATTTATCTATATCAATATATCTTTCTGCTGAGCTACAGACTTGTGAACTCTGTTGTGTTGTTTAGGGCCTTTGTTTGGCAGCTCTCATTGCTTCAGATTTCCTTTTCATAGGGGTTAAACTTGAGATTATTTGTTTCAGATAACCAGGCACTAATGGCCAAATTTACATTTTACATGCCGTTCTTTAGCCAAACTGCATTGGAGTAATTTGCTTTAAATTTCATATGAGGCATAGGTCTCTTAATAAATAGCAAAGCAGAAATAGAGAGCCTGGCACTGCTATTTCACACACCTGTGGACTTCCTTATAGTATGACACTATATTGCAGTATCCAGGTGTACCTGTAAGTGGGGGTGGTGCTAAGCTTGCGTGAGAGCTTAAAGTACATCTACAAATCCAGAGATTGAGTTACTTTCTTTCTCTGGATCTCTTCATAAATATGTTGCATCTGTGGCTGTTTGTGCTTCACAGTTTGTAATCCACACCATAGATGTCACCTGTCATTTATGCCAGTTTCTGGTATAAATTATGGTAAAGGTCCATGTACACTATACTTTGCGGAGCAGAATTCTGCTTGGAAATTCTGGTGCAACAGAGTCTTATTGACGAACATGTTAATTATTTCTGCAGAATATTGAGCGGAATGCATTGCAAGGGGGACTGACCATGCCCACACAGTCTTAGCGCCGATAGATCTCCATTGGGAGGCCTTACCCATTTTTTGTTAATTGCCACCCATAAGGTCATACTGGTGACAATTAGCCCCTTAAGGACACATGACGTACTGGAACGTCATGTGTCTGCTCCCGATCTATAACGCGGGGCAACGACGTCATGGCGGGTCAGGCCCGGCCTCTAACAATGGCCGGGACCCGTGGCTAATAGTGCGCGGCATTGATCGCGGTTCCGCGTGCTATTAACCCTTTAGACGCGGCGTTCAAAGTTGAACGCCGAGTCTAAAGTGAAAGTGAAAGTATGCCGGTAAGCTCAGGGAGCTGTTCGGGATAGGCGCGGTGTAATCGCGGCATCCCGAACTACTTACAGGACAGCAGGAGGGTCCCTACCTGCCTCCTCGCTGTTCGATCACCGAATGACTGCTCAGTGCCTGAGATCCAGGCATGAGCAGTCAAGCGGCAGAATCACCGATCACTGGTTTCCTATGAGAAACCAGTGATCAATGTAAAAGATCAGTGTGTGCAGTGTTATAGGTCCCTCTGGGGGCTATAACACTGCAAAAAAAAAGTGAAAAAAAAAGTGAATAAAGATCATTTAACCCCTTCCCTATTAAAAGTTTGAATCACCCCCCTTCCCCCCCCCAAAAAAAAAAACACAGTGTAAATAAAAATAAACATATTTTTATATCATGAAAAAACTAATAAAAAGCGATCAGTAAGTCCTATCAATGCAAAAATGGTACCGATAAACTTCAGATCACGGCGCAAAAAATGAGCCCTCATACCGCCCCATACGCGCAAAGATAAAAAAATGTTATAGGGGTCAGAAGATGACAAGTTTAAACGTATTAATTTTCCTGCATGTAGTTATGATTTTTTCCAGAAGTACGACAAAATAGAACCTATATAAGTAGGGTATCATTTTAATCGTATGGACCTACAGAATAAAGATAAGGTGTCATTTTTACCGAAAAATGTACTACGTAGAAACGGAAGCCCCCAAAAGTTACAAAACAGCGTTTTTTTTCCAATTTTGTCTCACAATGATTTTTTTTTCCATTTCGCCGTTGATTTGTGCGCAAAATGACTGACGTCATTACAAAGTAGAATTGGTGGCGCAAAAAATAAGCCATCATATGGATTTTTAGGTGCAGAATTGAAAGAGTTAGGATTTTTTAAAGGCAAGGAGGAAAAAACGAAAATGCAAAAACGGAAAAACCCTTTTAGGGATTAGTAAATTGAATGTGAATCGGAATTTGCTACGAATTTCAGGAAAAATTTGGTTCGTAATGAATGCGAATATCGTCACAATTCGATCGCGCAAATCGCTTCATTAAACTAAATCTAATATTTAGTGCAGTCCAGGCTCCAGGGGCCGGAAATCTAAAATGGCGGATCCACATGTGAGGACAAGGGGCAAGGAATCCTGGGAAGGTGGGAACAAGGGTCAGCGGTAGTGTTGAGCGGCATAGGCAATATTCGAATTCGCGAATATTCGCGAATATATGGACGAATATTCGTCATATATTCGCGAATATTCGCATATTCGTAATATTCTCGATTTATTTCGCATATACGAAAATGCGCGTATGCGAAAATTTATATATGCGAAAATTAGCATATACAGAAATTAACATAAGCGAAAATTCGCAAATGCGAAAATTAGCATATGCAGATTTTCGCATATGCGAAAATGCGCGCACCAGTCTCACACAGTAGTATTAGAGCCTTCTTTACACCACACAAGCTGGAAGCAGAAAGAGATGATCACTGTGATGTGTACTGTGGAAAAAAAAAAAAAAAAAAAACGAATATTCGTATTTACGAATATATAGTGCTATATTCGCGAATATTCGCGAATTTGCGAATATGCGATATTCGCAAATAAAATTCGCATTGCGAATATTCGCGAGCAACACTAGTCAGCGGGATGACTCTGTATCACATGCAGCATGAAGCCTATCAGCAGCCAGCCACCCTATATAATCGGCAGCCATCTTGCTGCCATTCACATCAGCGTTCTGTTACAGAGAGAGAGGGACAGACAGCAGTGTGTGTTGCACAGAAAAGCATTTTTACAGCAGCGATTCACCTCCCAGTCACTACAGCATTCTATTGCAGAGAGAGAGGGACAGAGAGCAGTGTATTGCACAGAAAAGCTTTTTTTATAGCAGCGATTCACCTCAACCCCAAATCCAGCCTAGAAGCACTGATAGGGAAGGGAGTGAGACTGAGAAAGAAAGTGCAATTTTGGGTGTAGTACACAGTGACTGTGTGCTGTAGCACTGGTGTGTACAACAACTGAAAAGCTAATAGTAGCCAGCCAGTTAGGGTGAGCAGAGCACTAAAAGCATATTGTCCTCTATTAAGTGTAACCTGTGCGTACATCTAAGTGGTGTACCATTTTGTTCCTGTTAAAGTCTTAAGGGCCAAGATTCTGTAAAAGGCCGTGCAAAAGTACACATCTGCTGGTGTTGTAGACAAATACTGTTTTCAGCGTACTGGAGCGCATTGTCCTCCCCTCATAAGTGCATACCACATACGTACATCTAAGTGGTGTACCATTTTGTTCCTGTTAAAGTTTTAAGGGCCTAGATTCTGTGAAAGGCCAGCCAAAAGTACACACCTGCTGGTGTTGTAGAAAAATACTGTTTTAAGCGTATTTGAGCGTATTGTACTCCCCTCATATACGCACTAAGTATGTCAGGCAGAGAAGCATCAGGACGTGCACAGAGGAGTGGCAGAGTCTTCAAGTGGCCCAGCCAGAGCCTTGGAATAAACTTAGTCCAACTTATCTGGAGAAACCTAAAAATGTCTTTCACCAACCATCCGCATCCAGGATCTGCAGATAAGAATGGCAGAAAATCCCCAAATCCAGGTGCCAACCTTGTGGCATCATCCTAGGGAAGACTGGAGGTTACAACCAGTACCAAGGGTAATTCAACTAAATACTGAGTAAAGGGTCTGAATGCTTATATCAATGCAATTTTTTTAATCATATTTAATAAATTAGCAACATTTCTAACATTCTGTTTTAACCTTGTCATTGTGGGGTATTGAGGAAAAATGAGGAGTGAAAACCTGATTTCTTTTTTTTTTATGTAGTACAAGGCCTAAACATAACAAAATGTGAAAATGGAAAAGGATTTGAAGACTTTCCAATGCATAGTATGTGCTTACAGAAAACAATTGGATGGAAGCTTTTAGTGTAAAAAAATAGCCTCTAAAAAATGAAATCTGGAAAGTGATTGGTTACCATGGCAAACTGCCCCAATTCATTTCTTGAGGGGGGATGGTAATGGGTTCTGATTTTTAATGGTACAGAATATTACCGATCCCGTGGACTAATGGATTGTGATCTACCAGATAAAGTTTTAGTCAGATGTCTATATACCGTACTGTTCTTGCACGGTGAACCCTCCTCGTCCATTTCCATTACTGTTGCATTTACAGTAGTTTCTGTAAATATTTTCTTATACTTTATCAATAATTTGTCTACATTTGTATCTGGTTCATATAGCAACCTGTAGTAAAATGTAATCACTCTACTGTATGAACCATGCTTATGAAGAGAAATCAGAGCACAATGTACATGAGGGATATCTGTAGAAAATATCCACCACTTACATGTGGTATTTTTAATACGGATGGGGAAATATTAGTTTATTGATAATAAAGGGTCCACCACAGCCTCCTATACACACCACACTGTATGGTAGCTTCACAGTTTCATTTCTATCTCATAGAAGAATGACCTGTAGTTAGTGTTGCTACAAGGCAGTCATCTGAATTTTTTTGTGGTAACCTTATAGTTCTTGAACACCAAGCCTCACAAAATGACTGTAAATAGATCTGCATGGGTTGCAGGTACTTTCAGCAGTCCATGTGCCAATACCAAGTGTTGCAGGAATATTAAAAACACTTCTATTAGTTTGTGTCTGATAAGAATGTTAGCCTGCTGCCCTTAATGTTTGATAAGTCTGTCAAACAACACATACAGACTGCTGAGAATAACAAGCACAGGTTCTCTGAAATGTTAAAGGCTCAGGAACTTGGCTTTATAACAACTCTGTTTGGTTCAGAGACATAAAAGCCCTGCCAAAAATATCTATGGGGCCTCTACTGTACAATTTAATATGGAGGCATAAATGGCATGCTTCATTGGACTCCATACATGACATGCTTGATCAAAGTCCATGTTTGAAATTTTGCTCCTGTGGGAGCATTGCTTCTAGGGATGGATAGAAATGTGCCACTTTTCTACACATACACCAAAAAGCTAAGCCAGGACTGGACTGGTGTACTTTTGCAACTTTTTGCAAGAGTTTTCCTTCAAAAATTTGAAACTTTTCACAAAAGTCACAGTTAGGGATGAGTGAATCGAATCTGACGAATCCGAATTTGTTACGAATTTCAGGAAAAATTTGATTCGCAATTAATGCAAATATGGTCGCAATTTGATCACGCAAATTGCTTAATTAAACTCCATTTAGTGCGGTCCAGGCTCCAGGGGCCCGGGCATTGAAAAAGGTGGATCCACATGTGAGGACATGGGGCAAGGAATCCTGGGAAGGCAGGAACAAGGGACTGTGGGATGACCCTGAATCACATGCAGCCTATCAGCACCCCTGTGATGTCATAGCCCTATATAATCAGCAGCCATCTTGCAGCCAGTCACATCAGCGTTCTATTACAGAGAGAGAGGGACAGACAGCAGTGTGTGTTGCACAGAAAAGCATTTTTACAGCAGCGATTCACCTCCCAGTCACATCAGCGTTCTATTGCAAAGGGTAAGCAGAGCACTAAAAGCATATTGTCCTTTGGATAGGGGATAATATGTTTTTGCCAGGAATACCCCTTAAAGGACCCAGGGTTTTTCCATTTTTGCACTTTCATTTTTTCCTCCTTACCTTTAAAAAATCATAACTCTTTCAATTTTGCACCTAAAAATCCATATGATAACTTGTTTTTTGCGCCACCAATTCTACTTTGTAATGACATCAGTCATTTTACCCAAAAATCTACGACAAAATGGAAAAAAAATCATTGTGCGACAAAATTGAAGAAAAAACACCATTTTGTAAATTTTGCGGGCCTCCGTTCCTACACAGTACATTTTTGGGAAAATTTTAATGATACCCTACTTATAAAGGTTTGATTTTGTCGTACTTCTGGAAAAAATTTGGAATTTATTTGCGTGTATGCCATTAATGACATAATGACATAATTTTATAATTCAGACATTTCCGCACTCGGCAATACCACATATGTTTATTTTTATTTACATCGTTTTTTTTTTTTTATGGGAAAAGGGGGGTGATTCAAACTTTTATTAGTGAAGGGGTAAAAAAAATCTTTATTAACTTTCCCCCCCCCCTTTTTTTTTTTGTTGCAATGTTATAGCTCCCATAGGGGGCTAGAACACTGCACACATTGATCTTTTACATTGATCAATGGTTTCTCATAGGAAACCATTGATCGATGATTCTGGATGGATCTCAGGCACTGAGCAGTCATTCGGCGATAGGACACCAGGAGGCAGGTAAGAGGACCCTCTTGCTGTCCTACAGCTGCCGCGATTTCCCCGTGGCGATCCTGAACAGCCCGCTGAGCTAGCCGGGGGTAGTTTAGCTTAACTTTAGACGCGGCGATCAACTTTGAATGCCGCATCTAAAGGGTTACTCTCTCACGGCACCGCGATTAGTGGCGCGCGCTATTTGCCAGGGTTCCCGGCCATTGTTAGAGGCCAGGCCCAACCCGCTATGACACGGGGCTACGCTGTGGCTCCACGTTATAGAATGGAAGCGGACTCAGGGCGTACAGGTATGCCCTTGGTCCTTAAGAGGTTAAGTGTAACCTGTGCGTACATTTAAGTGGTATACCATTTTGTTCCTATTAAAGTCTTAAGGGCCTAGATACTGTGAAAGGCGAGCCAAAAGTAAACACCTGCCGCTGTAGACAAATTCTGTTTTAAGCGTACTGAAGCGCATTGTCCTTCCCTCATAAGTGCATACCCCATACGCACATCTAAGTGGTGTACTATTTTGTTCCTGTTAAAGTCTTAATGGCCTAGATTCTGTGAAAGGCCAGGCAAAAGTACACACCTGCTGGTGTTGTAGACAAATACTGTTTTAAGCATACTGGAGTGCATTGTCCTCCCCTCATAAGTGCATACCACCTACGTACATCTAAATGGTGTACCATTTTGTTCCTGTTAAAATCGTAAGGACCTAGGTACTGTGAAAGGAGAGCCAAAAGTACACACCTACTGGTGTAGACAAATACTGTTTTAAACGTACTGGAGCTCCCCTCATAAGTGCATACCACAAACACACATCTAAGTGGTGTACCACTTTGTTCCTGTTAAAGTCTTAAAGGGGTTATCACCATGAAGTGCTTTTAGCACGTACCTGGCAGGCAGTAATGGACATGCTTAGGAAGGATCTGCGCTTGTCTTGGGGCTAAATGGCTATGTCATGAGATTACCATAACACTGTGGCTAGTTTTTCTGAACTTGTATTTCCTGTTTGACTACAAATCCCACAATTCCTTTTCCTCCTTCCCACACATTAGCCACCCCATCCACTGAAATATAAATGAACTGCATCCATCAAAAGACCTGTGGTTTTCAATCAGGGTGCCTACAGCTGTTGCATTAGTTGCAGATTGATCTCTCTCCCACCAAGCGATCCCTCCACCCATTGAAGCAGACAGGCTCCCTGTCATCAGCTGACTAGTGAGTCAGGTCTCGGCCGCATTGCAAACTAGTAAAAATCCAAGACAACAGTCATTTTGCATGCTGTTAAAAATAAATATTGGGGTGAAAATCACATAAGAGTCCCACTCAGGTACAGACACTATATTATGAACTACACTAACTTTACAGCCCCTGTAGCATAGTCAAATAAAAAAAACAACTGGAATACCCCTTTAAGGGCCTAGATACTGTGAAAGACCAGGCAAAAGTACACACCTGCAGGTGTTGTAGACAAATACTGTTTTAAGCGTACTGGAGCGCATTGTCCTCCCTTCATAAGTGCATACCACATACGTACATCTAAGTTGTGTACCATTTTGTTCCTGTTAAAGTTTTAAGGGCCTAAATACTGTGAAAGGCCAGCCAAAAGTACCCACCTGCTGGATTTGTAGGCAAATACTGTTTTAAGCATACTGGAGTGCCTTGTCCTCCCATCATAAGTGAATACCACATACATACATCTACGTGATGTACCATTTTGTTCCTGTTAAAGTCTTAAGGGCCTAGATACTGTGAAAGGCCAGGCAAAAGTACACCCCTGCTTGTGTTGTAGACAAATACTGTTTTAAGTGTCTTGATAGAAGATAAATGAAAAAATTGTCGACAACTCACCAACGCTGGTTCACGTGAGATCCTTCTTTATTGCGGCATACTCACATACAATAAGCAAGGGGAGAGACAGACAACGGGGGGTAACAAGTCGGGAACCGAACCGTTTCACACAATGAATGTGCTTCTTTGGAGGCCCGAAGAAGCACATTCATTGTGTGAAACGGTTCCATTGCCGACTTGTTACCCCCCGTTGTCTGTCTCTCCCCTTGCTTATTGTATGTAAGTATGCCGCAATAAAGAAGGATCTCACGTGAACCAGCGTTGGTGAGTCGCCAACTATTTTTTCATTTATCTTCTATCAAGATTAATTGAACTGTGTTGTATAGTCTGAGCACCACCCGAGTTCTTACAGAAGCTACCAGTGTCCCCCATCCCATCTTGCAGTCCGTTCACAGACTAAGCAGTGCCGAGCCTGCTTTGCTCATCATACTGTTTTAGGTGTACTGGAGCGCATTGGCCTCCCCTCATAAGTGCATACCACATATGTACATCTAAGTGGTGTACCATTTTATTCCTGTTAAAGTCTTAAGGGCCAAGATTCTGTAAAAGGCCATGCAAAAGTACACACCTGCTGGTGTTGTAGACAAATACTGTTTTAAGAGTACTGGAGCGCATTGTTCTCACCTAATAAGTGCATACCACATAAGTACATCTAAGTGGTGTACCATTTTGTTCTTGTTAAAGTCTTAAGGGCCTAGATACTGTGAAAGGATAGCCAAAACCACACACCTGCTGGTGTTGTAGACAAATACTGTTTTAAGCGTAGTGAAGCGTACTGTCCTCCCCTCACTCCACTAAGTATGTCAGGCAGAGAAGTACCAGGATGTGCACAGAGGAGTGGCAGAGGCCTAAATTCATAGGCAGAGGTCACATCAAACTAGGGGCAAGTGGCAGCAGGAGTCGAAGCAAGAGGCCTGAGCGCCTGGTATTAGCTAGTGGTGGTGTCTTGACCAGCAACCCATCTGCCGTCATTGATTGGTTAACACGGTCATCCACTTCAAGTGACATTTGACACCCCCAGTCAACAGTCGGTGGATTCCTCAGACACAACCCTCAGTTGGCATGGCCCAGGGGCAGTCCATGTCCTCCCATTGCCTCTGTCCTATGCTGTTCTCTCCCCCACAGAAGTATCTTATGCTGTGGGTTCAGCTCCACTATTTAGTGAGGATGATATATGAGAGGACAGTCAGCAGCTACTGCCCAGCCAAGAAATGAAGGAGACATCCGCTGCTTCCTCCGCTAGGCAGGCAAGTAGTGATGAGGAGAGTGGCGTGGGAGGTGGTGTTGTGAGCGTTCAGGTTCCTGAAGCAGACACTGTTGAGGAACCTGAGGAGGACATCAGTGATGTGCAGACACAACTTGATGATGATGAAGCCCATCGCACTTGGGAGCTGGGTGCAGAAGGGGCTTCATCATCATCAGGAGAAGAGGGTTGCAGGCTGTCTCTGAAGCAGCAGCTAAGCCAGAAAGGTAGTGGCATGGTGGCAGAAGTGGAAAGTCTGGAGCCAAACATGCCCGGGCAGCCTACCTTCCCGTAGGTAGTGGAACAGGGGTTCCTGGAGTCGGCGGCAGTAGCAGTCAATCAGTGCGGACAGGCAGTTTTTCATCAAGCATCCAGAGGATGTTAACCTGGCCACATGCAATATGTGTCGGCAGAAGGATGAACACAGCCCTGCGTCAAAACACATACAGCGTCACCATAAAGCGGCCTAAGAGAACCATAGCTCCAATGTGGTGGTCCAGCCTGCTGCATCACCCAGTGGCATGCCGCTCCCTGTTTCAGCCAGCCAAGGCTCCACCACCTCAGCCGAAGGGAGCTGTTTATCATACCCATCTTCTGTGTCTCCAGATGCTCCTGCTCCTCCTACTTTGAGTCAGTCATTCTGCCAGCAATCCATTGGCGAAGCCATGTCCAAGAGACAACAGTATGCGCCCACTCACCCAACGGCACAGAAGCTGCATGTGCTCCTGTCCAAGTTGCTGGTGCTGCAGTCCCTCCCTTTTCAAGTGGTGCACCTTTCAGAGAACTGATGGCTTGTGCCAAGCCGAGGTGGTGAGTCCCAAGCCGTCATTTCTTTGCAAAAAAGGCAGTACCACCCGTGCACAATTTTGCCGGACATAAGGTGGGCCAGTCCTTGAGCCTGTCGGTGTGTACCAAAGTGCACATTAGTGCCGATGTGTGGAGCTGTAACTATGGTCAGGGACAATACATGTCCTTTATTGCCCAGTGGGTAAATGTGGTTCCTGCACATCCACAACAGCAACTTGGACAGGTCACGCCGCTTCCCCTCCATGCTCTCAAGCCGTTGGTCCTGCGACAGTGTGCGACTCTGCCTACTCATCCTACACCATGTCCTCAACCTCCACTGCATGGACAAGTCTCAGTGCCCCTCCAGCATACCATGTGTGCAGGGAACAGCGGCGTCACACTGTTCTTCACATGGTTTGCCTTAGCGAATGAAGTCACACAGAGGAGGAACTGCCAAAAGTCATTCATCAAGAAATCGAATCATGGACCAAATCTTGATAGAATCTGTTTGTCAAGCGTTACTCGAAGTGTTCCCCCCATCAGAAAGACATCCTTACAACGGGAAGGAAACTTTGCATGCACTTCAGCCACTTGTACACCCCAAAGCACACCCTACTTGAGCTGCAACATCAGAATGGTATCCCCCAACATAGTCTGATTTGCGACGTTTCCACACGTTGGAATTCCACCCTCCATATGTTGGATGGACTATACAAACAGAGAAAAACCATCACAGATTTCTTGATGATCCAAGTGGATAGGGGGACTCCCCTGTGTAACTTCAATGTCAACCAGTGGCAGCTCATACGTGACACCTACCGTTTGCTCAGGCCCTTTGAGGAAGCCACATTATTAGTCAGTTGCCACGATTTTGGGATGAATGACATAATTCCCCTGCTTCATTTACTACAACACATGTTGGAAACGATGGCTGGTCAGGGCACTGGAGACGTGGCAGCTACATATCACTGCCACATGAGCCCTTTGGGGGCTGAACTGGAGGAGAAGGAGAAGGGCACAGTGGAGCACAGTTTAGGTTTTGCGAGATAGTCAGTTTTTCTAGTCATCTGATAGGAGAGGAGGAGCAGGAGCATCTAAAGGAGCTAGAGGGTTTTGAGGAAGGCGAGACAGAGGACCCAGACACATCGTGGCAGTATGCAGTGGAGATGGAGGCATGGTGTCCCTCCGAGTCACTTGCACAAATGGAACATGCATCCTCACTTGCTTGCGTAGTGACTGCCAAATTGTAACCATTCATAGGATGACTTCTGGCTCTCCACCTTATTAGACCCTCGCTACGGGCACAAAATGGGGGCCTGTTTTACACCCACTGAGAGGGAGAACAAACTGACCTACTAGAGAGATATTCTACGTAGTCAGTTGGCCGATGCCTATGTGCACCTTCGCCCATCCTCTCGCAGGTCTCATTCAGGGGGCCTTCTGCACTCACCTTCCACTGTCATGGCTGCTGGGGAGGGGTGGGGTGGCAGGAGCAGTACCAGCTCCATCAGCAGCAGTCTGAGTCTACAGTCGCTAATGAGTAGCTTTCTTTACCCGCATAGTGAAGCAACTCATCAGCAGCAGGTAGGACATGGAGCTGGACCTTAACCAGCAGGTGGTGGCATACTTTGACATAACCATGCCAACACAACTTTAAGATCCGCTGAACTCCTGTGCAGCCAAACTTGATTTGTGGCCGCAACCAGCAGAGTTTGCCCTGGAAAAACGGTTCTGCCCAGCCTGTAGTGTGCCATCAAAGCGGGTGTTTAGTGCAGCGGGATGCCATAGTAACCCCAAGGAGGCCTCATCTGTCTATAAAAAAATATGGAGACTGACCTTTGTGAAGATGAATCAGCCAGGATTTCCACCCACCAATGAGTTATGCATCAGAGTAGATTGACCATGGTGCCGCACCAACACTTCACAAATATGGATAGTGCAAATAATCTGCTCCCCAGTTACAGACATTCCTCGTCATCAGACCACAAGTAAGTATTGAGAATATGCATTAGCTAAAACTTTACTTTTCTTAGAATAAAATATATGTACCCGAATTTTTTTTTAAATCAAACAAAAGGAAAGGTGTGCAAAAAACACCATGTGCCACCTACACCACCAAGTATTGATGTGATGCAAATACCTCTAAGAGGTGAAAGGGAACAACGTATGGTCCATTGGAATTGGTGTTTGTAAAAACTTCCCCTGTAAGGCCCTACTCTTGCCCTATTAATTCCCTTCTTGGCAGGTGTTACTCGCACTAAAAAGGGCGGCCCCTCACAGGAACCTCTCCCTATTTCAACCTACAAACACTGTCATTTCACAGGGTTTTTAGGTGGAAATAGGGAGTGTTTCCTGTGTGGTGCCGCCCTTTTTAGTGTGGGTAACACTTGCCAAGAAAGTTGGGCCTTACAGGGGAATTTTTTACCCCCACCTGCTACAATGGACAATACATTGTTGCCTTACACCTTTTTGAGGAAAGTGTTACTCGTCTTAACAAGGGCAGCCCCACACAGGAAACTCTCTTTATTTCCACCTAAAAACCCTGGGAAATGGCAGTGTTTGCAGGTGGAAATATGGAGAGGTTCCTGTGTGGGGCTGCCCTTTTTGGAGCGAGTAACACTTGCCAAAAAGGGAATTAATAATGAAGAGTAGGGCCTTACAGGGGAAGTTTATACCCCCACCGGTTACAATGAACCATACGTTGTTCCCTTCCACCTTTTAGAAGTCTTTGCATCACATCAATACTTGGTGGTGTAGGTGGTACATGGTGTTTTTTGCACACCTTTCCTTTTGTTTGATTTCAGAAGAATTTGGGGTACATATATTTTATCCTTAGCATATTATTAAACGTTTAATTTTATGTAATGCATATCCTAAATACTTACTTGTGCACACTAACACTTTTACAAAAGAGACCGTTTTCTTCTGCCTACCTGTCTCAACTACTATTCTAATCCTGCCACTCACCTGATGCCACACATCTGATGCCAAGTTCTTTTTTTTCACCCACCTTCGTCACCGGGTACTGGTATTGCCACCCACTGCCCTACTATGTCACTGGGTCACTTTCAGGACTCCTGATGCTGCTGATGCCACTCCAGGCTGTCTCATACTGCCACCATATGTTCTTCTCATGCAGATGCTAGCTCCAGGCTTTCTCATTCTGCCACCATAAGTTCTCCTTATGCTGCTGCCACCTCCAGGCTGTCTCATTCTGTAACTATATGGTCTCCTCATGGTTCTGTCACCTCTAGTCTGTGTCATTTAGCCCCTATATCATCTTCTCATGCTGTTGCCAACTTCAGGCTGTCATTCGGCCACTATATGGTCTCCTCATGTTGCCACCAACTCCAGGCTGTGTCATTCAGCCACTATATGGTCTGATCTTGCTGCCTCCAACTCCAGGCTGTGTCATTCAGCCACTATTTGGTCTCCTCATGCTACTGCCAACTACAGGCTGTGTCATTCAGCCACTATATGGTCTCCTCATGCTTCTGCTACCTCCAGGATGTGTCACTGTACCGTCATGTGGTCTCCTCATGCTGCTGGCACATTAAATAAAACTTTTTAGGTTCATCTATTTGAAATCTTCTATTTAAATGTTAAAATATAACTTTAATCTTTTCAATTGTGAGGCCCTATCAGGATTTTGTCACCTCCACGCTGTGTCATTCAGCCACTATATGGTCTCCTCATGCTGCCACCACCTTCATGCTGTTTCATTCAGCCACAATATGGTGTCCTCATGCTGATGCCACCTCCAGGCTCTGTCATTGTGCTGCTCTGCGACAGTGATTCTAATAGCGACGCCTCTTATCTGCATGTCATTCTGAATAACAGTATTATTTCACTAACCCAGCACACACCCTATGCGTGTTACAGCAAGGAAATGTGTTCTACACCCTTATTGAGGCTCTCTGTAGGCCAGAAATAGAAATAGACTGAACCAAATTTTTGGGAAAATTCGGCAAATCGGACGAATCTAATTTTTCAGAAATTGGCTCATCTCTAGTCGCAGTTGATAAATACATGACCACTGCATAGTGAAAAAAGGATAAATGGTGTACTGCATGTCAACATTGTGAAGAATGTCTATTTGAAAAGTCACCAAAAAGTTGGGGAAAAAAAAACACTGCACCCAAACTGCACCAAATATAGACAACAAAACAGCTCTAAATGCAATAATAAGTGTCTCCCATAGTGTTCAAATTTTGTCTAGACAGATTGCAACTAGTGTTGAGCGGCATAGGCCATATTCGAATTCGCGAATATTCGCGAATATATGGGCGAATATTCGTCATATATTCGCAAATATTCGCATATTCGTTATATTCTCGTTTTATTTTCGCATATGCGAATTTTCGCATATGCGAATTTTCACACGCCAGTCTCATACAGTGGTATTACAGCCTTCTTTACACCACACAAGCTGGAAGCAGAGAGGGATGATCACTGTGATGTGTACTGTGAAGAAAAAAAAACAAACGAATATTCGTAATTACGAATATATAGCGCTATATTCGCGAAATTCGCGAATTCGCGAATATGCGATATTCGCAAATAATATTCGCATTGCGAATATTCGCGAGCAACACTAATTGCAACCAATCACAGCTCATTATCTTTTTTGCCAGAGCAATAAAAGATGAGCTGTGATTGGTTGCTATCTAAGACAAAAATCAAACACATTTGACCAGAGAGTCTAAACAATGGAGCCATATTGGCTCCTTATATTGTAATTTTAGTTCATAGTAAATTATCTGCATACATTATGGTTATTACACCCTCCTTTTGCACAGTTGTCACTTTGTATGGATTTTTGATAGCTAGGAAAATATAACACAAACCAATTTTTCATAAGGAGGAGTTTTTTGTTTAAAGAACCCGAATATCAAACTGGTCTTGGTTCATCCGGTAAGCATTGGTTGTTAGTCTGTACTGTGTGAAGAGGATTGTGGGAAGGAATGTGCTCTGTTGCCTGGCAACAGTAGGTTCACAGTTCAAAGAGGAAACCAGGAATGGATCAGATTGATGAGGGACAAGAACATTGCAGGGATGTAGGTAATTTTACCTAAAAAATAGCACACTGGTACTTCTTTACATTTACATATTTTGTTTTGGTTTTGATTTTTGTTGTTATTGCTTTTTTATAATTTTGTCCAGTGCCCATTCCAATGGTACTTTAACGTCATTACTATATGGGGAATACCAGGCTAAGAGTGGTGTGATTAGGAGCCTCATAATCACACCCCTCAGCCTCATTTTCACAATATTTTGCTCCACTGTTCAGTAAAAATGACATATTGCACTATGGGGGACATTTATCATTACATTTAGAGCTGTTTTGTTGTCTATATTTGGCACAGTTTAGGCACAGTAGGGAGTTTTGCGACTTTTTTGCGACTTTTCACAATGTTGACTTGCAGTACACCATTTATCCTTTTTTCACTATGCAGTGGTCATGTATTTATCAACTGCGACTTTTGTGAAAAGTTGCTAATTTTTGCACAAACACTTCCAAAAAGCCACAAAAATACACCAGTCCAGACAAATTGACCAGTAAAAAATCCAGGAAATGTGTATCTGGCCAAATTTTATCAAACACCCTGCATCCATTTAAGATATTTGGTGCAACTTCACATTACCAGCACACAAAAAAAAAAGGTGTAAAAAATGCTTCACCTACACCTACAATGATAAATGTCCCCCCTGTGTCTTTATAGATGTGTGAAGTCATCATCTCTATTGTACTGCTGTTTAGCTGCTGCTGATGGTGAAGTGAGCACTCCTAAAAAAAGACCATAACCCCATTCATAAAGCATTACGACTTGAATTGTGTTGACCGTGGGTCTGGATTGATACTTCTATTACTCAAAGTGTTAACAAACTTGCAGACCACATGTCTGCAGCTGCAGGTAGCCAATGTAGAAAAAGTATTGGCCTAGTGGTCACAAGGACCAAAGGGGTGCAGGGTAAATCTACACAAAAGGACTAATAGAACTTTATGGGTAAAGTTGTGGCAGAGCAACCTCCCAAAGACCCACAATGGCACCAGATGAGCAAAGTTCAGCTTTTATTTTGGGCACAACCCAACTGTAGTGCACCTGTTGAAGTATTTCACAAACCTAGGCCTTGCTTAACCCCTTAAGGACCCGGAGTTTTTCCGTTTTTGCATTTTCGTTTTTTCCTCCTTACCTTTAAAAATCATAACTCTTTCAATTTTTCACCTAAAAATCCATATGATAACTTGTTTTTTGCACCACCAATTCTACTTTGTAATGACGTCAGTCATTTTACCCAAAAATCTACGGCGAAACGGAAAAAAAATCAATGTGAGACAAAATTGAAAAAAAAACGCCATTTTGTAACTTTTGGGGGCTTCCGTTTCTGCACTATTGTAAAAATGACACCTTCTTTTTATTCTGTAGGTCCATACGGTTAAAATGATATCCTACTTATGTAGGTTTGATTTTGTCGTACTTCTGGAAAAAATCTAAACTACATGCAGGAAAATTTATACGTTTAAAATTGTCATCTTCTGACCCCTATAACTTTTTTATTTTTCCACGTATTGGACGGAATGAGGGCTCATTTTTTGCGCCGTGATCTTGCATTGATAGGACTTATTGATTGCTTTTTATTAATTTTTTCATGATATAAAAAGTGACCAAAAATGCACTATTTTGGACTTTGGAATTTTTTTGTGCGCATGCCATTGACCGTGCAGTTTAATTAATAATATATTTTTATAATTCGGACATTTCCGCACACGGTGATACCACATATGTTTATTTTTATTTACACTGTTTTTGTTTTATGGGAAAAGGGGGGTGATTCAAACTTTTAATAAGGGAGGGGTTAAATGATCTTTATTCACTTTTTTTTGCACTTTTTTCTGCAGTGTTATAGCTCCTATAGGGAGATGATTCTGCCGCTTGACTGCTCATGCCTGGATCTCAGGCACTGAGCAGTCATTCGGCGATTGGACCGCGAGGAGGCAGGTAGGGACCCTCCAGCTGTTCTGTAAGCTGTTCGGGATGCCGCGATTTCACCGCGACTATCCCGAACAGCTCCCTGAGCTAACCGGCATGGTTTCACTTTCATTTTAGATGCGGCGTTCAACTTTGAACGCCACATCTAAAGGGTTAATAGCGTGCGGCACCGCGATCAATGCCACGGGTCCCGGACGTTGTTAGAGGCCCGACATGGCCGTGGCCCCGCGTTATAGATCGGGGGCAGACTCAGGGCGAACAGGTACGCCCTGTGTCCTTAACAGGTTAAGAACTATGATTGAATTGTTACTGCATCTAAGATTGTGCTACAGCCATCAAGCTTATACAGCCACGTTGTGTGCTCTGCAACCATCAAGTGTGTCGGATCACAGTTGATAAGAAATTAAGCTTATCTGTTTGATCCCAAAAAGTTCTGCGTCATTCCAGAAGGAAAGCCTCCTTTACACAGTAGCAAATTCTTAGCCATTATATATTTAAAGGGGTACTCTGCCCCTAGGCCTCTTATCCTCTATCCATAGGGGATAAGATGTCTGATCGCGGAGGTCCCGCAATCTTGGCTGCGGCACCACAGACATCCTGTGCACGGAGCAAACTTCGCTCCATGCCAGATGACTGGGCTTGTGACATCACGTTCACGCCCTGCTCATGACATCACGACCATGTCCCCTGAATGTAAGTCTATTGGAGGGGGCGTGATGGCTTTCACGGCCCCTCCCATAGACCTGCATTGAGGGGGCAGGTTGTGGCATCATGAGAGGTGGGGACATGACATTACAATCCTCTGGCACCTGTATCGGCCATTATAAGTCAAGGAGCAAACTTCGCTCCATGCACAAGATGACATGGTGTACTGCAAGAGAGATTGTGGGGTTTATCAGCGGCGGGACCCCCTTGATCAGACATCGTATCCCCTATCCTTGGGATAGAGGATAAGATGCCTAGGGGCGGAGTACTCCTTTAAAGGAAATCTATCACCAGTGTCACCTGCACTAACCTGTCGGTACCAACAGATAGTGCAGGTGACACTGATGACAACGTGGCGGGGATCTTTGGTAATCTCCTCTGTTAGCTCCGCTCCGGCACCCTGCTTGGGGCACAGGCGGAGCTTACTGACGTCACCGCTGCTGTTCTCTCACAGCAAGACCCAGCAGAGAGCAGCAGCGATTTGGGGCATGGGCGGAGCTTAGTCACGTGACAGCTGCTGCTCCCTGCTGGGTCCCGGCTGGAGAGAACAGCAGCGGTGATGTCAGTAAGCTCCGCCCCTGCCCCAAGCAGGGTGCCCGGAGCGGAGCTAACGGAGGAGATTACCAAAGATCCCCGCCACGGAAAGGGACAAGGTGATTACCTTTGTCATCAGTGTCATCTGCACTATCTGTCGATGCCGACAGGCTAGTGCAGGTGACACTGGTGACAGATTTCTTTTAATATACTTTGATAGCTGCCATGGTTTTCACCACTCCATTGAAGTGTAATGAGAATGTGTCAGCTAGAAATCAGCTATAGGGTCACCAGACTGTCTGAAAAAGACTGACGGGTCCATAATGTCTGCCCTTCAATTATTTCCTTGATTTTAATCTTCGGATCGATAAATGTTTATCTAAGATTTCATTAATTTACTATACTACAGTACAGCCATATCTGCTGTACTGTATTTGGTAGAAAAAAATGATGGCTGTTGCCTATTCAGCATACGACTATTAAGACACTTTAAAATTTAAATTCAATTTCATTAAAATAAAATGAGATATGTATATATTTTCAAACCATAATTCTTAAATTTGTTTCCTGGAAACTAAAGATCAGTTATCACCTATGGCTGCCGGTCTACTCAGCAGAGAGATGGAAGCTTGCTGACAGCCAGACACATTTTAGATAACTTCCAAACCTTAAAGTGGCTGTCAATTAGAGATCCAATCAGTGATCACTGACAATCAACAGGGAATGGGGTGATACAAGGGTATTTGCTGTTCTTCAGAATTGTACAATATTAGATTAACACCTTCCTGACCAGGCACATTTCCATAGACAGTGCAGGAAAGCTGGAATAATAATAGTCTATTAGCAGTCAGTAAGTGGTTGAATTATTATACACTGAGAAGGGGTTATACGAAGATCAAATGTTATTACCTGTACACACAGTATAGGGGATAACTATCTGGTCCCCCGAGCCCCCCCCCCCCCCGAGCCCCCCTGCCAAGAAGAGAAATTATTCACCACCTGAATGCATGGAGTGGCAACATGCATGTCTGGCTAGTCCTCTTCTTTCTTTCATTCTGAACATTCCTGAATAGTGAGGCAAAGATTTATGCAGTAATATGAGGAATATTACTTTACAGAAAGAATAGTTGATGCATGGAATAGCCTATCTGTAAAGTGGTGGCTGCAAATACAGTGAAGGAGTTTAAGCATGCATTGGATAAACATGAGGCTATCCTTTTTTTTTTTTATAAGATAGGGTCGGGGACTATTCATACTATTCAGGATATTGGGCAGACTAGTTGGGCTGAATGGTTTTTATCTACCGACACATTCAATGTTTCTGTGTTATGTTTAAAATTCTTAATACCGTTCTTAATACCATCAGATCCCAACGGATCCCATCGACTTTAATGGGGTTTGTAGGGTGTGTGTTATCTTAGGGAAGTAGAGCAGAGAAAAATATCGGACAGACAGTATTTTTTCCTCTACTCAATTCCCTTTATTTTACAACAGTGCTCCCTTAAAAATACTCAACGCCACAAATGCATTTTTTAGTTACTTTGCTTCCCCCAAAAAGATTAAATAAAAAGTCCTCCAAAAGTCATATGTGCCCTTAATCAATAAAAACTACATATAGTGCATTAACACTGCTCTACAAAAAAATAAAAAAATAAATAGAAAAGAGTTGGAATAGGATGGTGAAAAACTATGAAAAAAATTGTAAAGCATAATAAAAACTATATTTTTACTACATGTTGATCTTAGTAAAAACTCCCAAAACATCGTTATAGTTTTTCAGTTCTACTCCACAAATTATTTATTTTAGTTTTTCAATACATTTAGTAACATAGTAAGTAACATAGATCATAAGGTTGAAAAAAGTCCAGAGTCCATCAAGTTCAACCTATAACCCTAATGAGTCCCTACTGAGATGATCCAGAGGAAGGCAAAAAAAAACTCATACTAGAGGTAAAAATTCCTTCCCGACTCCAATATGGCATCAGAATAAATCCCTGCATCAACATGCTGTCCCTATAAATCTAGTATCTATAACCAGCGATGTTATTACTCTCCAGAAAATGCATCCAGACCCCTTTTAAATTCTTTTACAGAGTTCCCCATGACCACCTCCTCTGGCAGAGAATCCCACAGTCTCACTGCTCTTACAGTAAAGAACCCCCGTCTGCGCTGGTGTAGAAACCTTCTTTCCTCTAGAAGTAGAGGATGCCCCCTTGTTATAGATAAAGTCCTGGGTATAAATAGATCATGGCAGAGATCAACAGAGCTAATTTCTTTCAACCTCTCCATATCTGTTTCCAGGTTGGGTGTGGCATTACAACTTGGCTCCATTCACTTTAATGGAACTGAGGTGCAAAATGACACCGAACCTGGAGACAGACAGGGAGCATTTTTTAAATAAATTAGCTCTGTTTTTCTATTCCTGGATTCCTTAATGAGGTTAAAAATTATTCTGGAAATCAGTAACCAGTAAAGTGACTGGCAGACAGAACCCATATAGTAAAGAATGTTGGGATTTGTAGTTCTATAGCGGCTAAAGAACACAGCTTTATTGTGTCTGATGTAACTTCATAATCCAGAGTCAGATTTTACTAATAATAAACACATCTTCTTGATTGTTCTGTCTTCTGAAAAATGTTCTTTAGAAAAGCAGAACGGCTTGTTCTTGCTTTGATGCTTTAGGTATATACTGGATGTGTAAATAGAAGTCCACAGACAGAATCCGGCAGAACAATGTGCATCTTGCTAAACTCTTTAATGATACAATTAGATGAATGAATCCTCAGAGGTTGTTTTTCTTTGCAAGTGCAAAATGTTTCCATGTGTTTCAGCTTTCATAGGCTGCTCTGGATTTTGTCATTGGAAATTATTGATTTGGAATCTTTTCCCATAGGATTCACATTTCTGATCTCTGTAGATAAGCCAGCTGCAATTTACTTTTCAATAGTATCTATGTCATTCTGGAGGGGGGAAGGGGTTTATTAACTCTTCATATCATGTCAGTGTCTTCTGTTTCAGCATTGCGGATAATAGTTTTTATTTAACTTAATATAAAGACATTGTATGAGCACTGATGAATAGAGGCGATGAGCATGGTAAGGATCCTTTGATGAAATAAATCTACTCTATAGAATTACTTTATAATAAGAACCCTATATCGGCAACTGCAGCTATAGAGGAGTCTGTGGGCAAGGGATGCATTGGGATCTATGTACACATTCATCACCTGTGTTTCTTTTAAACAAATACAGAAGCACCTCTAACAACCCTCAAGATTGACTCATGTCACGTTTGTCCTGGAGAACTCCCTTATCTTGCTAAGACAGCAGGGCTGTGTGCACATCCAATGTATCAAGGCTCTGTGAAGTCTTCTGCAATGATGGAGTTACATCTTTGTAACACAGCTCCATATGGATCATGCCATGATAGTGTTTGTCATATTTGACAGTTAAAACACTTCTGTCAAATCTTTTATTTAATCTTTTACCAAATTTGCAACAAATTTGTGGCTACTAGATTATCGGGCGTATAAAAAAGTTGATCCAGGATTTTTTTTTTATAATATCTGTATTTGTATTTGAGACTTTGGCTTCGGCTTTTTGCTCCTACCTCTGGATTAACATCCTCTAGAGTTAGCAAGGAATTGTTCCCCTAGGATGGGTATCTGACGTCCTTTGATTCACCCTGAATCAACATACTAGAGTTATGGTTTGAACTTGATTTTTATCTTCATCAACTATTTAAAGTCATTTTTCCAACTTTATAATTACACATAATTATATATGTGCTCAAAATTGTTTATCTCAAGTAAACCTAAACTTGGTAACAAAGCATCAAAGATGAGAAAGGAAGTTTTTTTTTAAAATAAACTTTTTAGTATATGCTTTTATACATACTTTAAGTAAAGAAATCATTAGAGAATCTGAAAAATGACCAACAGGCTACAGTCACAACTGGTTCTGGTGCTTTAAAGGGCCAACAGCTGCTCTAGAGCACAAGAGCTATATAAGGTTATAATACAATGTTTGCAGTGAACAATTTTATTATATAGGACTTGTTTTTTTCAAAATATTCAAATACAAAACAATGACAGTTCTCAAATGATAAGCATACATAGGACATCTCATTACTAGATTTAAGTGAGCCGAGCCCCCCAAACCCAGATTCGATCCGAACTTCCGGGGATTTCAGACTCGTCAAACATTAGAACATTGCCAGGTTCGGCTTGTGCAAATCTGGCAATGTCGGGACTAAGCAGTGCTTGCAGCTGACAGCCACTAGTAAAGCGCAGCCTAGCAAGGAAGGAGTTAATTTGAGATGCTGAGCAGCAATAGTTAACTACTTGGGGGGAGGGGGGTGTATACATTATGCAGCCATCTATATGAAGAGATGATACTTACCATCTTGTCGCTGGTCTGTAGCTCTGCCCCTAGTAACATCATCATTAGAGGCGGGGCTACACAAGAAGATGCCCAGACCAACGATGAGATGGTAAGTATCTCTCTCTTTACTGTATACAATATACAACCATATAGATGGCTGTGTTATGTATACACCCCTCCCCCCCAAGGAGTTAACTAGCGCTCAGCAGTGCTCATTAACTCCTTCCTTCCTTAGCCTTCATATAGCACTCAGCAAGATATTACAGTAAACCAGCAGATTTGCTGGTTTGCTGTGACAAAAGTTAAGTTGTGCTGCACAGCAAACTGAAGCTCGCTCAACTGTACTCATTACCAAATGAACATTAAAGAGTAGCTCCCACAATCCTTTTTTTTTCTGTCCCTGCCTATTGCCCATCTATCCCTAACCCCCTCCCTGCCTTTAATTTTTTTTTACTAGATTAAAAAGGCCCTTTTGTCTGCCTGGTAGTGCGCTTACTTACCAGGCAGACCTCCCCAGTAGGCACAATGTCATTGATGCCTGCTGGGGCCGACACTTCCGCCCTTAGTTCATCTATACAATGTGCCTCCATCTGTTTCACCACTACAACTCCCAGCTTGCTCTGACATCTATTGGCTGTCAGGGCATGCTGGGAGTTGTAGTGGTGAAACAGCTGGAGGCACCCTGTGTTGAAAAAATAAGCTAGGGCCATGGCCTTGGCGCTACCCCGTTTCCTTCCCTCCTCCCCCCGTGTTGAAAACTCTGAACCCCCCACTCCCCCCCAGCCCTGTGTTGAGAACCATGAACCCCGCTCTCCCCCAACCCCCTGTGTTGAAAACCCTGAACCCCGCTCTCCCTAAGACATACCATAGTGCAGAGTTCTGAGGCAGCAACAGCAGCATGTAAATGCCAGGAGGCGGGGCCGGCGTGTGAGGCCAGGGAGCCAATGCGCTCTCAGCACTCGCTCCTGCCTGTCTGATTGACAGGCAGGGAAGGAGCGCAGGCTGAATGAATTAGGACTGATTGCCTGGTCGGCATCGGTCCGAATTCAAGCGTGACGTCAGGCCAGCCTTCAGCCGGCCACTAGGAGGGAGACCCCTAGTGGCTGGTTTTCAAAATTAAAATAAACTATTTTAATTAAAAAAAATTAATGGATCTCTATTAGAGATATGTTGTAGTACATAAGTACTTGAATGCTTTTCTAAACTCTGTATTTCTTTACAAAAACTTGTCCACTCTTGCTGTAAAATGTCTGAGAGATAGCAACCAGGGAACCATGCATTCTACCATTGCCCTAAAAATATCACGGAAAGTCCCTTTTATTATCCTTATAGCTTGAAAGCATGTTTTCTTATTATAAGTAATATAAATACCACAGACACTTAGAACACACACTGAATGAGACACTGAGTCTGGGCAATAGAATCAGTTTTCAATTTCCAATCTGGCTTCTTGTGACCTTACATAAGTCACTTTATCTCCCTGTGCAGAGAACCAAAATTAGATCGCAGGCGACAGGTTAAAGGCTGATTACGTTTGACAAAACTTGTGTCCAGTGAGGCGTGCAATACTGTAGACCTGCAATGTGGACAATTTCTAGAATGATCTATACATTATTGTATAATCTGTGGTAATAGATGTTGGTGTCCAATCAATAAATAAATCTGCAAAATTGTGTAATTTTTCCTTTTACATCCTAAAAGGCACCATGTTTTATAATGGTACTAACAAAGCCTGGATATCCTGGGGGTAGGGGATAAATCTTTTTCTTGGCTGGTGTAGTGCCATATTTTGTGTTTTGCCATGGAGTGTGTTACATGACTCAGCACTTCCCTGTACTGGACTAAGACAGCTCCTTTGGCTGACACGCACACACCCGTCCCTTACCATTTGTTTCTGGGGGGCTGGGGGGGGGGTGTGCGTGTGTCTCATGACCACAAATATGCTGTCTCAAACACTTCCATTCAGTGTGAGATCGGCTACCACAGCAAGAGGATGTCTCCTGCTGTGATAGGCGAAGCGCTACGTCTGCAATGTTATTCGCACTGCGGCTATGAAGTAATTGATTCCCCGCTATGGGGATCCCAGTGCTGCGGCTTACATTACATTCATTACCCTCTATGTTGCTGAGATTCCCATAGCGGGGAATCAATTGCATTACAGCCGCTGTGCAAATAACATTGCAGCCGCAGCACTTTGCCTATCACAGCAGGAGAAGTCCCCTTGCTGTGGTAGCCGAACACACACTGAAGGGAACGGTGTTTGAGGCAGCATATTTGTGGTCACGCGACACGTGCACCCCCCACCCCAACCCCCACAGGAACCAATGGTAGAGGGCAGGGGTGCACGTGTCAGCCAATTGAGCTGTCTTAGTACATCACTGGAAAGTGCTGAGTCATGTAACACATTCCACGGCAAAACACAAAATATGGCACTGCACCGGAATACCACTTCAATTCATTCACAGGTAACATATCATGTAGAAAATGCTATTTGATCTGTTAGCAGCATTCCATAGAGCTTAAGGGGCTAAGCAGATTGAAATATTGGTCAGGGAGAATAAATATTGGAAAGCCCTTTTCATTCATTGTTAACTCTTAGCTTATGTGTCCAGTGAGCGGTCCTGCTCAGTGATTGGCAACAATGTCTATCTACACACTCAGTTAGGAAAAACTGTCAATCAATGGTTGAGATCACCTACTAGACTTTTTAGCCCTCACTGAGAGGCAGTTGAAAGACAATTGTAAAACAGGAGTTTGAAAGCAGGAGTTTGAGATTGCTGTGAGTGTTAATTTGTGAAATCCCTATAACTAGATGGCCTCCATGTTGGAACATGCAGTCAGGTGTACATCTTGCACAATGTATGCAATCCTTGAACAGCAGTTTGAGGGTTCATATTGTTGTGCAGGGTGTGTGCGAGTTGCTCATTTGGAAGCCCAGATCCTGGATCTAGACGAGCAACTGGCAACACTGAGGCGCATTAACAACTTGGAGAGGAGTCTCCTGCTCACTGAGCAAGTACTCTCTGGGGTAGAGGTGGGGGAGGATAGTGGGACGGAGGTGCAGGACAGCCAGACAACTAGCTGGATTACAGTTAGAAAATGTGGTAGAGGAAAAAGTGTCAGGGAGGCTAATCCTGATCTGGCACATCGCAACAAGTTTGCCCGGTTGGCAAATGAGGGGGATGACATTTCAGAGCTAGCAGTACTGCAACAGGACTCTGCCTCTGACCGCCAGGGGGTGTCTGCACCAGCAAGGAGGGCAGGAGGAGTGCAGGGCAGGCCAGATAGTTACTGGTAGTGGAGGATTCAATTATTAGGAAGACAGACAGGGCGATCGGTCACAAAGACCGGGATCGCCGAACAGTGTGTCGTCTTCCTGGAGCTCAAGTTCGGCACATTGTGGATCGGGTTGACAGGTTGCTTGGTGGTGTTGGAGAGGATCCAGTGTTCATGGTACATATTGGCACCAGTGACAAAGTAAGAGGTAGGTGGAGTGTCCTTAAAAATTATTTCAGGCCGCAAGCTTAAGGCAAGGACCAACAAGGTAATATTTTCTGAAATATTACCTGTACCACGAGCCACACCAGAGAGGCAGCGGGAGATTAGGGAGATAAACAAGTGGCTCAGAAGCTGGTGTAGGGGTTTGGGTTCATGGAGAACTGGGTTCAGAAGGGGTCTGGATCCATTTTTGGAGAGTAATTACATTACAGGTTATGGATACCAGATTTATAGGGACAGGAAGTCCCTATAAGGGAGTCGGGAAGGAATTTTTACCTCTATTATAAGGGTTTTTGCCTTCCTCTGGATCAACTCATTAGGGCTCATTAGGGATATAGGTTGAACTTGATGTACTCTGGTCTTTTTTCAACCTTATGAGCTATGTTAATGGTTAAAATCACCTACTAGACTTTTTAGCCCACACTGAGCATAGCAAAAAAAAATTCCTTAATCTTTGCTGACAAAACTGTTCTATCAATCTGCTTCACTTTCTCTTCCCTCTAATATTAAGTAGAGCCCTGCATTGAGAGCTGAATCCCGCGGGACCCAATGCAAAATGTGCGGGAGCTGGCAGTAATGCGGCTGTTGTGGGCAGGAGCTGGTGGCAGGTCCTGCAAATCCTGCACACTCCTTCACTGCAGACCCAGCCTCTATGACAGGCTGTAAACTGGGTCCTGCCGACTGAGGCTGGGTTCACACCATGTATTTGCAATACAGTTCACGTATCAGGTTTTTGATAAAAACCTCAAAACCTGACTAAACAGTATCAAAACATGTGTACAAATGTTAATCTGTATACGGCTTAAGACCGTATACGGTTTGAAAAATGATGTCCGGCTGCACCTTTTTTAAGAAAAAACATACACGTTTTTAATTTTTCACTCCATTATGAATAAAGTTTCACTTGTTTGATTGAAATATCAAGAAAAAAACTGTTTAAAGTCAAAAACCGGCTGGTGAAAACGGATAGAACTGTACTCACATATATTCACATTCACGATTCACATTGACTTCCATGTTAAAAAAAAGTATATGTTTCAATGTGGTTTTTCACCCGGACTAAAACCGTGGTAGGCTATGGTTTTGGGTACGGAAAAAAACTGACAAAACTGTGCAGGATGCAAAACGGACACAACCGGATGCATTGTTTGGCATACGGTTTTCAATGGAGAGTCAATGCATACGGTTTTCAATGGAGAGTCAATGCATACGGTTTTCAATATGGTTCTGTACGGTTTTCAAATTGAAAATGTATACGGGCACTGTATTGCAAAAACGTGGTGTGAACCCAGCTTGATTTTAAGTGGCCACGGCACCAGCATCCTGTTCAAGATCAGCCGCACGGGCTGCGGCCACTTTAAATCAGTGGCTGCCGGCACTGACAAAGACAGAAGGATGTCACTTGTCAATGTAGCGCAGAGGACGTTGGTCCCACCTAGCCCCTGAACCTGAGCCTGTGGGAGCGCACCAGAGGACACAGGACAGAAACAGCAAAAGATTAGAGAGAGGTGAGGAGGAAAGAGGAATGAATGATGTGGCACAGTGGGCGGGGGAGGGATAATGGACGGGAGGGGAGTTCAAATGGCACAGAGGGTGTTACAGGGGGGAATAAAATGGTACAGGGGGATCGGGATTGGAAACACATGTTGTAGGAGCGGGCAGAAATGGAACTAACGCCTTGTGGGAGCGGGTGGTAAAGGTCAAAAATCTAGCGGGAGCGGTATTAAAAAAATTTCCTGCACAGTGCTCTAATATGAGGCCTACAGACTAGCCATTGGGTTTGACATGGCAATTTCTCTTTAAATAAACATAATAATGTCCTTTCTTTCATCTTTTCTTTACTTATGGAGGCTTTTTTTCCAACATGAAAGTAGTGATGAGAAAGTATTTATAAATTGCATATTGTAAAATAAAAGAGTAAGAATAGAAGTGACATAAGGACGTTCAGATGGACACCAGTGAGGGCTCTGTAGGCAGACTTCCAAAATCAGATAGCATTTATGTTATACAGAAAACCTCTCGGAAAATGCATCTGAAGTATACTTGACATTTACGTTGAGCTCTGTCAAGCATTATAGTGATCATTGTGACAAAATAACATTATATAATTCTGCATGTCATTGTGATCCTGTACAACAGAGGAAGTTTATTATGTCAAAGCAAAAACATGATTTGTAGAACAGAATATTAAGGACATGATATGGACATCATCCACTGCAGATAAATTTACATTTAAAAGGAATCTGTAGAAAGACAAGCGGTGTTCCATTTGACATAGTTACATGCTGTAGTTAAAGGGGCATTCTCTAACCAGTGTGCCTCCAGCTGTTGAAAAACTACAACTCCTAGCATGCCTGAAAGTTGTAATTTTGCAACAGCACATTGTTTGGGAAACACTGGGATAGGGGATAAGTGTCAAATCACTGGGGGTCTGATTGAGGTCCCCCCTCAGTTATCTTGAGCACAGGGACTCAAGAATCCTGTCAGAGTAGAGTGGTAAGTAGTAGAGGTTTATCTCTGTCCATTCATATATTTGTACACTCTAATGGGATCATCACTAAACAGCCCCAAAGTGGAAAACCTGTATTGGTTGTGCACTTAGATGCCTTGGTTGCCCTCCTCTGTACCTGTGGTGAGCTTGGGGGATGTAGGGTGAACAGGGGTGTTGCAGAGTAGTGTTGCAGGGTGTAGCATTAACCCTTGATTGTCGTGACGCCAGGGTGCGGGCTTCCTCTAGATATATAAATGTCCTACCTCCACCCTTCCCAAGAACGATAGGGAGGAATAAAGGATTGTCCACAGCAGAAGTAGTAATAAACTGGAAATAACTGTACTGCAGATTTTATGCAGATAATGACAACAAATACTCTTTTGCAAGAGGACCGGGATTTAGGCTCCTCACAGGTTGGCTGGGACTTTGAGGTAAAATAAGCTTTAATTTTTGCTGTACGCTGTTCCACTGAATTTAGGGGTATGTTTAGGTTCAGTAGTCACATAGGATTGGGGAGATTTGAGTCGGATTCCCTCACGGTTTAGAATGCACTGAAGTGGAAGGCTTCAGGCCTAGCTTGTCTTGTAGCTGTGATCACAGATCTGCTCAGTTTGGTAGTCCGGAACTAAGAGAGAGATTATTGGATACAGCGCCCTTATATATGGAAGGGGCAGGATCAAAGCTTATTGGTCCACAAACCTGTCAGTCCTAAACCAAGGCATCATGGTTACATCACATGACCTATCACATGACCTAATGGTCCTTGAACCTTAGCATAACACAATTATTAAGGATCACATGACCTAAGCTCCTGTTCATGTATTTACACTATAGCAAAATATATTAAATATTAGCTGAGTACCCGGCGTTGCCCAGTTTTTCCTTCCTAATCCTTGTTGGGGAGGAAAAAAAAACAAAGGAGGAAGCTTTTGACTTCATATCCTGTCCTCTTATAATGTTGTCATATCCAAACCCCATATGCCGTCCTCCTATCTCGACCTCCTATCCTATCCTCCTATCCCATCCTCCTACCTCAACCTCCTATCCCGCCCTCCTATCCTGTCCTCCTATCTCGACCTCCTATCTCGACCTCCTATCCCGTCCTCCTATCCCGTCCTCCTATCTTGACCTCCTATCCCGTCCTCCTATCCCGTCCTCCTATCTCAGCCTCCTATCCCGTCCTCTTATCTCAACCTCCTATCCCAACCTGATATCCCTTCCTCATATCCCGTCCTCCTATTTCAACCTCCTATCCTGTCCTCCTATCTCGACCTCCTATCTTGACCTCCTATCCCAACCTCCTATCCCGTCCTCCTATCCCCTCCTCATATCTCGACCTCCTATCCCGTCCTCCTATCCCGTCCTCCTATCTCATCCTCCTATCTCGACCTCCTATCCCGTCCTCCTATTTCGACCTCCTATCTCGACCTCCTATCCCGACCTCCTATTCCGACCTTCTATTCCGACCTCCTATCCCGTCCTCCTATCCCAACCTCCTATCCCGTCCTCATATCTCGACCTCCTATCCCGACCTACTATCCCGTCTTCATATCCCGTCCTCATATCCCATCCTCCTATCTCAACCTCCTATCTCGACCTCATATCCCTTCCTCATATCCCGACCTGTAATATGTGCACCAGGTATTGAAATATCTCCAGCCGTACTGAAGTTACGTGGGAACATACATTTCCCATTGATTTGCATGGGACTTTAAACAAAAACCCTGACTCTCACAAATGGGGGTAGTTAAGGGTTTAATGAACTATCCTATATTTTAAGTGGACATATAAGTAACATGTGACCAAGTATTATCAAAAAATCTCCAGCCGTTTGTAAGTTATGCAGTAACATATATTTCCCATAGACTTGTATGGGACTTTAAACAGAAACCCCGCCCCTGGCAAATGGGGGCGAGTAAGGGTTAAATTCTCTATCCTGTGTTTGTTGTTGACATATAAGTAACATGTGGCCAAGTTTCATGTTAATATCTTTAGCCATTTGGACTTGATGCTGGAACATACACACATACATACACACATTAGGGGAGATTTATCAAAACCTGTGCAGAGGAAAACTGGAGGAGTTGCCGATAGCAACCAATCAGATTGCTTCTTTCATTTTTAACAAGGCCTCTGCAAAATGAAAAAAGCTATCTGATTGGTTGCTATGGGCAACTGGGCAAATTTTCCTCTGCACAGGTTTTGATAAATCTCCCACATTGGGGGGTATGTATGAAGCTTTTTACCCTGTTTTTTTGTCTGTGATTTGTCGCAATTTTTCCTTTATGTCATTTTTTCCGACAAATGTTTGGGCCAAATGGTTTAGAACAAAATCACTGATTTCACTTTGTTAGTCGGGATTTCAGCTACAATCATTCTTTGGTCTGGAATTCATTGATTGCGACTTTTCGATTTGGCGCAAGTTTAGGCGCAAATACCTTCATTTAGGCGCAAATCTACACCATGAATAAAGTGACAAATAGAGAAAATAGCTACAACAATAGAATGTCCCAAAGTCAGATTTACTGCCTGGAATTCTGGGCTCTGCGCCTTTTGTAGGGCTACATTTGTGCCAAAATTACAAACTTGCGTCTGACAATTGATAATTTTGGCGCAAATATGCTCCATTTGACGCCAAAAAAACATACATAAAATCACACATTGCTACACCATTATTGATACATGTCCCCCATTGAGATATATATATATATATATATATATATATATATAAATAAATATATGCACAACAATGGATTACCGCTCACCACACCCGCAACTGCTCCTTAGTCCGTGCTACGGACACGCCGGTACCGCCTCCGGCTCACACAATTTGCAACAAGGAAGATAGTCCGGCACAGAACTGTAGTATGCAGTTAAGAACTCAGAACTTTATTTCAGCATAGCGCAGTACACAGAGGCTTCTGTGTACTGCGCTATGCTGAAATAAAGTTCTGAGTTCTTAACTGCATACTACAGTTCTGTGCCGGACTATCTTCCTTGTTGTATATATATATATATATATATATATATATATATATATATATATATATATATAGATATACATTTCCTAATAGAACTATGTGGCGACTAGGGGTTAACCCACCAGGAAAGCCCTACCAGCATGGAGGAACTCTGACTGTGGGGACTTACGACAAAGGTACGGGACCAAGTCCAGTACCGGGACACCACATACCCATTGTAGTTCTTTCATGCCCTAGGTGCCCAAAGTAGTACATAACTTTTCTTTGTGTGGTCTGACCAGTGATTTGCATAGAGGCAAAATTCTGTTCTTTTCAGGGGCATCTATGCCCCTTGTAATGCATCCCGAGATTTTAACAGAGTTTTCTGGAGAATAGCACAGTTTTTCGCAGAATGTGGGGGACAGAGCACTCTGTGTTAGGAGATCGGAGGAGATTCTGGAGCTGGTCGGGGGTCCCAGCGATTGCACCCTGCGATCTGACAATTATCCCTGGAAAGGGGATACATTTTATTACCCGGATAACCACTTTAAATGCCTTGGCAGCAGCTGTCTGGCACTGGTTGCCAAAACTAACTCCCAGTCCACCAATATCCCCAAGAAGTTTTCAGTAAAGGTTTTACCCAGTATTTGACTATTTAGTACATAATTGTACATTTTGTTTTGCCAGCACATGTGACAGGTGCAGCACGAAGCAGGTGCTGTCTCAGAATGTTTACTTCATATGGAAGCGTGTTATCACCTGGCACTCTGCAATGGTGGCAGCTTATCTCAAATAAGTGGCACCATGTCAGGAATATGTGGTGTGGGGATTAATGGTTGTTAAATACTGTAGATTGAACAGACTGATAGTGGTAGGGGTGGTGGGGGGTGTAGATTTGCACATATACATCAGAATTAGGCACAGGCCCTACAGACTTAAAGGGGTATTCCCGGAATTTTTTTTTATTTGACTATGCTACAGGGGCTGTAAAGTTAGTGTAGTTCATAATATAGTGTCTGTATCTGTGTGTGACAGTTTTCTCACAATTCTTATGTGATTTTCACCCCAATTACCAGTTCACAAAAAGCTAGCCACAGTATTATGGTAATCTCACAACATAGCCATTTAGCCCCAAGACAAGCGCAGATCCTTCCTAAGCATATCCATTACTGTCTGCCAGGTATGTACTAAAATCACCTTATGGTGGAGAACCCATTTAAATGGCCAAGCACAGTCAACTAGTGGCTATCCTCTAGTCATTTCCCAGACACATACATGTATTTAGTCAGACTCTGTAATGTGAACCCGGCCTTATGTTGTGGGTTGGTCTTAGATGCTATGGAATATATAATGTGCTGGATCCCTGCTAATGCATAACCCAATAGTGCAAATAATTTAAAAAAATAAATAAATAATAATGATAATAGTTGAGATAGTTGAAATTTGAGCCAAACTAGAATGCTATTATTAAAGGGGTACTCCGGCGAACTAAACCCATAGCCCATCATTTCCCTCTCATCAACCTATTTAATTGTCTAAATATAATTTATCAGCTATATAGAACAGTTTCCCATCTTTGGTTGTCACTTACATGCATGAAATGAGGGAATTACATCATCCAGTCATCCACTCTGTCTCTGTCTAATTCTCTCTGAGAGACACAGACCATGTGGTTTCTGCCCTGCATTGATGAGTCATGCTCTCTTAAGTGCTAAGAACTGGGAGGTGTGTGCAGCTTCAGCCAGTCAGACACTGAATCTTTCTCTGCTTCTCAAAGCAAGAGGGTGGGGCTGGCAGAGCATGGCTGCAATGATTGCTGGGAGATGAACGCAAGGGTAGAGAAGGATGGCAAAGAATATCAAGCAGCCAAAAAAGACAACAGAGGCCACAGGAGCCATGCATATCAGGTAGGATGGTTTACAGGGAACATATCCAGGTAGTGTGGTGGCTTTGGAGCTTATATATATATATATATATATATATATATACTTCTTTGCATTACCCTTTAATGATGGTTGATAGATGTAAGACGTTGTTCACATTACATTTTTGCATCCTGTTAAAGGGTACAGTAAAATTATTGATCTAATATGCCATTAAGACAGTATGAACTGCAAAACCCGAGAATTGTCAAGCTGTATTAGAGTCTCTTTGTTGCCCAAAGGAAAACCTCAAAGCTCAGCTTTTATTTCTCATTCTGCTCTAGCAGAATTTGAAGATAAAAAATATATGTAAATGGAAGAGGATTAAAGTGATATAGAACCTATACCAACCTGCAGACACAGCCAGTCATCAGCAAGCTTTTAATGGGTTGTCCAGTGAAAACAATGTTATCCTCCATCTACAGGATAGGGGATGAGTAGCTGATGACGCGGGGATTTCCAGAATGGGGACCCAGCTCTCAGTGAGGAACGCATGATGTAGACAGCACATGCACAATTAATTTCTATGAGAGCATCAGAGATGCTTGAGTACAGCGCTTGGTCTCCCATGCAAAATGAATGGAGCATGTGCCGTCTACAGCACGCGTTCCTCACTGAGAACCGGGATCCAGTTCCGGAGACTCCCCACAATCAGCTACTTTCCCCCTATCCTGTGGATAGGGGATAAAATAGTTTTCACCGGACAACCCCTTTTAGTAACTGAGAGGTGTGGGGGTGCCGGCATAATGGCTGCAAGGGATCAGGACAGGTGAGTATAGATTCTGTTTTATTTTTTCCCACCCCCAAGCTATGTATACTTTTTTTTATCCCCAGATATAAACAACATATAAAAACATAAGAAAAAGAATCAGAATCCAGACCCGCTTCCTAAACATCTTATTATACTGCAAAGCAATAATAGACTACCATAGACAGCTTCTTTCCAAGCATTATTATCTTGTTTGAAAAGATATAATTCATTAAAACAATTAACAATTATACATGTCACTAGGACATGAAATAATAACTCTTTCTTTGACAATTATTAGTCCTCTGATATTTCAGCACAGCCACTAAGTACATTGTCTTTGTTTAGGTTTGGTATTCAGAGCTCTCATCGAGCTAATGTGCGAAATATCTTCACCCTCATGCATCTCATTCCAGACATGTATGCACAGTATGTATGGACGTATAAAAAGAAATGCCGCTTCTCTCTTCGTGTAAATGCAATGTCACTCAGCAGATCTTTTCACATTCAATGAACATGAACTTGTACTAATGTATCAAGAAATTGCATAACAAACAATTTTTCAGATGTATTTGTATATTTGTGCGAAAAAATAAATAAATAAATTATATATATATATATATATATATATATATAGTATCTCACATAAATGACTTAGCAAATTTTTTTCATATATCTTTTCATGTGACAACACTGAAGAAATGACCCTCTGTTACAATGTAAAGTAGTGAGCGCACAGCTTGTATAACAGTGTTTAATGTTGTTGTGTCCCCTCAAAATAACTCAACACACAGCCATTAAAGGGGTGGAGTATCCCTAGACAGTTTATCCCCTAATGACCATGATGCCATGATCAGGGCGTGACCGTGATGTCACGAGCCTCCGCCCCGCATCGCCAGTCATCAAGCATTTTCCCTTTCCGGTGTCATGTGACTTTTTAGTGTTACAATGTCTGAGGTGTGAATGGGGAGCAGGTGTCTTAAATTTGATGTTATCGCTCAACATGGCCCCTTATGGCAATGAACTCTCTGTGGATCTGAAAAAAAGAATTGTTGCTCTACTTAAAGATGGTCTAGGTTATAAGAAGATTGCCAAGACCCTGAAACTGAGCTTCAACACGATGGGCAAGGCCATATAACGGTTTCACAAGACAGGTTGCACTTAGAACAGGCCTCACCATGGCTGACCAAAGAAGTTGAGTGTATGTGCTCAGTGTCATATCCAGATGTCATATCTAGATATGCCAGCATTGCTGCAGAGGTTGAAGGAGTAGGGGGGGTCAGCCTGTCAGCGCTCAGTCCATATGCCGCACACTGCTTCAAATTGTTCTGCATGGCTGTCATCCCAAATGGAGGACATTTTTTAAGATGATGCTCAAAAAGCCTGCAAACAGTTTGCTAAAGACAAGCAGACTAAGGACCAATGAGACCAAAATAAATTTATATGGTTCAAATGGTGTCAATCATGTGTGGTGGCAACCAGGTGAGGAGTACAAAGACAAGTGTGTTTTGCCTACAGTCAAGCATGGAGGTGGGGATATCATGGTCTGGGAGTGCATGAGTGCTGCTGGTACTTGGGAGCTATAGTCTATTGAGGGAACCATGAATACCAACATGTACTATGACATGCTGAAGCAGAGCATGATCTTCTCTGTTCATAGACTAGGCCGCAGGGCAGTATTCCAACATGATAATGCCCCAAAACTCCTCCAAGAAGACCACTGCTTTACTAAAGAAGCTGAGGGTAAAGGTAATGGACTAGCCAAGCATGTGTCCAGACCTAAACCCTATTGAGCCTCTCTGGGGCTTCCTCAAACAGAAGGTGAGAGAGTGCAAAAACTCTAACATCCACCATCTCCGTGATGTCATAATGGAGCAGTGGAAGAGGACTCCAGTGACAACCTGTGAAGCTCTGGTGAATTCCATGCCGAAGAGGCTTAAAGGAGTACTCCGCTGCTCAGCGTTTGGAACAAACTGTTCCGAATGCTGGAGCTGGCGCCTGGAGCTTGTGACGTCATAGATCCCGCCCCTAATGATCTCACGTCCCCTCGCATAGACTTGCATTGAGGGGGCGGGGCGTGACCTCATGAGGGGGCGGCGCTATGATGTCAGGAGCTCCCGGCGCCGTCTCCAGAATTCGGAACAGTTTGTTCCAAACGCTGAGCAATGGAGTACCCCTTTAAGGCAGTGCGGGAAAATACTGGTGGCCACACAAAATATTGACAATTTGGGCCCAATTTGGCCATTTCCACTTAGGGGTGTACTCACTTTTGATGCCAAGGTTTAAACATTAATGGCTATGTGTTGAGTTATTTTGAGGGGACACAACATTAACTTTTGTGTACTCACATTGTACCAGAGTGTCATCTCTTCAGTATTGTCACATGAAAAGAAAGATTAAAAATATACAAAAATGTGAAGATATATATACCAACAATAGGAAAAATATGATAGTCCTTCAAGACACTCATACTCATTCATATTGGCTGTTAAGGATCCTCATCTCTTGGCTAGAGTGGGGAACAAAGTATTTTGCACCGAAGGATCTATTATGTTCTTTAATATAGAGAAGTCCTTTACTTGAACAAGAAATGTGTAATTCTTCATTTCTCCAGTGGTAGCACTGTTAGGAAACTGAACACTTAAAGGGGTTATCCAGGAAAAAACTTTTTTTTAATATATTCATATCAACTGGCTCCAGAAAGTTAAACAGATTTGTAAATTACTTCTATTCTAAAAAATCTTAATCCTTTCAGTACTTATGAGCTTCTGAAGTTTAGGTTGTTCTTTTCTGTCTGAGTAATCTCTGATGACACGTGTCTCAGCAACCGCCCAGTTTAGAAGAGGTTTGCTATGGGAATTTGCTTCTAAACTGGGCAGTTCCTGAGACACGTGTCATCAGAGATTACTTAGACAGAAAAGAACAACCTTAACTTCAGAAGTTCAAAAGTACTGAAAGGATTAAGATTTTTTAATAGAAGTAATTTACAAATCTGTTTAACTTTTTGGAGCCAGTTGATATATATTAAAAAAAAGTTTTTTTCGTGGAATACCCCTTTAACTGTTTTATATTTTTCCACCTTACACTAATGTCCTGAGAGAGGTAAGCTGACACTGGAGCTGTCTGACTGCAGCTTACTCCTCCCCTCCCCATTCAGGAAACATGAGCATTTGGCCTTGTTCATAAGTATGGGGATTTTGGAAACTGACAGTTGGACGGATAGTTATTGATAGTGTATGACCATTTTAACTACTGGTTTTCCCCACAGATTCCAGGTATCTGGGGGGCTTAGACAATTTTTTGGGATCAGCCTATTGTCAAGGAACCCATCTACTAAATAGAGATTATGCTGAAAGGGCAAACCTTTTTAGGCCTGTATCATCTGGTTCACGGACATACTGTATTGTATTACAAGAATAGTAAGAAAACAGAAAGGAATTTCAATGTCCTACTATTCAACAGTAGTGTTGCTCGCGAATATTCGCAATTCGAATATTATTCGCGAATATCGCATATTCGCGAATTCGCGAATTTCGCGAATATAGCGCTATATATTCGTAATTACGAATATTCGTTTTTTTTTATTTTTATTTTTATTTTTTTTGTTCACAGTACACATCACAGTGATCACCCCTCTCTGCTTCCAGCTTGTGTGGTGTAAAGAAGGCTCTAATACCACTGTGTGAGACTGGCGTGCGAAAATTCGCATGTGCGAAAATTAGCATATGCTAATTTTCGCATATGCGAATTTACGCGCGTGTTAATTAGGTATGTGCCAATATTCACGCAGATGCGAAAATAAAACTGGAATATAACGAATATGCGAATATTCGCGAATATATGACGAATATTCGTCCATATATTCGCGAATATTCGCGAATTCGAATATGGCCTATGCCGCTCAACACTATTCAACAGTAATAACATGCATTTGATCAAACAGCGAAAATCCATAGCAACCAATCACATCACATTTTTAAAAGGGCCTCTGCAAAACGAAAGAAGAAATCTGATTGGTTGTGATGAGCAACTGGTTAACTTGTCCTCTGCACAGGTTTTAATAAATCTCCCCACGTGTTTTTGTCAATAAGCCATGTCAATTTACACCTCAAAAACACCACTTTTAAAACACCACTTTAATTTTCAGTGATTTCAATGGTATAAGTATAAAAAACAGCAGATGTGAAAAACCATTTTGCTGCTTTCTTTGTGGTGTGGAAAAAAAGTGATTTTTTTAACAACACTGTTTTTATAAAACATAAAATCTGTCAGAAATGTGCAACAAAAAAAAAATGAAAAAAAAAAAACTTGTTTTAAAATTGATGCTGAATTTAGAAGAGTTTTGTTTTCTTTATTTTGCAATTCAAGCACATTTTCCTTGTGGTTTTAAGCCACGTGAACATAACTGTAAAGTTTCAGTGGACTAGAGATGCTGATAGGCGATCCAAGTCACATCATGGAAAAACCTGTGCATCGGATATTAGCAGTCAGGCATACGGCATTCTCCAGCATCATGGTCATATGACTTGGATCAGTTTAGTGTTCAGAATTTGGCAAATCAAAGCACGCTGAAAACTCTAAAAATATATATATATATATATATATATATATATATATATATATTTTAACAAAAAAGCTTTTTTTTTTCCACCTTCACCCTAATGATCATTTTTTGTCTTTCTGTACATTATATGGTAAAATAAAGGGACAAATAAAACCTAAGTAAAAAAAAACTGTTGTGGTGGAAAGGGGTAAAAAAAATTCTAGGCCCTTTAGTGCAGTGTGGGACTATCTGCAAAGTGATCTTTAATTAAAGGGGTTGTGCGCTGCCCTGCCTTTCGGAGCTCCGCACGCAGCCTCTGGAAGTTCATTACTCCGAACGCTGTGTGCGGGCTTCTGTGTTCGCGGCCGCCGAGCGTGATGTCACGCCCGGCCCCCTCGTGACGTCACACCCGCCCCCTCTACCAAAGTCTATGGGAAAGGGGCGCAACCGCTGTCACGCCCCCTTCCCATAGACTTTGGTGTGACGTCACGAGGGGGCCAGGCTTGACATCATGCCCGGCGGCCGCGAACACGGAAGCCCGCACACAGCGTTCGGAGTAATGAACTTCCGGACGCTGCGTGCGGAGTTCCGAAAGGCAGGGCAGCGCACAACCCCTTGAAATAAATAATGTAAAAAGCCACAACTAAAATCTTTTTAAAACCAAAAAGAGAAAAAAAAAACAATTTTTATAAGACACTTTCAAAAATGGCCATCTTGACTATTTATATTAAATGCCATATTGGAAAAATCCGAGAAATCTGAAGGAAAATGTCTGGAGCTGCTGAATTACTGAACGAAAAGCGGAATGGGGATTTTCCATTATAACCTGGCATTGTTTAGCTCACAGGATAGAATTGGCATTTCATGACCCTACCGTAGTTATGAATGCAATAAACCATCTTGAGGCTTTTATAGAAAGCATATACACTTTGCAGTCAATCTCTTCTAAGTACAAATAATCTAAAAACAATTGCTGCCTCTTTGATTGTTCAGTTGATGGAGAGGACAGGCCTGAACACACGGCATAGAAATGATACAATATCTTACCACATTCCTTATTTGTATAACTACACCCTTCAATGTCATGCCCATGCCCACAAAGATGGTGCTAACTGGATAGTTTGCCTCCACTGATAACTCCACCACTCCACTTCCATGTTTCCCAGCCATCCCATTTTGTCTTGGGATTGTCCTGCAGAATACATCTTCAAGGGGACAAGACAAATACGGCCAAAGATATTAAGCACTGGAATATTGTGTGGATGTTCTTGTACATATTGTTCAGGGCCTGAAATGACCCACAATATTAGGCAGGATGATACTTCTGATGTCCTCTTATGTGACAGAGGCAAAGTAGTAGTTAATTATGATCAGACCCTGGGCATGCATTTTTGGGGGCCTTCACACATACAATCACCTACACATATACACATGCTCAAGTTACCAAGGCAGGAGTAGAATATTGTGTACAGACTCCAGACCCCTAAACTAATACAGACCCCATGCCAGACCCCCTAAACTAATATAGACTCCAAGTCAGATCCCCTAAACTAATACAGACCCAATGCTAGGCCCCTTAAACTAATATACACCCCATGCCAGACCACAATCTTTGCTATCAGACATACATATCAGAATACTTATGAATCGTCCTTGTCCCTACCTTATGTGAAGGTTAGTCATATACCTATCTCTATATTATATGAAGGATAGCCATATACCTATCTCTATATTATATGAAGGATAGCCTTATGCCTATCCCTATCTTATATGAAGGATAGCCTTATGCTTATCTCATGCATGCTTAAACTCCTTCACTGTATTTGCAGCGACCACTTCTGCAGGAAGGCTATTCCATGTATCCACTACTCTCTAAATAAAGAAATACTTTCTCATATTACTTTTAAACCTATGCCCCTCTAATTTAAAACTATGTCCTCTTGTGGTAGTTTTTCTTCTTTTAAATATACTTCCCTCCTTCATAATGTTGATTCCCTTTATTTATCATATCCCCTCTGTCTCCGTCTTTCTTCCAAGCTATACATGTTAAGGTCCTTTCCTGCTAAGTTTTATCCTGCAATCCATATACTAGTTTAGTAGCTCTTCTAGAGTATCTATATCCTTTTGGAGATATGGCCTCCAGTACTGCGCACAATACTCCAAGTGAGGTCTCACCAGAGTTCTGTACAGCGGCATGAGCACTTCTCTCTTTCTACTGCTTATACCTCTCCCTATACATCCAAGCATTCTGCCAGCATTTCCTGCTGCTCTATTACATTGTCTTCCTACCTCTAAGTCTTCTGAAATAATTACTCCTAAATCCCTCTCCTCAGATACTGAAGTTAGGAGTGTATCACAAAGTCTTTACTCTGCCCTAGGGTTTTTACTTCCCAGGTGCATTGTCCTACACTTATCCACATTAAAGGAGTTATCCACCATAAGGTGATTTTAGTATGTACCTGCCAGACAGTAATAGACATGCTTAGGAAGGATCCGCACTTGTCTTGGGGCTAAATGGCTATGTTGTGAGATTACCATAACACTGTGACTAGCTTTTTGTGAACTGGTATTTCCTGTCTGAGTTTTCTTCTTTGCCTACAAATCCCATAATTCCATTTTCCTCTCTCCCACACACCAGCCACCCACCCATTGAAGCATAAATGAGCTGCATCCATTCAAAAGACCTGTGGTTTTCAATCAGGGTGCCTACAGCTGTTGCATTAGTTTCAGATTGATCTCTCTCCCACCCAGCGATCGCTCCACCCATTGAAGCAGACAGGCTCCCTGTCATCAGCTGACTAGTGAGTCAGGTCTCAGCCGCATTGCACCCTGGGAAAAATCTGAGACAACAGTTTCAACAGTTCATTTTGTATGCTGTTAAAAATAAATATTGGGGTGAAAATCACATAAGAATTATGAGAAAACCATCACACACAGGTATATTATGAACTACACTAACTTTACAGCCCCTGTAGCACAGTCAAATAAAAAAAAATAATACTGGAATACCTCTCTAAACTTTAGTTTCAAGAGTTCTGACCATTACTCTAGTTTACCCAAATCCCTCCAGGAATATTAACCTTGTTACAAATCTTTGTGTCATCAGCAAAAAGACATTAAGAATTGATATCTAGGGAATTTGGAGGTGATGCAGTGTGAAAAAGTACCAAAAGAGGCCACTGTAATCTGGGGTCAAGTCCTAATGTATGCATGCCCATTGTAGATTCTTGCGGCAGTGAACGGGGATCAGCATGGCACTGTGATCAGTCTGCAGCTGGGCAGCCCCATAGGCAGTACATTTTTAAAAGTAATAACTTTATGTTACGGCAGTTCATCTGTGAACTTTAGTCTTTGCTCCCCATGTGCATTAGTGAGACTTGGATGTTCACGACCCTGTTGCTAGTTCAAAGGTTGTCCTTCCATAGACCAGTATTGGTATCTACTAACTACTACATATTGGGAAAACCTCACACGACCTTCCATTTTGGAGATGCTCTGACCCAGTTGTCTAACCATCTAACCATCACTGTCTGACCCTTATCACGGTCATACCCTTACACCTGGCCATATTTCCTACAAGATAATCAATGTTATTTACTCCCCCTGTCAGATGTTTTACTATTAGGGATGATCGGTGTATATCCATAGCCACTGACATTTTTACCATGAAGATTGCCTTGACCTGTTTAATGAGTTTTTTTCTATACCAATGAAAAATCTAATTGTGTACAGCAAATGGAAGCAATGAAGGTCATAGTTGCATAGTTTTTGTGACTGTTTCCTTTTCTGATGGAAATATGTTTAAAAATTAAAAGCAAAGAGTCTACAAATGCATTTTTTTATTTACTGAAGTCTGTTCAGCCAGCTGCTTCAATAACTCTCTTACCTGACACCTTTCTTTAAAAATAAAATATTACAAGTCACAGGTATTACAGTTCTGTAGGTGGGATGTTGGTATCTGTATTTGGGATCAGAAAGGAATTGTCCCCCTAGTATGGGGCAATAGGCACCTGCATTGTAAGTTCCCCCCCCCCCCCCTCTGGATCAGCATTAAAGGGCTATAGGTTAAACTTGAGTTTTGTCTTTTCTCAGCCTTATCAATTATATAACTATATAACTATATTGAGAATGTTGTATGGTGCTCTGCTGGAAAAATGTGACTTATATAAGTATGCATGCTTTGCTGCAGCTCTGGTCAATCTCATACTGAAGTAATAGTTCTCACAAATCCTACCAGGCATATGTATATACTAGAGGTTATCCTGGAGTAAAGCTTTCTTCCAAAATACTGCCACACTTGTCTGAAAGTTATGTGTTGTCTTAAAAAGTTTAATTAATTTAAGTAAATGGGGCTAAGCTGCAGTACCACACATAATCCATAGGTGTGACACTGTTTTTGTATAAATGCTGTTAAGTTCTTCCATTCCTGGGCAATCCCATTAAGTAGATGGCCTATGACATAAGAATAGGCACTGCATCAGCAGTGTATTTGACGCTGCGGATGAGCTGCTGGCAGTCACAGGGCGACGGCAGAACCAGCTCCCTGCTTGTAGCTGCGGATTTCCCATTGGCAGTCATGAGCTCACACAGCTCACACTGTGTATGACCCTACCCTTAAAGGAAAAAGTATAAACATGCTTTATGGGCAGGTAAACAGTTTACAATATCATGGTACTTATTGGGGAAAATGTACGCACCTTGAAAGTAGGCCCTTCGCTACAGGACAGGCAAACCAAGCAATTGCCCCGAGCAGAGCCGGTACTTGTTCTGCTGTCCTCCTGCCCCTATCCCGGTTTGGCAGCTCGCCCTGTTGGCCGGCCGGGCCAGCAGCGCGAGAGCCTGGAGCGGGAGGCAGAGACTAAAGCCACTTGGCCTCCGGCTCCTATTTTTGTGCCCGCCCCGGCTCACCTGTAGACTAGGCTGTAGTTGCCGGGAATTCAGGATGTCCCTGTCCCAGTGCCATACAGCTACACATGTGACGCGTCAGCCTCGTATTGACTTTCGGGAGGGGGGGGGGGAGGGAGGTGGTTAATCTGGGGGTACTACCTGCCTACTGGGGGGAATGGGTTAATCTGGGGGTAATACCTGTCTACTGGGGAGGTCTAATCTAGGGATACTACATGCGTACTGGGGGGAGGGAGTATATACCTCTATATGGTCCTATATAGGTAAGGTGGGGAGGGGGTGGAGGGGGGGAGCCTCCATGTGTATTTTGCTTGGGGCCCCCAAATTCCTTCAAACGGCCCTGCTTACAAGCTTGTACAGGTGAGGCACAACATCCATAGGAGCTCAGCAGTTGGTAGCTTGCATAGAACTCCCTCTCAGGCACTCTATACCAAGCCAGTAAATGAGATACTGAACCTGAGGAAAAAGATAGATGCTTTCCCACAAAATCTGGATATCCTTAGCGGATGCTGTCCTATTTTGGTTTCACAGAACAAAGACTCAAGTTTCATTTGCTCAAAATATTTATTCAACACTTTTTATTAGACATCGGAATGTAAACACCTAGTTTTTACCATTATTTTATTTTGTCAATCCACAAATGTGTACAAAATTAGAAGTCAAAATTAACTTTTGACTCCCCACAGCTGCATGCATACAGTCATGGAAAGCCCAACACGTGGCACTATGAGAGTGCAGTCTGTGGGCAAACAGCTGGTCCTGCCACGTTAAAGAAGGGGCCACTAACAATCCTTGGCCTACAATTTAACCACTTGCAGACACATCCTTGGCCACTCAAACTTTCTTTACCTCACAGATTCTTTCCGGAAGTTTCTCTACAGGCATTTTCTTAGGGCCCTACAAACATTTTCTGGGGGGCTTTTTGGCCCACGGTACTTTTTCTCCTGCACACAAAAGTCATTAGTCCTCAGGTTTCTCAGTGACAATTCTGAGAACTTTCTCTCATTTCCACAGCCCCCAGGTCTAGCAAACCATCCTTATCATTGCATTTATACGGAATTTCACTCCAAACAGCTTCTCTCAGGCTTTCCATCACTCACAGTCATGGCTTAGCCCACCAGCTTGCTTCTTGGCAGCTGACTCAGGCCTTTCCTCTGCTTCTACAGAGCAGGTCTCGTTCCACAACACTAGTGTTGCTCGCGAATATTCGCAATGCGAATTTTATTCGCAAATATCGCATATTCGTGAATTCGCGAATATAGCACTATATATTCGTAATTCCGAATATTCAGGTTTTTTTTTTCACAGTACACATCACAGAGATCACCCCTCTCTGCTTCCAGCTTGTGGTGTAAAGAAGGCACTAATACTACTGTGTGAGACTGGCGTGCAAATTTTCGCCTATGCGAAAATTTGCATATGCTAATTTTTGCATATGCACATTTTCGCTTATGCTAATTGTTGTATATGCAAATTTTTGCATATGTTAAGTTTCGCATACGCGAATTTTCGCACATGCGAAAATAAAACGAGAATATTACGAATATGCGAATATTCGCGAATATATGACGAATATTCGTCCATATATTCGTAAATATTCGCAAATTCAAATATGGCCTATGCCGCTCAACACTACACAAAACGTGCCTCCATGCACACACTGGGGGGTATTTATCAATTTTGCCTGTTGACCGTTTCTTTTTACCCTTTTTTTTTTTTTCACTTTGGTTTTCGTGGACATGCACCAAATTTATCATTTGGTGCAAGTTGTTAGTAATTTTGGCTCAAATGTTGAAATCAGCTGTTCACAGCGCCTTTTACACAGAAGTTACCACCACAGGGGACGCGTATTTTACCCCTTGTGCAGCCATTTCGGAGTCCCTCCTGCAGTATATCAGCAAGCGACATGAGTTATTTTCTTTTGTGGGGTTTATAGCCACCATGTGAAATGGATTTTATTTTCAACTTGGGTATTTTTTTTTTTTTTTTGTTACTTTAGTGCAGTGGTCTTCAACCTGCGGACCTCCAGTTGTTGCAAAACTACAATTCCCAGCATGCCCGGACAGCCGTTGGCTGTCCGGACATGCTGGGAGTTGTAGATTTGCAACATCTGGAAGTCCGCAGGTTGGAGACCACTGCTTTAGTGCTTACCTTTCCTGAACCTGTGTGGCCATGTCCAATCCTGGCTCCACGGAGGGTGAAGGTTCCTCAGAGACAACTATGTCGCAGGATAGTATTGAGCAGCCCCGGAGGCGTCGCTGCTTTCATAAAAAAAAAGTATTTTGACGCCTTTACATTTTCTGACATTGCTAAGTGTGTTTTCCATGTGCCAAATTTCTTGGCAGCGATTTGCGCCAAAGAAACGGGATTTGCGCCAAAATTGCGCCAAAGATCGATTGACGCAAATGATGAATTACTGACTAAAGTTAAAATCACACACAGGACCGTGTGATTTTGAGAAAGTTGTAAAAATGACAGTGGAGAAGATGCGCCAAACTTTGGCACAAAAAGACACTGCGCCAAAGTATTGTGCCAAAGTTACATAAAAAAAAAACACATAAATCATTTGATAAATACCCCCCACTATCTTTCATTTGGTGCTGAATACTGTTGCTGATAGACGCACCTCTACCCCCACCTACTGTCATTGTGCCACAGCACTTGAGCACCTCAAGGTCCACCACATCAGCACAGAGCTTTCAATACAATGCACCCTGTGGACTGACACCTGTTTCTCCTGCAAGCTGGCAGCCAGAACCCTTATTCTTGGTGCCAACTACTCTTAAATATGGTGGCACCGAGTAGAGCAGTGGTGCATCAGTGCTTCACAAACATGGCTACAAGTCCCAGTACTCTGTGGGGTACACAGTATAATGTCATAAAACATTTTAATATACAAGAACAATGAGAAAAAAAAGTGTTACACATTATGTAATGGGGCAAAGTATGGGTTACTTCGTAGTTCGAAACCTTTACCTAATCTTCAACCATGAATAAATCATACCAAATATTTTCTTGATTTGCGTTGCTGTATTATGAATGGGTGTTTAAAGGGTAGCTCCCACCATCCTATTTTTTTTTCTGTCCCTGCCTATTGCCAATCTATCCCTAACCCCCTCCCTGCTTTTAATTTTTATTTTTACTATATTAAAAATGCTTTTTGTCTGCCTGGCAGTGTGCTCACTACCAGGCAGACTTCCCCAGCAGGCACCACGTCACTGATGCCTGCTGGGGGGGACTTCCGCCCTTAGTTCATCTACACAGGGTGCCTCCAGCTGTTTCACCACTACAACTCCCAGCTTACCCTGACATCTATTGGCTGTCAGGGCATGCTGGGAGTTGTAGTATTGAAACAGCTGGAGGCACCCTGTGTAGATAAACTATTAGTTACATGCGGCGCTAGCCCATCCCCTCCGTCTCCCTCAACCCCCCCCCCCGCGCCATACCCCTTTCCCTCCATCACAACCCCCCACCCCATTAAACTTACTGCAGAGTCCGGCAGCGGGCGTGCAGGGACAGCGGTGGCGACGAGGCGGAGGCGACGAGGCGGAAGCGGCGGCGGCGATGTGTGGGAGGAGTGGCCTCCCAGCCAGTGGCCGGGGAGCCAATGCGCTCGCTCCCTGCCTGTCTGATTGACAGGCAGGGAGCGAGCGCAGGCTGAATGAAAAAGGACCGATGCCCGGCCGCATCAGTCCTTTTTCAGGCGTGACGTCATGCCAGGCTGCAGCCGGACACTAGGAGGGAGACCCCCAGTGGCCGGTTTTCAAATGTAAATTAAACAATTTTAATTAAAAAAAAATAATAATAAAAGTATATTAGAGATATGTTGTAGTACATAAGTACTACAACATATCAAAAAATTAAGTTGGTGACAGTGCCCATTTAAGCATATCCCCCCCCCCCCCCCCCCTGCTTCAGCTGAGTGAAGTGTTACTCCTCATTGGTGAGATGAATGGTTGTAGCCAGACACATGATGTGATGGGATTAACCTGTAGGCAGCCGAGTCTAAATATAAAATATTAATTTGTGCTGCAATCCCTCATTACAGAAACAGCACGAAAATGAGTTTATTTATTTTAAACAGAATACAGAGAATTTTGGCTGGATGTCATATAAATGGCGTAACAGCAGCAGCACATTCAAGCATGGCAGCAATGCAAGGGTCCATAAAATAAATTAACCCTAAATCTTTCGCATTGGTCATGAATGTTTTAACAGTGCAGTCTGACATCTTATAGATTCAGTGTCAACTGCTGAATGTTGTTCTATATGTGGAGGCGCTAGAAATAAGAAAAGATGTCCAGCTGTGTTTATTATAAGATATTCATATTGTATCACTCCACAAAAAACACAAAGAAAAAACAGGCACACACCAACACTCTGCAGTGGATAGACAAAAAGAACTGCAGTCGCTGCTTTACAGTCTAGCTATAGGTTATAAACGCAATGGTTAGAATTAGAGATGAGCGAACTTACAGTAAATTCGATTTGTCACAAACTTCTCGGCTCGGCGGTTGCTGACTTTTCCTGCATAAATTAATTCAGCTTTCCGGTGCTCCGGTGGGCTGTAAAAGGTGGATACAGTCCAAGGAAAGAGTCTCCTAGGACTGTATCCACCTTTTCCAGCCCACGGGAGCACCGCAAAGCTGAACTCATTTATGCAGGATAAGTTATCAACTGCCGAGCCGAGAAGTTCGTGACGAATCGAATTTACTGTAAGTTCGCTCATCTCTAGTTAGAATAGTTTGTAGTGTGAAACACTGATATAGTACAATACCTGCACCTTATCATGCTTTAGAATATATCAGATAACTGCTTATACAATAATTCCTCAAAGTAATGCTATTGCTATTGCACCGGCGGAGAATAGCCATACACATGAAAATATGAATATAATTTACAGTGGTCCCTCAAGTTACAATATTAATTGGTTCTGGGACAACCATTGTATGTTGAAACCATTGTATGTTGATACCAGAACTCTATGGAAACCTGGTAATTGGTTCTAAAGGCACCAAAATGTCATCCAAAAATAGGAAAGAGTAAAAATTAAGTAGATAACTAATATAGATAAAGCAAATCCTTACATATAAAAGTAATAAAGATCTGCTGGGAGCTGTAAATCACTGTCTATGCCAGTGTTTCCCAACCAGGATGCCTCCAACTGTTGCAAAACTACAACTCCCAGCATGCCCGGACAGCCAAAGGCTGTCCGGGCATGATGGGAGTTGTAGTTTTGCAACAGCTGGAGGCACCCTGGTTGGGAAACAATGGTTTATGTAGAGGACAGGAGCTTCTTCGGGGTCGTGTACAGTACAGGCAATGTCCTAAAAAAAGTAACATGGAGCCGCCCTCACCTGGTGTCTAAAGGAGCAGCTAACCCTGGTACAGGTAAAGTGTACAGAACATGTAGTACCTCCCTGTACTGTATGGGGCGCTACCAGACATCAGTCAGTGCATACGCTTCAGTAATACAGGGGTTTTACCAGTAAATGTCCATTCTGATTGGTTGGTTCTTCCAGCCATTGACACGTTTCACAGATCTGGACTGTCTGTATTGTATGTTGAGTCTGGTTTCAACTTACAATTGTCCAGAAAAGACCATTGTATGTTGAAACTTTTGTATGTTGAGGCCATTGTAAGTTGAGGGATCACTGTATTTACTTTGCTGCATTATTATGTCTTGTAGATTTTGGCAATGCCATTTAGGGAAATTCTATTATCCAGTGCCCTAAATTTTAGGTTCAGTGCAAACCAATCTAGTAAATTAGGGAAGTTGCACCTATTTACATGAATACTACTAAATATATATATATATATATATATATATATATATATATATATATATATATATATGTATATATAAACATCCTGCAACATACCTGTTGTTTTAAAGTTTTTATAAACCTGTATGGCTTTGTTGGATTAGCCCTTCATTGGTGACAAGTTGATTTTAGTATCCTCACTGCTGTTATTGAGCCCCTGTGAGCCCCCTCCATTCTCCATTTTAGCGGGTAGGACCAGACTGTGGCTGCTTTACAGTAGTACACAAACAGTCACTTCCTCCCTTAGTTGTCTAGCCAGTCACAGCAGAGAACATTACATACTCTTTGCTTTGCCATGACATAGGGCTGGTGCACGTGCACTAGACTAAATAGTATGGCAACATGCTGAGCTGATGATTTACAACAGATTTACAACAGTACTAGATGGCATGCGGAGGCAAAGGAGTTATTGAAACACTATATGAGCAGAAAGAATATAAGCAACAGAATCACAGTCAGGAAAGGTTACACTAAGCACTGAGCTGCTGCTGCTGCTGAGAAGCTTAAGGGAAAGAGGGTTACATAGAAACACGTTGTTCATACAGCAGTTGATGCATTGCTATTTGCTATATACATAAGGGACATCTGCACAGAACTTTATTAGAGGAAAAAAGGAGAGGGAATCCTTGATTTACCTTTGAGGAACAGTATAGATAATTTTGAGCAGTTCCACAGGCCCATCTTTCAGGTAAACAGCCAAGGCTCTGTCAGACTTTCCCTCTCTCTTCAGCACAGAGCACATTCTAACCCCTACTCCCACTCTCTGCAATTTGTCCTGACCTAACTGTTATGAGCAACAGATTTTCCCTAAAACAGTGTACAGCAGATTGCAGAGTGAGTCATCTAGTGGACAAGATTGTAAAGCTGTTTTTCTTGGGTTAGGACTTGGTAAATGAAGAGATTTATAATATGTTAGAGATCACATATTCTATTAAAGAGAGGGAAGGTGCTTGAAACGACAGTGCACACTTTAAGAATATGGTGGTAGTGGTGTGTCAGCGCTTCACAAACATGGTTACAGGTCCCAGGACTCTGTGGGGTACAGAGTCTAAAGTCGTAACCATTGTTTAATACACAAGAACAATGAGAAAACAATTGTTACGCAATATGTTGGGGGGGGGGGGGGCAAGGTGTGGGTTACTCGTGCTTTGACACCTTTACCTATTCCTCTTCCAGAAATAAATCATACCAAAGATATATATGCCTACATTAAAATCATCATAAAAATACTCACCACTACCCACTGCTGTCTGTGGCTAGGCCCAAACCAGAATTATCCTCCTTAAAGGGGTACTCCGGTGGAAAACTTTACTATTTTTTTTTAAATCAACTGGTGCCAGAAAGTTAAACAGATTTGTAAATTAATTCTATTAAATAATCTTACTCCTTCCAGTACTTATTAGCTGCTGAATACTACAGAGGAAATTCCTTTCTTTTTGGAACACAGAGCTCTCTGCTGACATCATGAGCACAGTGCTCTCTGCTGACATCTCTGTCCATTTTAGGAACTGTCAAGAGCAGCATATGTTTTCTATGGGGATTTTCTCCTACTCTGGACAGTTCTTAAAATGGGCAGAGATGTCATCAGAGAGCACTGTGCTCGTGATTCAGCAGAGAGCTCTGTGTTCCAAAAAGAAAATAATTTTCCATTGTAGTATTCGGCAGCTAATAAGTACTGGAAGGATTAAGATTTTTTAATAGAAGTCATTTACAAATCTCTTTGCCTTTCTGGCACCAGTTGATTAAATATATATTTTTTTTTTCCCACCGGAGTACCCCTTTAACCTCTAGTCACCATATTGTGGCAAAGAGAGCAGTACAGAGGAAAACCCTGCGGAATTCTAATAAACACAAAATGGTCCCTGGAGGCTGAAAAGAAAAACACCAGTGTGGGCCTCCGAAGCCAAGTAGCCAAGTATACAGTAGTTGCTCAGTGATATCAGAAATGAATCACAAAAAGTCTGGATTTATACAAAAAGAACTTCAAAATGTGGAGCCCTGAAGCTAAATGCTTAATAGATATTAACAAAAAGAAATCCTCTAATAAATAATAAAAAAATAAAAAACAACAACAACATGACAATGGCAGAATTTGAGTTAACATTTTCCTCCCTGAAGGTCATCTATGACTATTTAAAGCATAATTTTACGTACTTTTCTATGACTCTCCAAATTCCAGAATATCTGATTCCTTATCCAGATCCCGATGATGCTGGATTAGAGTCATTTTACACTACATAGTAAAATAAGCAATAAATATATTTTGCATAAATAGCATAAAACTGCTGCATACACATTAAAGGTGGTGTCATCTTTTTTCAATCTATTCCTCTGTACGCCTTTGATTGACACATCTATTCTATGTATTGCCCCAACTATTATACATGAACCATATGCCAGTATGCCACATGCAAGGAACACTTTATAGTGGGTGTCTACAATCTCCATTCACAAAGGACATTACAGAATATGAACCATTAGAAAAAAGCTGATGTTCTGCAATGTCAAGATGTTTTAACCCCTTAAGAACTCTGCGTTTTTCCGTTTTTGCATTTTCATTTTTTCATCATCACCTTCTAAAAATCATAACGCTTTCAATTTTGCACATAAAATTCCATTTGATGGCTTATTTTTTGTGCCACAAATTATAATTTGCAGTGACATTAGTCATTTTACCAAAAAATTCACGGCGAAATGGAAAAAAAAATCATTGTGCGATAAAATTGAAGAAAAAATGGCATTTTGTAACTTTTGGGGGCTTCTGTTTCTATGCAGTGCATTTTTTTTGGTAAAAATGACACCTTATCATTATTCAGTAGGTCCATACGGTTAAAATGATACCCTACTTATATAGGTTTAATTTTGTCGCACTTCTGAAAAAAATCATAACTACATGCAGGAAAATGTATACGTTTAAAATTGTCATCTTCTGACCCCTATAACTTTTTTATTTTTCCACGTACGGGCCGGAATAAGGACTCATTTTTTGCGCCGTGTTCTGAAGTTCTTATTGGTACAATTTTTGCATTGATCGGACTTTTTGATCGCTTTTTATTTATTTTTTTATGATATAAAAAGTGACCAAAACGGACTTTGTAATTTTTTTGCGCGTACGCCATTGACCGTGCAGTTTAATTAATGATACATTTTTATAGTTCGGACATTTACACACGCGGTAATACCACATATGTTTATTTTTATTTTATTTACACAGTTTTTTTATATGGGAAAAGGGGGGTGATTTTATTAGGGAAGGGGTTAAATTACTTTTTTTTTTCACTGCACACACTGCACACACTGGAGCTATAACACTGCACACACTGATCTTTTACCCTGATCCCTGCAAAGCCCTAGCTTTGCATGGATCAGCGAGATAGGGGCTCGATTGCTCAAGCCTGTAGCTCAGGCTTGGAGCAATCAAACACCGATCAGACGCGACGGAGCAAGGTAAGGGGGTCTCCCCTCACGTCCTAGCTGATCGGGACATCGCGATTTTATCACGATGTCCCGATCAGCTCGACTGAGCTGCCGCAAAGCATTTACTTTCACTTTCAGACGCGGCGGTCAACTTTGATCACCGTGTCTGAAGGGTTAATAGCGTGCGGCGCCGGATGCTATTAGCCCAGGGTCCCGGCTATGACTATCAGCCGGGACCGACCCGGTGTGATGCGGGGTCATGGCGTGACCCCGTTTTAAACGCCGGGACCGGGCTCAGGGCGTACAGGTACGCCCTGAGTCCTTAAGAGGTTAATCATTTCTTAAATCCCAATACTATAGGCTTTTCTATAGTAGGATGCATAGAACCTTGTCCATGATATGAACTCTCTGCCAAATCCTACCCCCTGGTTGTCTTGTGAAGCGAAGTACAATGACCTTACAGGGACCTAGAGACATTACAGTAGGGAAGTGATCATTGTAGAGCGAGAGAACGCTGTCTATACATTTATACACTGTATATATAAATATTTTATAAAAATAAAAAAAATCTCACTACATGGTCTATTTATTCTCCTCAGGTAGTATTCAGCAAATTGTAAGGATATTAATGAGACTTAAATAAGATCTCTGAATATACAGTGTTTCATTTCTGGGATGATTTAAAATCCAGTCTATTTGAAGGGATTTATTTATTTATCTATGGCAGTGTTTCCCAACCAGTGTGCCTCCAGCTGTTGCAAAACTACCACTCCCAGCATGCCCGGACAGCCAAAGGCTGTCCGGGCATGCTGGAAGTGGTAGTTTTGCAACAGCTGGAGTCACGCTGGTTGGGAAACTCTGGTCTATGTTGATGAGATTCCTCTATAGATCTCTATTTACGTGACTCACACATACGAATACATGTACAGTATGTAAACAAACAACCCCCTCCCACCCACAATCCAAGGTTTCCAGCGTGTGCACTACATGTGCTGCGCTATTTTATTCTTCTATCACCTGCCAGCCTCTTTATTATACACATTTTTTATTTGTTTGTTTATTTACTGTACATTTACACACATTGGTAGAACTGCATAAAAAGGGACGAGAAAGAAAATATTTGGATGAATAAGGACAAAAAAATATATCCTAAATATTATGAAAATATAAAAAAAAATATGAAAATATAATCCTAAATATAATGAAAATAAAAAATATATATATAAAAATATAATCCTAAATATAATGAAAATATAAAAAAAATATCTAAAAATATAATCCTAAATATAATGAAAATATAAAAATATTATCCTAAATATAATGAAAATATAAAAAATATATAAAAATATAATCCTAAATATAATGAAAATATAAAAAATATATAAAATATAATCCTAAATGTAATGAAAATATAAAAATTTCAAAAAATAATCCGAAATATAATGAAAATATAAAAAAATACATAAAAATATAATTAAAATATAAAAATATATAAAAATATAATCCTAAATATAATAAAAATATAAAAATATAATCCTAAAAATATAAAAAAAAACATATATATATATATATATATATATATATATAAAATCCTAAATATAATGAAAATATAAAAATATAATCCTAAATATATTGAAAATATAAAAAAATATATAAAAATATAATCCTAAATATAATGAAAATATAAAAATATAATCCTAAATATAATGAAAATATAAAAAAATATAAAAATATAATCCTAAATATAATGAAAATATAAAAATATAATCCTAAATATAATGAAAATATAAAAAATATAATCCTAAATATAATGAAAATATAAAAAAAATATATAAAAATATAATCCTAAATATAATGAAAATATAAAAATATAATCCTAAATATAATGAAAATGTTAAAAAAAATATAAAAATATAATCCTAAATATAATGAAAATATAAAAATATAATCCTAAATATAATGAAAATATAAAAAATATATAAAAATATAATCCTAAATATAATGAAAATATAAAAATATAATCCTAAATATAATGGAAATATAAAATATATATATATATATATATATATATATATATATATATATATATATATATATATATAAATATATATATATACACATATATAAATAAAAATGTAATCCTAAATATAATGAAAAAATAAAAATAAAATCCTAAATATAATGAAAATATAAAAATATAATCCTAAATATAAATGCCTGGCACAAAGGTGTAGCGGGGATGAATGTGTATAGTCTTTATCTCCTTCTGATCATGTACTTTGCACAGATAAATGCAGAGTAGTAAATGTAGTGCACTATCTTAGCTCAGGAAGAAATAAATGACAATGTTATCTAATCTATCTATGCAAATACATGTAGCTGTGTACCTGGAAATCTGCAAACCCTGAGAGCTACTGTATACTTCTCTCTTGGGTTTTGTGATGATGGTATCAGGTCCTATATGTATTTAAGTAATGTATAACCAGTATAAATTGCTGCCAGATATACAACCCTCTAGACCTCAGTGCTGTCACAACAAGTCATATAAGACAGTGTGACCAGGGGGTGGCTGATGACTGGTCTTGCTGAGGTTGTCCTGGTGTGGTCCAGCAGAGTGACAGTAGGCGGACCTCCACATCCCTCTATTTCTAGAAGGAGGAGGCGTATCCAAGGAGGTTATTTCCAGCTCATTTCCAGCCCCGGCTGTCTGATCTGACGTCGGCAAGCTCCAGCGAAAGCATTGCTTACTACAACAGGCAGCTTTTGTGTTTCAATGTCTAAGCCAGAGCATCTCTGCTAGTTCCATTCAGTTGAAAGGGAAAGAGAGAAAAGAGAGAAAGGGACAAGGTAAGATGCTGCAACCAGACACCTGGCATAAACCCATCTCCGTCCCTGTGCTTGACACATGACATTAACCCACTGTGTGCCAGTAAAGCAGAGACACCATCCAATGCATTTGTGTTGTCACCCAGCGTCAGGACACACCTCTACGTTGCGTTATCCATCATTATGGATGTTTGCCGCTTTTGTTCGCATTTGCGTCCATTCTTGGTACGGCTTTAAGTGGTGATGGCATGCAATAGGGGGTGGGGGCTGTTAGGAAAAACGTAAGGTAGAACTCATCTCTTTGTCTGTGTTCTTGCATGGTGGGAACAGTAGTAAGATCTCTAAGTGACAATCATTCACCGTCTGTCTTTTTTCTTCGCTCCTTTTAGTCATTGGGGGACTGAAGACACCCGTAACCACCAAGCCATTTTTTTGGGGGGGAAGAAGAAGGATAATCTGACGTATTCATCTGAATCCTTCCCGAGAAGAAATTTAATCACATTTGGGAATTTTTACAAGCAAACTGGGATCTATGAGTGGAAAGGTGATCAAACCGAAGGAGGACAAAGATGCTTCTAAGGGTAAGCAGCTTCTAATGAACTTGAATATAACGAATCATTTGAGCAGGTGGTGACCCTTTGTACCTTTAACCCTTCACAGCGACCATGCCTTCATGACACATGGAAGGCAAAACAAACACTCATTGCATTGTATTGTATCTGCTGTACGTCTTCAGGAACAAGTATCGGCACCTTGTGGGGGAAGGGGTCATGTTGCAGATGTCCCTTGTGCTTAGAAGTTGTATGCGCTCTATGATGTCCAAGCGAGAGAAAGGGGAATCTATGACATCTTGTGCTTAAAGGGCCACTAAACCTAAAATAGGCAACATAAAAAAACATATTGTGTCACATAGGTCTATAAAAGGTCCAAGGAGTAGCTCATCTTTGGAGGGAGGAGTGATAAAGTAGGGGGCAGACATATTTCTGGACTACCTACCAGTAATACAATTGATGACCTCTAGAATAAACTCTACATGGCCTGAACTAGCTGTCACAGGGAACAATAGACTGCACAATGAACATTTTAGCTTTAGTGCCCCTTTAAGCTTTTTCCTTGTAGTGTGCTACTTTGTCACATGTTGCAGTGTCCCTAGGATGCTGCACCGAGGGGCACATGTGGTATAGCCCCCCTCCCCAGATTGATGTAGCACCTATTGCCTGGTGACATGAAGCAATCAGCTGCTCTCTATAGGATCAATAATGTTAATCTTCCAGTGTCACATGAAGTAGTCCCCACCACCTACAGAGAAAGGCTGTGCTTTCTGCAAGAATGTTTGCTATGATGTGTATCCCCCCATTACCATGCACTCGGCTGTCTGTGCTGCTGGATGTAAACTGGGTGACAATCGCCATGGAGACAAGGAGGGCAGGAGGGGGTGGGGGAGGAGAGGTATATTACACTGCAACTGCATTAGTTTCATTTGCATCCTGAACACCAGCAGCGGCGGCGGTGGCGGCCATGCAGATTCAGGTGTTCAGCAGTGAGATGGAAGTCCATGCAAGTTCATGATATGTGAGAAATACAGGATCAATAAGGAACATAAAGCAGTGCTCAGCTCAATGCTCAACGCAGATTTGTTTATTTATTATTATTGTTATTATTATTATACTTTATTATTTATAAACTTTTCCAAAACATTGTCTTTTTTTTTCTACAGAAGTACAATACAAACTGCTTTAGAAAAAAAAACTATAACTACATCTTTTTTTTATATGAAGAATAGTATTCAATCTGTCTGTCTGTCTCTCTATTTTTCTATCTAATTTTCTATCTATCTATCTATTATCTATCTATCTATTATCTATCTATCTGTTATCTATCTGTTCTATTATAATCTATTAAATCTATATTTCTTTCTGTCTGTCTATCTATTATCTATCTATCTATCATCTATCTATCTACCTATCTATTCTATTCTAATCTATTAAATATATCTATCTTTCTTTCTTTCTGTCTATCTATTATCTATCTATCTACCTATCTATTCTATTCTATTAAATCTATCTATCTTTCTTTCTGTCTGTCTATCTATCTGTTTGCAGCATAGATAAATAGATAGACAGATAGATATCCAATTCAAAGAAGCAGCACTACCAAGGTGGATGGGTGTAGGTGCCCGCAAGCAAAACAGTCTTGGTCCCGGACTCTTCAAGTATAAAGAAAAAGTGTTTGCAGCACTCAGACAAAATTATGGTAAAAAAAGTGAAGCTTTATTCCATCCCAAAAAAGCAACGTTTCGGCTGGCTCACCCAGCCTGATAATGGCCTGATAATGGCTGGGTGAGCCAGCCGAAACGTCGCTTTTTTGGGATGGAATAAAGCTTCACTTTTTTTACCATAATTTTGTCTGAGTGCTGCAAACACTTTTCCTTTATACTTGAAGAGTCCGGGACCAAGACTGTTTTGCTTGCGGGCACCTACACCCATGCACCTTGGTAGTGCTGCTTCTTTGAATTGGATATCTATCTGTCTATCTATTTATCTGTCTATCTGTCTATCTATCTCCTCCAAGAAAGCAGCACTCCACAAGTAAGGTGCACGGGTGCTACTGCTATTAATCTGGGTCAGGGGTCCCAACAGTTACCATATGAAGGAACAGTGGCACTCCAATATGGTGAAGAAAGTGTCGTCTTTATTCACTCCTTAGTGAGCTATGTTTCGGCAACCTCACGCGGCAGCGTGAGGTTACCGAAACGTAGCTCACTAAGGAGTGAATAAAGACGACACTTTCTTCACTTTATTGGAGTGCCACTGTTCCTTCATATGGTATCTATCTATTCTATTAAATCTATCTATCTTTCTTTGTATTTATTATCTATCTTTCTATTCTAGTCTATTAAATCTATCTATCACTCCCTTTCTTTCTTCTTTCTTTCTTTTCTATCTATCTATCTATCTATCTATCTTTCTTCGTATTTATTATCTATCTTTCTATTCTATTCTGTTAAATCTATCTATCACTCCCTTTCTTTCTTTCTTTCTTTTCTATCTATCTATCTATCTATCTATCTATCTAAATAGGTGAAATAGAATGCAGCACACCACTGTTGCAGTCAAAACAAATACATTTATTCCATAGCGTGCAGAGGACTACGTTTCACCGGTCTCACACCAGCTTTATCAAGTCTTGATAAACTTGATAAAGCCAGTGTGAGACCGGTGAAACGTAGTCCTCTGCACGCTATCAAATAAATCTATTTGTTTTGACTGCAACAGTGGTGTTCTGCATTCTATTTCACCTATTTGGATTGAGGAACCGGTGGACCCAGGCTCCAATTATGCGAGCACCCCATACTGACTATCACCTGATTCTATTTGATGTGCTGCTTCTATTTGGATTTTTTTTTAATCTATCTATCTATCTTTCTTCGTATTTATTATCTATCTTTCTATTCTATTCTATTAAATCTATCTATCACTCCCTTTCTTTTCTATCTATCTATCTATCTATCTATCTATTTCAAGTAAGGCCAGTTCCCACTGGCACATGTGCGGCTTTTCCTATGTATCCAGTTCAAAGACGCAGTTCTGTTGCGTGAACCCAACAACTATTAAACAGTGCAGAAAACTGCACAACTATCACTAATTTTGATCTAAAACTTATCTAAAACTATCTATGGTAAAATTCTGGTCACTATTTCCAAAGGATGTGTATTTATGTTTCTACATATTTAGCAATCAATGTTATGTTTTTGCTGCATATAGTGTAAAAGATCCTGTACCGCAGTACACTAAGATTTTATGGATACACTGCAATCTCCATAGAATACATACAAATCCTCAATTCCACTTGATGCAATGATACTGCAATAAGCTCTGACTGTATTCGCCTTATACTGAAGCTTTAGTAACTGTGTCTTCTCTGCATGGGTGATAATAAATACAGTATCATTTAATTCTATAAACAATTAATGGAAGAGAAGCATAAATAACATAGAATAAAGTATCAGTGTTGTATCAGTTTTGTCATAAAGTTCTTAAATAAAGCTCTGGGATATGGATCTATGTTTAGCTCAATGTATTGGTGAGAATAACATCAGAGGATATGAATGCTGTATGGAAATGATCTTGGGGGTGAACCCTCTAAATCAGTGGTCTCCAGCCTGCGGACCTCCAGATGTTGCAAAACTACAACTCCCAGCATGCCCGGACAGCCGTTGGCTGTCCGGGCATGCTGGGAGTTGTAGTTTTGCAACATCTGGAGGTCCGCTGGTTGAAGACCACTGCTCTAAATGTTATTAAACCCTATTGTACAGTGAATAGACTCCTATACAATGGGCTGCTGGCAATTGAAAAATACTTGTTATTTTTCTTCTCGGATTGACTTGCATATATTTGGTCTATTTCCCTGCTTGTGCGTGTATATAAGGGCTTATTCTTGTGACCTGTAAGTGTGTAAGCATGTGAACAATGGGGCGGATTTCTTGATGTCATCACTAGGATGAGGTGGGCACTGAGTGACGTCTAGGACTACGACAATGTCGCACTAGTCATGATGACACATGTCTACATAATACAGATTATTATAAAGCTGGCAAAAACTCTGAACCAGTCCTGACCTGACGTGTAAGTGCTTCAATTCATTCTTTGTTTTAGACATGATAACAATATTGCAACAGTTTTGTCTCCACCACAACCCTACAAATTATTAAAATAATTTTACATGTCATAAAAAGCTTTAAAATATGGCTGAGAAATAAATCTGTTTTAGATCAATCAATCAATATGTCTTATGTCTCCTATCTATCTATCTATCTATCTATCACTCTGTCTGTCTTTTAACACTACCTATTTTTCTCATATCTGTCTATCTATGTATCTACAAATATCTATCTATGTCATATCCATCTAACTATCTGTTTGTCTGTCTATCTATCTCATATCTATCTATCTCTCTATCTATCTCATGTCTATTTATCTCTCTATCTCTCTATCTATCTATCTATCTATCTATCTCATATCTATCTCTCTATCTATCTATCTCATATCTATCTCTCTATCACTGGATCTGTCTTCTATCACTACCTCTACCTTTCTCTCGCTACCTTATCTCATATCTATCTTTTTATTTATCTTTATACAAATATCTTCAATATCTATATCTATCGCTCGATTTGTCTTATATCACTATTTAACTGCCTGTCTCTCTATCTGTCTCTCTATCTGTCTATCTATCATCTGTATTATCTATCTATCTGCTATCTTGTATCTATCTATCTATCTATCTATATATCTATGTACTTTGTCTATTTATCTATCTATCTATCTATCTATATGTTTGTCTGTCTGTCTTTCTCTGTCTTTCTATCGACTATCTATCTATCTATCTATGTTTGTCTGTCTATCATCTGTATTATCTATGTACTTCATCTATCTATCTATCTATCTATCTATCAATATGTTTGTCTCTGTCTTTCTATCGACTATCTATCTATCTATATTTGTCTGTCTGTCTATCATCTGTATTATTTATGTACTTCATCTATCTATCTATCTATCTATCTATCAATATGTTTGTCTCTGTCTTTCTATCGACTATCTATCTATCTGTCTATCTATTATCTGTATCATCTATCTATGTATCTATCTATTTGTCTGTCTATCATTTGCATTATCTATCTATCTATCTATCTATATATCTATCTATCTATCTATCTTTCTGTCTGTCTATCTGTCTATGTATCATCTGTATTATCTATCTATCTGTCTGTCTATCTGTATTATCTATCTATCATCATCTATCTATCTGTATATCTATGTACTTCATCTATCTATCTATCTATATGTTTGTCTCTCTGTCTTTCTATCGACTATCTATCTATATGTCTGTCTATCTATTATCTGTATCATCTATCTATGTATCTATCTATATATCTGTCTGTCTATCTATCATCTGCATTATCTATCTATTTATCTATCTTTCTGTCTGTCTGTCTATGTATCATCTGTATTATCTATCTATCTATCTATCTATCTATCTATCTGTCTGTCTATCTGTATTATCTATCTATCTAGACAAATTATCTATCTATCCGCCGGCGGAGACAAATTTGCGAGCTAAGTGCCTCACTATTTCATAGTTTCACATTTGCATCTATTACACCATAGCTGTATAGCTCTCCATGTTTTATCTGCATGTTCATGTTTCACCTATATCCTTGTGCTGGCAGTGTGCTGCTGCATTCTTCTGTTGCTGTATATCTATCTATCTATCTATCTATCTATCTTTTTCTATACCACATGGCTAGACTTCCTATAAATAGTTTTTCAGGGCTAGCAAATATAACGGCTATTCACCATAATACACGCAGAGTTGAACACCATAATATAGGATATGGCCATACATTGTGAACACTGAGTCAACAAATATAAATTAATATGTTTTGAAAAAGAAGTTCAGAATCCTACAAATCTAACTACCAAAAATGACTGAAATATGAGCTATTACCGAAAGGTGCAGTATAAAGTACGACCTATGTAACTCAAAACATGCAAATTAATGATGAAATCTAGAATACTATATATTAAAATACAGAAACACTCTATTACACCTCCCCCAAGCTCAATGGGGCATGATGTTAGTCTCTATGTAGTGGTTTTTCCAATTTCTTTGTCAAAACAGAAAACACATTTGGATTTTATATAATATCTAAAATGACAAGTTGACTGCTTTAATGCTTGTTTAGATGTTGGTGCCATGAGAACATATCCATGTTGCTCTTCACTGTTTTCACTATGGGATTTTGTCCTTTGTGTTGATTTTACATTAGCATTTAGGCTGCCATCTTAGTAACATTTTGTAGAATATTAGGCTTTTGTAGAAAAGTGCTGCCACAAGTTTATTTTGTCTATTTACCTTTGGGTATTATTAGTATCTTGTGTGTAATTATATATTCACAATAAGAAAAGATAATAAGAAGTTGTAACACTTGTTAACCAGGTATGATATATAACCTTGTGCTGCTGCTGGACTAAGTCATTTATCACCATGACCAATCTTGTGCTCCTTGTTTTATTTGCACAGATTGCCAGGGGTATACGAAGGATTTGTAAAGGGGCATTTTTAGTTTGTTACAGCATAGATTGGAAAATTCCATTTATCCCTGTTAACCTCATTATATCTGCTTTACTTTCTACATCTACTACATCACATGTGTACATGGGTCCGTGCTCTTGTAATATCAGAGGCCATCGCATGTTGAAGGCAGCATCAACATACAATGGTTTTGTATGTCGGGGCCATCGCATAAACGGCTATCCGTAGACTGCTTCAGCTGCCACCTGATAGCCATTTACGGTGCCCTGTGTGGTCCGCTGACGATCACTTACCTGTCCTCGGGGCTCCAGAACATCCTCTTCGGGATCCCCTGCATCGTCGGCGCTCTCCATCGTCGTCAACACGTCGCTGCGCACGCCGTCCCGTCATCCAATAGGAGCGGTGTGCGTAGCGACGTGATAGCGGCGACGGAGAGCGAGGATGCCGGGGAAGCAGAGGCCTGGCCGGAGCATCGGGGACACCCCGGGGACGAGGCGACAGCGACAGAGGGCGACATCCAGGGCAGCAGTGACGAGCGGTGACGGTCCGGAGTGGTGGGGACAGGTGAGTATAACATCCAATACCAGTGGTCTTCAACCTACGGACCTCCAGATGTTGCAAAACTACAACTCCCAGCATGGCCGGACAGCCGTTGGCTGTCCGGGCATGCTGGGTGTTGTAGTTTTGCAACATCTGGAGGTCCGCAGGTTGTAGACCACTGTCCTATACTTTACATTGCACGGATCCCTCAACATACGATGGTTTCAACAAACGATGGTCCATTTGGAACGGATTACCATCGTATGTCGAGGGACCAATGTACATTGGTTTGGTGGTTAGTGCTTAATATGAGATAATAAAATTATATGGCTATATATGACAGTGGTCTTTAAACTGTGGGCTGTCCGGGCATGCTGGGAGTTGTAGTTTTACAACATCTGGAAATCCACGGTTTGGAGACCACGCGTTTATTGTTTAGGATGATGAAGGGGTTATTGGCGGTAGTCTTGAGCAGTGGTATTTCATTTTAAACTAGGTGTCGTAACTCTGTTAGATGATGACATAATATTAAAGAATACACCACTTAAACAGTACATGTCATCAAACTAAACTTTTCATATATTGTTTCTTATGTAATTATAAGACACTTTGCTATTTACTTGCTGTTAAAACTGTCAACCTTTATATGTTTTAAATGTGATTGAAAAAACAGCCACTAGGTGGCTCTCTTCTGTTCCCTGCGCAAGTCAAACAGTTAGTTTGGTCTCCTCCCAGCCTGGGAGGAGACCAAACTCAGGAAGTGTGTGTGGGGCATGGCGAGGCACAGCTCTAGCAGGCTTCAGTGATGTCACGCCTGCTGGGAAATGCCCACTTTCGCCTGCCGGGAGCTCACACAATGTGAGCAAGTGAAAAGGTGTGATACAGAGCTTTTTAAAGCTTGGAACATTTTTTTTAACAGAAGGAGGGGTGTTAGGAGTAGTTAGGGATATAATCTGAGTTAATTTAGAAAATATGGTTTGACGACGGGTACTCTTTAAATGTCCTTTTGGACCAGGTCTATCCGGGCAATACAGGAGGTAATGCAGTCAGTGGTCCAGACACATTGGAAGTACTGTCTACTCTCCAGAAAATGTAACCATACAGCCAGAGTGACAAAAAAAAGTTTATATCAGTAAGGGTTCAGACACAGGATAATAATGTACAGCAATGCAGAAGTTCTTGGGTAGGCACCGAGCCTTCCTCAGCTGCTTCCATCATTCTTAGATGTCGAATGGCTTCCATCAGATAACCTTGCCTTTCAGAGGACAGGTGGAGAACTGTTGACAGCAGTCGAAGAGCACAACACTCAGCGCTCAATCATACTGTATGGGACTCTATGGGATGGAGTTTCTGATGACAAGTAAAGTCTTCCTGCATACTTCTTCCCTATGACATAGTCATTGCCAGCATGGGGTGGGGATATGGTCAGTCATGTCCTCTGTATTAGGAAATAGGGAGTATTAATTCTAAGGACAAAGCAGGTAATGAGTTTGTCATGACCCAAGGAGCACCAGCAATGGTTAAGACCAATTCTAATTTGGGTGAGGGCTGGGTGTACGTTTTTTCCTAAGAATTGCACTTTTAATGTCTCTTTGATGTATTATGCACAGAATATTAGCAGGTTGTGGACTCTACTTTCTGTGTGCTTCTGATGTCAATGGATTTCATGTTTTTTATAGCAAGAAGATACAGTTTGAAACCCAAATGATAGATTTAAAGTCTTTGTCCACCTCTGAGCACCATTTTACAATGAAAGTTTTTTTCTCATTTTATAAAGTCATTCTGTATCCACAGGAAATGGTTAACAAACTGATCAGTGGGGGTTTGATTGTTTGGACCCCCATGGATTATGGAAAGAACAGTACACAATGCGCATATGTAGGGCCACCGGATTCTTTGGGGCCATTGAACTTGGAAATGTTTGTCTGTTGGTGTGCAACCATTCATGACAGTGACAATTCAATCCCCATTCATGTGAATGGTGTGGGTCCCAGTGGTCTTACCCTCACCGATCAGTTTGTTATCCGCTTTCCTGTGGCTGGGGGATATTTTTTTCTGGCAGTTTTTGGATATCTGCCACTGCAGTTTTTGAGCCAAAGTCAGAAGTGGATCCATAAGGGAGGAGAAGTGTAAGTCCTTCCTTTATATGTCCTCTTCCTTTTGAATACATTTCTGGCTTTGGCTCAAAAACTGCAGTGGAAGTATTCCAAAAACTGCCAAGAAAAAAACAAGTGGAAACTTAGCCTAAGAGACTTCAGCTCTGAAGCCTGCAGTATAGTGGAAACTTAGCCTTAACCTTATCTGTTGATTTAGGCTCTGCACAGAGCATGTTTTCATGGTTTCAATTCTGGGAAGTGTAACTATACAATAGGATCTCAAGGTAAGTATTCTCCTGGGAAAAACATCCAGCTCCGGGACTCATGAAATTTAATTACATTTTCTTTTGTACCTTTTACAATGCAGGAAAGTTTTCAGAAGGTGAAATAAACCTGATGTTTTAATTACATGTCATGACTCCTGACGCTGGATTTTCCCCTTGAGGATACTTACCTTAGGATTACATTCACCTACTGACCGGTAGGCAGCAGCTTGTGTCTGTGCTCAAGATGTGGCTGTGTATGACCTAACGGTGAGGCAAGTTGATCAAATTTCTTCTTTAGCCTTACAATAGGCACTGAACTTTACTTTCTAGATGTACTGCATTACATATGTACATGGGTTAGTGCTGATGTAATATCACTAGGCGTCTACAGTAGCTTAGCGGTAATATTTATCATGGCTGGTGGTTTTGGGTGATGAAAGGGCTAATATTATTGTCCATTATCTATGGTCTTCTAAGATGGCTGTGGGTAAAACCCAAATATATTTGTTAGTGCTTAAAGAGTAACTATCATATCCCACATAAAATGTTTTATGTTACTCAGTAAAGTACCCCTTTAAATGTATCAAGAAGAAGTCCACGGTAGTCAATATACATAGATAAAAAAAATAATAATAATAAAAAAAAAAAAATATATATATATATATATTATATATATATATATATATATATATATATATATATATATATATATATATACTCTATGGGGGAGATTTATCATTAGGTGTCTATCTACCCCTTTACACTGCTTGTCTAATTTACACTCTTGCTCAAGATTTACAAAAGTTGTGCACTCCTTTGATAAATTTTGTGCAAATATAGAAAGCTCCCCGCCCCTCCGCTATACCGTGCTCTCCTTCTCTACCTCACACTTCACAGAGCTGTGGTATTTTCCCGCTGTACACTCCTCACATAGCTAGAAGTACCGGAGCAGCAGTGTGCGCCGAACAAAACTCTGCACAAAATCCTAAATCTTTATAAAGTACACAGAGGGAAAGAATTTTGCGCCAAAAAAGAAATCAATTTTGGTGCTAAAAGTATCGACCACATTTTCAAAGAGCTTTGTGCCACGGTTTACACTGTTCACGTCAGTTTTGTAAAAGTGGGCATGTCCACGCATATATTGTCTGCTTTACATGATATTTTCAAAGGGGTGAGAGTCCAGTTTACATAAAAAAAATTCACACCAGCTTTTTGAAATCACAGAAATGGCTGTAGTTTTATTGTTTTTATTTTCTTATTATTTTACATACATGAATGCGGAGGACTACATCAGATTTGGCAGATTACGATGATGAACAGCGTTTTTTTAAATGCCAATAAAAGGGTTAACGAGGGCTGTGGGGGGGGGGTTATTTTTTTTTATGTGTTGTGTTTTTTTATTATTGAATTTTCAGACTTAGTAGTGGAAACTGTCTTGTAGACGATATCCATTACTAAGTCGGGGCTTAGTGTTAGCCCCAAAACCAGTTAATGCTAACCCCCAATTATTACCCCTGTACCCACCACCAGAGGGGTGCTAGGAAGAGCCGGTACCAACAGGCCAAGAGCCTAGGCGGTAACAGGCTGGCGTTATTTAGGCTGGGGATGGCCAGTAACAATGGTCCTCACCCACCCTGGTAACGTCAGGCTGATGCTGCTTGGTTGGGATCTGGCTGATAATGAAAAAATGGGAAAACCACAAATTTCTTTATATTTATTTATTTGAAATAATAATTAAAAAAAATGCATAGGTTCCCCCTATTTTCAGTATCAGCCAGAATGACCTGCTGCGACTATAACTCCCATCATGGACAGAATCTGTCCCATGATGGGAGTAGTTGTAGTACATGCACATCCCCGGCTGCGGGACTTTTAGGACTACTACTCCCATCATGGACAGACTCCGTCTATGATGGGAGTTATAGTCCAGGGACTGAGGTGCAGATCGCAGCAGGTCATTCTCCAGAGAGCCACTGCAATCCGCATTTATTAAGTTAACAACTCGGAGGCACATGCGGCTACACTGCGCTGCCCGCCAGCTCCTGTATACACCACTCATAATTCATAATTGCCGCTGGGAGACAGGAGCTCTGATTGGTGAATAGCTATTCACCAATCAGAGCTCCCGTCTCCTGGGCAGAGATTATGAAATGTGACAGTGTATACAGGAGCCTGTGGGCAGCACAGTGTAGCCGCATGTGCCTCCGAGTTGAGATATGAGGATGGGATATGGGGTTGGGATATGACAACAAAATATGAGGATGGGATATGAAGTCAAAAGCTTCCTCCTTTGTTGATTTTTCTCCCCAACAAGGATTAGGAAGGAAAAACCGGGCAATGCCGGGTAATCAGCATATATATATATATATATATATATATATATATATATATATATATATAATAAAATAAAATATGAAATAAAAAAATATATAAAAAAATAGATATTTATAAAAATAGGTATATATATTGTGTAGGTTATGCAACACAATTTCTTTTGTGTGCGGTTATCATAGCATGAGCAGTGTCTAGACAGTGAGCTGCTATAGAAAGTGTTAGTCTGTGTAGATATACAGAGTAGTTCATAGTTTTCATCTTGGCTGGTGCGGCAATAGCTTGTGCGGGTAGGAAGAGTAATTAGTATAATAGCATTATAATTAAAAGAACGTGATACAGACTTTTCACCGCACTCATACATCTTCAATCCCTTTGATAATAAGGACATAATACAATTTACAAAATCTGTAAAGGGTCCTGTGAGTATACCGTACATTATGCCTGCTTGAAGTGTTGAGGGGAAACTACGACAGGTGCAACCACTAATATCTCCAAACTTCTTGTTGTGGCTGAATCTCAATGACTTGAGTTAAGATGTGACAGAAGCATTTCCCATTCTCTTGAAAGGCCTTAGTAATGCATTATAGACATCTCAGGCTCCAAATTAGCAGATGTCAAAAAGATCCCATTGTTGTGTTATTCTTTTTAATATGTTATCAGGGAGTGTTTTATTCTGATCATTTCATGCCTCACTGTATAGCACTTTCAGGAGTTATCTTGAAAGTTAATAATTCAACACAATTGGTTCAAAATAAATATAAACAGTTTGTAATTTCCTTCACATCAGGGGTCTTTTGTAAATGTTCTACAAACATGTCAATTATTTTGCAAAATTTTGCACAAAATGTAAAAATAACATATGGCAATGGCGCAGATTTATCAATCTACCTGATGTCTGATTTTTGTCTTAACAAATAAAAACCAATCATAGCTCTTTTTGAGAAAGGAAAGCTGAGTTGTTATTGGTTGCTATCTTGGTTTTTAGATAATTACCCGGTTTCTACTTTGCAGGCTCAATCTTTAACTTTCAGTTCTCCCTGAGCTAGTATGTAGAACCAGTCCTATGAGGTCCTATAGACCACAAAGACAAAGAATAGAAGACATGGCTCTCCTTTATTTTAATTGCAAACCCTCAAACGTTGCAGCATGGAGGGCATTATAGAGCAGTACTAAGCAGTTTAAGCTGTCAGTCCAACACTGGGGTGAAATAAAACACTAGATCTGAGTCTCTTGATTTAATCTCTCCCCCCCCCCTCTTTCTATTCACTCCTAATTCTTTCCGCTTCCCCTCACCTTTTCCATATAATATATTCCAAAGTTTCTTATTTTCAATTGTACCATTGAGTTTTGCTAGATTTGCTGAAACATTAGTGGCCATTTAAGTTATGTCAATCTTAATAACAAAAGCTTTTTTTTTTTTTTTTTTTGTAGACTATTGAAGACTATTTGCAAAGCTACTTTTTTTTTTTTCTTTTTTTTTTTTTTAGCAAATACATAATAAAGGCTTTTTAAACATGCCCAACATTACAAACTTAGCTCTATTACATATGAGGAACATAACCATGCATCATATATATATATATATATATATATATATATATATATATATATATATAAAAACATTCTATTCTGAGTTTCTTTTGCTCAACTAATATTGACAAAAACACAAATTGTAGCAGAATTTTGCAGCATTCAATAATAATATAATGGTAAATGTCTCTCTTCAAGTATATAATGATGCTCATTGTAATAGCTAAAACTATATTTGCTGACTGCAAGGCTATTCATACCACTGTGGCATCCTGTGTATCTGTTATCAGGCTTCTGGGGAAATGGAGATTTGTCTGGAGGTCCCAGAAGAGTGGTTGGTTGTATAGAGATGTTAAAAGAGTTTTCCGGTTCCAGAAAATTCATTTAAATAAAACTGTCCCCTAAAGACATATAACTGACTAATACAGTGTTATGACAAAATGTACTGGCTTTAGCATGTTTTTGTGTGATTCATATCTGACAGGAAATTGTGTAGTCCTTTCATATTTTGTGTGGTGTTGTCTCTAGTTTCCTGGCTCTCCTGAGACAAAGCATCATTTTCTGCTGTCTCAGGAAGCTTGGTTGGATGTTGTCTCTGTGCACTAGCCCCACCCCAAATGATGTCATCATCTTTGACCAGCCCCTACAGCTATACCACTATCTCCCTGCCATATACAAATAAACATATATATTTTATAGTAGGAAATTTAGGGAGAATTAAAGTATGCTGCCTTGTGCTGAACAGTGCCTCAGACAAAGGAGCAGACAGGGAATGAATAGAAGGTGATGTTATGTCACTGACTTTACAATAGTCTGCTGTGCATTGAAATGTTCTGCAATAGCTTTGGGTGGGAATCTGGCAAGAGTGCGGTGGGAGGGGAATGGACAGGTTGGAAGAACTGTGATAAAGAGCTGAGGGAAAGCGATACATTTTGGGAATTGTAGTACTCAGCAACTGCTCAACGGAGAAGTTCAACCAGGAAGTACAGACCAAGAACTCTTAAAAGAAACAGATTTTTGGTGGTTTCAGAACAAGGGCAGAGAGGTGAGCAATTATGTATATTTCTGCAGTATTTTTTTCTACATGACATCGGAATACCCCTTTAAGCTTTTGAAGGTTGGATCCTACATTTGAACATATTCCATGACCGTCTGTGCTCTGTAGTAGTTCTCCGACCAATGCTCAGGAGTAATATGTAGCTCTTAGAGCCCTTGGAGTGTCGCTCACCAGCTGTTGGCAGCTGTAGGTACTATTATGTACCAATGACTCCAGGGACCTTACAGCATTACTAAAACAGAACACCAGGAACCTCGGCATATGGCTATCAGCATTGAAACCATTAGACTGTAATTTAGATTCTATAACTTTACTATGTATTTGATTTTAGTCATGGCCGTGATATGTGTTTCATACTCAAATAACCAGTGTGGCTCAAAACCACCTGTTGTAGCTGTATCCGGGTCGTGAGCTAAAAAAACGTTAAAGACTACATACAGCTACACTGCTAAAATTGAGTTACTCAGTATGTATCCTAGTAATGTACATAAGCTTAACATAATATATTTCTAACATGTATGAGGTAGGTAGTTTGTTATAATCATAGCAAATGGGTTCCATCATCATTAATTTGTGCATTCTAATAACTAAGCTAAAATAATGTATTATATTTACCGTATTTTTCGCCGTATGAGATGCACTTTTTCTTCCCCAAAACTGGGGGGAAAAAGTCGGTGCGTCTTATACGGCGAATACACCCTTATCGCAGCGGTCCCTGCGGCCATCAACGGCCGGGACCCGCGGCTAATACAGGACATCACCGATCGCGGTGATGCCCTGTATTAACCCTTCAGACGCGGCGATCAAAGCTGACCGCCGCGTCTGAAGGGAAAGTGACACTAACCCGGCTGTTCAGTCGGGCTGTTCGGGACCGCCGCGATCTCACAGCGGCGGTCCCGAACAGCCCGACTGGATAGCCGGGTTAGTGCTTACAGGACACCAAGGGGGGGACCTTACCTGCCTCCTCGGTGTCTTCTCCGTTCAGGGATCCCCTGTATGGTCGGCGTTCTCCTTCCTCGTCATCGCGTACGTGCGTCGGCGTGCGACGTGATGGCGGCGACGGAGAGCGAAGATACCCGGCCAGCAGCAGAGACGTTCCGGAGCGACGGGGACACGGCGACAGCGATGGAGCGACATCCAGGGCAGCGGTGACGGGTCCGGAGCGGCGGGGACACGTGAGTATTACCTCCTATGCAGTGGTCTTCAATCTGCAGACCCCCCGATGTTGCAAAACTACAACTCCCAGCATGCCCGGACAGCCAACGGCTGTCCGGGCATGCTGGGAGTTGTAGTTTTGCAACATCTGGAGGTCCGCAGGTTGAAGACCACTATTGGGTTCAAAATCTTTATTTTTTTAGATTTTGCCCCTAAAAATTAGGTGCTTCTTATATGCCGGTGCTTCCTATAGGGCGAAAAATACGGTACTTCCAGCTTCTTGAAATATTTCTGCTAACACACTGATCATACATTATGCACTGCCAACTTGGGTATGCTACGTCTACACCAAGCAGGTTCGGCATTGCTACATTCACCGCTTTGCTACATCATGTACAGTAGCACTGCTACATCAGCTCTGCTGCATCTGCACCTATAGCCAACTGTGCAGTTAGCAGGCAGTGGTATTTTAATCTACATTATAGGCTTTATTTATATTTTTGTAGAAAACGCATAGATGAAGGTGATTCCGCTGTGAGACTAGCATTATGATATAAATAAGTAAACAGCTCATTTTCTCTGCATGCAACAAAAATTCATGGAATTCCATTCTCTTCCTAAATACAAAGGGGAAACATGAGCCAGACTGTAGCACAACCAAATTCAGTAAGGAAAATACATAATAATTAAATATCCTCTTAAATGTGCAGCTCAGCATAGACCCTTGTCAGGGTTTCTATTTTTAACTTCCTGGAGGAGATGCAGACATTGACGAGGACGTGTAATGCCTATTTCTGAATCTTGAAGGAACCGAGGCCCATCTGTTTAGCCAACAATCTGAAATGCACTTTCAGAAACAAATAGGTGCACTAGAGCCTCAGGTCTCCTGGAATTTCTATATATTTACAGCGCTAAACGTGTTAGACGTAATTGGCCTTCCAGCTGCACACATTGAGACGGGATGTGATCAGATGTCCGCACATTGCAAAGCCCTGTCATAACCTTGTCCTGATTTTCTACAATGGCTCAGCTGCAAAACAAGATTCTTGGGAAAATTCTAAAATATTCAGTTTAATCAGAACACAAGTGTAGAGATGCATTGAGGACTGATAATACTTTACAAAAAAAGGATGACTTGTAATGACAATAAAATAAATGGTAAAAGTTATTCATGTAAATAAACATCTACGTGTGACTATGTACTGAATTAAAGGAACACTCCAGTAAACATTTGATAAATTTAAAGGAAATCTGTCAGTTGTTTTTGCTGAAAAGAGCTGAACACACCATTAGATGATAAGGTATAAAATCAAACTGTATCTTATAAATTGCCTTTACATTTCTCAGCTAAGTGTCAAAGAGGTGGAGCCAAACTGTTCAAGTTAGTACTAAAGTCTGGCATGCCTCCTTACTCACCCTCACCTTCCAAAACCTTTTTGATGTACAGGACTCTGTATATTAATCAAGGAGGAGCTGGGAGGTGAGCGAAAGACTGTAGCACTTGAGCAGCTCGGCTCCACCTCCTAGTCACTTGGCTAAAAATCAAAATAATTTTTTTTTAAGTTTGGCAACTACCATCAATTCCAGAAGAGGTTCAGTTTGCTTTTTTATTGAAAGCGTACCCGTCAGAGCCAACAATGTTTTTTTTTTTTTAATATATCAGTCAGTGCCTAATCCTGACCATGTACATCTAATTTTTATGTGTCTATCACCTTTATTTTTTGATTACACTTTTAATTTAGCTCACTAGTCTGAATTCCTCTCAAAGGGAGGGGGCGTGGATCATTGTCATGCTGAAAGACCCGGCCACGTTTCATCTTCAATGCTCTTGCTGATGGAAGGAGGTTTTCACTCAAAATTCTCACAATACATGGCCCCATTCATTCTTTCCTGTACATGGATCAGTTGTCCTGGTCCCTTAGCCCTTTAGCAGAAAAGCAGCCCCAAAGCATGATGTTTCCCCTCTATGCTTCACAGTAGGTATGGTGTTCTTTGGATGCAACTCAGCATTATTTTTACCAAAAAGTTCTTACCAAAAAGTTTTTAACAAAAAGTTTTTACCACAAAGTTCTACTTTGGTTTAATCTGACCATATGACATTCTCCCAATACTCTTCTGGATCATCCAAATGCTTCCTAGCAAACTTCAGACAGGCCCGGACATGTACTGGCTTAAGCAGGGGGACACGTCTGGCACTGCATGATTTGAGTCCCTGGCGGCATAGTGTGTTACTGATGGAAGCCTTTGTTACTTTGGTCTCAGCTCTCTGCAGGTCATTCACTAGGTCCCCCCATGTGGTTCTGGGATTTTTGTTCACTGTTCTTGTGATCATTTTGACACCATGGGGTGAGATGTTGCATGGACCCCGGATTGAGGGAGATTATCAGTGGTCTTGTATGTCTTTTGTTTTCTAATAATTGCTCCCATAGTTGATTTCTTCAGATTCAGTCTTCCCAGCCTGGTGCAGGTCTACAATTTTGTTTCTGGTGTCCTTCCACAGCTCTTTGTTCTTGGCCATAGTGGAGTTTGACTGTTTGAGGTTGTGGACAGGTGTCTTTTATACTGATAACAAGTTCAAATAGGTGCCATTAATACAGGTAACAAGTGGAGGACAGAGGAGACTCTTGAAAAACTTACAGGTGTGTGAGAGCCAGAAATCTTTCTTGTTTGTAGGTGACCAAATACAAATTTTTCACCATAATTTGCCAATAAATTCTTTAAAAATTAGACAATGTGATATTATGGATTTTTTTTTCTCATTATGTCTCTCATAGTTGAGGTATACATATGATGTAAATTACAGGCCTCTCTCATCTTTTTAAGTGGGAGAACTTACACAATTGGTGGCTGACTAAACACTTTTTTGCCTCAAATAAAAAGGAAGACTAATATAAAAGTAGAATAGATTGATCATATTTCTATATGGATCCTTTCCCTCTTTGGCGATTTTTCATTTTTGCACTTTTGTTTTTTCCTCCTCACCTTCTAAAAATCATCTTTCAATTTTCCATCTAAAAATCCATATGAGGGCTTGTTCTTTGCGCCAACAATTTTACTTTGTAATAACATTAATAATTTAACCACAAAATCTACGGCGAAAAAAATATGTTGTTGGGCAAAATTGAAAAAAAAAACCATTTTGTAATTTTAAGCGACTTTGATTTCTACGCAGTGCAGTTTTCAGTTAAAAATTACACTTTATATTTATTCTGTGTGTCTATACAGTTGCAAGGATATCCAATTTATATAGGTTTGATTTTATTTTACTACAAAAAAAAATAATTATAACTAAATGCACCAAAAATAGTATGTTGAAAAATGTCCTCTTTTCTGTATAATGGGCGATATAAGAGTTTAGATTTTGCGCCATGATCTGAAGTTTTTATCGGTACAGTTTTTGTTGACGTTTTGGTCACTTTTTATTCATTTTTTATGGTATAAAAAGTGATCAAAAATATGCAATTTTGGACTTTAATTAACAATATATTTTCATAGTTTGGACATTTACGCACTCGGTGATACCACATGTGTTTATTTTTATTTAGACAGTTTTTTTATGGGAAAGGGGGGGGGTTAAATCACATTTATTAACTTTTTTTTTTTTTACACTTTTTTTTTGCAAAATGTTATCCCCATAGGGAAGTATAACATGCAGTACATTGATCTCTTACACTGATCAATGCTATTCTATGGCATAGGATTGATCTGTGTTTCTGCTGCTTGACTGCTCCTGGCTGGATCTCAGGCACGGAGCAGTCATTCGGCGATCGGACAGCGAGGAGGCAGGCAGGGATCCTCCTTGCGTCCTACAAGCTGTTTGGGATGCCACGATTTCACGTCGGCAGTTCCGAACGCCACCACTGAGCTAACTGACAATGTTTACTTTCGTTTTAGACGCGTTGATCAAACCTGAAGGGTTAATGCCGGACATCAGCCCGATCGGCGATGTCTGGCATTAGCCTTGTGTCCTGGTTGCTTATAGCAACCAGGACCCATTGGGTATGATGCACACTCACGTGCTGAGTGCGCATCATACCTCGGGAGCCGCAAATGGAAATTAATGAACGTCCTTTTGCAGAAAAGGGTTAAGATAGTCATGTTCATAGTTCTAAATATAGAACAGTGTTATATTGATCTGTGTTGAGGTTTAATATACGGCGTATGTTTGTGTAAGCAAAGCAAATGTCATAGGTTCTACTTGCTCTGCAGAGATTTTTTCCTGCTTTTAGTAAGAAAACGCGAAAGGGATAACACAGGTCTCACCCACTTGTGCAAAAAGGCACAAAGCCTCAAGTAGACATTATATTTTCCCTTGTCAGACTTTCCTTTTGTTCACTCTGCTATGAATTTCACAATAAGAATTATTTTCCAAGCGATTTCTGCCGCACGCACTATTAATGTAGTGGCAGAGAACTGGGATGAATCAGTGTCGCTTTAGTTGTCATTTTTGGTATTATTCTGTTCTACAATATTACTGTTCCCCCATAAATATGTAGCACATCTTTATTATTATAATTAGCTCCTCTAGGAGTCGGGCTTTCAGAGGTAGTATAATATAATACATAAAAAGCATGTCTCATCGGGATATTTATACAGTAAGCCTGCCCTTATCAATATCCTATAGTAAAAATCACCAGGATACGTTCTGTAGAGTTATACTAAAGTAAAGGTCAAAAACAAAGTGAGCCGTGAATAACATCAAGATGAGTCAACTGCAATTGTGTACAATCTGCAAATGAAGACTAGAATTGTCTAGTTTTAAAGCATTTAGAACATTTCAGAGTTTCAAATCTGTCTGGAGCCAAAAGGTAAAATCTTCCACTTTACTCATTCACCCTGGATTCTTCACTACATATATATATATATATATATATATATATATATATATATATATATACACATATGTTAGGCTGAATATATATTAGACTGAATTAGCCGTATTTGTGGGAGGGGCAACTCATTAACACCGCACTCACAGGCAGCAGTCGACATCATCCTCAATTATGTCTAATGTGCTACTGGTGTGTTAGGCTATCATACCTGTTGTAGGAGGAGCCACTGTCCCTACTTAAAGCACTCAGGTCATCTCCTACACTGACATCATCACGGTTTTCCCCACCCGACTGGCCCTTTTTTATTTATTCTTTCATAATTACGTTTTACAGGGTATGCCCACTTTATAGGTGTACTTTCATTCGGCAGCTAGGGCACAATTCAAGCCACTTATTGAATATATATAAGGTAAGTTTTACTCAGTCATCATGCTTGGTCAACCTCAGGTCATGATTTTTGCTGCATTGTAGTATGGAGGTAGTTAGGCTTGAGGCTTTCTGATAGTTGACCTCACCACAAATATATATATATATATATATATATATATATATATATATATATATATATATGTACACAAAGGTGAAACTGTGAAACTTGAAAAATTTGAATATTGTGCAAAGTTAATTTATTTCAGTAATGCAACTTAAAAGGTGAAACTAATATATGAGAGAGACTCATTACATGCAGAGCAAGATATTTTAAGCTGTGATTTCTCATAATTGTGATGATTATGGCTTACAGCTCATGAAAACCCCAAAGCACCCCCAATTGATATGATATGATTTGGGGAGCCATGTCATCTTCCGGTGTTGGTCCATTAAAAAGTACATTTGACCAAATAAACTGTTTTAAACTTACTCAGGCTATGTTCCCTAACTACTCCTAACACCCCTCCAGCTCTTAAAAAAAATTCAGAGCTTTAAAAAGCTATTTATCATACCTTCTTGCTCACATAGGGCAATTTCCCAGCAGGAGAAAGTGGGCCCACTTCCGCCCTCACACGGTTGCAGTGCTGTGATGAATAGAAGACCTCAGGCTCTGTGCATGTTTCAGTCTGTTCTTGATATAAGTTTGGCTCTCCTGCAGCTACCCAGTCTGTGCAGCTTTCTGTGAGAATCTGTGGAGCTTTCACTTTCTGTGCAGCTGACAATCAAACTCAGTGCAGAGAAACACTTCCTGAGTTTGGACTCCTGCCAGGCCAGGAAGAGACCAAACTCACTGTATTAAGTTGCATTCATGAAATACAAACTTTTGCACGATATTAGCATTTTTTGAGTTTCACACATTTATATATATATATATATATATATATATATATATATATATATATATATATATATTATTTTTATTTTTTTCATTTTTTTTTTCTTTATAGTGTAAGACTGGGGTATCTTGAGCCCACCCGAAAAAAAAAAAATATTGGATTGGCTTGCTCTATTTGCTACAAGAGGCATAGTTATGGCACACAGATAGCATACATTACCTACATAGACTTAATAAATACTTGGATTTAGAAGGGGGGGGGGGATAATGCTGCCCATCTACTTTCATTACATAGATGCTGATAAAATAGGTTCATAAATATGTGCTTAGTCTATAATCCAGTACCACAAAAACTGATGTAATGTTATTGATTCATAGGATTTGATTGTCTCCTTCAGAACATACAGTATGTATTTGTTTTACAGTTTTATAGGCATAATAATAATTATGATAATAATCATAAATTATTGAGCACCAGAAAAACTTGGTGCATTCCAGTTGCATTCTATTATCCAGCACATTTAGGACCAAATTCTGACATTTTGGGTAAAGATATTCTTTTGGGATTTTTTTCTATAAATACTGAGTCATCAAGGTTTTTCAGTCTCTAAGGTGGCCATACATTTTCAGTAACTGTTGGTCGGATATTTATGCGGCTAACCGTTAATCTTTACTAACTTCCCGTACATGTAAACATTTATATGTTCTCTATGGGATGGGGAATCTTCAGTCAGATAGCTCTGACTTCGACTTGTTGCTTATCAAGAGGTTCAGGCGGTAAAGACCCAACAAGCCCAAGAGTCAGGAGGCCACCATACACCTTGGACAGTCGGCCGAACCTACCACCTGCGACAGGGTCGGCCGACTGTCTACAGTGTATGGCACCTTTCCTAATGCCATCCTTCTGGATTAATTATACAATCCCTAGACTGGCAAATATGTCAAACAAAAAATCAGATGAACTTTACTTTAAATGCAGAATTTATATAAAAAAAAATTTGAGCAATGAACAGAAATACCTATTATGGACAAGTTCTCAAAGTTGTAGTCAAATGGTCTGCTAGAGGGGTGGACATTTTAAAGAAGAGGGGCATTTACAAGCAGGGAACTTTTGCACATGTTTTCGTGTACATTACTTTGAAACCATGGGACTCTTTAGGACATGACAACATGGCTATAAATATCATGTGATGCTACATCTTGTAAATCCATTTGTACAACACCGGGATCCTCCCAGCTAATATTTCATTGCTCTGTGCAATATTCCCTGCTCTCCTGTGTGTATAGAGTGTCCCCAGCCTACTAATAGTGTTTACTCTAGAGGTTGTTTTTTATTATTACCTGCTAGCCATTCCAGTTCATTCTAGGACTTGTGTTGCTGGCACTCTGGTGGATGTCATTTTTACTTCTTTCATAATTTATATATTTTAGAACCAATGTTTGGAAGATCATTTGACAGGAAAAATCTATTGTAAGCTGTAGCAAAGATCTAAAAAGTTAGGAAACTCAGTACAGCATAAGGATTTGTGAGCAAAATACAGAATCTAGACACGTAAAAAAGACATGTAAAGCATCTGAATGACCTTGTGAGTAACATATAGAAGCATTGTTTTCTGTGATATGACAGATATGCTTTATCATCCGTTGTCTCTTGCTTTTACCCTAAAGGACTGCTTGAGTAAAAGTGGTGTGAGATGGCCATTTTTGTAGACCTGGTACGTTGGTGGTGTAGGTTTGTGGCGTTTTTAGGTGTCACGGGCATATTTTGCAACTTTTAAAAATGGTTGCAGATAATAAATTTACGACCACTGCGTCCGCATATAACACATGACCAAATAAAGGTGGAAATCAAAAAGGCGCATAAAAATTTGCAAAAACCCACTGTACATAATTTTGTGCAAAATTGACACAAGCAAATACATCGGAAATGAATGATAATTCTCCCATTTAGGTTTTTAAATTGACCTATTTTTGGTTAGGTAAAAGGGCAGGAGTTCTATGTGTTAGTGCTATAGGCTAAAATGTAGCTGCATTACACCCATTTGCAAAATTGGAGAAACGGTGGTCCCAAAAGGAAGCTGCTCCAGCAGTTTCCAGGGAGGCAAAAAATGTGGATGATCTCAGTGACGCCTTGTGGGTGGGTTGTAATCAAACGCATTTTGCAGGGTGACCCCCGCTTCGTCAGGCTAGTGTCACTAGCCTGATGAAGCGCGGTTCACCCTGCGAAACGCATTGCTATCACCTTTCTTTTTATTTATTTTATCTTTTTACCCGGCATTCCATATATTTGATGTAATGTATGGTCTGCCAGCTTTTATGCAATAAACAAGCAACCCCCAATACCAGGATGCTTGTTTGATTACGACCCACCCTCAAGGCGCCACTGAGATCATGCGGATTTTTGGTCTCCCTGGAAACTGCTGGAGCAGCTTCCTTTTGGGACCACCGTTTCTCCAATTTCCCAAACCGACACACTTGCTGTTCGGGTTCGGATGTCAGGCTGCCAGAGGATTACTGGAGAGTTGCCACACTCTTTCTATGAGCAAAACAGTGTTGTGCCTGCAGCACAACACTAATAGGTGAGTGAGATACCGTTCACCTATTTGCACTGTTTTTTATATTTAGGAGAAAGGTGTATAAATATACATGTGATTGCCACATCGCTCAAACGAGAGATCCCATCTCCACATACATAAAAGTGGGATCTGTTCATCCTTGACCTTTTTATCTCAACCACCATTTACGGCACTTAAATAGCTCCATTTTGTCTTTTGTTCCTACTTTTCCTACATATTCTGCACCCATTTGCAAAATGCATATGATGCACAAGCATTGAAATCTGATAACTAAAATACATTAAAAAGCAGCATATATAATGAGAATTAAAGGGGTACTCCGCTGCTCAGTGTTTGGAACAAACTGTTCCGAACGCTGGAGTTGGCGACAGGAGCTCGTGATGGCTTTGCTCCGCCCCTCATGACATCACGCCCCTCCCCCTCAATGCAAGTCTATGTGAGGGGGCGTGGTGTCACGAGCTCCCGGCGCCAGCTCCAGCGTTCAGAACAGTTTGTCCAAACACTGAGCAGCGGAGTACCCCTTTAATAACATCCACACAGGCGGAGGATTTGATTTGGGGTAGACATACACCTTAGGGTTACCTGCCCTTTCAGCTTTCCTCAATGTCATTCTGTTGTATGTCTATGAGTCACTGACTGCTCTGATCACATTGAGATCAATGAATCCCTTCTGATGAAAAATGTCAGAAAACTCTGCTAAATCAACGTGTCACTTCTTGTGTTGATAACCAAGTGATATATATATATATATATATATATATATATCCCATACATTATTTATCCTATATTAAATTATGTATTTCTTCTCTTCAAAGCATGACAATTTACTATAATATCTACTCAGTACAGTGAGAACAATTAAGAATCTTCACTTTGGAATGATATCATTTCTTAGACATATCGGGTGGGGGGGGTATTTATCAATTTTGCCTGTTGACCGTTTCTTTTTACCCTTTTTTTTTTCTTCACTTTGGTTTTCGTGGACATGCGCCAAAATTATCATTTGGTGCAAGTTGTTAGTCATTTTGGCTCAAATGTTGAAATCAGCTGTTCACAGCACCTTTTACACAGAACTTACCGTCACAGAGGACGCGTATTTTACCCTGTAGAGCAGCCATTTCGGAGTCCCTCCAGTATATCAGCAAGCGACAGGAGTTATTTTCTTTTGTGGTGTTTATATATATATATATATATATATATCATGTGAAATGGATTTTATTTTCAACTTTTTTTTTTGTTACTTTAGTGCAGTGGTCTTCAACCTGCGGACCTCCAGATGTTGCAAAACTACAATTCCGGGCATGCTGGGAGTTGTAGTTTTGCAACA